>NC_084712.1:4927510-5581752 GCF_033807575.1 Cydia pomonella | reverse complement strand
GCGTCCAGACGGTCTTCGGCCATTTTGAACTCCAAAGTACGCCGTTTAGACTACAAGATCTTCACCAATCCGGACTACAAAAAAAAAAAAAAACAACTAACAAATCCAGACATGAGTAACGATCGCGGTAACTGAAGACCTTTAATCAAATCACCTTTCAAAGCAAATCGCGCCGTAAAGTAATTAAATTAAACCCCATACGTACCAGGCGCAGGTTTCCTGCGATAATTCGACGTTCTATCATCCCCCGACATGCTGTGTGCCTGTCAGGCGACGTGACATGATAATTGGTTTAATTGTATACCTTATTAGAACGAGGCACGGTTGGAATTGGAATGTGGGTATTGCTGGGTGAATGTGATGGAGCGTGACAGGACATGACAGGAGCTTAAATCCAGGAAATAATTGGTTCTTTTTTTCTGTTGCGACTGACAATATATAGATCGTGTCTTTCACGAAGACGCGTGGCTTGTCTCGTAATGTCATGTTATTAAAGGTTAGATTTGACAAATCTGCGCATCATCGTGTATGACACGAACTGTACTGCCTCTCTGTAAAATGCAAATAGAAATCAGTTTGAATTTGGTTTTTTTTTGCAATTGTACTTAGTTTTTCCATGGCTGCTATAGTCGTTAAGTATATCTACTTATGTCTGGTAAGGGACACTAATTGACCTGTTTTGGCGACCGATTGTGCCAGGTAGGTAGCGTAAATCATCAATTACTGGCCACTGTTTAATACGTATAAGTGGCCACCTTATACTATAAAGATTTCTATTCACCTATAAAACGTAATTCATTTTTAAAATAAGGTGTCAATAACTGGCCACCATTCAATTACTAACCTTATATTGAAATAAATTCTGTTTATAGGTGAATAGAATTACATTTTAGTATACTTATAAGGTGGCCAAGTTGTTATTAAACAGTGGCTAGTAATTGACGATTTACCCCACTACTTGGCGTCAGGAAAAGACAATTTTTTTTAATAGCTATAAATCTATAACTTGTATTGTTTTTTGGTGTAGAAATTCTTTGAACGCGAAATGTCGCTTCTCTCATCACCACAGCGTGCAAAGCAGGCTGTTTTTAGTTCGTTAATATTTTATATATAATAATAATAAAACACGTTTATTTCTAAAGACAAATCTTCTGGTCTAAATAATTTGCTGTAAGGCCAATTTTTTTATATTAAAAAAAATGTAAAGCCAATTTTTCAATTTCTTTGATTGACCAGCCAGGTCCCCATTTCACTAGTGCGACAATTGCCACCTAACCCGCTTGTCCAACAAGTTAAAAAGTATTAACGCTACGTACTGTAATTACTTAACACTTATCGATCCAGAGGGCCTACCTCGAACAACATTCGACGTGTTGCCTCTCTATCACACTTACGTACTAATTTACGAGTGCGACAGAGAGGCAACACGTCGAACGTGGTTCGCGATAGACCTTCTGAAATGTACAGAAAATTGTCAGTGTCAGGAGTCAAATGTTTGCGTGGTCTTTCCAAGCCGACATACTGTCAGTTGCACAGAAATAGGATTGGCCTTGTAAAATGAGTGGAAATGTCACTTAAATATTAAATATTCGACGACCGGTCTGGCCTAGTGGGTAGTGATCCTGCCTATGAAGCCGATGGTCCTGGGTTCAATTCCCGGTAAGGGAATTTATTACTGTGATGAGCACAGATATTTGTTCTTGGGTCATGGATATTTTCTATGTATTTGTATATTATATATATCGTTGTCTAAGTACCCACAACACAAGCCTTCTTGGCTTACCGTGGGACTTAGTCAATTTGTGAAAGAATGTCCCTATAATATTTATTAATAAAAGCTAGTCTAGCCCATTGACGAAGAAATTGCGACACGGAAATGGAGATGGATAGGACATACTATTCGAAGAGGGGAAACGAATAATGCTACCATAGCTTTCGCGTGGAAACCGCCGGATGGAAGCCGTGGCTCCGGCTGTCCTGTACACTCTAGGCAACGGTCCGTCCTAAGAGAGTTACGAGCGGTCGGGTTGAGCTGGAGCGAGGCTAGAAGACGAGCTGAAGGTAAGAAGGCGTGGCGCGAGCTTGTGAATGCCCTTTGCACCTCTGGGGTGCTTTAGGACAACAACAACAGTCTAGCCTAGCCAAGATACCAATAGTTTGCGTCGTAGCGAACGAGAGGCTATTGTCTTTCTGTCGCACTGATATGGAAGAATGATAGATCTCTATCATTCTTTCATATTAGAATGTATCTACATTACCGTCTCGTTCGCTATGGTGCAAACGATTGGCATCTTGAAAGAAACTGTCCAAGTAATACAAATAAAGCCAAACGCAATCTCGGTCCCTTTCAATACTTATGTTCGCAGTAAAACAAATACGCCAATGAATTAATACGTTCCATAAACTACACACCAACTTCCCCCTACCGTAATCCCTCGGCGTGACGATTCTCGACGTCGACGCTTAATTTTCCTTCGATAATGCCGTCCACAAAGTCACTCTACAAACAATATTAGGCGTTACTTCTTACACATAAGAACGATTTTTGCGTAATTTACTAAATCATTTGCGTCCAGCCGCCATCAGATATGGGAGCGGCTGAGATGCTCAAAAATATCTGAACACGCACCCGCCTGGCGTGTTCAGATATTTGTGAGCTCTTTGGCCGCTCCGATATCTCTGATGGCGACTGTACCATGTGTGCATAGAATAATAGTTCTTAGTGAAAGCTATTAAGTGTGATGTTAATATGTCAGGTATAGAGTAAGGAGTCAATAGTATGTATAGTGGTTAATGTGGGTGTAGGAACTGATTCTGCACAGATAGTATGTAAATTGTACGGTACTCATACTATATTAACCATATATGTATATCCATTTTTACGCTCCACCGTACAGATTTTCCTACAATATTTGTTGTTGTTGGCCCTAGGGCACGCCGGAGGTGCATAGGGCCTCCACAAGATCCATCCACGCCTTTCTATTTTGAACAACTGTCTTGGCCTCTTTCCAGCTGAGTCCTACGGCTCGCAGCTCTTTCTCTACGCTCCGCCTCCAGGGGCGGCTTCTCGAACGGTATTAGACAATATCATTAGGTCACAAACTGTCAACCCAAGGTTTCCATGACAATACACTAATAATATTAGATTAAACCGTTCGAGAAATGGGCCCCAGGTGTGTACGGGGCGTTTGCGGGTTCGCTTTCCGCCTTGAGGCCGCCTCTCAAATGTTATCCTGGCGCTGTTTTTTTATTTTTTATTATTATTAACTATTAATTTTGAAACAAGATTTAACACAAAAAGCCACTATTGAAAACCTCTAGGGTTTATGTAATAGTTGGCGAGATCGCGCGGACCGATCCGCGTATGCTTAATACCATTATTACATACTTAGTTATATTTTCCTGTCGAAGCTGTTATTGTATCTATCGTTTAAATATCGGCCTTATGTACGAGACAGTAGAATCAATTTACAACGACAGCTCTTACAGGTGATACTGATCAGTAAACTTAATTTATCTTTAAACATTATCTCTGTACTTATATCTAATATACATTACTCTGGGCTTAGGTAGTATTTTTTTAGTAATGACATACATTTGACATGGTTTCCTTCAGTGTTAATGAGATTATACAGTAAGTTCTTAGGTAAGGTGTTTAGTATATGTGGGAGTAGAAAGTCGGTTACTCTTTTACCATATACATTGTTACTTTTTGGTATTGGATATGAAGGTAAATAATCTAAAGTACGTAACTTACTTGAGCGAGTTTTTTTATCTAATGAGGGTAAAATTTCACACTCCTCTAATACTAAGGACAGGCAAAACCTATTAAAGACGTTAATAACATTGCAGTGTTTAAATAGACCCTTTTTATCATTTTTATACTTTTCTCTGATTTTATTCGGTTTGCAGCTCTTCTTCGAAGGATAGCTATTTCCGCAGCGCTATTACTTGGGCGATCGGATCGCTCATACTCCACAAATCCTCATTATGGTCTTCGGCTAGAAAATGCGAAGGATCGACCGGAGGGACTTAATGACAAACACTTGTATCTTGTGTGTCAGCCCATTTGCCCCTTTCCAACAATATATAATATCATATATAAATAAATAAGCTGAGGTACTTAGTACTTACCTGTTTCTCTTTAATGAAATATAGGTATAATGAAGTTCTAAGGAATTTGGCGGTAAATATTGCCAAATTTTGTTTCAAACATTTATGACTTGACGTTTATATTAAACTTTTGAGTTCATATTGTAATTATTTGTTTTAATTAGTTTCATTTGTGGTACATTAATGAATCCTCGAGATGAAAAGCTCAAGTTTTTCAATAAAGCAAGATTTTAATATCTTAATGCAAATATTGACTAAAGTCGAGCTAGATTGAAAGTATTGTACAATCTTGTCTATCTATGCTTTTTATTATCTTCCTCTTTTTTTATTTCTTGGAAACAAAGAGAAAAGTTATGCAAAATTAAAAAAAATCTTGTCTAAAAAATCGATTTGTCGATTGTCGTTGTTGTTGTTGTTGTTGTTGTAAAAGGTTGTCTGGAAGAGATCGCTCTGTAGCGATAAGGCCGCCTGTTGTTTACCTCTATCTTCATGTTTTTTATGTGTTTCCATGTACATTTTTTTTTTCAGAGGTTGTGCAATAAAGAGGATTTGTATTGTATTGTAATCTTGCAGATTTCTATTCAGATCCCTACTTTGACAAGCAAAACCAGTTAATATACGGGGCCACTATGCAGGCTATGCAGCTACTTATACCTGAATTTGTAGCACGATTATAAAAAAAAAAAAACATGAGTTCATTTATTACAAATATAGGTATCTGGGAGACCGAGCATTGCTCGGTAAATATATAAAAACTCAAAAATGCGCGTTTTCCGTGAGATTGATTTTTCGCCCCGAAAACTCCCATATAGCAAATTTCGTCGAAATCGTTAGAGCCGTTTCCGAGATCCCCGAAATATAAATATACAAGAATTGCTCGTTTAAAGGTATAAGATGAGATTACTTAGATGTCACTTCAGTTATAATCTTCTACTATAAAATACCTTCGGTAGTAGTGGCGGTATTTACTAGCGACGTCCGACGTCGCTGCTTGTTCGTTCTACAGATACAGATATACAGATTTTTATTGGTAAACTACATTTTACATGTCATTCAATTTTTACAAATAAAATTATCCTAAATATTATTATTAATTATTATTATCCTTTTGTTCTTTTTAGCCTTCGTTCGTGCCTTTACTACGCCTCATAGAATAAACGGACAGACAGACGGACATGACGAATCCACAAGGGTTCCGTTTTTTGCCATTTGGCTACGGAACCCTAAAAATCTATGAATTTAAATATACGGAATAAGGTGCTTAGACAACGTGCCAATCTTTAACGCTCCGTACCGTAGCGTAGTCATCTCTTTCTAACACTCTTTCATATTAGTGCGACAGTGGCAATTGCGTTTTATTCGCTACGGAGCCATTGGCTACGCACCCATAGCTCTAATTAAAAAATAATCAGGTATATAGTTTTCATTAGTAGCAGAATTAAAACTATTTACTGTTTATTTTCTTCTTTTAGAAGAGTACTTAAGTCATATGCTTAATTTTTAATTAATGGATTCAAAAAAATCTGCGTCATTACGTCTTTAAAGCTAAGTTTAAAAAAAATACTTTATTCCAGACAAGGTTCCATAAAAAATTAAAATAAAAGTGATAAAATTAAATCAATTATTTGTTTTGTGTACAAGGCATGAATTTTATGTTATATATTTTTTTTGTGATAAATAACTAATACTGTAATTATTTTTTACAGGTAAGTACATCGATTACCGACGCAGGTAAAACATTTGATCATAACGATATCTTTTCGGAATTCAATATAATCGGCCCGATTCAAAGAATGATTAAGACACGTTTAAGATATTGGAAAGATCTTTAAAAGATCGATAACTAAACGACATGTCAAAATTGACGTTTATTACGATTCCTCTGCGATCCCAATAAGATCTATCTACGATATTACTAACGTCAAAGTGACATTGGTTGCCCGAATCGAGCTGCTTCTGTCAATTATACGACATACAAACAATATCTATACGATTCGAATCGAGCCGAATATACTCGTAAGTGACATTGGTATTAGTATTCATAGGTACTTGCACTAAGTGCAATTACGCATTACGGTAACTGAATCATCACATCACTGAATGTCACTGAATCAGCTTTAATGCTGGACCTTACAGCATTAAAGCTCAGCACCCATTTTTAGGGTTCCGTACCCAAAGGGTAAAAACGGGACCCTATTACTAAGACTCCACTATCCTAGGCCTTATTTGGATTAGTCCGGTTTCCTCAAGATTTTTTCCTTCACCGAAAAGCGACTGGAAAATATCAAAATATATTTAGTACATAAATTCCGAAAAACTCATTGTAAGAGCCGGGTTTGAACCCGCGGCCTCCGGATTGCAAGTCGTACACTCTTACAGCTAGGCCATCAGCGCTTTTCTTATATAATTGCATACTTATATAAAACTTTTGAACCAGTGATACGGTCACCATTAGATATATCGGAGCGACCAAGGTGCTCGCGAATATCTGGACATGTCTCTGTCTGCCTTGTCAAGGTGTTAGAGTATGTGCTGATGGCTACTGTACAAATATAGATAAAAATTCTTTTCATAAAACATGACGCTCAATATGATCGATAAGGTAAGTTATATAACGTCTAGGTAAGCAGTAGAGAGTAATAAAATAAGCTTTTGGCAAAGAGCCCACAAATTGCATTTCATTCAGAGTAAGTGTTCGGGCTCCATTTGCAATATCGCCATCCGGTATTCATGCATTTAATTGAAGAGTCTGTTGGTTTAATTGATTTGAAACCCAGCTTCGCTCGAGTTAAATTAATTTCCCTGAAGATACGAACTGTTTGGGAATTCTAAAAATTAATGACTAATTATTTATTATTTAATCGTATGGCGTTTCATATAGTAGGCATATAATATAAATAAATATGACGTATTAAAAAAACTACTTACTAGATCTGGTTCAAACCAATTTTCGTTGGAAGTTTGCATGGTAATGTATATCATATATTTTTTTTAGATTTTTCATTCTGTTATTTTAGAAGTTACAGGGGGGGGGGGGGGCACATTTTTTCACTTTGGAAGTGTCTCTCGCGCAAACTATTCAGTTTAGAAAAAAATGATATTAAAAACCTAAATATCATTTTTGAAGACCTATCCCTAGATACCCCACACGTATGGGTTTGATGAAAAAAAAATTTTTTTTTAATTTTTATGACGTATTAAAAAAAAACTACTTACTAGATCTCGTTCGAACCAATTTTCGGTGGAAGTTTGCATAGCAATGTATATCATATATTTTTTTTAGATTTTTTTTAGGTATTAGTATTCATAGGTACTTGCACTAAGTGCAATTACGCATTACGGTAACTGAATCATCACATCACTGAATGTCACTGAATCAGCTTTAATGCTGGACCTTACAGCATTAAAGCTCAGCACCCATTTTTAGGGTTCCGTACCCAAAGGGTAAAAACGGGACCCTATTACTAAGACTCCACTATCCTAGGCCTTATTTGGATTAGTCCGGTTTCCTCAAGATTTTTTCCTTCACCGAAAAGCGACTGGAAAATATCAAAATATATTTAGTACATAAATTCCGAAAAACTCATTGTAAGAGCCGGGTTTGAACCCGCGGCCTCCGGATTGCAAGTCGTACACTCTTACAGCTAGGCCATCAGCGCTTTTCTTATATAATTGCATACTTATATAAAACTTTTGAACCAGTGATACGGTCACCATTAGATATATCGGAGCGACCAAGGTGCTCGCGAATATCTGGACATGTCTCTGTCTGCCTTGTCAAGGTGTTAGAGTATGTGCTGATGGCTACTGTACAAATATAGATAAAAATTCTTTTCATAAAACATGACGCTCAATATGATCGATAAGGTAAGTTATATAACGTCTAGGTAAGCAGTAGAGAGTAATAAAATAAGCTTTTGGCAAAGAGCCCACAAATTGCATTTCATTCAGAGTAAGTGTTCGGGCTCCATTTGCAATATCGCCATCCGGTATTCATGCATTTAATTGAAGAGTCTGTTGGTTTAATTGATTTGAAACCCAGCTTCGCTCGAGTTAAATTAATTTCCCTGAAGATACGAACTGTTTGGGAATTCTAAAAATTATTGACTAATTATTTATTATTTAATCGTATGGCGCTTTATATATTAGGCATATAATATAAATAAAAAATAGACTTATATAGCCAAATCGAGATCACATAACCAATTCACGGCTTCTCGTGTTAAATTATAGAGGTCCCCAGGATCGCCCTGATAGCATTTTTTAGGGCATCGTTTCAGGATATGGTCTATGGTTTGATCTTCAATGCCTAATCACATAATGGGCTGTCTGTCTATCCCCATTCGTGCCTTTGGTAATTGCACCTGGCGTGCCCGGTGCGGATTGACGTGTTTAGACATTTTGAATTGAATTGTGATGTAGACTGACGAGTGTTTATAATTTTACAGTGACATATATAAATCAGTCATGTTATAAGATACTGACAGCAAAATAAATAAGCAACCTAATATATATAGTAATGTCAAACCTGCTTACTGTATTACTACTTATTGTATTTTTTTTTCTCCTCTGAAGACTAGTAAATAGAATTTAAGTATGGCTCATGATTTCATTTTCTTTATGCTTTTAACATACATACTATGTTAACATTATGTACTTAATAATGAACCTCCAGGTCTATGATTCTTAAGTATGTTAAGTACTCTACATTGTACTTCAAATCCATTTGTATATGTGACTGTTTGTGTTCTAAATAAATTAAAAAAAAAATGTGTACCATAAACTTTTTTTCAAACAGTCATCTACTTGAATCACGCGAAAAAATTAACAGTTTGGCGACGTATTTTTAGTAGTAGGGATACTTTTTTCTTAATTCAATAATCGTCGTGATTCTGAATCAAAATATGCGACAACTTATTTGTTTATCGAAAAATAGTAAATAGTACACTTTTCTGAAGGCCCCCTGTGAAATATACCCTTACGTGTCTAGACTAAATCTAGGTAACCGACACCACCGGCACTAAAAAGCATCTAAAATTCAAATTCAGCGATGCCATCGCAAATGTCACCTAGGTCGAAAGATAGGCATAAATTTATGGAGCCTTGAAGAATGAGCTTATCAGATACTGTCTGGGCTGGGGTTTAACGGCATTGTAAATCAATGTCGGGTTCCTGTTCATCAGATACCCCATGGTGTGAACACCTTTTTCATATTAGATTTAGGGCTCTCGTAAATATGACTAACTATTTATAATATGAGTAAATGTGGCTTTGTACCGTCACGTCTGAAAACATCGTTACGGACAAAGTGCCAAAAATATGTATACACTATCTTAATATATGGACAATAAGGTCGTTTAATTAAGGGCAATTTTTGGCACTTTTTCCGTATCTTTATATTCAGACATGAGTGTATATGAATCATAAGAATCCTTCTCTGGTGGAAAGTCACAAATAACAATAATAATTGTAATTATCACATATATTTTCTACAGAGGTTTTTATTTTCGACACCCGGTAGTGTAAAAGTTACTCGGCTAGCAGGTGATGCTAAGTAAATTAAAAGTACCTATAGTTCGTGTCATCTACGAAGACGCGTGAGTTTAACAAATCTAACCTTTAATAACATGACATTAAGAGTCAAGGCACGCGTCTTCGTGAATGACACGATCTATAAACGATGCAACTCTTTATTGCACACCTCAAACAACAACAGCTGATACTACATTAGTTACCCAGAATATATATTACAAATACACTCTTCTCTTCTTCGCGTTGTCCCGGCATTTTTGCCACGGCTCGTGGGAGCATGGGGTCCGCTTGACAACTAATCCCAAGATTTGGCGTAGGCACTAGTTTTTTACGAAAGCGACTGCCATCTCACCTTCCAACCCAGAGGGTAAACTAGGCCATATTGGAATTAGTCCGGTTTCCTCACGATGTTTTCCTTCACCGAAAAGCGGCTGGTAAATATCAAATGATATTTCGTACATAGTACATTAAGTACCAAAAAACTCATTGGTACGAGCCGGGGTTTGAACCCGCGACTTCCGGATTGCTAGTCGCACGCTCTTACCGCTAGGCCACCAGCGCGTTTATATATTACAAATATACAACAGGTTAATATATACAGTGTGGTAAAAATTAATGGGCCTTGAAGGGAAGGTGTCTTAGAACCTTAAGTTAGCTTATTTTAATTAAAGGAAATATACTTCTATTTTTAAAAAGAACCGAAACAGCATCTAATTTTTTTTAATTCGTTTGTCTCGCCCGGGAATCGCACCGACTTATTTCAAAAAATAAACACTCGCTATTTTATTCCACTACACTAGGAATTACTCTTATCTATTTTATTGGTAGTCTGATATTGGATTTCTATCGGAAAACAATATTTCCATCGATTTTTTTCCATTTCTCGCCAACCTACCTAGCTGCAATTGCTTTGCTGTTAACTAGATTTCTTGCGGTTTTTCAATTATTTCTTTTGAGATTAACGTCGCGGGCAGACTTTCGCTCGACTTGCCCCCGACGTCCTAGACAACGACTGTATAAAAGGCGCAAGATACTTGATTTTCTAAGTCGATAAGCTGTTCTGCATCTGCTATAAAAAACGTACACTAACGCTTTTAAATCTAGCAAACTTAGCCGCAATACCTTAGCAGCAAGGTTCGTGCCCGTGGAGGTTGCGGGGTGCTAGGTAAATAGGGTTATATATCTCGTTTTTATCTAGGCTCTGACCTGAATCGGCTTGTAGCAGGTGGAGAGTTCTAAAACTTTCTTCGCTCAGGGGATTTACTGGAGAAAAAGTTTAATGCTCGCACAGACAGGCTCGCATACAAATTAAGACAAAAGGTTGATTTCTCAATACAATCTATTGGAAAATTTGTACTCTTTCTGAATGTTGGGATCTATACGTAAGTTTATAAATTTAAAAGCGGTTTATTTCACTGTGTGACTTGAATTCACGACACTGGATCACCAGCCCATGCTCTGTCATTGCGCTACCAAGACCTCGTCCAAGGACAGCAAATATTTCATATGGGCCTTTAGGGAGGCATCAGGACCATATACCCTAGAGTATTACACTTCTTAAGCGGTGACCGGAGTTCCAAGACTTCAGTTCACAAATTTAATTTACGTAAGTTTATTTCGCTTGCCAGTCACTTTCTCGCAGTTGTTCATGGTCATTGAGCAATAAATACGCCTTAAGCAGATTTATCACGATGACTTGCATGTTGGCTTTGTGGCATTCAACCTAATGCGGTGGAGCCATGCTTGTTTTAGCCGGCCCCGGGCCATAAATAGATTAAATGTATTTGAAGTCGATTCTAATTTTATAATTTGTCATGGGTTTTAATTGGTTTTGAAGCGACTTTGACGATCGTATTGGTGATTCGCGCGCAATCAGCGTGCGATCGATGGGAGCGATCTACAATGTCGTAACAAAAAAGATCAAAACCGTAACATGCTGTTAAATCTTAATCGGTCTCTTTCAGGCTAATTCAAGTTTTAGTTAATAAATCTCATTCCAATATGACACTGATATGGTACTGATCTTTCAGTATCAAAGTGACGTTTTTGGATTCGAGTTTTAGTTTTTAGATCTCATTCTAATATGATACTGATCTGATATTGATCTGTCAGTGTCAAAAGTGACGTTTTTGGTTGAAGGTTGACATAATGCGCAATTCAGCAGGTCATCTAAAGGAGATTGGAACCATCTCATATTGGAATGATGTCAGATCCATGTAAGATCAGTATAACCTGTTTGTCTTATCATTTCATTTCATATTTCATATAGGCGATAAAATTGATTGTCCTTTATCTCCACAGATGGGACTATGGGCTCTCATCCGTCAATCCAAACTTTATTGTTTTTCATCTTAGTTTAGATAGACATGGACCTAAATACCTAGATCTTATCGGCCTTTAGATTTTCTAAGAACACAGATAAGTCGGTCTTAAAAATCTTTACGAGGACGCTAACTTTGTAACATCTGCGTGGAACAAAAAATACTCTAAAAAAAGATATTTTGGTATTGGGAAAGTACTTACTTACTAAGTACTTCAAAAGTTAGATGGAAGTTAGAGACGCAATCAAATAATCGTAACCTAGCAGAGTTCCGCCAAATCGGTCTTAGAGAAACTTAGTGCTTAGGTAATCATATCCTCTATTCAACACACACAAACACATATTTGTTAGTAAATTACCCAAATTGTAATATTACTTTTTGTTTAGACACTAAAAGTAGTTGGCTAGGAGTCATCCGAAGGCGTTTAAAGAAACATTTTTATCAAATGTATGCAAGCCCCTCCATATTCGCACCCAGCGGTGGCAGCATGGCTGCATTTTTATCGCCTCTCACTATGCGTGTCAATTTTATTTATTATTATTTATTATTATTATTTATTTATTATTAACATAAAATCATACATCTCAAACAGGTACGGAGTCCCACAAAACAGTTTACACGGTTTGACTGTGGGATCGTGCAGTCTCTACTCTCTTATATTTATATTTATATTACAATGAGATTCGTTTCTATATGCTCAATAATTATTTTATGCAGTTTACAAGGTAACTACGCAGCTTTTTACCAAACTTAACTTTATTGGCTTCCTGTCTGATGTCAGAGGGCAGGCTGTTAAATATATACCTAGGGTAGGCGTTTATGGAGGCACCTATCGCCGTAATAATTAGAGACCCTCGGTACGACAAACTTGCCCGCAGACACCGACCTGGTTCCACAAACATCGTTACGGTGTAACTGGGTGTGCTCTCGACTGCCATGATTATTAAACACTATTAAATATATGTGCTTAAGGCTTAACGGAAGAATGTTACAAATTTTGAACAAATTTCTATAATCTTTTTTATTTTTATCTTTAGTTTTATTACTAACTAACAGTTTTAGGAATCTTACTTGCATACTTTCTAATTTGTTTAAGTTAGTTTTAGTTGTCAATCCGTAACAGTCAAGAGCATAACCAATTATAGATTCAACTAATGATACATATAAATACTTTAGGATATGCAAAGGAACTTTAAATCTTAGATAATAAAATTTTCCTAATAAAACTCTGAGTTTGTTATAAATAAAATCTACATGGTGCGTCCAAGAAAAGTGTTCGTCTACTTTGAGACCTAAATACGTTACACAGTTAACACGTGAGATGGGGTTACAGTGGCAGTCTAATAAGTTATTATGCATACAAGAAAAATCATGGGTTTTAATAGGATTTGACGGGTTAGGCATTTTTAAGTAGGGAGATCGAATTAATAATAGCTTGGTTTTGAACATACATACTTCTTAGAACATGACGGGCATTGTCACAGGCGATAAAAATGCCACCATCAAAGCCACCATGCTGCCACCGCAGGGGTCGCCAAACCGCGGTTCGCTAGCCACGGGGCTTTCTGGACCTACTATTATGGCTCTTCAAAAAACCCAAGCAATTAACACATAGCAGACTTAGACCAATCTACTCATCGTTTGTGGCTCTTTGAAATTCTTAATACTAGTGATTTACCTAAATATTATGGTCGGCTCTTCTCTTCAAAAATTTGCCGATCCCTGTCACAGACTATACTATAATCCAACTTTTTCTAACAGTCTATAGTCACTATATACTAAATTAGCACAAAAAGTTGGGCTTAGATAACGCATGGGCACGCTATGTCGAGATAATAAAGTAATTCAACTAACGCAAGTGTAATAACACGCAGACTGATTATTAATTATTGTTGTTTAATAGGCTTTGCGCTTAAATTAAATTTGGTACGGGGTTTGTGGCAATATATAATAATATTGAATCACTCGTAATTATTGTTAACTGTGTATTTCATTATTATAAAGGAATGTGTCTGTGTTGCATACTGAACACCTGTTGTAGCTTCAAATTTTCTTATAAATAATAGAATCTTCTTCTTCCTCCCGTTGTCCCGGCCCGTCACGATTCGAACCCAGGATACTCGGCTTCATAGGCTTCATATAATTGGTGAAAGCGCGAGTCTAATATTGAGAACAATTAGTATAGGCCGAATAACTATGCGTACTCCCATCTTAAATTCCGGCAATGCACTTACAACCCCTCTGGTGTTGTGGGTATCCATGTGCGGCGGTAATCGCTTACCATCAGGTGATCCGTCTGCTCGTTTGCCTTCTATGTCATAAAAAAATGCGGTAAACGCAGCGGTAAGCGCATTGTCATTTTCCTTGCATTCCGTGATCGAATGCGTTCAACGCTGCGCCTATCGCATAAAATAACCGCGCGCTTAAACATATGTTTTAGTTTTACATTTTGCATGGTGTCTTGCTAACTTGTTTGACCTTTATATTAAATCAAAACCATTTATTGCCCTGTGGGCACATTATGGAGGTTATCCTCCCATCTTTAGTCTAGAATGTACAAGATTACTTGTCAAAACTGAAAAGCGCGACGAAAATGGTGTCAATTATTATAGGAAGTATTAGGCATTGAATTCAGTAATAATATTTTTTGCGTAAAGTATCGGCTTTTTTAACGGCATATTCTAAGATCCTTAATGTATTTTTTTTGTATTTACTGGTCCGCTAATCACATTTAGCACATTCAAGCGGCCGCTAGCGCCCGGTATGAGGTCTCAAAAGTGGTCACGTTTTTAAATTTGTTGCCTGTCTCTTACGCACCCATAAATTGTTCATATACATGACAGCTTCCCATTTGCACATTTCAATTATTATTTTTAGCGTAAGCGTCATTCAAGATCTGCGAGCGTGCATTAATATTTGACACAATCTTATTTGTACTTGTAGAGCCCTAAGATCAAAATTACATCTAAACGATGTCATTCAGTTATCGCGTGTATCGCTTGTACATGTCCGTACATGTAGTGGCGCGAGCGGGATGCCTGATAAGTGATAACTAAATGACATCATTCGATATCATTTAGATTTTATCATCATTTATATTTCGGCGGTTCTGTGGGAATCTGCCAAATCCTACACTAGAACATTAATGCGCAGCAAAAGACTGTTGTGTCCTCAAAATAATTTTTAGTTTTTAAGATTATGTTTATTGTATGTATATGTTAGTGTGTAAGGTATGTATCTATGTATCAGGCCTTTGTTGCCTGAAATAAATAATTTTTGATTTGATTTGATTTTGATCAGTCTGATGTCAGTGCACCTAACATTCGAATTGGCTTGGGTTATATATTTTTGCGCGCTTCGTTGTAGATGATATTTAATATTGCAGGTGGCTGTATAACTCAGAAAGGGCTATTTAATTTATACCTACGATGTTAAAGTTTACTTAGTTACCCTCTAAACAAAATAAACTTGATAGACTTGTTCTAAATTATTCTTGTTTATTTTGTTCAGAATTAAAAAGGCGGACCAGATCGTCTAAAATTAATAAAGGATTTTTAGAAAGGTTAAAGAGGTTTATATGCATAGCTAAATAACTTTTGCAACTAAGGTACTAGACAGTATGTATTATGGAAGGTAGAGGCAAGGAACAGAATCTCCTTAGGCAGAACTGTTGCAAAAGTGTCCAGCTGTCAGCTATAAATAATAGTTCCAAATCTCTCCAGAGTAGCGCTATAGTAGCTAAGAACCTAGGCGTTATTGACGGGGTGAAGTGCGCTGTCTATGATTAGATTTTTTTCTCAAGTATTCTAGGTATTGTAGCGCCACCTATTTATGGTTTTTTTTCGGGCACTTTTTGGTATATGGTGATTCTGTTTCTTGCCTCTACCTTCCATAGTATGTATTATATTACTTCTTGTGGCGCTACAACCCTTTGTGGGTTTTGGCCTCCTCTAGAGTGCTTTTCTATTTGCTCCGATCCTTTGCCTCCTTCTGTTAATTTCTGTACATTCCCATTTTTCAAAAATCCGCTTCCACGCAGTCTGTTTTGTTCGAACACAGCAAGTTTTTGGTCTATTTTTTGAGTCAATGTTCAGGTTTCGTAGGCATATGTCAAAACTGGTGACATATATGCCTACGACAGACAGTATATAAGATTGTCGCAAATATTTTATGTACCACCGCACCACCTAGCCAATATGGGAATCGTTGATAGAAAACGTCAATCGAAACTAAAATAATGCATGGAAATAATGAAAATAATCATGTGACTTTTAGTAGCATTTGTCACACTTGACTTACTTGACTTATTGTCCTATGTCCCCTAGATGGGGCAGAGGGCTTCCACAGTGCGCCGCCATCTGGATCGGTCTTAAGCTTCGTGCTTGAGTCGTTCCAAATCTTCCCAATAGCCTTCGCCTCTGTAATAATAGTCCAGCGCCAGGTCTGCTTAGGACGGCAAAATTTCCTCTTTCCTTGGGGAATCCTGATATTTGTCACTCTGATATTTTGTTTCTTTTCATTTGTTGATTTTCTATCTACGATTCTCGTCTTGGCTAGGCCCCTTGGTAGTTCTTTCCATGTTTTCTTAGCGTCAGGATTAATAAGTACGCTTAAGATGCTTTTTTGACGTAGTGCCTTCAGAATCTTCCTAAGCGGGTTTTTGTGTATATCGATTGTAATTGTTGAAACCAAACCTTACTTACTTACTCCGTTGGCTCAACGACCCAAAATGAGACTTGGCCTCCGACACAAGACAGCGCCACATTTCTCGGTCCTGTGCGCCTGCACGCCAATTGTTGACTCTAAGTTCGCGCAGATCTGCCTCCACCATGTCGCTCTAGCGATACCTTGGGCGTCCGATAGGACCTCATCCTTTAATCCTTCAATCACCTTCAATCTCGGTCTTCGTTTGGGGCCCAGTATCTTACGGAGGATCTTCCTCTCGACAACTGGCAGCATGTTTTCTTCCTTGAGTGTTAGTGTCCACGCGTCGCATCTGTAGGTTAGGATTGGGCGAATCATGGTCTTATAGATTCGGATCTTGGTACGTCTGCTTAGAAACTTGGACACTAACACCTTATGAAGGGCTGCACTGCATCCTGCAATGCAATGTATCCTAATCTTTATGTCCTCGTTACGATTGTAGGTAAACCTAGTTTTAGGTAAAGATAGTATTTTATTTCCCTACATACGGTTTCAAGTCAGCGGCGGATTTGCAGTGTTGGTCGCCCCAGACCCTGTACGTAGTAATGCTACCCGCCTATTTCTCACCACCCATCATATATACTGCGCCTTGCTGCTACACCTAATGTACTGCCTAATATACCCCTACTGGCCTTAGGGCAAATCCGCCACTGCTGCAAGTGATATAACGGGTGACACGGCACGTTAGGGCTGAAAAATGTTTTAATTACCCGACCAAGGTTATTTATTTTGGGGTCAAGCTGAACGAAACCTTTTTCACTCGTCTCATGTCGGCCCTTTATAAGCGGAGATGAGGCAAAATAAAAATTAATTTCGTGAATAACTGTGGGTAATTTTTCTATAATTACTTTGTGAGTGTTCGTTTTGAGAGTTTGTGGCGTTAATTACTTGAAACGTAATTGAGTTGTAATTAAATATTATTTGCACTTGAATTCGTGCTAATGTACTAATTATTTATTTCTGTTGTTACCTACCAATGTGTATATGTTATCAATTTCTGTATCTGTTTTTTATGTAGTGTGCAATAAAGAATTTTATTATTATTATTTGTATCTCCGTTACAAACTCTCGGGTTTTTAAGCCCGGTCATTTATAAGGCGTGCGTGGGGATATAGATCCAACACGTAGAGGCCATTTGGAGAGCTTTGATGTCTTGTAGAACGCCTGCTGGAACCCATTCATCGGTACATAAATAGATACCCATAAACCGGTTTCAACAGGCATTTGAGGCTATTGCAGAAAAATGGAAAGAGTCCTGGTCTATGGTTTGAATTTGGATGGACAATAAAACTGGGCTATTGCTCAGAGTTCCGGACACCTGCCATAACATTGTGATATACAGTGTTATCGAGGCGGGCGGTGACTCGCCACTCGCTAGATGGGCACCTGATGCGCCATCGTAAAGACGGCCAGGCGCAACACCGGCGTGAGCGGCTCAGGGGTGTCGAGAGGTGTGCTGCGCTTTCTCCGAAGTTACTCGCGGCGTTATGCCCTTTAACACTTCCACCCCTGGAGCGTATAGCTCTAACGTCTCCCCTCTGGACGGCCAATTAAGGCAAGCCAGAGCTGAGAGTCCTACGGGTCCCCTTGGGGTTCCACTCCGACCGACGAAGACTCGCCGGAGACGGAGACCCTGACCGACCCTCTGGAGCACTCGGGTCCGTGGGGTCGTTACTCCCCAACAGCTCGCCACAAGCTGCCCTGCGGGCTTATTATTATTATTTGTCTGTCTTACCATATCTCGGGACCATGGGGTCCCGGACCTTTGGGAGGCATGCGTGGGGCCGAAGCCAACAGCGCAGAGGCCCTTTAAGACAAATTAATCTAAAAGCAAGGGATACACGTGGCGGATACCATCCCCGAGCACACAACATGATACATCCGGAGATGGTCCCCGCCAGGTGCAAAGACTATTGCAGTGCAGCACTTTTGTGCTGCGATGGGATCTAAGGTCATAAGGCTATTGATTTGAAAGTTGGATGGACTGGATAATGGGCTATGGGAGGAGACTAACGGACACCTGCCGTGACAATCAGTCTCGGAATTGTTTAAGACAGGTGGTGACTCGCCAACTCATTGAGTGGGCCCCACAACGGCCGCACGCACAGTGTGACAATAGGGCAACACTTTGGAGCGGCTGTGAGGTTGTCGAGAGGTGAGTCTGCGGCAGCCAGATCCCGGTAATCCGTTCAGCAGGCCGCCGGCGTTATGACATTTTACACTTCCAACCTGGAGCATAGGTCCCGCTCTTGCGACTCCACTCTGGCCGGCCGGTGAAGGCAAGCGCAGAGGCGAGGGCCAAATAAAAGGACCCTCTGGAATAGGGGTCCGCGGTGTCGCCACTCACCGTCAGCTCGCCACAAGCTGCCCCCGCGGGTTTATTATTATTATTATTATTATTTTTGACGAAGTATATAACGTAATAAAAATAAAATCATTATTCTGAATTGAAACCATATACATTAATTAACTTAAGGCTTATGAATCTTTTGACTGCCAAAAAGATCTTTAAAACCTTATATGAAATTAGACATTCGGCAAATTTAATTTTCTTCTTTCTAAGCTTATAAATATTCAACTGAAAAATATGATATGTTTTTTGTTTCTAGTCTTTTTTTACTTACTTACTCCTCTGGCGCAGCGACCCAAATTGTGTCTTGGCCTCCAACGGCTCCAACACGACTGCTCGCCACTGATCTCGGACCTGTGCAGTTTCTGACCGAAAATATACGAGATTGCAACGAAAGTGTTCCAATAAACACCTAGGAAGTTGACGTCCTTCCTGCCTTCTGCCCTTCGAACTTCAGAACTTTTAACTTGATTTGATATCGCTTCTTTGAGCAATACGGGAGGAGCCCAAATCTTACCGTACAGATCGTTCTGTTTTTTTTTGTGGCGTTGTAAACGTGCACACAGTCGCACTGACTACATACAAAAGTTAATCTGTAATGACGTCACAAATAGAAGATGACACACGTTAAAGACAAATCGTGTTCATCTTGATCTCTTGTTGTGTACGGACGAGTCACAACACGCACCGCGCTATACCCAGTTGGGCACGTGCTTCGGCAGAGGGGAAATAATGCAAATGCCGTCGGTATTGCTCGAAGTATCGATTTAAGAGGAGAGTATACCACATGATCGCCCATATAAATAGAAAAAACGTTTTTCTACTTCTAAATACTTTCCATTCTCCATGATTATTTAGTATGTTAATGCCACAATGAAAAACTAGGTTTATAGGTTTTTCAAATTTGGAAAATATATATATTTTTTTAAAGCGAGACCTATATACCTGGAAAGTATTATGCTGAAGCGATCGACATCAAAATCAAAGTGAATTGTTAAGATTTAGTTAGTGGAAACAGTTTTCACCCTAAATTGAATTTCATAGAAAAATTACCGTTATTTCGTTAGATTCGAAAATATATTCTTGCCTCCTAACATTACTTGCGCGCAACAATATTATAAAACACGAAAGATTAACTGCGAGTTTCACATCGATATCGGGTTTTAAAAATTGGAATGCCTCTCGGACGCTATTTGAAAGACGGCTGAAGGGCACTCAGTCAGATCGGATCGGGTTATTACATCCGGACCGCGATCTCATGGCACGGTCATATTGATCAGTCCGGACTGATCTTATTGCACGGTTATTGGTCCAGTCTCATGGATGTCAAATCTGATTTCAGTTTTGCCCCTTTTTAACCGACTAGGTACGGGATTTCATATGTCAGTATGTAGGTATGTTTGTGCCGTGTTTCACTGTTGTCAAAGAAAATTTGAAATAGAGCTGTATTGTCAAAGAAAACTTTGTAGCCACATAAATTTACTGCCATCTTTCGACACATGATTAAAACTTTTAGAACGCCATTTGAGTTTGATCCTTATTCTTTTACTGATATGTGTTAAATTTGGTAAATATCATAAAGTGGCGCCATCTAATACATCAAACATAGGCTGATAAAAGTAGGTATTCGAATTTACCCGAGAATTTACACCTTATGTAACCAAAATCTCAGTCCGGACTCACGTCACGGTTGCGTTTTATAGGAAAGAAAAACTTTAACTCATAATGTTTTATTTCTCAGACTGTATGGAAGTTATTCGTGTTGTTTACAGCGCAATAAACATGAGTGGAGTGTCATGTCTGCTTTATGATCATGACGTGAACGAGGCGGTTACGATTTGCTTTATAAATCGCAAATGTCTTTAGTATTATCGAACAAGGTCACAAATAAGGAATTATATATTTACATAATCAATTACAATAGCTAGGGTAAAGGCACCAGTAGTCAGCCTTATAACGCATTTTTAAAGTTTGTACTCTCGACGTTTCTACAGGATTAGTCAGATAAATAAACGCATAACATGGTTAGATCAATTGTTTATTATAGTTTTAAAACAAAGTATGTCAAAAAATAACAATCCTCTTTATAATATCTATAATTAAGATTAAACAAAAAATTGCACTTTTCTCCAGTAGTCAGCCTCTAAAATCCAGTAAGCAGCCTTTGTGTACCCAGTACTCAGCCTTTATAAACTATTAATAACAATGAAATAAAAAACACTATTATTTGTATTAAAGTTAACGATATTATAATATTTATCATTCCTAGGTAGGAAATTAGAGTATAGGTAGGTACCTATACTCTTATAAGTACAATTCTCATGCCACGAAATTTGTAGGCCATAGGTGCTTAAAATTATTCTTGCAAACTAATAAACACTGTATTTATCTTCTTATTTTTATTAATGAATCTGTTTATTTAATAGAATTCATTATTTTTAAAATCAGTTTAAATGCTGGTGAAACCCGTGCAGGGGCCCGTTAGATATTGGAATATTTGTCAACAAAAGTATGTATACACTTTTGAACCTTATTTAAATGAGTAAAAGTTCATAATATTTGGCAGCGACGTACCAAGGAAGGTAATGGCTGAGTACTGGATCCGAGAAACCCAGTGGTCAGCCGCATTAAAACGTTATTTCAAATGCGGCTGACTACTGGGTTTTACTTTAAATTGACTGAGACATACCTAACTAAATTTGAAAATGTAAATGTAACGGTCCTAACGGTCGTATTGGATCGAAAATAAAAAAAATATCTAATAACCCAAAAGTCAGCCACGGGAGGCTGGGCACTGGATTTTTTGTAAAAAAGTGGTATCCAGTGGTCAACCTCCTCAATTTATAAGTTAAATATTGATATTTCTATTTAAATATAACGCAATTTAATAGATAAACTAACCAATAAACCCATCATTAACAAAAACAGTAACTTTTTATATTAAAACATATTTTTTCTCACGCTTTAAAAGAACACCACGTGCAGTAAAAAATATGGCGGACATGACATTCTAGCTCTCGTCAACAAACATCACCTTTATGAACGAGTATATTTCCTCTCCCCGATACCTCACCGCACCTGCCGCGTTACGTATTAACGAATAAGGAATCAGAGCTCCTATTTGACTACTCGCGATTTGTTTAATCGAATATACCAGATATTTATGACCAATAAACGACTTAAAAGGCTGACTACTGGTCCCTGGCTGGCCACTGGTGCTGTTACCCTATATTATCAAAAAACTAAGCCTAAATTAGCCTGAGGCATTGTTCCCAGGACACTGGCCGCGTTCCCTCTCTGCACAGTGAGGCTAAGTTTTTGTGCGAAAAAAGCGCCAGCTCGTAGGTCGCCAGCCACCCAGACTAGTTTACTAGAAATTTCTTTTACTAGTTTCTTGGTGTCGGACGACCAAAAGGTCACAAAAATAAGGTCTTATTCAACAGTTTACTTAACACTTATTTAAACTTTTATTGTTTGACTGTTTCATACATTTTGGCTGGTCTGATATTGATATTTTCTATGGGACACATTTTTTTGTGAATTAAGGGTTGGTCCTATAGTAAAAGTTACTCAGTATAACCTATATTCACATCGTAAATATTATAGGTCACTAAAAACACTCTGTAAGTATATAAATATGTCGCCGTGCTAACAATAAATGCAGTAATCATATTTGAAAACTCATGAAATTGTTTATCATGTTGTATTTTAATAATTTGTTTATTTAAAAAAATTTTCTTATGCAAGTACTGCATTTATAACGACTTGATAAGCAGGGCAGAAATATCGTCAAACATACAAAAGAAATAAATAGCAGAGCTCAACATCCCAACTACATAGACTGTCAATTTAAAATTAAGATGACCTTAAATCAAAACAAGCTTTCTTTGATTCAGAACTATTTTGATGCAAATTTCTGTTTAATAAAATTAAAGTCGGCTCCTATCTTCGTCCCGCTGCCCGAAACCGGCACTGCATCTCATGTATACAGAGTGGATTTATGTAAATGTCGTGGATAAGTGCCGATCAAGGCCCTGGCCTGCCGCGAACCACGTTCGACGTGTCACCTCTCTGTCGCACTTGTAAATTCGTACGTAGGTGCGACAGGGAGGCAATACGTCGAACGTGGTTCACGGTAGATCCTCTGCTTTACCATATCGCTGAAACGTTGGAGTGAAAGGAAATAGTATAAGATGACCTCCTGATTTAATGTTATCAGAAATACTTGAAAATTACATATGTGCTAGTTGCGGAATGTTTGCGGAAGGCGGAAGGTTGGAAAATTTCTCGGAAATTTCAGGTTTTTTTTTTAAAGTTACACTGAAAAAAAAAATAGCCGAACTGGTTTTGTAACTTTACTAAATAACTAAACTACGGTTATAAGAAAATAAACTTTGCATAAATTTACAAAACTTATTTTGTAGTGTATAATAAATACCTGAACACTGATAGCCAAACACGGTTTTGTAACATATAACACATAGTTCGCAAGTCCCAATTTTTGTGTAAACAGTAACCAAAATGTTTGTTACAGTTATGCAAACATTTCTTTCAGTGTAGCCTTTATCGTGTCGCTGGACTAAAGCTTCTGCCCGTGATCTCCACAGCTGCCGTTGTTGTACTGTTTCTGGCCAGTTACTGATGCTACGTGGCCTTATACGTCTCTTTGTGAATAATAACATGACATTAATAAGGCGGTAATTACACGGGGCGCTTAAATTGTTACCTTGTTACTCGAAAGTTTCAGAAGTAACCTTTCTTGAATTATGCGGCTGAGGGATAAATCACAGGTGTTCTAGTACTCGCCTTTTCTCTAGTACCAACTAACACAACATTTATAATTTTTTTAGTATATTATATACTAAGTAGGGGGTAGGGGGGGTACTCCAATATCATCTAGCATTACCTAATCGTGCATGACAATGCATACAATAAATACCTATTTGGATTTTGGCACTTCTTTTAATAATGATTCAAGTCTACCTGGACAAGTCCTACCCCTTAATAAATGTTTAATTGTTAATCCATTGAATATGTAGAAAATTTATTTATAATAATTAAATTTGTGATTGCGGTAATTTATAATTGCATAATTTACATTTCTATGTAATAGTTTTCATTTACTTTAGGTATATTTGAAAAAGGCTGTTTGTTTTCTAAAAAAAAAAAATGTGTTAATGCATTAAGTCCGCCATTTGTAACTTTTTTGTATTGTGCAATAAAGGTTAAATAAATAAATAAACATGTTGCATCACTGCCTATTGTAAATCATACTATCGGCCCAGGAAAATTTTGTCGGAAACTCATACACACCGTCATTACGAACTTCTAAAGGTTGCATTAAAAGTCACAAAAAAATTCGTGTGCGCGTCTGAAGTTATTCAAGATCAAAGTTAGCAAAAAACTGTTTTTCGCGAATGTGAAGGTTTCTATCGATCCATTATTGTTTACAGCTGGATAAGAATTATTTCTTCACCCTTTATTTGCCTGAGTTATATGGCCTCTGGTCTATTGCGATAACGTCGCACCCCGACTGTGAATCATTAGCTTAGTGGAATCGGGTAAAACCCTATTATAGCAGTGTTGTCTCGATAAGGCATTTGCCAGGAGGCGTATTCTGATTGTAATAACAGGTTGTGAATTAGATCTGTAGGGCTAAGATGGTCGGCTCTTTATCATTTGTCATCATGCCTGTCACGTTCTAACGTTCTAACAAGTAAGTAAGCGCGAATGTGACGGGCATAGTGACAAGTGATAAAAATAGAACCATGCTGCCACCGCTGGACTTGTTAGAGTGTATCATATTCATGATCTGTCAGTACCAAAAGTGACATTTCTGGTTGACGAAATATTTCAACAAAGTGACATCACATTTGACACTGAAAAATCTTATCCCTAACAAATTAATATCAGATTCATAACCGATTAATCCAATTCGGAAAAGCCGCCAAGCAATTTATTTCTACTGAATTCGCGTGACCCGTCTGCCCTCAGAACATCATAAGAACACGCGGTTTTGTCTGTTAGACAAGCTAAGCTTTAGAGCCTAGAGTTAGGCTTTCTGCAAGTACAGTCAAATTATTAAATATATACACGGACAAAGTGCTAAAATATGCATACACAGCATTTAATACCTTGACTGTACTAGTCTAGATCTATTAACTGTTGCAAATGAGCGAGGGGTGAACTCACGTGACCCGTCAGCATCGCGAGTGAATATCGTTAATGGGAAAAACACAGACTGTTTTGGCGTGGATTCTGGAAACATAATTTCTCGGCTATTAGGCCATTTATAGTTTTAGTTAATCGATCTATTTCCGATATGATACTGATCTCTGTCAGTGTGAAAAAAACGTTTTTGGTTGAAGAAATCTTATATAGTAACTACCCCTGTAATGGAACAGACACCAGTAATAGAATGGTATAGACAAATCCTGTAAAACAAGTATTTAAGTACCATCAGTTTTTAATCGCTGGCAACATTTTACCATAAACAAGAGCCAAAGAGCTGCTTAAGTTTAATTTTTCATTGATATTTGTTATTTCGAAAATGAATGGCGCCATACATTCCATGACTGGAGCAAAAAACCACAGTTTTAATTGGTTAATAATATTGAAACCAATTGCAGTAGCTTTCATTAAATACATAGAAAACATAAAGGTCGAATTGGACATTCAACTTTTAAAGCGTAAAGCGGTAGAAATTTTACAGGTGTCGGTGAAATATCAATAACACTCCAAATTTTCTCTTAAATGTCCCATGATTGGTGCCGTTAACATAATCCACAGTGATTATAATGGATGTTATATACCAAAAAAAATTGAAGCCCTCCAGTGGTGAAGGCCGGATTCCAATGATAAAAATAATTTAATTTGTTCCCGAAGTTATAAAATAAAATAAAAGTGGTACTTCTTCAATGTTTCATTTTCAACATTTCACATCGTACTTTTTTTTCAAGTGAAGTTGTGAACTATTTAACCAATAATTGTAAGAGAGACAGGACAAACTTTTTAACTCAGGATAGAAGTAAAGCGTTTATGGGGATAGCTTTTAATTTCCGAGAGAGAAAATTTTTATTAAAAATGTTCAAGATGTTAACGCTCTTATTACTTTTCTGATACATTTAAAAGTTTAATAGTTTACTAGCGTGGGCGTATAAGTAATATTCATATAAATTTAAAGTACGATGCCGATAGATATTTTAAAATTAGTAGATATTTTTGTACGAACGCAGATTTTCGTTCGAACGGAAGGGAACAGTACAGAATGCGTGTTTTAGTAAAATATTTATTTAGTTTGGAACTGTCGTTTTCATATTAATATACGACAAGAAATATTATTGTTTAAAAAAGTACCTAACACACCTTATTAAAAAAAAAATACTGAATTTTTCGTCTTTCGTTCAAGGACAGACAAATCCAAAGCCATTTCCCAGTGAAACACTACACAGAAAAATGTATATAAAATATGTACCTATTAGTATTATTTCCATATTGTGCACAATATGATAAGCTCATATAATATTACGAATGGCATAATCCAATATATTCACGTCTATAAAATATTCTCAAAAAAGTTTAATCCGGCGAAGGCAATATCAATAAATCGCGATCTGAGGTTTCGTTCCAACCACTTACAAGCACATAAAGGCTCAGATGAACCGATGTAAGAAGATCTTGAATTACGTACAGTTATCACGGATCTAGAGGTCACGCTACACTTTTTTGGTAAGATGGGACCATTCCCATCTTACCAAAAAAGTGTAGCGTGACACGGGTAGATAGGCGTTTTCACATCAGTCAGGAATTCATTCAATAAGCGGTACTCACGGTCACTGGACCGAATACACGTATCAGTCTGCCGCGTGAAAAATGCATAGCATGGAACTATCTTTTTTTTTAATCAATGGTAAGGTGCGTTGGGGTAATTTCGAAAGCGGATTAATTTGAAAATGACAAATGTCTACTTAACTAGAAGCACTGTCTACTGTAGCAACAGTATATTAGTTAGATGCCTTGGTAACAGTTCCAGCGTATTATTATTAGAATCTCTTTATTTATCTTTCTTCTTAAGTGATGAGGTTTTTTACAATATGGATATAAAAGTAAAATATAAAACACATAAAAAAAAAAATACATATAAACATATTATAAAATAACTAATCTAGAGTGTGGTCAGGGGCGCAGAGTGAGGAACCGGCTACTATACTTAACGGCTTACTATACGCGCCGTGTCCAAGATTTCCTTCTGCATTTTTAATTTTATTTATAATAAAATGCATTTTATTTATTTCCTAAAACTTTCAAAACTGTGATGTTTGATGGCAATGTAAGCTCATTTTTTATGCTAATAACTTGGTTGGCGTTTTTCCTGTAGACGTCGAAAAGCTAAGGGAATCTAAAGCTATTTGTATGCTGCACATTTACAAAAAACAAAAATCGGGATATATATAACACTCACGTGCTTGATATTTTTCAGTGACATCTATTATTATAATAAAATAAGGGTGACAGCTGGCAACTACAGTTACCAAAAGCACGTGAGTGGATATGTACCAGAGTTGTTACGTTTTATTGTATTGTCCACAGAAGTGACCTGTTTCTAAAATTAAGTTTTGCTAAGACATAAAGTGCTTCCAGTTTTATAGATTTGCCATTTTCATAACCACCACGCCACGCTTTCAAAGTTACCCCAATGCACCTCACAAGCATTGTAATCTCATAGTCGCCATTAAAATAGTGTAAATAGTGTTAGTAGTGTTAGCCGACATGAAAAATTATCAAAAGGGTAATAGAGCCCTTTTACCCTGGTACGCCAAGAGGTAATGCTTAATTGAAATTTGGCCTTTTCTTCAAATATTTTATATGTGATATAGAAAAGCCTGAAAATCGCATATGAAAAATTAGATATCTTCACATTTATCTCATTTATTTAAGCAATTTAAACCTACCTAGCCCGAAATAGGTGCTTAACGGAAATATGTGTATAAGTGCTTATGTCTAACATCCACCCAAACTATTATTGTGCTGAAATACCAAAAACTTTGAAAGATAGTGGTATGAAAAAGGGTTTTTTCTATCAATAATTATTTTAAAACATCTGATACTATGGGAGATGTCCCCGTTTTGAGAATAAGTTATAAAAATAAGTTTTTAGCAAAAATTAAATTTTTGGTACAAGCTTTTATCGCTGACTGTACTTTTCTTTCCACAGGCAACTAATACTCATCGAGATAATTCTAAAAACCTTAAACACAATTGGGTTGCGTTGTTTTATCACAGAGTTCCTATGACCTCCTCCTGTCACTATCATCAGATCAGCTCGATGGTACCATAATATTGCATCGTCACCCAACTTACATATGTATGCAAATTTTCAGCTTTATCGGAAACCGGGAAATGGATCAAATTTAACTTGCAAGATTTGATTACAGACACCGGGACAGGAGAAACTTCTTCTTTGCCTAGCCTTTTCCCATGTCATTTGGGGTCGGCTCTCCTCGTCATTCTTCACCAGGCGTATCTGTTCTGGGTCGTCGAGACATTTGTTTGAGCTTTCTTAAGGTCGTTGTTTATGACGGACATCCAGGTCGTAAGGGGTCTACCTCTGCCCGATCTTTTGGAGCCAACGTTGATGCTCAGGACTTGTCTAGTCATGTGATCTTCTGGCCTCCTCATGACATGGCCATACCACTTTAAGCGAGATTCGGAAAGCTTATCTTCTATGGGCCGGATCTTAAAACTGCCGCGGATGTGCTCGTTTCTAACCCTATCAAGTAGAGTGACACCTCCTGCCATTCTTACACAAATTGACCGAGTCCCATGATAAGCTCAAGAAGGCTTGTGTTGTGGGTACTAGACAACGATATATATAATATACAAATACCTAAATACATAGAAAACTTCCATGACTCGGGAACAAATATCTGTGCTCATCACACAAATAAATGCACTTACCGGGATTCGAACCCAGACCCATCGGCTTCATAGGCACAGACAATATCTATTCCTTTAATGGTATACCACTAGGAATATTACCTCATTTGAGGTCATTTTTCCAGTTCGCCGGTCGCTGCCAAGTGCGTCGCCCTTGCGTTCCATAAACTGACATGTTTCGTAATTAATTAACGTCATCCCCGTTTTCTTGATAAAATATGATTATATTTCTAGACATCCGACACGGCCCGACATTCTTTATAAATTATAGAAGTTACGCCAAGAACTCGTGTCTTAAACTTAAGTGGAATAAGTCTCGTGGATTATTAAAGGGAATCAGTAGAAATTTCATAATTTTTCGTCGGTAAACTTCGGAGATAAGGAGGAGGGGGGGATGGTATTTTTTTCACATTAATCGTCATAAATAATTTTTTTTTCTATAGAAAAAAGAAAAAAGTGTTTTGGAATGTACAATTTGAGCTCTTTCAAAATTATACCCCACTTGACCTAGTCACTAGATTGAACTTTTGCCCCCTCTTCATATTGGGGATTTTCCATAATTTAAAAAAAAATACTTTCAGTGTGTCTGGATTAGCGTTGTTCATAACTATTCCAAATTTCAAATCGATAGCTTAAGTGGTTCTCGAGATATTTAGCGATGTGACAGACAGACGGACGGACAGAGTCGCACGATAAGGGTTCCTTTTGTACCTTTTTGGTACGGAACCCTGAAAATGTGCTGAAAAACTATACCCTGGAGACCACAGAAATATATCTAGATCTAGATATATTTCTGTGCTGGAGACAAAACATTGCATAGGAGATCGATCCATCGCACCTTCGTTTTTTCGAATTGCCCCCCTTTTCTACTAAAATAGTTTGCTCGCCATAGTACGAACACAGACTTTAATCGATGATCCATTTAGAGTTGAAGCTATTTTTTTTAAATATACCACGTCGGTGGCAAACAAGCATACTGCCCGCCAGATGGTAAGCAGTCACCGTAGCATTTGAACGCCTGCAACTCCAGAGGTACAACCCAAGCCTTCAGCCAACAACCCTACTGGACCCTATTGGATTTACACCCTATTGTCCCTATTGTGCTTGTGTGTCTTTTTAGGGTTCCGTAGTCAAATGGCAAAAAACGGAACCCTTATAGATTCGTCATGTCCGTCTGTCTGGCCGATTATGTCACAGCCACTTTTTTTGTTTGCTTATCCGTTGCCGTATGTACTATTTTTTCTTTGCGACAATAAATGACTTTTAATTATTTATTTTATTTTATTTGTATTATTTGGTTGTCAATACTAACGGTATGAAATATTTAATATAAAGTAAGCCCTAAGTGGCTCAACAATTAAAGTCCGTGACTGTACCTATAGTTACCAATACAAAAAAGTCGGTAAGTATTAATACTACAAAGACGTGCCCAAAATTCTCATCATAATTAAAATAATAAGTATATTTTTTTTACTGAACGAAACGGTAATAACACTATTTTTACAAATCTTGCAATTTGCACTTAAGTTAAGGCTTTTTTGTCAGAATTCTTTTGTTGGCGTAATTAAAGAAACGTTGCAATAATTACGCCAAATCACAAACTAAACCAATTATTCTGTAATGACTATCGAAAATAGAGGCGCCCGTTAATTAGTAGAAATTCAGACTGTTTAAATAGTCAACTGACTGTTTTGTGATTTGAACAGTTTTTAGATGCAAATGAAGGATTATTAGAAACATGGATTTGTTAGGACATTTGAATTCGTTAAAAGTTTGTTTTTGTTTTGTTTTAAAATTTTTTTTTTGATTTATTTATTTATTTATTTTTCTTTTATAGAGAAAGTATTAAAAAAATTGTGACTAAAAAAATATTTTACAAGTTATCTTAACATCCTTTTATTACTTTTTCCTACTCCTCTACTGTTATCTGTCATTTATGCATTCATTAACACGAATATAAGAACATACATAAAAGATTTCAAGAAAAGTCTATATTGTCTATTCCTCATAAAAGCTCTTGTGCTTTTATAAGCTATAACGTTACTGCGATTAATGGCTACCAACCTAACAAAATCAAAACGAATACAGTTTTAAACTAAGTGCATTGCTGCCAACGTACAAAATATTCATTTGGTTGCATAGTAAAAATAATTACTTCATAAGTCAGAAACACGCATGTGACACCCGTAATATAGCAACACCCATAGACTACGAAGACCGCTTAGCGTTGCTTTTTAGTCTCCGTAGGCTACGGTGGCCAAAATTGAGAAAAAACTGTCCATAAAATTAATTTAGCAAGTAGCAAGTACCAGGGCCTCATGAGTTACGAGGAGGTGTCGCTGACCGGCCGGCCGCGGCCCGGGGCGGGCCGGGCGCGTAACAAGGTATGCTCGCGCGTCTTGGCTATATACTTTTGCTGTAATTTGTTTACCTAAATTAAATTTATTTTTGTTGACTCGTAGGAAAAATATTGTATGCAACGTTGTATAAGTACGTCAAAAAATTATCGTGGCGTATTCCTTTACAATGTTCGCCTACGCCTTCGGCTCCGGCTCACATTGTAACTCACGCCACTCGCCTTTTTTGACCCTTCTTATACAACTGTTTCATAAAATACTATAATATATGATACATATAAGATAAAGATAGTTTATTTTTCAAGTAGGCATATTATGAACGTCAAATAAAGCTACGCCGACTCTAACCCTACACCTCTGACCCGAGAAGATTTAAACCCCGCCTAAATTGTAGAAGGGAAAGAAACTCCGCGGGACACATCTTTTCAAAACATAACACATAATATGAGCTATGGTTTTAAAAACCTTTCATTAGTGATATGGTTAGCTTATATCACCAAAAAAGCCGCAGTTTGTATCAATATATGATACAAACTGCGGCTTTTTTGGTAAATTAATTAATCGTAAATTAAAAGTGTATATTTCTGTAATTTCACACATAGGTACGGTCAACCAATTTCATTCCTAGGCCACTATATAACCCTGTCATAATGACTTCTACGATAGTGCTTATTGAGTGATGCATATCATGTATAGACTAGTTAAAGCGACAAGGTTCTATAGTGGCCTAGGATTCAAATTGGTTGACTGTACAATCAAGTTACGTTGCTTAAACATTTCCATGCATATTATACTCGTAGTTAACGTTTTCATTTCTCGTGAGTCTACGTGCAAAGCCCGCAGACAGCCGCGTAATTTAAATCATTTCAAACACAAACATTAAGCAACATAGTTAAGGACTTGAAGTTGTTCTTTGCTTAGGCAATTATTCGTACAACTTTTCGTCCTTGTTTGTTAATCCTGTATTACCCTCTGTATTCTTGTAGCTTCGCTTTCAAAGCGACTGCTTGCTTTATACTTCACTGGCTTAGTGACTCAAACAGCATCGTGGCTTTTGACACAAGAGAGCGCCACTTTGCCCTATCCTGCGCTACTTCACGGTAGTTGGGTATTCCGAGGGCGTACAAGTCTTTCAGGGCTTCGTCACTCTAGCGGCATCTGGGACGCCCAGACGGACGTTTTTCACCCGGGTGCCCCAGCTCAATATGACCTATATATTCAATCCGCAGGTGACTAAATAAACACTCTGTATATACATATGTATATGATATGTTACAATAAAAACCCATTTTAGTTTTATTTAGGGAAAACGCGTCAAAACTAGTTTTCCGGCACGCCCTGGTGAAAACGCGTTTTCACTAGTTTTTTGAAAAGCCTTAGTGTTAGTCCAGGCCAAAAACGGTGCCTCGATACTTTGCAAAAACTAGTTTTAACTAGTGAAAACGCGTTTAATACGGTTATGAGTATTTATTTAAGTTAATATATACTTATATATTTATACAACTACGTACATGGACTGATAAAATCACAACCCTTCTATAGTCGGCTAATGACATCTGTAATTTCAACAATAGTTGACATTTTCACCGCAATCCGCAAGGTTGAAAACCTGCTGCGTTTATTTTTAGATGTCCAAGTATATACCTCAATAAATAAAAACCCTATACCCTTTTCTTCGTCAAAGTTTTAAAATGTTGACCTTCATTCATCAGAAGCTACTTGTGCCCTTGTATCATTAGGTGAAGAGCTCAAGTGTAACGGAGTGTGTAAATGGATTCACCGAGCGAAATAATGTCCAAAATTTGTGTAACAATACCTTCTCATTTGTTATTCTAGTGGGGTTGAAACTGTATTCTACAATTTTAGTAAAACGGCTTAATACAACAAAACTCTTGCGAACGAAAATGTTTAGAAAACTTTTCTAAAAGTCGAACAACATTAAATAACAAGTTAGAAAATTCAGTTTTATGTTTCATTTTACGACGATTACACAAGTCTAGGTTTTTGGCCTAAGCAAATACGATTTAATAGGTTTGCAAATTTATTTTTAATTTAAAAGAAAATGTGATAGTGTATGTATTTTTAATAAAAATATATGTGAAAATAGAAGGACTTATGAACTAGAATTCAATTTGAAGTATAGTTAGAAACTGTCCTTAAGTTCATATTCACTACACCTTATAAAACAAAGTCACCCGCTGCGTCTGTCTGTATGTTTGTATGATCGCAATTAACTCAAAAACTACTGAACGGATTTTCATGCGGTTTTCTCCTATCAATAGAGTGATCCTCGAGGAAGGTTTAGTTTTATATTTTGTTAGGGTTCATGTAAATTGGGTGAAATACCTATGACGATGTTTGCCAATGATGTCGGAAGAAACACGCTTTACTACCCGTGCGAAGCCGGGCGGGTCGCTAGTTAGTATGTAAATTTAAGTCTTCAATGTAAAATTAAGTCTACAACCAAACGGTGATTGTAAATTCAAGTCTTCAATGTAAATTTAAGTCTATAACCAAACGGTGATAAATTGGTTTGCGTCAGCTGCTATCGGTTAATCAATCCGTACGGCCAACCGAGACGGCGGGCCATAAACTCATATTGGAAAAATCTCACATGATATATCAGTGTTGATAAACGACCTATAAAAAAAAACTTTAAGGTCAATGCGGTTAAATTCTTTTGCAAGATTTTTTACAAGTTTTTATTTAACTTGCCCTGTAATGTAAGTTTGTTAGTTAGTGTGGGTCAAATCTGGCAGGCTAAATTTGACCCATTTTCGGATTTCCAATTGAGCTGAAAAGGGTCTAGCAAGCTAAGCTAAGAAGATTGGTCCCCGCAAGGGATTTGGTTGTAATTTGAGGTGCAGTAGTGGCAGGTCCTAAGAACACTGTATGCGTAATATCCGCCTTCGATCTTCTTTTGTTTCAGACTTATCCACGAAAATGTCAAAAAATCAAGGTAATTTTTAAACTGTTATTGCAGCTAAACCAAGCAAGCCAGAGCAACCAAATAAATTCAGAATTAAGGAGCATAAAATGGGGTTCATAATGCATATTTTTACAGACATTCATTTCCTTGAACTTGGATGAAAAAAATAATGTAATTTTTTTCTGCTCCATTTTTTTGCCACTTCTCGCGGAGACACAACTATCAAAAAAATTACTTGATAAGCCACAATTGTTAACTACGTGTCCATTTAAAAACATTTTGAAAAATCATGGTGCGTCGTGCGTCATGGCAAAAGTGGCAAAAAAATGGAGCAGAAAAAAATTACATTATTTTTTTCATCCAAGTTCAAGGAAATGAATGTCTGTAAAAATATGCATTATGAACCCCATTTTATGCTCCTTAATTCTGAATTTATTTGGTTGCTCTGGCTTGCTTGGTTTAGCTGCAATAACAGTTTAAAAATTACCTTGATTTTTTGACATTTTCGTGGATAAGTCTGAAACAAAAGAAGATCGAAGGCTGATATTACGCATACAGTGTTCTTAGGACCTGCCACTACTGCACCTTAAATTACAACCAAATCCCTTGCGGGGGCCAATCTTCTTAGCTTAGCTTGCTAGACCCTTTGTATACCTACGTAAATAAGTCGTGTAAAAATGCAATATTATGGTACCATTGGTACCATCAAGCTGATTTGGCAAGCAGGAGGTGGCCTTTGGAACTGTGTGATGAAACAACGCAACCTAATTGTGTTTGGGGTTTTTGGAATTGTCTCGATGAGTATTAGCAGAGAGCGAAACTTTGGTGCCGATGACAGACGTATGACGTCAAGCTAAATACAGAGTGTTGTTATCTAGATTATAGATACTAAATCAAATAACAACTTATTAGCCTCTTTAGTTTACTGATATCGAAACTTGGGTTGAGAGTTTTTAAACGTACTGGCCACGTATAAAAACATAACTAACTGTCTTTGTCATGTGAATTTTTTTTTGTTGAAAATGACAACCAAGTTCTGTTTACTTATTTTTTTATTAGTAAAATATAACCGAAATATTATTGTTTGAAGTCGCAATGGATTCTATGCAGCGTTATATGCGTTATACCCATCAAAAGAAATTGATTTAAATGAAGAATGGTTGACCATCAACAACATTTGCTCCAGGTGCGGTTATAGGAATTAAGACCAGTGCGACGATTTTGTTAACTGGCGAGAGGTTCAAGAATTATTTTGCCCTGAATGTACGTGTGAAATGTAAGTATATATCTAAATATTAAGAAAAAACTTCGTCATTCAGAGGGACATTTTGTTGTGTTGTTTTAGTTACACGAGGAATAATATTTTTTGTTTGAATTACATTAGATTAGAATTAGTCATTACCCAATAAAAAGTATTACTCGTATCGTTTTTTAATGTTAACATTATTTTTTGTGTAAATTACCAAGCATTTTTATAAATAAACAATTATATATATATATATATATATATATATATATATATATATATATATATATTACCATTATTAGGAATCATTGAGGTGTTACAATGTTGTTTAAAAAAAAACATCCTATATGCGACTTAACGTCATAATGACGTCACCAGCACCAAAGTTTCGCTCTCTGAGTATTAGTTGCCTGTGGAAAGAAAATTAGCTTAGAGCACTGAAGTTTGAAATACGGCCGCATTGACCTTATATACTGTCTCTTAAAAACAAACAATAGCGCGATGTAGAAATCGCGCCGCACTTAACAACGCCATCTATCGGTTAATTTAGTTTTGATCACACTGTCAGGTACTATAGGCGTCGTTGATTCGTTATATGACAGCTGCTATCAGTTAATCAGATGACGCAGCCAACCGAGACGAGTCATAAACAGACATTGCATATTAAGCCTTATTGGATTTTGAAGGTTGTTATTGAAGGGCTGTTCAAGTTTCAGTAATATTTTTGTAGGAATGCCAATAAACTCACTACCTATTAAGAGTAAAAGTAATTTATTCATACACTTTTAACCGATATTTGCATATGTTGGCCATATTATGAGGAGCAAACCTGATTTAAGAGCTTAGACATTGGTAGTGAAATGAAATGCCTAGCCTATTCCATACCAATCTAGAGTTGGAGGCAGGTTGTAGGAGTTATGGGCGCTGTGACCCCGCCGCCACCGTGCACCAAGTGGCCACATTTATTCACAGCCATATTTAATTAGCCATATTTATTTATAGAGTGGTCACAGTTGCGACGATCACATTACTCAGTTTTCATTTTAATTCATGTGTGTCTTGAGTAATTTACAATTCAGTATCATTTATATAACTAAACCTGAAATCTACAAGCTTATTCTTATCAGTCATAGAAGTAAGTTAACGTGGGCCATATTATGAGATGTTTTCACATGGCCGGTTTTTTTTTCATTAAAATGGTATAATGTGCACAAGTAACATCGACTGTATTCAATGTAGCCATCGACAGTTTTTTTTAATGGGTTGGTATATTTTTCTGCATTTCAAAAAATCGTCACCACTTAAATAGGATAGGGCAAAATGCAAATCATTGCGGACGACGAGAGGAACCTTACCAAAGAGGAATTTGGTGGCTGGCTGTAGGAATTATGGGCGCTATGACCCCTCGTGCACCGAGTGGCCATATTTATTCAGTCTGGGTCACAGTCGCGACGGTCAGAGCACTTAGTTAAAATAGTGTGCTGATTCCATTTATTATAATAATATCATTTTTTTTTCCAAATATTACTTAAATAAGACAGGACAAGCCATTGAACTTAAACGGCGTAGCCTATCCCTTACAAAGCTGGAGTTTGGTCAGGTTGTAGGAGTAATGGGCGCTGTGACCCCACCGCCATCGTGCACCGAGTGGCCATATTTATTCAGTCTGTTCCACAGTTTCGACGATTACATAACTCACTATTAATCTGTTAAAAAGTATTTAAGCTGAGTAATTTGATACATATATCTCATAAATAATCGGCATATGAAACAATTTTTTTTTATACTACGTCGGTGGCAAACTAGCATACGGCCCGCCTGATGGTAAGCCGTCTCCGTAGCCTATATACGCCTGCAACTCCATAGGAGTTACATGCGCGTTGCCGACCCTAAACCCGCTCCCCCCTCGTTGAGCTCTGGCAACCTTACTCACCGGCAGGAACACAACACTATGAGTAGGGTCTAATGTTATTTGGCTGCTGTTTTCTGTAAGGTGGAGGTACTTCCCTAGTTGGGCTCTGCTTTAGATCTGGAATGACATCTACTGGCTGTGCCCTACCACACAAAGTGAGATGACATTCACAATGCCCATATTTACCACTATTTTAGACGTAGTTTAAGGACGTACCCGGGTCCATTTAAGGACGTACCCGGTGTTGACAATGGACGGACGCCATATTGTCCGACTTTCAATCCGGAGGTCGCGGTTTCAAATCCTGGCTCGTACTAATGAGTTTTTCGGAATTTATGTACGAAATATCATTTGATATTTACTGTTAGCTGATAAAATTAGCTAAATGATTAAATGTTGTGATCACTTTTAATATGTAAAATTATATTTTATTATCTTTTTATCATAGTTAAACACGGCTTTAGATATTGACAACGACAAAAGTTATTAGTGGCTTGACGATTGATACTGATACATGCAATACAAACACAAATTTTTATTTTACCCCTTTTTTTGTAGGGGCATACAAATAGTAGTTTCTGACTAAAAACTAGTATTAATTTTAATAACTATCAAAGCGAGCGAAATGTTTATCATGTCATATCATCATAACGTAATACTTTTTTTACAAACTTTTATTTTACTCAAGGCCGTCGCCAGCTGATGGACTAGAGTGGGGGGGGGGGGGGGAGGGAGCATACATATACTTATAAATACTTTTTGTGCTCTAGTGGGCGTCCCCCTGGGTGACGCCAGTAATTTAACTTGCCCTGTTAGTTAGTGAAGTCAAATCTTAAAAGCTAAATTTGACCTACTTCCCGATTTCAGATTGAGCTGAAATTTTATATACATATGTAAATCGGATGACAATACAACAATGCTATATTATCATGACATGGAGCTGATCTGATGATGGAGACAAGAGGTGGCCATGGGTACTCTGTGATACTGATAAAACAACGCAGACTAATTGTGTTTGGGGTTGTTAGAGTTGCTTGAGAACGAAAAGTACATTCAGCGATAAAAGCTTTTACCAAAAATGAAATTTATGCCAAAGTTTTACCTATCACAGTTTACTATGTTGGTGTCTAAAACCCATTTTGCCCTGTAATTTAAACAATAGTCTTATTAGCCGCCGTTTTCTCAATATTGAGCTGTCTGCCCCGCCAACTGTGACAAGGGTCTTGGCAAGGATTATTGCTCTTATGTATGGCTACTTTACTCGCCATAAATTCTCTGCCCGGGCGGGCCGGGTTATGAAAAACCTGGCTTATTTGTCAATGCTTACTTGAAATGTAGCCTTTTCCACCTTCCATTTTGCGAGTGCTGTTTGGTACAGTAGAGTTTATAAATATGTATACATTTTTTCACCTTATTGCAGTGGATTAAGGTAAAGAAATGTATACATATTTATGAACTCGGCTGTACGTTACAAGGAGAGTTTTCTCGGGTATATTAATCATAGTTAATGTAACAAATGTTTGACTGAATGTAAAGATGTCCCTTCTGTACTATGTATTACAATAATTCAGGTTTGTTACCAGACCATTTTGCGAAAAAAAAAAAGATTTGTATCGAAGGAAGCGATCGAGGAAATAAGAGAGCAAACACACGATAACAAAAAAAAGGTTACGAAAATGCGTGATTTGTATGCGTACCACAGATAATACAAATAATTCAAATCTTTATGTTGACAATGGACGGATGCCATATTGTCCGACTTTCAATCCGGAGGTCGCGGGTTCAAATCCTGGCTCGTACTAATGAGTTTTTCGGAATTTATGTACGAAATATCATTTGATATTTACTGTTAGCTTTTCGGCGAAGAAAAACATCGTGAAAAAACCTGCATACGTCTGCGAAGAAATTCAAAGGTGTATGTGGAGTCCCCAATCCGCATTGGACTAACGTGAGAACTGAGAACTATAGCTCAAGCCCTGTCGGGCATGAGAGGCCTGTGCCCAGTGGGACGTATATAGGCTGAATTATTTATAATATATCTAACTAGTGAATAAGAATTGTATTTCGTACTTTAAACATTTAAAATAAATTCATTATTATACCCACTTACAAACTGATGACCTATAATGGGGTTGGCCGGTCGAAGTATTAAACAGATGGCGCCATCATAGCTTGCCCTGTCAATCCCTAGAATTGTGTCAAATTCTTGTTTTTTTTTTTGGAATTTTGTGACCTGGATTCCAGTACTTTAAGCCAAATCTCATAGAACAAAACTAATGACAGGGGCAAGCTATGATGGCGCCATCTATGCAAACCTTTGACAGTTGCCAACCCCATTGTTTCACCTTTGAAAATACGATAAAAACTCATCTTCTAATTTAAATATGTTATTATAACCATTTTTCACTATTTGACCTTCTGAATCGACATACTTGTCGTATCTATACTTATACCTCCAAACATAAAGTTCAACAAAGCAAAACTTTACTCTCTTTCTAAGGGATTACATCGCACATTTATCTCAATAATGGCTTAAGGTGCCTCCATACTTCGCTGTATTAGCCCAAATATTCGTGTTGTAATTATAAGTAACTTTCAAGTTTATTTAATACGCAATAAAGCCCATGTATAAAATTTAAGTTTAAATCAATATAACGAGTTTCAAACTGTATATACAGTGTGAATGCTCTTATTATTTTGGCGTGCTTTTATCCATATAAAACAACAAGGTACAGTCAGTAATTTTTTTTAAGTCTGTCTATATGTAGCACAATTATAGTTCGTTTTATTAGCACAAAAAAGAACGTAAGCAATCTTGACGTGTCTTTTTATTTAAAAATATGTAACAAATACAAATCATATATGCATATATACATTCATAAAAATCATAAATACATAATCAAAAATCATAATATACATCAATATAATACATAATCATATATATACATTTTTTTGCGTTCATAAATAATAGGTATAAACTAATTTTTAAAAGCGTTTTTCCAAAATTTCCAATAAAAAGACTCGTCTTGACGTAAGAAAAAAGGTATACAATCTTGATTGTTTACCTTTTTTCTAATGCTTTAAAAAACGAACTATAGGTTATTCTTCTTCTTTTCGTGTAGAGGTTCGTTTTTCATACGATGTAAGCCCAATAGGCAGCGGTGTTGACAGCCCTGGCTGTCGCGTCTCGCGTCCCTCAGATCCAGCTCCGAGCAGTGATGCAGGCATGCGGGGCCCGTCAGTAGATGTGCCATGGTTTGCGTTGCTGTGTCGCAGGTACATTGACTCGAGGGGCTACGGCCATTTGGCCATATTTTGCATATAGGCTATTAAAGATAATTTTGATCGCAAATTGTGGAGATATACCTCTATTTGGAAATGTGTTCCAGGGTGGCATACACATTTGGCGTATTGTTTCATCTGCTACTATTGATGCTAGGCCCGATTTCAAACATGTGCTAATGATACGATATGGTGTGGATATAATATCAATGTCGAAAGTGACGTTTATATCATATCCTTAGGAAATTTTTGACGTATCTTTTCGAGTTTGAATCGGGCTGGCTGACATTACTGACTACTACAACAACATAGAGACTAAACTAGAATACGCGAGAGCATCTGGTTTATACCAGTTTTATGAAAGCAATCTGTAGTAAACTCCGTATATATACGGTTTAAATTAAGCTAAGCCATTCTAGTAACGATGAATAAATTACCTTTTATCGAATTCCAGATACATCTAATCTTTTATGGGCACTTCGGAATAGTGCCTTATATTTTATTTAAGGCTTGATGCAGTGTTATTTGAATTTAAAACTTAGCTGCTTGAAATTAAGGTTTAAATTGCGACGGGATTTTGTTAACTTAACAATAATTATTTGTGAAGTAGAGCCGTGTTCAACGTTAGAGTTAGAGTTTGAAGTAAAATATTATATTGATGACCATTAATATTATATTTTACTTCAAACTAATGTGTTGTGTATTGTTTTGAAGCCCATTAGGCATTAGGTTTGTACTGTTTGTAGTTTCACGATGAGCGATGGTTTGCTAGGGATTTTTATTTGACAGATTAATTATTGATTTTCAAATTACATGAATGGAACGGACATACGTATAATTAACAGTCCGCAGCAAGCTCCACTTTAGGAGTTTCGTTCTGATTTTAAAACTGTTTGTTGGATAGTAATGTAATAATAATAATGCCTATTTATTTAGTTATCTGTTTGATTCTATATTCATTATGAAACTAAAATTTGACTTTTATCTTTTAATTGTGTGCACATGAACATTCTTGTATATAGGCGTGGGCTTTTTTATTATTGAATTAGTGTAATTTCATATAAGTAGGCATATTTTTAATATTCTTGCTTATAAAAATTGTATTGTAGCATGCTGTTTGTGGACAGCTGAATAAGGAGGACAACAACAAAGGTAAAGTTCTATAACTGTACCCTTTTGAAGCGAAATTATTTATGATTTATGATTATGATTACTTGTATTAAAAATCATTTTCAAGGGCATTTACACTGTATTTTACGAATCATTGAATAATGAAACTTTGAACATACAATCATATCAAGTATATCTATGCCTGTAAAAAGTTTATATAGCTCTAACTTATCAAACAAACGAAATAGAGCAAAAACTAATTTGTATGAAAAAAAAATCGCCGTATTTTTTAACTATGCTGTCTGAAGCTACATAAACTAATTACAGGCAGAGATATACCTTATCCTGTTGTAAGTACTAACTTTCAAAGTAATACAACTCGTCGTTTTAAAATGAGACCGTTTGGTAAGAAAGGCTTGGCTGACATCTGATCCAGTGTCAACCGTCTTACCCGAATTCGAATTTAGAATTCGAACCCCTATATTCAAGCACATTTTTTCTTTATATTCCTATTTTGGCAGCCAGTGTGGATATTGATGGAGGCAGGTATTAGTTTACGTGACAGCGTGATAAGTGTTTGTCTCTTTTAATCGCATGTTTTTAAAAGTAACATTTACCTTACACGAGGATGAACTGGATAAAGCCGTCCATAATACGCCTGCTTGTATATTCAGTTGAATTCAAAACCTCTTTATTGAAAGCCTTTTATATGTCTGGTAAAAAAGGCTTTCTTTTCGTGATAAACGGCGAAGTCACGAAAGAAATTCCAACACGACATCAAATTCAATACTACAAGAAATTCAGCTCATCTACGAGTTGAATTCAAAGGCAAATAATTTGCCAAATCCAGACTAATATATGTCTCAGATTTTGTGAAAAGGCAATGATTTTGTAAAGATGGGATCTCATCACATCTAATTGGCTATGATTGTATATATTGCTTTCTATATAAATTGATAGGCATTTTATCTTAGGGGTCATCCATTATATACATTTACATCACACGGATTTCTAGGTTTTTTGATCCTCCCCCCTCCTTGTCACACTTGGTCTCATTTGGCAAACCCCTCCACGCCTAGTGTGACGTCACATTTTTCGAATTAGGTATTATTAATTCCTTATATCCGACATTGCTGCAGTGTGCACATCTCTAACAATGCTCAAGTAGTGGGGTGATGTGCGCACTGTTGCAATGGAGTATTTATTTATTTGTGTACATAGCCATAGTAATATAAAAACCTTAGATATAAGAATACTAACGTAGATAATAAGATAATGAGCTATTATGTTACTAACCATGTATAATGAATCCTTGTTATTTGAAATAAATGATTAATAAATAAAATTAATATTTTATAAAAATATTTTTGATAAATAAATATTAGTAAATTTATAACACAAAACTGATAATAGGAAAGAAAATTAAACGAATATAAACGATTATCGTTTCAAAAACTCGTTTAACTTTACAACTAATTAAAAAAATTAAAAATAATTTCGGTTACTCATGATGTTAAAGTGACGTCACACAGTTTGTGACTCCCCCTCCCCCTTGGCACAACATGTCACATTTTCTTGACCCCCTCCCTCCCCCTAAACGTGTGATGTAATTAATGGATGACCCCTAGTTATAAAGCCTTTCCATAATTGAACATCTACTAAGCATGTTTGTAGAACATGGTACAGCAGTTCTTTTAACAATTGTCTCCTGGCTCATCAGCTGGACAGAATAACGACAAGAAATAGTTGATCAACCCTAAAATATGTATAGGTAAAAAACTTAAGTACTTAAGTCACCTGTTGTATGTAGTTGTGACGTGTTCGAATAGACAATACATGTTTAAAAGACACACACAAACAAAACAAGTCTATTCGAACACGTCACAACTACATACAACAGGTGACTTACTTAAGTTTTTTACCTATAAGTGATTGATTTGATATTGTTTGATATTAGCCGTGTAGCATTAATTTAAGTAAACCCGAATTTTCATATTTCGAATACCGCTCATAATGTTAAATTGTACCCCTAGTGTTAATATTTTCGACAGCGAAACGTGACGTACGCGTTTGCGTTAAGTGTCATTTTGTATGAGATTTTTGACTTTCCAAAACGTCCCGCTTGGCGCGCTGTTCAAAAACCCATACAAAATGAGCCTTAACGCAAACGCGTACGTCACGTTTCGCTATCGACTAAAATTACACTAGGGGTACTGCAATTAAATGTGTTGATACATTGCACTAAAATCACCGTGTAAAGCTAGTGCAGCAATATATTTTACGACACATACTATCACCTTATTTTATATCCGACTATCGCGAGGCGTCACAAGCGCACCATTAAACCCAGCGGGAACACATTTAAACGCATTTAACACTCTTCCTTCTAAACACAACTAAAATGACACTGGAAAATAATCTTAAAATCAGTGGAAGAAGGCCCAAATTTGGTTGACATAATATCTATATGACCGGCCTTCTAAGACTCATCCAATTTATGTTAAAAGCAAATAAGCTGAGGGGCCAATATTGGCTCCTTTTGACGTAATCAAGTTAGAATAGGTACTTTATTTTACGTTTTCGGTAATGGAACCGATTTTTATGGAAACTTTTTTAAATAAAATTATATGAAAAAGAACTTTAGGATAACGTGGAAATTATTTGAGGCGAGCAGCGACTTTTTAAGCAAAGTATTATTTCTTGAGGTTAAATTGGTTTGAGTTAATCCACAAACATTTTGGTAATCAATTTTGAATAATATATTATTGGCAAAAATTTACGTTAAAATAGATGTGTTTATTAATGGATTTTTTAGGAATGTATAGTACCGGATAATGCTGATTATTTAATAATATAATGATTTTGTTAATATTCGTGAAGACAGTGTAATCACAAACTGAAGAAGAAGCTGCACAATTTGAGTAATAAGTGATAAACAATAATACAATATCGCATTTCTGCATTTCTGTCTCTTCCCTTGAAACATTGTCATAAAACAACGTACACCTAAATCCAAACTTATAAAATATCAACAATTATTTTACCCAAATTAAAATCTTTACACCAAAATATTTACATGCCAATGGATTTTAGTTGCAGTATATTTCAGTGATACTGATAGCGTATAAATTATCCGCCCAGAAAATTTCCTAAACGGTTCCATTGTATCTTGATCTCTCATCAGCCGTTTTTATGTCAAAACCTACGAACTTGTACAAGTACAAATTCGAGATTTAATAATTATCAATGTCTCTGGCGCCACAGTAGTAGTAAGAAGCAAGGTATTGACCAATTTGAAGTTTTATTCAGCTAGGTATACTGGCTCCCATTAAAGCATTTTTCACGTCAGCAGGTGGAACAAGGGTAATTTGATGCTTAAAAACAGTGAGCAAAATCGCATTTTGCTCACTGAGTGAGACAAATTAACATTCAAGTGACCTTTATATTCGAATGTCATTTCAACTAATATAAGTTTGAAATATTTGGATTCTATTGTCTTTGTCCCTTTCACGTTATTAGCAAAAAGAAATAGACAAAAATAAATGCATACGTAATTCAACGGTATATTGACGGTTTAAATTAGACACCCTACGAGTTCTCAATCGTAAAAATTAATTAATGAAATAAAAGTTAAAAATTTAATAAAAACACCATATTTTACGTATTTTATTATACAATCAAAACAATGAACTAAAAATAAATCGGAATTGTTACGCAAAGTAAATAATTTTACTTTTAACGATCTCTACTATAGTTGACAAATAGTTGTATCCGCAATTTGGACCGTATCTTACTAAGTTTTTTTTTTACAAAAAAAAGTTGTCGATTGACCTGTCAATTGATGTTCGTAACTTCATTATTTCCGTATCATTTAATTGAAATTTCATTCGTTTTGTTTTATTACGTAACTTAATTGTTAGAATGCCTTAAGAAAACATGAATGAAATAGTGATGAAGACGGATTACATTTTTTCAGGTTGTATTTTTACCTTTCAAATATGTTCCCACTGCTGACGTGAAAATTTTTGTGTACTACACGAGATCAAAGTTATTTACATCTCGTGTGCTTTTGAGCCCCTTATTACGCTCAAGATTCTAAATAAGATTATAGAATCTTTCGCTTGCACGGAACTCAAAATAAGCACTCGAAGAAATATCAAACTTTGCTCTATTGTTGTACAAATAACTTCTCTCACTATCAACGGAGCAACTGGTAGTAGACGTTTTTCAAACTTACTTTTTACTCATCGGCAAATGATTGCAATTCGATTCAGGCCGCGTAGCTAACGTGCAAATCGCTTACGCTTCGTAGCGATCCAAGCCCAACTGACACTGTCGCACTAATATGGAAGGGTGATAGAGAGACAAAGCGTTTCGTTGTCAAAACAATAGCTATAGTCACCTTCGCTAGACTGCCAGGATCTTCATCGGCTAGTCCACCCAGCAATGTTGAATACATTGCCGGCCTAGGATTTCGAGGCTCCAAATAAATTTCTTCTTGCGATCCATGGTCGCGCCTACCACTGTCGTCACTTTCTTTGCTTCTCGGTTGTTAATATCTTTATGAAATGATCACATATTAAACTTATCCCAAGACGCACAACTTCATTCGATGCCGTAGTGAAAGAAAAAAGTGAAAAATCTTTCGTTTAGTCGCGCGAACATAAATAAATAATAATAAATAAATATTATAGGACATTATTACACAAATTGACTAACTCCCACAGTAAGCTCAATAAGGCTTGTGTTGAGGGTACTTAGACAACGATATATATAATATATAAATATTTTATAAATACTTAAATACATAGAAAGCACCCATGACTCAGGAACAAATATCCATGCTCATCACACGAATAAATGCCCTTACCAGGATTTGAACCCGGGACCATCGACTTCATAGGCAAGGTCACTACCCACGAGGCCAGACCGGTCATGGAACATGCAATGAAAGAAAAATGAAACATTTACTCAAGTGAACATTCTACCGAGTGAACCGTACACCTTACATTCGAAACATGTACAACTTTCTTCAACAGACGCGGGCTGGCTCAAATTTCATTGGTCGGGAAAACCCCTTAAAATATTTTAATGGTGTCCTTACAAAACGTCCACCCTCGTCAAGCGCGTTTGGGTTTAATCATATTTGAATTAGGTATGCATTCGTTTTTAAAAAATTCATTAAAGTTTGGATCATTATTCTATTTAAATATAAACTGAAAAGGTTTTAGTCTCATTAGATTGAAATAAAGTAAAAATATAGCTGGCTGGTTGTACAGTCAGCATCAATAGTAACGGACGAAACAACTTCGTCTACGTGGGATGATGATGATTGATAAAAACTATCCTATGAGCCTCAAAATATTTTCATACCAAATTCCATCTCAATTGGTTCAGCGGTTTAAGCGTGAAGAGTTAAGAGACAGACAGACAGACAGTTACTTTTGCATTTATAATATTAAGTAGGAATTATAAAATAAAATAAATAAAAATTAAAGATGATACACATTGGTCATTATAAACGAAGAGATATTGTGCGCGCAAGCGCGCAATAAGAAAGTCATTGTGTGTAATGACCAATGCACACGCGTTTCATACGACGTTTTTCAATACACTTGAGTTACGCGATATTTTGAGTAAAAGCAAAGTAGTGACAAATTGCTTGCTGAATTTTATTTTATAACGAAAAATAAAAGTTATCATCTTTTAGGGTTCCGTACCCAAAGGTAAAACGGGACCCTATTACTAAGACTCCGCTGTCAGTCCGTCCGTCTGTCACCAGGCTGTATCTCATGAACTGTGATAGCTAGACAGTTGAAATTTTCACCGATGATGTATTTCTGTTCCCGCTTTAACAACAAATACTAAAAAGTACGGAACCCTCGGTGGGCGAGTCCGACTCGCACTTGTCCTAAACTAACTACCCTACGATTATGCAATTGTATCAAAAATACACTCCGTATTTTCAGGAGCTACCTTGTATCAATAGATATAGGACACGTATTTTAATTACTACGGAAGTGACATAGGCTCATAAAAGTAGCCATAAAGGTAGCAATATCGCATAAAACCGACATTATAGTGTGCTAAGTCATAATAATAAATTAAACGAAACGAGACATTAAAACGAACGAACTTTAACAATTTTATATAGAAAATTATTGCTTTTGAGGCTATTTGTGGTAATGACAACTATATTGAAAGAGCACGGGGCGGGAGTTGAGATATTTACGAATTTTCATTAATTATTTAGGTATAATAATAAAAAAGTATTAATTTAAACGACTCCTAGAAAAAGTATTGTATACAATAGTAATATAATGAAGCTTTTCAATCTCGTACCTTACTTAGGCAACTCAGCAAGCTTCGTTGCCTAAACATGGTACTCGATTGAAAAGCTCTCTATTATATCACGAGTGTATAACAGTACATTATTGCAGAGGCCGGGAAATGGCAATTCGTGGATGTGTACTTGTCGGACGACGCGTAGCGGAGTTGATTTTATTAAGCAGTATTCGCACGATCATACACGACGGTCTTGTAAGACCGAGACATGACACAGCTTGAAATGATGCTGACCGGGTCGGGTCGTGTAGACGCGGCGCGCGGCTATAATTATTGGCTGTTTGGGTTTTTTTAGTGGATATACGTCTTTAAAAAGTAAAAAACAATACTGTAATAACTTCCCGTCCGCTAAAACACGACAGTAACGGTTTGATTTTTTTTTAATTTGAGTTTTACCATAATGAAGACCTTCCCGTACTATTTTTGCTACAATACATTTCCATGCATATTGGAGAAAAATACTATTATGCTAGCTTTTGTTTAAAAAAGAAAAAATCTCTGGCAAATAAATAGTCTTTGTTTAGTTCTGAAATTAATATTGCACTGCATTATTAATTAGTATTGGAGTGTGGCGGGCCTTTGAGTGCCACGTTGACCAAGCAGTGTATGAATTCGTAATAATGAACTCATTAAATAACAATTACATTTTCAACGTATTTTTTTTAATTGCTTTATTTTACGTATTTTCTTGTAAAGTCAAAGGAATATAACTTATAGACATAAAGATTATTATGCGAAATAAATAATTATATATCTATTTCAGAATGTATAAGTAATTTGGAACGCACTCTAAATAGTTTTTTTTTTCAAAAGAATTCTCAATTGAATTTGATGTTCGTTATTTCCATATTATAATGATTGCCATAGTTAAAGCTTATTGTTAGGCAACTTTAAGAATACATGGGTGAAAAAGTGATGAAAGGAACAATTTTTTTTTTCAGGTTGTGTTCTTACTGTTGCGGGGAAAAGTCGTGTGTAATGTACACTCGAGTTCACAAACATATTTACAAGTCAAAGTTGCCAAAATATATTTACACAAAATATATTTTTGGAACGTTGGCTAGTAAAGATGTTTGTGAATTCGACCGTAAGTACTATACGACATCAAAGCTATTTATATCTCGTGCACTTTTGAGTCCCTTCCTACGATCAAGATTCTAAATTATATATATATAGAATATAATAGAATCTATCGCTTGCCCGGAACTTACAATAAACACTCGAAGAAATACCAAACTTTGCGCTCTTGTTACACAAATAATTATTGCATAGTTTAACCCTTTTCCAGGCCGCACCACTCTACAAGGTTTTCCCAAAACATTAAAATATATTCCAATAAAGCTTTGATGATTCATTTGAAGACAAGTAACATTTCCTGAAAGTGTAATCTAATTTGAACCTTCAATCGGAATGCTAAAGTTGAAATTCTAATGGCGCGTATGTGTTCGGTAAATCGTACTACGCCTGGAAAAGGGTTAAAATGAGCAAGTATAGGTGAAGTCCGCAAACACACAGGTCTGAGCGAATTCCAAAGAAAATTAAAAAGTACGTAGAAACAATATAAATGTGCACACAGTCGTTCGTCGTCTTGCTTAAAATAGAAACACGAAATAATTTGATATTTATGGACGCCTTTTTCAGATATGAAGCAAGGAAATAGCCAATTAAAACTCCCGGCACTTTTAACTATGAGATGACAAATTTAACTGCAACAGAAGCATTCGTTAGCCTCGAAATGGCTTCTTTAATTTAACATTTTAAATTAGAAGTGTACATGTTGGTTATTTTTAAAGTTTGGATTAAAATTTATTTTCAACTTTGTTATGTTTTTGTGGTTCATGGTTCCCCTCCTTCTTATTAATATTTTCAGGAAAAACCCAAATGTTACAAAATAATTATGTTTCGCAATTAAGCAGTTCGAACAAGTAAGTACAAGGGTGTTTTGATTATAGTTTATTATTAAAAGTAAGGTAAACAATCTTGACATGTCTTTTTATTGAAAAACGCTTTTTAAAAATCAGTTACTATTACTTTTGAAAGCAAAAGAATGTAAATTATCGTATATGATTTATATTTATTTTGCAAAAGTGTTTTTCAATAAAAATAAACGTCACAATCCCGTACCCTCTTTCTAATGCTAAAAAAGGACTATAGGGCTTGCAATTCGATTATTCGGATATGTCGAATATCGAACTGTTTGGATATTTACTCTCGACAAGGGTAGTCAGGTGGATGTCGTGTATTTCGATTTTAAGAAGGCTTTCGATCACGTAGACAATGACGTGTTGATGAGCAAGCTGAATGCTTTGGGCTTCTCGCCAAAGTTATTGTTTTTTTTCGCCAGTTATCTACGCGATCGACAGCAGTACGTTCAACATGGGTGTTTTATTTCAGCTCCGTACCATACCAGATCCGGCGTAAGTCAGGGCTCGATACTGGGTCCCTTCTTATTTGGGATAATGATTAACGACTTGGAATCGGTCGTCAAGTATGCAAAATGTTTACTATATGCCGACGACCTGAAACTTATTTATGATGTTAAGAGTAGCGTAGACTGTGCCTCCTTACAAGGCGATATTGCTTCGGTGGTCAACTGGAGTATTGCAAACAAGCTTCTTTTTAACACAGCGAAGTGTTGTGTATGTACATACAGTCGTTCCTCTACCCCTCTTCTTGCTCAGTACACACTGGGGACCGAAACTATTGATAGAGTTTTCTCTGTCAAAGATCTTGGAGTGGTTTTTGACGAGCGCCTCACTTTTCATGAGCATATGCAGACACTCGCCAAATATTGTTTTCGAAAATTAGGGTTCGTGATCCGCAATGTCAAGGATTTTCGTGACACTGGGGCTATTGCGATGGTTTTCAACGCCTTACTGAGGAGCAAGCTTGAGGCCTCATCTATTATATGGAATCCGTACGAGTCTTCATACGCCTTACTTCTGGAGAGAATCCAAAAGGCCTTTTTGAGATTTCTGTACAAAAAAAGGTATGGGTACTTCCCATTCTTGTACCCAACAAAAATTTTATTAGGCTGCCTTGGATATAATTCTCTAGAGGTGAGGCGCAACAACATCTTGCCGACTACAGCTTGTCGCATATTGCGCGGTGACTCGGACTGCCCGGAACTGGTAGATCGAGTCTTGAGGTTGTACGTCCCGGATATTCCTCGAGTCTTCTTGAGGCCGGGAACGCGTCCACTGTTGGCCGTACCGGCGGCGTGCACAGTATCGCGCAGGAACTCGCCACTCCTCCGCGCGTTATCGCTGCTCAATGCACTCTTGACATCAGCACCAGAGTGTGACTTGTTTGCGGGGAGATGGGCGAATGTGTGCCAGGAGTGTCTGAGGTTTTGTGAGATGATGGATGATAGGCTTTCCAGCACTTGCATGTGATTATTAATGAATATCTGTTTTTTATTTTATATATGTTTTGTATTTGTATAGTCTAATTATTCGGTGTATTGGCATATGCTGTAATGCCGTGTAAATATTTGAAAAAAAAAAAATATTCGACCGCTGAGTATTGGCATATTTTTTATTACTCAAAAAAGCTTTTACATCTGCTATAGATACAGTTCCAGTGTGTTTTGACGGGTTATTTACGGTGAATGAGGAACGGTGCCCAAAGGCGAAGGGAATAAAATTTTTAGTGTATTCCTCTCGATAGGCTTCGTGAAATTACAGCTAACTTAATTTCAAAAAGAAAATTAAATAAAAAAGTATGGTATTATTACGATGCGGTTGATGCTTTTTGTAGGACTATAGGTGTAACAGTTCTACCATGTAAGCAACGTTACGTCAGTTTTAACAGGGTCATTGCGGTTAATCAGTACAAGCGTACCTTAAGCGAATATTCGAAGTTTAAACCTTGTTCCTTTTCACAATTCGCAAATTTGATCATACCAAACATACCCAACCAATCTAATCATACATCACCTTTGGTTGATGAATAATCCACCCAGTAGTCAGCCAACGTTTTCCCTTCAATATCTTATACCTTTAAACGAGCAATTCTTGTATATATATATATATATATATTTCTGTGATCTCGGAAACGGCTCTAACGATTTCGCTGGAATTTGGTATATGGGGGTTTTTGGGGGTATACAATCGATCTAGATTAGTCTTATGTTTGGGAAAACGCGTGTTTTCGAGTTTTCATGCGTTTTTCTTTCGACGCAGAATATGGTCGCTAATTTCGTATTGCCGGCTACTGTCCGTCTGGTCCAGCGAGTTAAGACGCGGACGGCTAGAAACGAGTGTTACGGGTTCGAATCTCGCCCGGTGACGTAACTTTTTTTTTTTAAATGTAGTTAAGATTATCACCTATACACCACCATATTACAATTAATAGTTATAACCGAGCAAAGCTCGGTCGTCCAGGTACTTCCAATATTATAAGTATAATAGCCGACCATCAGGAAACAAAACTTGCCAGCCAATGTAATTTTGATTTGTCAATAAAGATTCAAAATCCAATGGAATGGAAGGGCTTTTTATAGGCTTCTGATAAACTAGAAATTAATATTAAATCTAAATCGGAAAATAATTACTATTTTTTTGTCTAATGGGTTTAATGGTGAAAGTTATATTAAGTCACGCAACGTTTGATCTATAAATATTCAATTCTTAATTTATAATTTTTGGGTTTCGACTCGTTTTTATAAATGTGGGCATAAAATCTACTTAGTCAATTAAGTGGTTTTCTGCGAAATTAATGCAAAAAATAAAAAATATATATTTAGTTTTTGCAATATGTGAAAAAGTTTTTGAATAAAACGATTATAACTCGATTTATCGTACCTTTTCTTATTTTGTGGTTAAATAAATTTATTTTCTCAAAAGAAATAAAAATTTTATATTCGAATATCGAATACCTGAAAGTTTTGAATATTTGCATTCCCGGGTTTTGATGTTTAAAAACGCTCACTGTGAGCTGCTGCGTGAGACAAAGAATTTCAACGTGCGAAGTGTAATAAATACAATTTGGAATTGGTACGGGTGTATGGGTGTTTGGTGAAAGGGTGTACAGGTGAATATTTTTTCCTTACTATTAAGTATGTTCTTACTGCTGAGGTAAAAAGTTGTGTTTGCCATTCGACACTAAAGTTTTTTTGCGCTTCGTACCTCAGAGAAAATTAGCACTCGAAGCATAAACTAAGCTCTAATGCTGTATATCATTTTAGAAGCTCCGTTAGATTCCACGTGTTACCGGGGAGCACTAAAATAAGTTTTCGAATAAAAAAACCAACGACCGTCTCAATTATTATATTCATACCTTGCTATAAATATTATACGAAATTTAAATTTTGCAATTTGCATTTTCATTCACGCTATGACCAGCACAATTTCCATTGCTTACAGCCACATACTTTTGGCGTTACGAGTGTTCATAAACGCCTGTTAAGTCTAACAAGCCCTTGATAACCATTTTGTCCTTATCTGGTCATCAGTCATAAAATCGACAAAATTTAAAAAAGGTTGCCTTACATACAGGCTGTTTATTTAGTCACCTGTAATAATTTACGGGGTGAATATATAGGTCATATTGAGTAACTTTTACCATGGGACCAAGCCCGAAATCGCGAAAAAAAAAATGGCTGTTACATACATTTTGGCCGTCTGACCTTGACATTTTCTGTGGGAGAGTTATAGTACATTACTATAGAGGCCGGGAAACGTAGGGTTGCAGGCCAAGTAGATATATAAAAAAATTTAGTCAATTTGTTTTGTGGCGACCTACTCGGCTCGCCACTCTACCAGCGGTGTACAACCTTACGCGCGTAAGTCCGCGCGCCTGCGTGATGCGCCACCGCCGTTGCTTAGCAACGAATATGCACAACAAATCACCGTACCAAGCTAACTGAAGCTAGTTGATGGTTGGACACCAAGACGTTGTGTCACAATTTGACGTTAAAAAACAAAAGAAGGTTGCTTTACAGTCCTAGGTGTGTAAGACAGTATGAAATTCCTTTACATATCATCTTCACTCATGCCACCTGATATGTAGTATTTCCGGACCTAACTTGACGTAAGTCAAGTCATCATTTCATAGCAAGTTTGAGAAAAAAAATTTTTCGCGATTTCGGGGTTGGTCCCATAGTAAAAATTCCTCAGTATGAGCTATATATTCAACCTGTACATTATTTAATGTCGCCCGACATATCGAGCGAAGTCCGGCACCGTCGCGGCACTTCACCCGACGTCACTGGCTACACGTGTCGTTGGACAATTATCCCTAGTCTATCCCTGGCTTAAGCTCGTATTACATACGAGTAACATTGTTGCTCATTGTTACTCAATCTAAGTAAACTTATTCTGTGACCCCATATCACTGTGCCGCGTGCCACCATGGCTTTAAAAAGGATCCGAGTAGTACGATCACGTCTGAAAATATCGATATGGAGAAAGTGGCAAAAATATGTAGACACTACCCTAATGTATGGGCCATAAGTTCGTGTGTACATATTTTTGGAATTTCGATCTTGTCGATGTTTTCCGACGTAACTGTACCTATCGACCCTTATGAACCAACAAGGCAGATGTTTTACTTTCTTGCCATACAGAGCGAGCTTAGGCCCTCAGCACATGGAGCGTAAGCGTAATCGTTTTATACATGAAATCATGGGGTCACTGGCGTCAGATGTCTTCGGCGGATGTATCGACGATCTTACTTTCTCGTCAGATGATGAAGAATTTTTATCGTTTGATCATGTCAGAAGTTTTCAGCTTTTTACATAATTTCATGCTTTTTTTCTATCAAAATATGTACTGTCAAACGGAACGGAACTGTCCAACCCTAACAGGCATCCCCAATAAGGCATCGGAAAATATTTGAGGAATTTGTTGCTGGAAAGGTTAACAATTGAACGAGTTTTCCAATCCTCCTGCTGTAACTGTAACGCTGCTTTTTAATTTTCACGCGAAAAACGGATGATCGCGTTCAACACGACAAAAGCTACCTTTTGTCAGCTGCATTTTGTACTATTTTAAGCTTATTTGTCCAGTAGCTCCCAGTTGGGTGCTACTGCAGCCCACACAATAGTTGCACTTGTAATGCATGAAACGACACTTTCTGATTATGCCATATCGTGGGCGTTAAATTGCAGGTAGTTCAGGTCGCTGAGCACTGACTGAGACTGAGTTGAATTGTTATTTTTTCGATCAAATATAGAATTACGCGTTTGAATTTTCATGATAATAGCTTTTGTGCAAAAATATTAAAAAAAAATTAATGGCGCATTTTAGACTTTATGTTCGTGATTTCTTTCTATCAAGCAAAAGTTATCAGGTTTCGAATCGATTAAATTTTAAAGAGCTAGAAAAAGGCCTCAAGAAATGATGTGTCCCGCCGAGTTTCTTGCCGGTCCCATATTGGGATACCCGCCTACAATTTAGGAGGTATTTAAATCTTCTCGGGTCAGAGGTGTAGGAATAGAGCCGACGCAGCTTTATTTGACGTTCATAAGCTCATTGTAATATGCCTACTTTGAAAATAAACTATCTTTTTCTTTATCTTGGCAACCGTATTAAGATCTAAAATTGCTATTCAAAAACTCTTCTGGCTGACCCCACTGCACCTCAAACTTGACCATAATATGTCTGAGGGTTTGCTTGAGGCAAGTGCTCGTTTTGCAATACCAATATAGGGTTTGGCCGGACTCGCGTGTCTTGCACCTAATCCCAGGAATAATGGGTTAAATTTACTGCCATAAACTGCTCCTCAAGGAAATTGAATATTACCTAAAGCAATTTCAGGCAGTTATAATTTTGCAAGGGTTATAAACTGCGTCATAAGTTTGCTTTAGGTTGAATATTAAATAAATCAAAATCTTAACTATTTACCTACATGGGCCGCTAAAAGTAAGCAGTGATACTATTTTTTCATACTCATGATACCTAATTCTCATGACACCTATTCGAAGAATGATTAAGACACGTGTAAGATATTGGAAAGATCTTTAAAAGATCGATAACTAAACGACATGTCAAAATTGACGTTTATTTAGATTCAGCTGAGATCCCAATAAGATCTATCTACGATATTTCTAACGTCAAAGTGACATTGGTTGCCAGAATCGAGCTGCTTCTGTCAATTATACGACATACAAATGATATCTAAATGAGAACTTATCTAAACCAGAACTTATCGGTATCGTATTTCATTCTTCGAATCGGGCCGCTAAACGGCGAGCGTGTATGAGGAATATTATTGAAAGTGAAGAAAGCGAAAGAGGTATGTCAGGATCGTGGCAAGTGGAAATCCGTGGTCTCTGCCTACCCCTCCGGGAAACAGGTAAATACAAGTGAGTACTTATGATAAAGTTGGCGATATTTGATATAGTGTCAATGCTTAAGCTTTAACCCCTCGTATGTGTATGCACTGATCAGTGCAAACTAATTTAAATTATATTGTATTTAAATTCATGCGCACTGATCAGTAAGTCATCGGTATATTCTACAGATTTATCTTAAGCGGTTGGTAAAGAGCTTACGCAGTGATTTTCAAGTTTTCGGACTGACATTAATTTATATAGTGTGTCCTTAGCCATATTGGACTAAGCCGGAAATCCCAAACTATAGTTATTTCGAATAATCGACAGCAAAAATATACAGACTGTATTAAAAATTGACAGTGTTTTTGACAATTTGTTCGAAGTGACCGTGCTTATGAAATGAAGCCGATGGTCCTGGGTTCCAATTCCGGTAAGGGCATTTATTTGTTCCTGAGTCTTGGGTGTTATATATATATTTAGATAGATAGATAGATTGGGTGGGGCTTAATAAATTTGTGCAATAATGTCCTATATTTAAGGTCAAGTAGTCCCAAGAATTGGCTTAGGCACTAGTTTTGACGAATGGGACTGCCATCTGACCTTCCAACCCAACGGGTAAACTATGCCTTATTTGGATTAGTCCGGTTTCCTAACGATGTTTTCCTTCACCGAAAAGCAGTTGGTTTTTTTTTTTATTACTACGTCTGTGGCAAACAAGCATACGGCCCGCCTGATGGTAAGCAGTCTCCGTAGCCTATGTACGCCTGCAACTCCAGAGGAGTTACATGCGCGTTGCCGACCCTAAAACCCTCGTTGAGCTCTGGCAACCTTATTACCGGCAGGAACACAACACTATGAGTAGTGTCTAGTGTTCTTTGGCTGCGGTTTTCTGTAAGGTGGAGGTACGATATTTCGTAATGTGTAAGTTCCGAAAGCTCATTGCTACGAGCCGGGTTTTGAACCCGCGACTTCCGGATTGCAAGTCGCACGCTCTTACCGCTAGGCCACCAGCGCTTTATTTATAATTCATGAGTAGGTTGTTAAACATTTATTTGGTATTACTTTCTTAAATAAAATACCCGATATTGGTAGGAAGATGTATTTTTGTCGTATGAATCGAAAATATTATTTGATTAGCTTATTTTTTCTGGAAATCTCGACACGATGTGTGCAAAAAATAATGGATTACAGCCCTTGTAAAAGCGTTACTCTACACCGATAAAGCTCGTCTGGAATTGAGCTAGACAAATATTCTATTAACAGAAAAGGATCAGATAAAGGGATTGACATAAGTCATAAGCTAAGGATGTCAGCGCTCGCGTGACACATAAATAATGGAGCTATTTATAAAAAGAGTTACGACCTTTGCTCTAAAATATAAAAGTTTCTTACGATGTTTTGGGTTTCATTATAAATTGTGACGTTTAATTTCTAATATGTAGGTGTAGCATTTAATGTTAATCTACCTAATGGTTGTTATAATCTTTCTATTTCTAATACACCTTGTTTGTTTAGTCATCTGCAATAATTTACGGGCTGAATATTTAGGTCATACTGAGCAACTTTTACTATGGGACCAACTCCGAAATCGCAAAAAAAAAATCTGCCATAGAAAATGTATGTAACAGCCAAAATGTATGTAACAGCCATTTTTTTTTCGCGATTTCGGGGTTGAACCCATACTAAAAGTTGGTCAGTATGACCTATATATTCACCCCGTAAATTATTGCAGGTGACTAAATAAACACCTGTATTGAAAAGGTAAAGTTCCGTCTTAAATTTAAACATTACTATTAATATTAATATTATATACACTACAATTTTATTGCATATAAAATGTTAACTATCAATAATATTATCTCTTAGTTATGAATGAATTTGTTGTTGTTATAAAATCAACTAACCACTGTTATAAAACCTCGTTTTTTTTTTTATACGACATTATTACACAAATTGACTAAGTCCCACAGTAAGCTCAATAAGGCTTGTGTTGAAGGTACTTGGACAACGATATATAAATATTTATAAATACTTAAATACATAGAAAACACCCATGACTCAGGAACAAATATCCATGCTCATCACACGATTAAATGCCCTTACCAGGATTTGAACCCGGGACCATCAGCTTCGTAGGCGGGGTCACTACCCACTAGGCCAAGCCCATCAAAACTGTTATTGACCAATCAATTACAACTTTTTTCTAAAAGCGGAATTCTAATGGTGTATAGGGTAATATTTAAAGCTACGGGCGGGGTATATTTTTGGAGAAGAAATAACCTTCATTGATATGTGTCAGATAACTCATATGGAAAGTTTTTCGAAATCAAAAATATATTGAGAGCTTTGTCTTTTATTCCATTGCAGTGGCAGGGCACGAAATTAATCAATGTCTAAACGCGCCCCAAATTTCCCAATGACATCTTATACCTTAAATTTTGCTACAATTTAATTCAAATACCGTCGGAAAAGCGGAAACGCTTAATTAATCTTAAGAGAATACGAGAACTGAGATTTAAATATTTTAGGTGAATATACGTCTCGCTTACGAAAGTGGCTCCTAAAATTAGTGCGATAAGGACAACGTCAGGTTAGGCGAAAAATCCTGCGTAAAAATCTCAAAAAACGATGTTTCGTACTCGACTGTTTCCTCTTCCAAAACTTAAGCAAATGTAACGAAATTTAGAGATCAAAATGGTAATAAAATTTACTGTGTCGGACTGTTTTGCTTTTTAGGCTAATTGATGTCAGTTTTGAATACCATGCTTCTCTTTGCGGCATAGTAATTAGACCATTACGAGTATTGCGATAATTTGAAGTGCACTAGCGCCTTAAGAAACTGAAATATCAAAAAAAGCAAAACAGTCCAACACAGATATTAATAATAATAATCATTGCACTAGCAAAAACCACGGAGATAACAGTCGAGTCGAGTACGTCTGTATGGAGAAATTACCACTCCTGTTGCTTCTTAATACTCCGAGTAATAGGACTTACCAGACCGAGATCTTTAGAGATTTAAGAGGGAGCAAAGTTTAGTTTTCATATTGTTTTTTTACACATTTGAATGAAGGACGAATGTCATTAAAAAATCACTCAAAAACTAGACTATAGTATTTGTGAGGGCAGACTCTTAGCAAAACCTTAAAAGGTTAAAGTTGGCTCCATAGAAAAAAATCACGGAAACATGTCTAATTTTCATTTATTTTAATTGTATACTACAGCAATATCATTTTAGTATAAAGTAACTAGTGATATAGCCGTGGGATTTGACTAGCTAAATTTCAAGCAGAAATATAAGTTCAGAGTTATTGAGGTAAAACGTAAAAACCCGCGCGATCACCAAATCTTCCGTCACCATTTTGGCGCGTCGCGCCATATCTTTTGTTCCTTTCTAATTACCTGGGTTTTGTTTAAGCGTTACATTTTTATCTTATACCTTTAAACGAGCAATTCTTGTATATATATATGTATATATATTTCTGTGATCTCGGAAACGGCTCTAACGATTTCGCTGAAATTTGGTATATGGGGGTTTTTGGGGGTATACAATCGATCTAGATTAGTCTTATGTTTGGGAAAACGCGTGTTTTCGAGTTTTCATGCGTTTTTCTTTCGACGCAGAATATGGTCGCTAATTTCGTGTCGCCGGCCACCGTCCGTCTGGTCCAGCGGGTTAAGACGCGGCCTGCTAAACGAGTGTTACGGGTTCGAATCTCGCCCGGTGACTGACTTTTGTTTTTTTTTATATGTTCAAGTTTATATATAATTTTTGAATTTTTATTGTTTTAGACAAGTTTAATTTAATAAAAAAATGTAGTTAAGATTATCACCTATAGACCACCATATTACAATAAAAAGTTATAACCGAGCAAAGCTCGGTCGCCCAGGTACTGTGTTTTTAAAGAGGCAAATATGCAGATGGATCACCTGATGGTTAGCGATTAGTGCCGCCCATGGTCTACCCGCAACACCAGAGGGGTTGTAAATTTGTAAGTGCGTTGCCGGCATTTAAGATGGGAGTATGCTCTTTTCTTGAAGGTTTGAAGGTCGTTTCGGTCCAGAAATACCGCAGGCAACAGTTCATTCCACAGTTTAGCTGTGGAGGCAGAAAGATTCTAGAGAAACGCACAGTTGAGGACTGCCAACCCTCTAAGTGGACCATCAATAATATAATTAATAATATAGGTATAAAAGTAATTAATTAGGTACATTCATTTGTTCAAAGTGGCACCCCTAAGTCCGGTAATTAATGAAATAGAGCTTAGGTTAGATTTATAGCTTTTATCTCAGGGTTGCCACGCGTGAGTGATTGATAGATTTGATGTGCTGCTATTTTTTATGGATGGAAAAATCTAAAGCTTATACGGCCGCAGTTGTTAACGGTTGAATTTGTACAAAAAAAACTTTTGTGACCATGCAAAAGTGGGATAAAATATATTTTAATTCTAAAATATAAAACAATTTCACATGATGTACAAGCTCTCGAAAATTTCAGGAAAATTTTATATCTGTTTTGCAGGCGTCCATAGGATACAGAGGCACATACTCACGTACCGCATGTAGGTACTCACCACCAACATTACAGCTACTTGTATGTACTGTTTAATCAATAGAAAAGTCGGGAAACAATATTAATGCATGCTTGTCAGCCTATTGGTGTCCGATCGTAAGATCAGGCAGATCATGAAAAGTGAAAATCTTTGTCTCGTTCCCTGACTCGACGTAGATCCAATTTCTGGACAGTTCGCTTTGGGGCATCTGAAGCAACCTAACGAGCTTATCCTACTTATCTATTGATTTAACGTGACTACCGTCAATATATTACACAGGAACATTACGATCTGCCTGATATTACGATCGGCCGCTGGCACATGAGTGATAAAACTTTCGTGCCAGTCACTCACTCATTGTCATGAAGCATCTTTATTCATCAAAATCTTCATCTATGTGTAAAATTCGTAATTTCGCACAATATGGCCGTTATTTAGCCCTTGTCACACTAGTTAACAACGCAGACGCGTTACATTTTGCATGAATTTCCATTTTGTGACGCGAATTAGTACGGCTGATCGGTCCTGCCAACATTACTGACGTGTTAGGTGCGCCACATAGTATGCAAATTGAGTACTTTGCGTTTATAGATAAGCTGACAATTTATGGGCTTTAATGATTTTGAAAATACTGCGGAAATGTTGGCGTGGTTGGCAAAAAATATCTCATAATTAACACGTAGCTAATTCATTGTAGACATGGTGTCGTTCACGAGTGAGTGAGAGAGTGAGAAATAGATTTAAATGAACTTAATTTTTGATGGAACTCACTCACTGAAGATTTAACTCGCTCAGTAACTCATCGATCTCAATGTTACTTGCTCGCTCTTTCCCACTCATGGTTCGAATAAGCCGGCCGAGCCAAACGAGTGATTGTAGTTATGGAGCGGTTCGGAAGAATTTGGAGGGTTTCGGGAAAACATGGCGGGATCGTATCGCGTGATTTGATGAATATAGTGTACAGATCCACTGAGCGAAATGAATTATATTTATCTCTGGGAGTGAAAGATATGAATCAATATTTTCTACTCAGTGAAGCGTTTTGCGCATCTCTAATTCGTTGGGTCCATTATCACGATGCCAGTGTTAAAACAGGGTAACACAAATTGAAAAAGCTTGAAGAATATATGCCTTTATGCGCGTTGCCGACCCTAAACCCCTCCCCAGCTCGTCCCCTCCTCACCACCACAGGGACACAACACTATGAGTAGGGTCTAGTGTTATTTGGCTGCGGTTTTCTGTAAGGTGGAGGTTCTTCAAAAAAGGAGTGTACAGATTTTTAAAGGGTCGGCAACGTGCACCTCTGGAGTTGCAGGCGTCCATAGGCTACGGTGACTGCTTACCATCAGGCGGGCCATATGCTTGCTTGCCACCGTCGTGGTATAAAAAAAAAAGAAAAAACTTCCAGAGTCCGGCTCTGCTCTAGATCTGGAATGACATCCGCTGTGCTGTGCCCTACCACACAAAGCGAAATGACATTCACAGTGCCCATACCTCTCTTTTGGCCGTAGTTTAAGGACGTACCCGGGTCCAAAATTGAAGTTAGTTAATTGTTGCTTGATTTATTGATGAAAATACTACAACCTCTATATGTTATGTATGCCTATAGTATTTGAAGAGTTCTCTCAATTCCTCATGGATCCCATCATCGGAACTGGATTGGTTGAGAATCTACAGAGTTCTGAGGTAACAGTGTGTGGGTTTCATTCGACACCCTTCCTTAGGTGATGGTGTGAGAGGTCTCTTCCGCATCCCTGCTGTGGAGACTGCGTCCATTCGCGCCCCACCGTGTGAGGCGGTTATTTGCCGTCGTTCTGAGGTAACAAAAAAAAACAAGCGAATTAACGACCTCCTCCATTCCGAATTTTAATGTTGGTTAAAATATCAATCCAGTGACAATTCGAATGACCACGGTCAAAAACATTCCCTTATTCTCATTATCGGAATGGCTTCCAAACCAAACAGCTGACGGCGCCATAAGCCCTCATCATCTCCTATAATTCGGCTAAGCCTTTTCGTTATTTAGTAGCGAGAATCCGGTCCCTAAAATCCTTATTAAGCAAGCTGAGATAATGAAGGACGATGATGATAACTGAGTTTGCGGTCTTGGCGAAATATTTTATGTAAGTAGTAGCTTAACTTTTTTGCTGTTAATGTTATTCTAGGGGAAATAGAAAAGGCTTCAATAGAAGCTTTCGGAGTTGAATATCATTCAATGTTGCTATTAAATGAAAATTGTGGGGTAAAATAACTATCTGCCGTTGGTGTATAACTTCACCGTTGGTGCTTAACTTCACTAAAGTAAAATATTAAAATAATAATTCTGCCAAGAAATATATGTCCATTGAATTCACAATAAATAAGGCTGCGTGAAAATAATTTTAAAGGAAAAAAACATATTCTAAAATACCCTAGCTTTGACTTTTTGTTAGACCAAATAGTGAAAATGTTATAGAATGTTATATATTTGTAATCTACTCACAAAGTCCTTACATTTGGTATCCCACATGATATTTTTTAAAGAAAAAAATAGAAAACTGTGTACTTCCGTGTTTATGACGTCACAATAACTACCCTCACCATTTTCGCGCTTGTCATCTCATATATTTTTGTTCAGGATATCAATCTGAATACGTTGATACCATATTCGAGATGACATGAACGGAAAGTTAGCTAAAACCTGATTTTCCAACCTAGTACTAGCTAAATTTTGATTGGTCAACGCCAAACCGCAGTAGTAAGACTCACCGCTTATCCATCGCCTGAGAACAATAACCTCTATCTGGACCTTATCTTAAAGACACTTCTATTACTTAACCTACGCTTTACCGCACCGCTCGGATGTCTGTCCAAACTTTATTAGAAAATTGCTTATATTTTACTGCTTTACTAAGATTGTCTTTAAAAATTAAAGCTACTTTTTCGGTTTATTTTACGTATTTTTAGTTAGTCGTGCGACATGTCGGACGATAGCGTAAGACCATTAGACCACACACCCAGTTAGTTCATCGCGCGCTCAGCGCCCTGCGCGGCGCGCGACAGTATCTACGTGGTACGCGGCTATCGTGACCGGTGCTCATGCACTGCTAGTGCTCGAAACTGGAGACCTAGGCTCTTCAAAACATGTAACTAGCTAAAAATTGGTACGTGAGATAAACCGTAAAATTAGCTTAATGTTAGCATTACTTACGACAGTTTAAATTCAAGTATCTATTGTCTATGAAAGTATTTATTTATTTATTTAAACTTTATTGCACAATACATGAAGAGTAAAAATGGCGGACTTAATGCCAGAAGGTATTCTCTACCAGTCAACTATGAGCCAAACCGAAAGATCCTAATTGGTGCAAATATCACAAAATTATATAAAATTATACGTACATAAATAATATGATACATAAATATACATACATACATATATAATTATATACCCATTGTGAAACATCATGAGGACGACCTTTGAACCTTGTCAAACAGATGCTTGCGCAACATGCGCTTGAAGGAGAATTTGTTCTGGGCTTGTCTCATAGAGAGAGGAAGATCATTCCACAGCCGGATTGCCTGAATGTTGAAGGAATTCGACATGAAACCTGTACGATGTCGAGGGACAATAAGTTGAAGGCTACGGTAGGTTCGGAGATCGGTGCCGGGGCGCGGAATAACAAATTTGAATTTGGAACGAAGGTAATCAGGGGCTGAAGGATCAAATAAAATTGAAAACAAAGTGCAGAGAATACGCAAGGATCGACGTTCACGAATATTAGGGAGCCAGTTAAGTTTTTTGCGATAAGCGGAGATATGGTCGTATTATCAGAGTCCAAAGACAAACCGGATGCAATTGTTAAGTAACCGATCGAACTTGGTTAGGTAAGTAAAGTATTGGATATCCAGTTAATTTCAACTCATCAATGTTAATTCGCAAAAGGCTCGCTCATCTATACTTATCTTTAGCCTGGTAACAAAAGCTTCTATCTGGCCCTAATTCAACGACTCTTACGGGTGCCTCCACTACTCTAGTGCAGTGACAAAAGAGCGCGTGCTCGCATAATGACTAATATAAAGGGACAACTATTATTGGCATTATTTTATGGCTCCTATACACGATGGGCCATCATACTGGCTCCATTGACATATCTAAGGACGGGCCTTACGGGTAATAAGAATGGGGCCAGTACAGCGGTGTCACGCACACGAATTCGAGCCAATTGTACAGTCTAACGCCACAACGCGATTGGTTGATGAGTACGCATCACGCGCCGGATTGGTCGCAACTAGTTGCGTCAGACTGCACGATTGGCTCGAATTCGTGAGTGGCACTGAGGCCCGTAAGGCTGACTGGTCCACTAAGATGGGCCAGCGTGTAGAAAGGGTAGCAGTGTCGGATTGCATAAGGCGCGGCGAGATGGCGATGGGATGGCCTCAGTGTGTGTGGGTTTTTCGTCCGCACATCAAAGGTGGTGCGGACGCATATATACGTGGCACTTTCTATAGTGCGTGCTCTCAACTATTGTGTGGCCATCTCGCTGGTTCAGCGCTGGACCATCGTGTAGAGGAGCCATTGTGGTAATATTCATTGTGATATTGCAAAATTCTTATTCGAGTTTTTATTATAATAAATCCCTACTAATAATATTTTAAATGCGAAAGTAATTGTATTGTATTGTAACTCTGTCTCTCTGTATATCTATATGTTATCTCTTTACGCTTAAACATTTGTATATACTAATTGCACGCAGACGAAGTCGCGGGTACAAGCTAGTTCTCTATAAATCTATTGGAAATCCGGATAATTCTTCTGATCAACGCTACATTGTAGCAAAAAGGCTCGCTCATATATACTAAACTTATCTTTAACCCGATAACAATAGCCTCTATCTGCGCCCTATCTCGACTCGAGTGCCTCCACTAGGCTGGGACAAAAGAGCGCGTGCCCGTACAATGACTCTGCCATAGAGGGACAATTACGGGATGCGTTGGCATAATATTGTGACAATCGGTCTTTTTACGATCTTTTTTACATAAATTTTTTGTCATCAATTATTACTATTTCCGTAGAGTTTAGCACGCAAATGAGTTTTTATATAATAAATTACAAGTATTTATTTAGAAATGAGAAATATAATCTGGAAAAGCTATCAGACACCCACTGTTTATTTGGTGGGATATAATGGGTCGATCTGACGTGATGTGTGGGTCTGACGGAATTAAAAATCCAGTGCCGGTTATAATTAATTTGTCTCCAGCGGATCCTTAGTTACTTTGCACACGTTGCCAGACGGGAGCCGGAAAACTTCGAAAAGCGCATTATGTTTGGCATGGTGGATGGAGGACGGGGTTGAGGACATCCCCAACCCGCTGGGTGGACATTGTAAAGAAAGCCTGCCAGGGATATACACAAGCGCTTATTATTAAGAAGGCGGAAAATCGTGCAGATTGGAGAGCCTTGGTTCAGAAAATAACGATCTCATGAGGTCGCAACCCTCAGTCATGAGGAAACGAGGAAGAAGAGTGAGATATGATGGGTAGATACTAAATGTGACAGTCCAAATCAAAAGGATCCTTTATGGCGGTCGGCGCTTACACCGTTATTAGCGGCGCGCCAATACTAATGCGGCACTACGCGACGTAAGCGCCAACCGCCAAAAGGCCCTTTTGATTTGGACTGTCACAAATTAACAATTTGTTATGGTTAAACTGGTTTTGACACGACCATGACGATCGTCTTGGGCATTGGCGTGCATTTCACGCACAACTTCCACTTCATTTCGCGTGCACTGATCAGCGTGAGCGATCTTCAAGGTTGTATCAGAATAACATCAAAACCGTAACAATAAAATTACGAATGAAATAATAATATTGCACCAGCGATATGATTAGTTGATTACATATACTAATACGAAAAAAAGTACATACATTAAGAAAAATTAAAAATAATTATCTTTCCAGCACACTGCACTGATTATACAGCCTGGTGATATTAAAAGATATCATTTTATCTACAATTGAGACTTACAACATTGTTTTGTTCAAGTTAGGAATCCTTAGACTATCTCAAGTTACACTCTAATGGTCCCAAAGTTCTGAAATTCTCTAATACGGAGAAATTGCCACATAAAGTTACAATCTTCAACTATACATCTTGATACTACAATACCATAGCTTGTTAGTGACATTAATGATTCAATATCTTGGTGGGGTGATATCTAATGATTACATTATCTATCTATTATCTCTTCACGCTTTAGACGACACATAGTAAATTTTGGCGTCAGGTATTTTAATTTATCTCAGATATTACAAAACTTATGAAACTTTTGTTCGGTGAACTGGTTAGTTCCCGTTAGACGATCGGTTAATTTTTATTTCAGAGAATTTTGTATCAAAAATACCTCTTTTTAAACAAACATTTTCATTGTACAGGTAAATGGGACCGTTTCAAGCCTCCAAATTTTCCATGTAGATTAGTTTAAACACGCACTTGAATTCTGTAGTTAAGATTTTTCGATTCCTTCTTTTGTTTTTTTTTTTACTTTAACAGTAAAACCAGTTTTGCCGTATACGACCTTATAGAACAAGCTAGCGCAAAAGTAACTTCACTACGCGAGAAGTATCGGCATGAGTGCGGAGTTCGGGAAGCAAGCAAGCAAGTAAGCGCCGCATTTTTAGATTCTATTGTTTAGCGATGCGTCACCTTAAACCGCAGAACTGATTAAGATTTGGTAGTGAGATACTTTAAGACCCCGTAAAGGACATAGAATAGTTTTTATCACATAAATCATCATTGTATGCAGATCAATAAATCATATAACGTCGTGGCATTTGTTAATTCCGTTTTATTTCTACGATAAAATTGTTTGCTTGTTTAACAGAGTCCTGTATCCCTTTGTAATATAAATTCGCTCGACATATTACGCAATCTACTCATTTCAGTATTCGCAAGAGAGCACTAAACTAACAGTACAACGGTTAATAAAATATTTGTCGGCCGGGCAACATTAACTCCCTCACCAGCCTGTATCGCTCTAGTGCCCAAACTGTGCACAGGGTGTTGAGTTCACGGCTTGTTAGGTTAAAGGCCTGGAGCCTGATTCATATTTTTAGAGTTCCGTACCAAATAGGTACAAAAGGAACCTTTATGCTGCGATTCTGTCCGTCCGTCTGTCTGTCACATCTCTAAATATTTCGAGAACCACTTAAGCTATCGATTTGAAATTTGGAATAGTTTTGAACAAAGCTAACCCAGACACATTGTAAGTTTTATTTTTTTATTTTATTTTTAATAATTAGTGGTAATGCCCAATATGAAGAGGGGGCAAAATTTCAAAGTCTAGGGACTAGGTCAAGTGGAGTATCATTTGTAAGAGATCAAATTGTACATTCCAAAACATTTTTTTTTCATAGAGAAAAAAAAATGATTTAAGAAGGAAAATGTTTGCTTATGTAAACTTTGGAGATAAGGGGGGGGGGGCTTAGATGGCGTTGTACACACTTGTACTTGGTATAAGTGCTTCTGTTCAAAAATCTTTCGCCTTTATAGTTACACGAGTTAATTCAAAGTTTGTACGGAACCCTCAGTGCGCGAGTAAAACGAACTCGCCCTTGACCGGTTTTTTATTAATATTTAAAGGCACACTAAACAGACAACATTCGAAGAATTTTTAAGATAAAAGTTGTAGGTATTATATAAGAATGCCATCCAAAATATATTATAGGTAAGTATCCATAATATCCAAAAAAAAATTAATACTACGTCGGTGGCAAACAAGCATACGGCCCGCCTGATCATTCTCCGTAGGCTATGGACGCTTGCAACTCCAGAGGAGTTACATGCGCGTTGCCGACCCTAACACTCCGCACCCTCGTCGAGCTCTGGCAATCTTACTCACTGGCAGGAACACAACACTATGCGGTCAAGTGTTATTTGACTGCTGTTTTCAGTAAGGTGGAGGTACTTCCCCAGTTGGGCTCTGCTCTAGATCTGGAATGACATCCGCTGCGCTGTGCCCTACCACACAACGCAAGATGACATTCACAGTACCCATACCTCTCTTTTGGACGTAGTTTCAGGACATACTCGGGTCCAAATATAGGGATTGTAAGCTGCTAGGCGAGTCAATTTTATCACGTAGAAGGTTGTGATTTAATAACTTATAAATAATGGTTACGATCTTATATTGATATGACCTTGAAGATCGCTCACGTTGGTTGGTGCATGCGAAATGAAGTGAAAGTCGCTTGAGATGCACGCCAATCACTAAGACCATCGTCAAGTTTGTATGAAATCCAGTTCCAAAGCATAAAAATGGTTAAATGAGAATCGACATCCTGGCTTATTAAGTTATTAATTATACTCTGTATCTTTAGGTTTTTAAATAAAAGTAAACAAACATTCGGCCTGATTCGAAGAATGATTAAGACACGTTTAAGATCTTGGTAAGATCTTTAAAAGATCGATAACTAAACGCGCACGCTGTGATCCCAATAAGTGTTTATTATTTGATATTTCTAACGTCTTAGTGACATTGGTTGCCCAAATCGAGCTGCTTCTGTCAATTATACGACAAACTAACGATAACTAAATAAGAACTTATCTAAACAAAAACTTATCGTTATTGTATCTTATTCCTCGAATCGGGCCTATTTTGTACATGTTCGAGTATTTATAACATTTGTTCATTAACTAACCAAATTTAAGACCGCCTGGATCTGTCACTGAACGACCTGACTTTAACCTACATTATGGCTTACGCATACTGGCTTCAGTATCCATTGGAGGGTAGATTTTCCCTTAGAGGCAATCCCTCACTTAGACCTGTACAAGTTAGTGCAAAGTTAGCTTAGTTAGATAGTCTACTATTTATTGCATACGTCAAATAGAAGAAAATATTACACAACAATACTGAAAACTATACTTGCCGCAAAACTAACTGGCGACTGAGAACATAATGTTATCTCTTTTACCTTTGTTAAGACCAACCAAGTGTGAAAGAGAAGGTATTATGACCTAACTCGCCACTTGGTTTTGCGGCAAGTATACATAATAGAGGTCAACAATAAGCAGCAAATATAACTTTGGTAAGGTGCCTAACGTAATGAAAACTCGCTCGCCAGAGGTCAGTTGAAACGAAGCAATAGTTTTTTTTTTGTTTCCAGCGTATAAGGCTAAACGCTCTTGTATTTTTTGACATTTTCCCGGTATTTTGCTATATTTAACTTTCATTATCGTAAGTGGGCAATGTGTGAAGTCCCGTTGGTTATTTTTAAAAGTTAAGTTAATAAATTGTTTATTGGAAAATTATTACTGCAAATTTTCTCCAGGCGCCCTGAGCGGAAATGATTGCTTAGAATGGACCGCTTGGAGAGTTATTTACGAATATTACTTACGGCAAATTGAGATTGGGCTATTGAATAGAGATACAAGCAAGTAATCAGGATTATAGTAAAGGAAAAAATACAGTAAACTATCTTCAAAAAGGTATTCAATCTCCGTCTCAACTACTACTTATTTAATAACGTGTTCTCTATTTAATATGATCTCATTTTCTCATCACTTGGCGTGAATTTAGTTAAAACTTAAATATTCATACGTGCGAGATACGTCACGTCACGATGAAAAAGTGGGATCAAAATATGCTAATGTGAATTTCGAGCGCGGCTTTTTGTTGCGTCTATTGTCACTTGTTTTTTTACGCACGTGTAACTTTGTGTGAAGATGTGCTACGTTTTGTAAAAACTCTGAGTTAGGATCGAAGATGTTCTAAAAATACAGGATATAAATTAGAATGCTTGTAATTTCAGCCGGTGATTTATGAAGGCCGTACAACAAAATCGGTTCTATGAAATTAGAGGTCTTATTTTGTCGGTTGCTGTCGCTAGTGGATGCGTTCAGTTTTACGAGGCCGTGCCGTACAGTTGCAATTGTGGCCCACAAATGGTCTCGCCGGAAGATCAGCGCTGACCTTCAGGTCAGCATTATGCTGAGGCGAGCCCATTTCGTGGTAAACTATTTCAATATGTTTAAACCTTTTTTTTTTGTAATATATATACTTCTGTATGTAAATTAAGTTTTACCACGAAATAAATGATTTATGATTATGATTATAAAATTACTGTGATAAGTAAATACCTGGAATGAATGAGACTGGATACTTGGCCATAGTTTCTTGTCTCCCAAGTAGTCATCTATTTTATAGTAACCCTTTCGGAGAAGTGCATTTTTGACGTATTTCTTGAATGAAGTATAGGGCAGGTTTCATGCGTTTCCCATGAACGATTTTTTAACTTTCTGCACACTACTATATTACCAAATCAACGACATAGTTAGCTATTCTTGGTTTATACAAAAAAAAAACTCGTATAGGGCTATACAGCCACGAACGCAAGTGTCGTTACCAGGATGCTGCTTAAAACATCTCACACAGATGAAAAGGCCTCTTATTATATATTATAAGCTTACGGCGTCCTTTGGCCAACATTGTGACCAAGACACAAGATTGTGAGACGTACGATCAAGGAATTTAATTTCAGTACCATTTTGTACCTTGACACAGTGACAATAGTAGGTTTAAGGTCCGTAGCGACTTACGTAATGATTGTCAGTGTGAGTGACAAAGTATGAAATGGTAATGAAATTAAATTCTTTAACTGTACTTAATTAGTGATAGTTTCCTTACCTGTTTAAATATTTGCCCTTGTTTGAGACTTATCCGGTATCCCACTTAACCGTAACGGAAGTGTGGCCACGGCTAAGTACAGGGCGAACTAATGTCGCGGCAATTTGTCGTCGGTGGTTTGCGGCAAGCCGGTGGCAATTGCTGAAGTAATTTTATTGGATACTTCGATACAAGCCATGGGATATGCAGTATAAAGCAGCATTTGAGCTCGATTATATGGACTGTCCTGAAAACCAAAGATAAAGGATACGTAAAATCTGTCCAAAACGGATGAAATATTTAAATCCATGTCAATGAAATGGTAGATTTATGTACTTATCCACATAGTTAAGAGTCACATAAACCCGCCGTCATAAAAGCCGCTACCATACAATTGAATTTACGCTCTCATTTCAAAACGGCCATGCCTGAACCTTTGCGTACCTATTTATATCTGGTACTAGTTTTCATTACTAAAACTTGTTATACATACAAAGACAAAAAGCGAATATTTTAAGTCGGAAAACGCTCGACATATTTCACTCCGTACCGAGGAGTGTCGACAGGAGCTTGCGTTGGCGGACCGGCGCAGACTGCGCAGGCTTAGAGACCCGTTTTGAATATATTTAATATGTCACTACACTTAAATCGACCGGGATATGAACCGTGTAATTGACCCAGGTGATTTGAGCTGGGAACTACCTTTTATATTGTTTTTATTGAGCTCCCGATATTTCGACGCAGTTACATGGATCTTGTTCACGGATAACAAAAAACAATATAAAAGGTAATCACGGTTTATATCCCGGACGATTTAAGTGTAGTGAAACTAACCGTGAATCTTTCAAAACTGTTATATTATTATTTTTATTTTTATACTACGTCGGTGGCAAACAAGCACACGGCCCGCCTAATGGTAAGCAGTATCCGTAGCCTATGTACGCCTGCAACTCCAGAGGAGTTACATGCGAGTTGCCGACCCTAACCCCCTCCCGCCCCTCGATGAGGTCTGGCAACCTTACTCACCGGCAGGAACACAACACTATGAGTAGGGTCTAGTGTTATTTGGCTGCGGTTTTCTGTAAGGTGGAGGTACTTCCCCAGTTGGGCTCTGCTCTAGATCTGGAATGACATCCGCTGTGCTGTGCCCTACCACACAAAGCGAGATGACATTCACAATGCCCATACCTCTCTTGTGGACGAAGTTTAAGGACATACCATTATCTGTGTCTCATGGAAGTGTTGTTAGTAGAAGTTACATATGTATGTGAATGTTCATGTCAAATTTGATGTTATTTCATGTTATTTTAAAATGAGAGCGTAGCTTCGATTGTCTTGCGGCTAGGTTTGTGTTACTCATAAACTCATAAATAGTGATAGCTTCCTCACCTGTTTAAATATTTACTCCTATTAGACCCACCCGGTATCCCACTTAACCGTAACGGAAGTGTGACCACGGCTAAGTACAGGGCGAACTAATGTCGCGACAATTTGTCGTCGGTCGTTTGCGGCAAGCCGGTGGCAATTGCCGACGTAATTATATTGGATACTTCGATACAGGCCTCGGGGCTATATGATGACTTTACTTTTATCAGTATAAAGGATCTTGTAAGTTATATATGTCATTCTTAAAACCAAAGGTGGGTATTTAAAACTACGTAAGAAAAAATATAAAAAACTAAATTATTTTTATTGCTTAATTTTTTTTTTTAAATCAAATTGTAATTCACTACAACACTGCCACGATATGTAAAAAGGTAGACGATTTGATAACGCAATTATTAAAAAACTGTTTATTTTACTTAAAAAATATATACCAATAATCGGAATACCATAATATCATAAAAGTATAAAAGTTGAAGTAAGGTCGAAATTAGTTTAATATATTGACTTATTGTCTAAAAAAATATACCAGCATTATCACCGAGCGCCAAAATGGTCCAAATATCAACAGAGCTGAGAGATATTTAATACTTAACTTTGTCTAAATTTAATACGAATATTTCAGTTCTGCAATGAAATTCCCTTTGGCGCCCATAGAATGAGAACTCCGGTTGCGGTACGCCGCACTGCCTGCCATATAGGTAGAAAAAATTGAAAGATAAATTACTCTTTATTGGCATACCTCAGTAAAAAGATACAAGAAAAGAAAAGAAACTATTGATTAAATGTTGAGGCAGACAACAGGCGGTCTTATCGCTAAAGAGCGATCTCTTCCAGACAACCTTTAGTTCTTAGAATGTCCTCAAAATATGAACGTACCCTTACAGCTGAAAGATCCGCAATAATAAGACGAAAACTACGGGTTAGTATCGGGATTAGAATTCAGTCAAGCACATTTGTGACCCTTAGTAGTAGTATTATGTCTCGTCTGCTATAAGCCAGGCCATTGTTGGTGACTATTGGCCGTGCATTGTGACGTGAACGAATGCTGCCTGTCTGAGAGCCTTGAACAAGAGGTTGAACTTTAAAAAGATGTATTGTTTAATGTTTTACCCCGAAACAGATATCATACACTAAAGAAAAAAGTGCGAGTCGGACTCGCGTACGAAGGGTTCCGTACCATTATCTAAATAAAACCGGCCAAGAGCATGTCGGGCCACGCTCAGTGTAGGGTTCCGTAGTTACTCTTCCGTCACAATAAGCTAAACTGGAGCTTAAAGGATAGTAAATTGTTAACCAAGGGATGAAACGGTACGAGTTAAATAAATAGGCAAATTTGCATAATCAGTACCTAATTAAAGTAAGTCTTTTTACTATGAAGGGGAAACTTTTTGCGATAACTCAAAAACAGCTAAACTGATCATGTCCGATATAGTTTTCATTTCATGTATTTCTTAAGCTCTACTTTCACGATTTTTTTCATATTTTTTGGACCTATGGTTCAAAAGTTAGAGGGGGGGACACATTTCTTTTTTCTTTCGGAGCGATTATCTCCGAATATATTCACTTTATCAAAAAATGTTTGTTGAAGACCCCTATTAGTTTTGAAAGACCTTTCCAACGATATCCCACACTGTAGGGTTGAAGTAAAAAAAAAAATTACCCCCACTTTACGTGTAGGGGAGTTCACCCTAAAAAAAATTATTTTAGATTTTATTTTACGACTTTGTCGGCTTTATTGATTTATATATCCATGCCAAATTTCAGCTTTCTAGCACTAACGACCACGGAGCAAAGCCTCGGACAGACAGACAGACAGACGGACATGGCGAAACTATAAGGGTTCCTAGTTGACTACGGAACCCTAAAAAGGGCAGAAAAAATCGCTTTTCTTGTATGGGAGCCCCCTCAAATACTTATTTTATTTTATTTTTTAGTATTTGTTGTTATAGCAACAGAAATACATCATCTGTAAAAATTTCAACTGTCTAACTATCACGATTCACGAGATACAGCCTGGTGACAGATGGACAGACAGACAGGTTATAAGGGAACCTCTCGTGTATTTTTCTACACTGAACGAAACTAAGAAAAAAATATCTACCACGTGACTATTCCTCGGTTTCGTTAAACGGAAATCTTTTCTTCGCACTTCAAAGTTGCAACTATAGCGAGTCTATTTTAGGAAATTTTGGTGCACGTATAATAAATATACAATACATCACATTCATAACGCAAATAGAAATGTTAAAATTAGGTCAAATATAAAATTTCCAAAAAATACACGTGTGGCTATATGGGGGATGGAGGGGTAGCCAAGAACCTCACCAATAAGTAAAAATCATTAGTTTTTGGAATTTGTAGATAATAAGTATGACACACACTACACTGTGACCTAATACAGTTCGTCTAAATTAACTTGAACAGAACTAAGTGAGACAGTGTCATTAAAAATGTCATCTTTGTCATTGCTTAGTCTAACTATATATCCAATCCAAATAGTCTAAGCTTCCAACACGCTTGTTCTCGTTGAGCGATCAAAACGCGATCCTTGGACAGATGTGATCCCATATTGAGGGGTCACGAGACAGACATTATCCTGACGCTGCCATTGACTCGGGATCGGGGATTAACTGCTTTGTTTGTGGATCTGTTTGTTTGTCCATAGTTCGATACTGTTGACGGATCTCGAGTTAAGTTGTTTGTGTACTTTCTAAACTCACATCACCGACGATGTAAGTATAAACCGAAAAGATTTAGCGGGAAATTCATTTGGTATTGGAACTGATTCCGGCAAAGACGTAGGTACAAATCTGGCTCGGAATGTACGGTTTTCTAACATTGCAATTTTAAGATTAAATACACAGATTTCTTTAGCACTTACATATTGATTAGTGTTTATAGCAACCATGTATTGCCGCTAAACGCAAATAATAAATGTATGGACGCGCAATTTACAATATGGTCGGTGCAACGTAAGAACCAATATTTATGAAGTTAAGGCTGTTAATTAAACCGTAGATGATAGCTTCATAATATAATATATATAAGGCTTCTTCTTCTTCCTCATTCCCTCATTGATGAGGATCTTGTCTCCATATTGTGCGGTCATAAGCCTGTGGACTGCACGGTGGAAACTGCCGCCAGCAGACCTCTTCATAGCGTTCGACCAACTCATACGTCCACCACACCGAGCACGTTTGTCATATATGTATAAGGCTTAATTCATAAGTGTAAAAAATTGGTTGATTTAATAATTTAATTATTATCAATGTGTACCTATACAGACCCCAATGCAAAGGTCATCTTACCAGCTATACTTACCCGTATTGACCTTATCTATAATTCTTTCAAATTCTGTACAAATATATTAAACGTATTTCCATTTGGGGAGAAAACGGTTTTTGATCGCTTCAGCATACTATATTCTAGGTTTATAAGTTATGCTTTAAAACATACATATTTTTTATAAAACAAATGGCTTAATTCGACCAAGTTTTAATCACATTTTATACGTTCCTACGTTCGGTTAGGATCGCAACATTGAGTACATATATGTCAGTGGATCGAAAAGCCATTCTTCCCTCTTAACTAAATCATTTATGTAGCACACTATGTAAATAAGACACACGTTATAACTTTATAATGTTTATTTCGGAATCACAGCAGCATCCAATCTTATAAATCTCCAACCAAACTTATTGCGGGCTCACACCCGTTATCAAAACTTATATGGGCTCACACCCATTATCAAAACTTATATGGGCTCACACCCATTATCGAAACTTATATGGGCTCACACCCATTATCAAAATATATATGGGCTCACACCCAACACTAATTATGGGCTCACACCCAATACTAGACCTATTTGGGCTCACACCCAAGACCTACAGCTAACAAGGGCTCACACCCCAGATCCTAACTACCTCGGGCTCACACCCGATACCTAGTGCGACGAGGGCTCACACCCAACGTCTCACAATCAATTCGGGCTCACACACTACTCAAGACTTAATAATCAGCCAAACTATTAACATAAATCATAAATCAAAATGGCCACTCGGCCTACTAAACTTATTTAACTGCGCACGTCCGTACGGCTCGACCGCTAGAATCAGAATGGCCGCCGCATGGCGGAAAACCCGTGCCTTTGCCTTGAGAACCCCGCATAGCCGTCAGAATGGTCAATACACTTACTGTTTAATTTCTCATTTTATGCATTTATTAATTTAAAATTAGGTATTAAATAACCAAAATTTATATAATAATTTAATAAACCTTACACTCGACCATCCTGACGACGTGCGTGTCCTCACGCACGCACCATGTGGAACCTTACACTCGGCTAGTTATGGCAACAAAAATATATCAATGTCATCTGCAAATAACATGCACTTTTAGCTATAAAAATTGTTGATTTACATCCGTTAGTATTAAATAACTTGTACATTATATAACTTGAATAATTAGATTAATTTCATGATACATATTGCAATGTGAATTAAGTCAATTTGATTTATAACTCTTATTATAATATTACGCGGTTTATTAAAACGCCAGTATCATATATACCTTTACATGCACGACTTACAGTTGACATGATCATTTCTACTATTTTCTAATATTAATTAACTTGAACATTATGACCAACATTGGAAATCATAAGAACATTTTGTTAAAATTTGAACTTTAACACCTGTCAATAGAGTTGAATATTATAACTGCCACATATGGATGCATATGCGGTAAAGGTAAGATTTTTTTTAAGAACTGGAAGCTTGATATGCGCATCGACTATGGTACGGTGTCAGCCTTTGTCCCCGAGATCCTGCTTGGAGCGGCAAACCTCAGCTTTGTGTCCTATCTTATTGCAGTTAGTGCAATTTGTCAAGGGTTTGGTGCACCTTGAGAAAGGGTGCCCCTTTTCTTTGCAGTTGAAACAGACTAAACCTGAACTACTAATAGGATTTATTGGACTACCTTGTTTATCTGCTACCGTACCCATGTTCAGATCTCTGGAAGGTTGTTGTTGACCTGATAACTCCTTATTGTTACTTAACAAGAACTTAAGGAGTTGATCTGGCTCTTCGCAACGTAATGCCAATGCACTCGACCTTATAGTCCTATCCCCAATGCCGTGAATGATACAGTCGACAGCTTTCTTTCCTACGATATCGCATTGATTTAGTAAAGCAATCTTCTCGTAATAATATGTTTCAATTAACTCATTGGGTCTACTCTTTCGTCTAAGCATGTCCTCTAAAAGTTGTCCATAGTTTTGTTCACTGGGAAACGCATTTATTAACTTGACTTGCCATTCTTCCCAAGTGAAAAGGATAGAGTTAAGACTTTCATACCAAGTTTTTGCTAGACCTGTTAGTTTTTGCATAGCAAAGTGCACTGTTGCCTTCGCGTCCCAGCCATAAACCTCGGCACATTGATTGACTTTCTTGATCCATATATCTACGCGTTGGTTTTTCTCAGACGGGTTAAACTCGGGGATAATATTTTTGTGATCTATACTCTTTCTAGCAACAGACGTGCCTTGATTTGATGGCTGAGGCGGAAGGATGTCTTTAATTGACTTAATTATTTGCATGACATCTTTATACGAAAAAGCAGGACTAAGGGACCTGTTGTTCCGTGGCGTTGTTTGTTCCCTTGATGCACTCGTGGCAGGCTGCCTGCTGCGGCTACGACTGCGTCCCTGGCGACGATAACTTACTTCGCGAGACTCGTGATGCTCGCTCCGTCGTCGCTGATCGGCGTTGCGTGCCTGCTGTAGCTCCTCTTCCAGCACGCGTAACCGTCCCTGCTGTTGTCTCAATGCTTCTTCTCGTTCTCGCAGTCGGTGGCTGTGGCTACGGCTTTGGCTACGGCCGTGGCCACGGCTGCGGCTCCGATGGCGAGAACCTGCGCTCGTCCGCGCTCGGCTACTTCTGCGCATGAAATGATCTCGCTCTCGCGTAGGAGTCCTCAGACTTCGTCGATGCTCTCTTTCTCCCTCCATTATCTGGAACTCATCGCAATATTTGGAGAGTTAATAACATAACATAAACTGGATTTTTGACTGCATTACTTTGACTTCATTTCGGTCTACATATTATTTCGACTCTACATATCGACTCTACATATCGACTCTACATATCGTCTCTACATATCGTCTCTACATATCGTCTCTACATATCGACTCTACATATCGACTCTACATATCGACTCTACATATCGACTCTACATATCGACTCTACATATCGACTCTACATATCGACTCTACATATCGACTCTACATATCGACTCTACATATCGACTCTACATATCGACTCTACATATCGACTCTACATATCGACTCTACATATCGACTCTACATATCGACTCTACATATCGACTCTACATATCGACTCTACAAATCGACTCTACATATCGACTCTACATATCGACTCTACATATCGACTCTACATATCGACTCTACATATATACTCCACATATATACTCCACATATAGACCCTACATATAGACTCTACACATCGACTCTACATATCGACTCTACATATCGAAGCATATACAATTTTAAATATACCCATTGCGCGTTGGTAACACTTGCCAAAAGGTACAGAACAAAAAGTGGAATAGGTACTCTAGAGTCAACATTGAAATGGTTGTCAATTAAATAGTAATTTAGTTAAAGGAGACGAAACATATGGAAACAAAGCACATAATAGGTAATAAGATCATTTAAAATAGTACATTACGATACAAGTGCGAAAAATAGGAAACTCGCAACGAGTGGCGATAAATTAAAACACGACCGAAGGGAGTGTTTTAAATCGACACGAGTTGCGAATCACCCATTCGCACATGTATCGTACAACGTTTTACAGTACATATGGCCCTTTAAATGTTCGACACAGTAACGTAATATGCTAGTTTTCGCACTAGTGCTATAAAGTAGCACCATATGTACTGTAAATATATATTTAATAGTAAAGATGCATATATATAATAAAACTAATTGACTAATAAAATATCGGGCGTGTACTTACAAAAGTCTCGTCGTAATCCCACTGGCTGAGATGTAGCACACTATGTAAATAAGACACACGTTATAACTTTATAATGTTTATTTCGGAATCACAGCAGCATCCAATCTTATAAATCTCCAACCAAACTTATTGCGGGCTCACACCCGTTATCAAAACTTATATGGGCTCACACCCATTATCAAAACTTATATGGGCTCACACCCATTATCGAAACTTATATGGGCTCACACCCATTATCAAAATATATATGGGCTCACACCCAACACTAATTATGGGCTCACACCCAATACTAGACCTATTTGGGCTCACACCCAAGACCTACAGCTAACAAGGGCTCACACCCCAGATCCTAACTACCTCGGGCTCACACCCGATACCTAGTGCGACGAGGGCTCACACCCAACGTCTCACAATCAATTCGGGCTCACACACTACTCAAGACTTAATAATCAGCCAAACTATTAACATAAATCATAAATCAAAATGGCCACTCGGCCTACTAAACTTATTTAACTGCGCACGTCCGTACGGCTCGACCGCTAGAATCAGAATGGCCGCCGCATGGCGGAAAACCCGTGCCTTTGCCTTGAGAACCCCGCATAGCCGTCAGAATGGTCAATACACTTACTGTTTAATTTCTCATTTTATGCATTTATTAATTTAAAATTAGGTATTAAATAACCAAAATTTATATAATAATTTAATAAACCTTACATTTAGAAAAACTGGTATAAGAGAAAATCCGTTTTAACCGTGGTATTATTCTGCGCATGAGTACAATCGTTTGATATTTATCACTGAATAGCAAACAACTTTTAACAAACTACCCTCCAGTTTGAAACAGTTATGTACTTCCTTTTCCGGTTTCGAGGCTTCATATTGCATAACAACCCTCAACTCGCTATTTAATTGTAAACTAGTTTATTACCCTGTTATTATGTTACCTACTTTACTAGATAAGGGAAACTATTAATGTGTAATATTAGAAATTAATATATATCGGGGTGCTGGGGCTGCGGCTGCGTGAGTAATAGGTTACCTTTTGAGGGGAAACTTAGACTATTATATTTCATATAAATTAATGCAGTAATTATATTGTATTACAACACTCTTAACCTACGCCAATACAAAAATAATCTTCACAAGATCAGCATGTATATCGTAACTCTCTGATAATATTCTGCTGACCAGCAAAGTAGTGTTATTCAATCTTCATAAAATTAGATTATAAATAGTACATATATTATCTCAATAATAAATATATTTATCAAAGGTTGTACAGGTTAACGTGCAATTTTATTTTTTTGACAACCTTTGAGTTGGTGCCGATAGGATTAAATTTTTTAAACAATGTTTACACGAGTAAAGTCGCGGGCAAACGCTAATTGCACAAGAAAGGACATAAATTTGGCTTCTTTGTTAATAAGAGTCAAAGTTTTGTACGTTTTTAACCCTAAACATAAAAGCCCCACAACGATTGTAAATAGTTTTATATATACATATATTTATCTTAAAAACATGTAATTTAACCTTGATATGTTAACATACAGGTAACACAATGTTTCTGTGACAACATCATCAACGCCTCTTCAGCTTTTTGTTCTACTATAATCCAAAGTATGTTTTAACTCAAACCTTAGTCGTGAAGCCCTTCAAACATCCTTACTCAAAAGAGCCTTTATAAAACAAATCCGACCTCTTAAACCGTTATGTCACTGAGCTTACAGTAATTGATCGATAGTGGCACAAAGGTTCCACTCCTGTCCACTTTCCGAATAAATTTGCTTGCAAGTGCCTTATTAAGTTTGAAGCTTTTTGCGCAGAACCTTAAGGCCCATTTAGATAGTAATTTCTTCTTAGTCTTCTTATAAAAAATGGGTTCCATCAAATTTATGGTGAATTCGCCTATGTCAAAAGTGTGCTCGTAGAGCATGAAGTTGATCGGTAGTTTCTTTTAGTTAAGTGATAGCTGGATTTACATTATAGTCACAATGGATTACCGGGTGTTGACTGAGCGGGCCCACTGATTACCAGTTCGCCGGACGATATTCGCAAAAGCTGACGATCGCGTATAACTGACAGGCCGATATCGTCCAGCGAACTGCTACAGTGGGCCCCTTTAGGAATGGTTAAACGCGTTTCAAAACTAATTCTTCACGCAGCATACTTTCACGTTAGTTTACTGCATAATAAGATATCAATATACACTTTAAACTACAATAGTGACCAAAAAATAAAATTGAAAGCTATTGGGATTTCCTGCAGAACTTCAATTTTGTTTTTTGGTCACAAATTGTAGTTTAAAGTGTATAATGATATCTTATTATGCAGTAAACTAAAGTGAAAGTATGCTGCTTTTGCATTTGTATTACATTGCATTTTTGGTTGAAAAAATGTCACAGTTGAAAGCTATTGGGATTTCCTGCAGAACTTCAACTGTGACATTTTTTCAACCAAAAATGTCATTATTTACAGCTGACAGATTATAATTATCTATAACAGTTTGATAATAACAAATTACTTTTTGAATATGCTCTCATTCATTTAAACTGTGGGCTATGAAGTTTAAAGTGGAAGTTATTCTAATATATACCGCATCATTCACGAAGACGTGTGCCTTGTCTTGTAATGTCATGGTAGTAAAGGTTAGATTTGTCAAATCTGCGCGTCATCGTGGACGACACGAACTATAATTGAAAATCGAAAGCATAAAGATTGTTATTATATTGTTTTATTTTTTCTTGATATTATTAGAATACATTTTCATAACGCACAAAGGCATTTTTAATTATTTTTTTCGTTACATGCGTGGCATCTCGCCAGTAGTCGGAGACGTACTAAACGCAATGAAGTTCATTGAGGTGCGGAAACATTTTGTTACAGATGCAGACTCTAGTACTATACCTCAATGGGTGCGGTGTTTCTTTCAAAACACCTGCTGAGATCACAGCAGTATTCGACGTTTTCTTCAAACAAAAACGTCACTATTGACACTAAACATATCCAATCCATATCGTCTCTTTAGGAAGTTTTTGAAGTATCTTAAACTTCGAATTGGGCCAAGGTAACCTCTACGACGCAGGCACAATAAGTAGTAAGATGGACCTCTACGACGCACAAGGTCTACAACGTAGAGGGCCTACGGCGTAGACCCTCTACAACAACAAAGAGAATGCTCAAAGTGCAAAGCAACCGAAATCGGCCAGACGTGAACATACAGTGATATTACGCGGTCGTCTGATAAACTTCAAATCTCGCAACTTTAGGAAACTACAAAGATCTAAAAGCAACTCTAAGATCTAACGTATAAAGTCCAGTTTCCAAATCGGAGCTAAAGCAAGATACGAGGTTAGAAAAAGTATTAACCAATTTTCGATGCTCCGCTAGAGCTCGCTGTTGAATTCAATTAGGACTGTTTCAAAGTGTCTTTAATCCTAGAGTGCGTCAAATTTTACATGATAGTTAGCAAGTTGGGGTTAAAGCGACATGTACAGTCAAGGTATTAAATATCGACACGGACAAAGTGCCAAAAATATGTATACACTACTTTAATATATATGCAATAAGGTCGTGTGTACATATTTTTGGCACTTTGTACGTATGGATATTTAATACCTTGACTGTAGCCTTACCTATTCGGATTGTTTTTTGTTTTTGTTTCGATATTGATTATTTATTGATTGCTCGCGCTGATTGCTGCGCGCGAAACATTCACAGAGTGCTATCAGTAGGCGTCTCGCACGCACGTTAACAATATTAAAACGTCGTAACATAACAATATTGAAACTTTAACCCATTCAGCGCTAATCACAACACTTTGTCATTCTGCCTTTACGAAGCATTTCCGCTACATACCGGGAAATCCATGTTATCGGCTACGACGTAGCGCTACGAGTGAAGCTCAGCGATGAATGTGTAATCAAATGTAAAATTTTAATGCCGTTCAGATATGTTAATAATACCTGTTAAAAATGTTACATAAATAATATTACCAAAAATAAATAATAACCTATTTTGATTTGATAATGATAATGATTGTGATGCCTATAACATGTTTTAATTGAAGTAAACTGAGATTTTAAACTCCAAGATTTCCCTCCAAGGCCCGCAGTTTTTACCCCGTGTAATCAAGAACAAAAAAACTTAATCCTGGAAGTTGTTAAGTACAATTAATTGGTGGAATTACCACAAGAACACGTTCCAGCTCGGATTACGATTCATTGTTAGTTCTGAACACGTGTCGTCACTCGACTACGTAATTGTGTACGTTTCTTAAGGTCTTAGTTAAGTTAATTGTATATTTCCTAATGAGAAATCGCAAGTAGGTACACTTCTCTAACATAGATAAATAAATATTATAGGATATAATTACAAAAATTTACTAAAGTCCCACAGTAAGATCAATAAAAGGCTTGTGTTTTGGGTACTTAGACAACGATATATATAATATAAATATTTATAATTTTTTTTATACTACGTCGGTGGCAAACAAGCATACGGCCTGCCTGATGGTAAGCAGTATCCGTAGCCTATGTACGCCTGCAATTCCAGAGGAGTTACATGCGCGTTGCCGACCCTAACCCCCTCCCACCCTTAAATACATAGAAAACACCCACCCACCTTACTCCTGTTGCAGGCCCCACCCGGTATATAGGACAATTAAGACTGTAACTGAAACTGTTGAATGCAAACTGTAGATATTTATCTGTATTTTCAAACTTAAAGAACCGTACTTGGAATGTAAAATGCTCGAGTGCAGAAACGTATCACTTTCTGCATATGTTGTAGAACAACAATGACCCACTTTCAGAGCATGTGAAATGCAAAGTTATTAGATATGGAATTTTACGCTGTGTAGCTCACAGAACCAACAGTTTTTTGACTCATTGTGACATTAAAAATTTTAACATCTTTGAATAACGAAGATTTGACCTCATTTCTAGTATCAGTCGAGAAGATGTTTTATTTGAAATAAAATGTTAATTGCATCAAATGCTGCAATGGCAATCGTAAAATGCGTTTCATAAACCCACACTCGTATGTTAATACCTTTCAATATGTAGCAGGGTCCGTGGTTGCAGTCACATAAACTACTATTATATGGGGGCCAAACATCACCGAGTTAGTTCTGACTGGAATACGTCTAACGCAGACGAAGTTACGAGCATACGAGAGCATATTTATAAGCTGTTCATAAGCCTCTATTTTGTTTGTGAATATTTTTGGCTATGTATTAATGAAATAAGTTAGCAATATTTGCTTACTGTTTTGAATAAATGTACAACCTTTTGACGGGAAATCTGGTATCAATAATATAAAATTACCTCCAACTGCTTAAAACTTTTAATGGTCGCTTTCAAATTCACTTCCATGATTGGGCCCATTAGGATCCGATCCAAAGTAAAAGGTTTATCCGACGAATATTAGACATTGAAAGCAATTGAAAGAAATCAATTAGGGTAAGCAACGTTTATTTAAGTATTTAGCCAATTTAAACTTAGGGAATAACCACATTCGAATATTCGAATACAGAACCTCGTCTTTCTTGAAATAGACGTCGGTTAAAAATGGTGTCTTATATGGAACTAGATGTAGACTTCCATATAGGTATAAATACTGACTAACAACGCACGAAGCGCTGGTGGCCTAGCGGTAAGAGCGTGCGATTTGCAATACTGAGGATGCGGGTTCAAACCCCGGCTCATACCAATGAGTTTTTCGGAACGTATGTACGAAATATCATTTGATATGCACCAGTCGCTTTTGTGAAGGAAAACATCGTGAGGAAAACGGACTAATCCCAATAAGGCCTAGTTTACCCTCTGGGTTGAAAGTTCAGATGGCAGGCGCTTTCATAAAAAGTAGTGCCTACACCAATTCTCGGGATTAGTTGCCAAGCGGACCCCAGGCTCCCATGAGCCGTGACAAAATGCCAGGACAACGCGAGGAAGAAAACTGATTAACAACGCACAGCCGTAGATATATTTAACCCTTTGAACGCTTTACGTCATAAACACAAACATACTCAAAAATGGTGTCTTATATGTACCTATAATTACTAATTACAACGCGCAGCCGTAGATAAAGTCCGACCAGAAATATATGATCATTGTCAAGTGGGCGCTGTTATTCTCATGCATAGGGTGACATTTGAGTTTAGTATGAAAAATTTGGACAGAGAAGCATGGCGGTCTTTGGTGTCGGAGGCCAAGATCCACTTCGGGTCGCTGCGCCACAGCAGTAAGTAAGTATGAAAAATTTAATTCCAAAGAAATTCCGCAATATGGCGCCTAATCATATATTACTGGTCAGGCTTTATATTTAATCGAGTTTAAGTGAGCAATAAATTATCTTAACAAATTTAAGCACCCTCAACTCGGCTTATAAACGTATGTTTAACCCAGATGTCACATAAAGTAACCTGTCTAATCTGGGGTCCCAGTGATCTTTTATCGGCCGGCCTTATACCATCTGCCTTCATAAAACATTCTAATCACCAGCTGGGTAATTACCCAGTACCTGCCACCCTTAGATACGTAACAATAATGTATAATTGGAGACCAGAGTATGTTGGTACAGGCTCAATTCTTAGCAATACTTATCTTTAGAAGAAGGCTCAGTGGAGTCAGTGGCTGGACTCTAGTGATTATGTCGAAACTTGAGTTCAAGTATTCAAGTAGTTTAATTGCTTTCATTTATCTTTTCTTAAGTTCTTTTATTTATTTATAAGAATTGAGTTGAGTCTTTTGAAAAAGCTCGATGCGTTTCTAGAGAAGACTCAAAACATTTGCACTTCACAATATGCAAGTCGTTGTTTGCATAAAAAAAGCATTTGTATACAGGTAATTTTCTTAATGTACTTTTATTTAGATTAAGATAATCAAAAGTATCTTTACACTGAGACTCATTGAGTAGAGTTTTTCTGACTCAAAATTCTCTGTACTATTGAGCGCATAATCTCTTAAACTGAACAAGGTTCTTCTGACCCATAAGACTCGATTTTCTAACAATTGTAGGTTACAATAATGATTGTCCATTAAGAACAGCAGAGTATCTCTTTGTGAACAATGTGAATTAGGTACTGACCGGACTACGTGAGGTCCGGGACCGCTAATCTCGCCGGTCTTAATTGACCCTGTTCGATAAGACCCTGTGTTCCCATTGTAAGGGTAAGAGCGAGCGAGTCGTGCTCTTGAGCAAACTCTACTCATGGCGTATAAGAATCCATCACAAGATAATTACAGGTTTTTATTGTCATATAAGCATGTTTCCATACTTTTGGCTTGAGGTGTACAATTAGTCCGGGGAACCATTATAACCGGATTGCCGGAGAAATCGATTTGCCCTCACTTGATCAGGATTGGAAGGACACTCAAGTTAATGGCAAGTCTAAAAGCTCTTCTTCAATTTTGAAACTTATCTCCGCGACTTAAAGGTTTTTAATGTGTAGGTATTATTAATTATAGGTAGACACGTGAGATGCTTGTTTATTGCTTGAAGGATTAAAACGTGCAATTTGGTGGGAAATTACGTTAGACATATATTATTTGCCGACTCTAGGTAATTCAAAATAAATTTTAGAAAAACCTTTTTATTTTACCGTTCTGACACTATGTATGATTTATGTACCCATGCCAAATTGCATTCGATTTTCTAACAATTGTAGGTTACAATAATGATTGTCCATTAAGAACAGCAGAGTATCTCTTTGTGAACAATGTGAATTAGATACTGACCGGACTACGTGAGGTCCGGTACCGCTAATCTCGCCGGTCTTAATTGACCCTGCTCGATAAGACCCTGTAAGGGTAAGATCGAGCGAGTCGTGCTCTTGAGCAAACTCTACTCATGGCGTATAAGAATCCATCACAAGAAAATTACAGGTTTTTATTGTCATATAAGCATGTTTCCATACTTTTGGCTTGAGGTGTACAATTAGTCCGGGGAACCATTATAACCGGATTGCCGGAGAAATCGATTTGCCCTCACTTGATCATTGATTGGAAGGACACTCAAGTTAATGGCAAGTCTAAAAGCTCTTCTTCAATTTTGAAACTTATCTCCGCGACTTAAAGGTTTTTAATGTGTAGGTATTATTAATTATAGGTAGACACGTGAGATGCTTGTTTATTGCTTGAAGGATTAAAACGTGCAATTTGGTGGGAAATTACGTTAGACATATATTATTTGCCGACTCTAGGTAATTGAAAATAAATTTTAGAAAAACCTTTTTATTTTACCGTTCTGACACTATGTATGATTTATGTACCCATGCCAAATTGCAGCTTTCTAGCACTAACGATCAGGGAGCAAAGCCGTGGACAGACAGACGGACATGGCGAAACTATAAGGGAAACTACGGAACCATAAAAAACCGGACAAGTGCGAATCGGACTCGCTCACCGAGGGTTTCGTACTTTTTAGTATTTGTAGTTATAGCGGCAACAGAAATACATCATCTGTGAAAATGTCAACTGACTAACTATCACGGTTCATAAGATACAGCCTGGTGACAGACGGACAGCGGAGTCTTAGTAATAGGGTCCCATTTTACCCTGTGGGTACGGAACCCTAAAAAGATAGGAATAAGTAAGATTGGTTGATAAAATAAAACAAAAGATTCGCATATAAAACAAAAGCGTCCCTTATATAAGATGTCCTTGAGCATTGCGAGAAATTTTAACTAAGCATTCCTGGTATTTAGAAAATGTCATATAAAATTTTCTGGATTAGGCCTAATAGTTTCAGAGATAATTAAATGTTTTTCGAAATCATTCTTTCACCATAAGTCGGTACAAAACCCATTTTTGCGTGCGGTATTTCCACTTTGAGGTCTAATTAAGTCTGGACATACCTATTGATTGACATCGAAAAATTAAAAAAAAAAATTATTCGAGAGGCTACCCCCAAATAAAAAAAAAACTTTTTAGTTAATTTTAGGTTATGTGTTTATCAATAAAAATTATGTTTTATGTACCGAAGTGTTCAAAACAAGGGAAAAAAATATTTTTTTTGTCCAATTTCACAAAAACTTGCTTCTGTTGCCATCAGGCATGCGTCATCTTGAATGACCCGATCTTAATAGCTTACCGGTTCAGAGGCCGATTTAGATTTAACGATGTATTACGGTTTTGATCTTATATTATACGACCTTGAAGATCGCTTACACTGAAAAAAAAAAAAAAACGTTATGTCGTGAATTCTATAGTAATTTAAATTGTATTTTTTATTGATTTAATGCATGTTAATTATAAGATGTAATTTTTTGAAAAGATGTGTCCCGCCGAGTTTCTTGCCTCACCTTCGTCTACAATTTAGGAGGGATTTAATCTTTTAACGGTACGGGGAAGACAGAAAAATTCTAGTAATCAATTCTAGTAAAAGAAAAAAAAAAGAAAAAGATGATATTATAGGTGGTATTTTTTGAGACCGTTACCCTATAAAGGGTTAAATCTTCTCGGGTCAGAGGTGTAGTGTTAGAGCCGGCGTAGGTTTATTTGACGGTCATAAGCGGAAAATAAACTATCTTTATCTTTAAACGAGGAAAAGTGAAGTCGTGTGTGAGCTGCGCGCCAATCACCAAGACTATCGTTAAGGTCGAATCAAAACCAGTTTAAAAGCATAACAAATTGCTTAATTAGAATCGTCCTCCCGTTCATCATAAAAGTTTGACTGCCTACCGACTGCTGTTGTAATTTTCGGCCTCATAACGACAGAGAGGCACTCAAGTTTATGCTTCATAAGATAGGGCTATTTGCCTCTTCACGAAGAATGAGTTTAAGCTCGGATTATGCAAGGCATATTTAGAATGAAGGTTATTAGTATATTTGAGTCTAAATTTGAAAATGACCATTGATCAATTATTACTCCGTGTAGCACCGGCACAGAGAAACAGTGTTTTGCGTCATGGGTTGTTTTTGTTTTGACAACAAACCATAGAAGCGGAGCGTGAATCTCGCGCTATGAATTTTACGCCGCTGACGACGTTTTGGTCGCGTGGTACAGGTTACGATTACGACAATTTCATTGTTTGGTTTAGCTTATTCATAGTTAATAACTCAATGAACTCGACTTTATGAGACTGCGCTAAAAAACTTCCAAGTTTTTTAAGTCCCGAGTCGAGTCCATTATTGGGTTTTTTAAAGCTTATATTAACTAAAAAGTACTCGAGCCTTCGAATAAAGACTCCGTCAATAATTTTGTAGGTTTTATCTAAATACTACCTAGTAACAGTAAAGAGAATAATCGTTATTGTATGATGTGCAAAACCCATACATATTACAAAAATTTGCATTTGATTTTTTTGTTAACAAAAATTAGTTCTCTGAAAAGGACTCAAGTCTCAACAAAAGACTTGGGTCTGTAACAAATTGAACAGCGGGCTGAGCACTGCCGCAATTTTATCGCCTGTCAGGCTGTCACCATGTCTGTCACTTTCTAACAAGTATATAAGTTCGAGAGTGACACACATAGTGACAAGCGATAAAAATGTAACCATACCGCAGAACTCGAGTTACTAGTATGAGTCTGAGAATTCGAGTCGAGTCTTACAGCAGAGGACTAAGGTAGAAGTACTAGTGCTCGACGCTACACTAAAAATAAATTAAACCTAGATTTCTATGAAATAAAGTGCCCATGTCGGTGACTAGTGCAGCGTCGAGCACTAGTACTTCTACCTTAGTTACTTGACTCGCAGGCCAATTCGCGAAAGTACACTGACATTTGAATCATGTTATTTAGCTATCGTGCGTCTCGCCCGCGCCAATACCTGTAAGAGCGAAATGCACGATAACTGAATGACATCAGTTAGATCTCATTCTGATATTAAATAGTGTACGTTCGAATTGGCCTGTTACTCGTACTGGCTAGCTACTTGCGTCGGGCGCAGATTTGAAGGAATTCGGCTATAAATGTTTATGATGACGATGACAGAGTTGTGTAAGACAAAATTCCAGATTTTGAACTTTATAATATAAGTGCTTGCGAAAAATTGCTCCAGTTTGAGCAATGTTTGACGCCCTTTCACTATTACGTTGGACGTAGAACTAAAGCTTGTAATAAAGAGCATACGATTTATGAAACTTTTACAATATTAAAGCGTGCAATCTCGAGTGCCCTGGTGTATTTAACGTTGAAATATAGCCTGCAGAAACTGATAGATATTTTCTTGTTACAAAAGAAACTAAGATAATAATAAATGGGGATGCTAATGTTAGAAGCTTTCACTGAGAGTGAAGATGTACGTACATAATGAATTATTTTATGTTATCAACGTTTTCGGTTTATACATGGGATTCAAAAATGTAAATTGTTATTCGGCTGCTCTGTATGTAAATAATAATAAATAAATAATAATAAATAAATATTATAGGACTAAGTCCCACAGTAAATAATATAACTGTCATTGTTGTGTTTTTTTTTGCTTGTAAGTCGTTACGTGCGACTATAATTTAGTAATTATTGGAATGAAGTTCTTTATCGCACGGTACGGAATAGGCGGATAGCAGCTAGGCAAAAAAATCTAAGAAATTTCCGTCACGACCCTTTAACATGAACATATGAACGTAAATATGAAAAAGAACATGAATATGACGTGTTTTTCCTTTCTTAACTTCGTTTCAACTGAGTGTTCCACGACATCCACGCATTTATTTTCTTCTTGGAACTCTTAAGAGGACGATAGTGGGTAAATTATTTACAAAATATCCTCATTTAGATTTGACATACAAATGCATATGTTTGTAAAATTTATCAACAATATACAGCAGTAAAAATGCTTTTTTAACGATTTTTTGGCCCAACTGTATGTTTTCTTCGAGGTAGTGCTAGTTACAATGCAATAGCCTCACACAGCCAAAAAACCTGAGAAGCTCGGCCTAAAATATTTGTAGATACTCGTAGTTGAATACTGACTCGAGGTTTTTGCTCTAAGCTGCCGGTACTTAAAAGTATCGATTTTATTTCTATCCAGACTTCAAATGTGTGAATCAACTTTTAGAACACTGTATTCGTAAAGAAAAATCAATTTTTCAAAAATCATGTTCATTTTTTTTTACTATTTTGCTAACACGGGCGCCGCAACAACGCAGCAGAAAAAAGTTTGCTCCCATACAAAAATGGTATGTCTCGGATTTTTATATGGGAGCAAACTGTTTTCTGCTGGCTTACCGTACAAAATGTATTTGATCAAGTTGTTAATATTAATGTGTTAATTAAACACTTATGGATCTAATAATGCCCGCGTAAACAAAAAAGTAAAATAAAATCAACATTTGAATAATCGGTTTTTCTTTGTTAAGCAATGTTCTTGTCTAGGGTCAAATCAGTGTTTAAAACGTTGATTCGCCCAAATTCATTCCCAAACTCTCAAAGCCTTCTTGCATCGTCTACGGTTCATTCTGGGAGCATGGGGTCCGCTCGGAAATCTGAACCTAACAACTAGGCCAGCAATGCTTTTAACGTCTCCAAATTTTAATTTTTTATTTATTTATTTATTTATTTATTTATTACATACACACAACCATCGTTACAGGCTATCCTAATTCGACAGTATGGAATTTAACACACACAAGAAAAGAATTACATAGGTATATAGTAAATAGATTATTACAAACTACAGTAACACAATACATATATCTGTGGCCCTAGTGAAAAAGGGTACCTACAAGTCTCTGGCAGTTTAGGTGTATAAGGGCATAAGTGTTACGTGGAACTTACACCCCTTTACACCTGCGCTGCCAGAGACTTGTACCCTTTTTCACTAGGGCCACAGATATTTTGACGACCGGTTTGGCCTAGTGGGTAGTGACCCTGCCTACGAAGCTGATGGTCCCGGGTTCAAATCCTGGTAAGGGCATTTATTCGTGTGATGAGCATGGATATTTGTTCCTGAGTCATGGGTGTTTTCTATGTATTTAAGTATTTATAAATATTTATATATTATATATATCGTTGTCTAAGTACCCTCAACACAAGCCTTATTGAGCTTACTGTGGGACTTAGTCAATTTGTGTAATAATGTCGTATAATATTTATTATTTATTTATTATTATTTATATAGCGTGGCCCTTGTGATTTCGCTCAAAGAACAAAGAAACAAATCTAGCTCGATCGCTACTCGATTAAGTGTCCCAATTGCGCGCGTGAATTGTGACATAATACATCAAATTATAAGAACCTGCTTCAATGTTTTTCAAGAGATGTGTGTCTGTAATCGGGGTCTTCCGGGACTGAATGTGGACATTATCATAAAAACCCAGTCCTCAGCGGAACCACTTAGACCACTTAGTATGCAAAACCTGAGTCTTTTTGCCACCATCTTCAAATGAGCGACGAAAGTAAATGAATCGCTAATTTTATTTTGGATTTAAGAATTATTGGACTCTTTGGAATAGTTTAAGCGATATTTATAGCGAGTTATTTTGAACAGTATAAAATTTTGTTTAGGCAGTGAGTAAAGTAACGTTTGCGTTTCACAATCTTCAAATAAGCTTAACTGGTAGATAAATTGATAACTTAAGGTATTTTATCTGACCGTTAATTTATTTGTAATTGAAACAGGCAGGCAGTAGGTTCTTAGTATGTATTTTTTTTCATAATAAGAACTAGCTATTAAACACTTAATCATAAGGTAAGCTTTAGCACATTACAATAACGTTTACAACTATTCAATTGACCGCGTATTCAGAAGGCACTCGAATATCTTTAGATACCGTTCGTGTTTAGAGTACACCAGCATTGCTGCTGCAGTAACGCAAACGTTAAAATCCATTTTGACGTCGGGATTTTTGACATTTGTGGCAGAAATGCGGTCAGCAGAAATGTCAGCAGGAATGTAATTATTTATATTTTAGATTATTATAATGTAATGTTTATCCAGATATTGACTGTTGCATTTATACATGTCGATAGAGTCAAACCAAGATCAGTTGGCAACGATTTTGATAGTCCAGACGATGCACCGGTTATTTTAAGCGTCAAACTTTAACGAAATTATGACGTTTACTTTACATTTGCACGGTGTGGGCTATCAAAATCGCTGCCAACTTATCTTGGTCTCACTTTATGTATTTTTCATGTTACTATATGATGTTACTATAAATGTTGTATTGACTTATAAAAGAGCCCTTGAGGCCTAGTTACATGCAGAATAAATTTTGGAATTTTGAAATTTGAACGCTCGGTAGCAATTTGTAAATGTTTGATAAAATGATCTTTATGACATTTCGTGCAATAATGCAGTCGGCAACAAATCCGCCACAGTATTGCGGCGCGACTTTACTGCCGAATACATTGCTGCCGCAAATCTTTTCTCTTATATCTTTTATCCCGGCCTTTGCCAGGGTTCGCTTTTCTACTTGTTTTCCTCCACTTGGTACGATCCTGGGCGTTCTCTCGTGTGAGCCCGTTTACGCTCATACCTGCTTTCACGACTAGCTTCGCAACGCTTTTTACGTGCCGCAAAAGTAAAACTCAATTTTGATGCCCGGATTTTGTACATTTGCGGCAGCAACATCGCAGTGCTAGTGCAGTCTGAATCCGGACGGTACTATATTTGTCTAAACCGTAACACCGTCTAATTTACACTGTCTAGACGTCGTCGGTATATAACCGAGTCTCGCCTGATTGCAATCTGCGTGGGTAATTATTGTTGTAATGTTTAATTAAAATGTGACGTAGGTGCAATAAACTTGACTAAGTAATGTGCTTTGGGAGCACTGCCGCCGCATGTTAGGCGGTTAAAACACTCATGTCGAGGAGATTAGAGCAGATCACACAGTTCAGGTAAGGAAAGGAAGCATATATTAGTTTGACGACCTGTTTGGCCTAGTGGGTATTAATCCTGTGTATGAAGCCTGGTAAGGGCATTTATTCGTGTGATGAGCACGGATATTTGTTCCTGAGTCATGGGTGTATTCTATGTATTTAAGTATTTATAAATATGTATATATTATATATATCGTTGTTGAAGTACCTACAACACAAGCCTTATTGAGCTTACTGTGGGACTTTTTAAATTTCTTTTTAATATTTATTTATTTATATCATATCATTCTGCGCATGGAATTTTATGGCAATCAGTCAGATTAATATATTTTTTATTTCTTTTTCTTTTCTTTCTGTAAATATTTTGCCTTAATAATGATTTATTATTACAACAAAGACCAGAGAGCTGAATGCCATGCTGACCGCCGACGCCCATTAGACTGGGCATGGCACCAGAAGAAGAAGAAGATTACAACAAAAAACGAACGAACGATACGAAGAACTACACGTTACGTATTTGTAAGATTTTATGTATTTCTCTGAATAAAAATAGTGCCACCGGGTTTCCTGCGCTGGTATCGTCTTGAGGCTGTTAGTGTAGGGTTAGGTTAGGTTAGGTTGGTGGTTTATTTCTTTCGAACAGAGGGGTTTTAGTGGGTAAACCATGGGTCTCATCAGCCTATATGGGTGTCCCACATAACCATCCCAGGCCCGTCCCCGCGCCTGGGTGGTATGCGGAACGCATTTCACCTCTATAAAAAAAAGGTTGGTAGTTTTTAACATTCATAAAAGCATTGTAAAATTGTAATAGGCATTGGTGATTGGAGTGCATCTCACGCACGCGCACGACTTTTATTTCATTTTGCATGCATCAATCAGAGAGAGCGATCTTCAAGGTCGTATCATACACAATAAGATCCTGAATCTGAACCGGGCTCCGGTTTTTTTTAATTTATTGCTAATAAACATAAAACAGTTTGTTAACGAATTAAACACATTTATACTTACATATACTCGTACTATCTAACCTAATTAATATACCCATCAAGCACCATAAAAACGGGTCACCTTGTGTGGATATTTCCTTACCAAGTGACCCATCTTAATTTCTCCTGAGTGCATACTAATTATTAAACTAAATATAACTAACTTGCATTAGCGTAACTATTTAATAACAAACTTCTAATTGTATGTAATTAATATGTATACTCGACTGCTACCCCAATTGAACGTCGTCACCTATAAGGGGGCCTATAAGGGTCTTTGATCGTTTACGTGAAATAAGACAATACGAAAAAACAACTACCATTTTGTAAGCATCAAATCATTATTTATAAATAGCTTATGTTTTGACTACTATTACTTTTATTTATGGCAAGCATATAATAGAGTATCAAATGACTCTTACTTCTCACTGGTTCCCGCCATTTTGAATTGTTATAAGAAGATGGGTAAGCAGTGACAATTGGCTAGTTCGAGTACGGGCAAGTTATAGTGAAAAGACATCTTGGAATAAAGTTTAAATATTGGTACAAGTATTCATTTTCATTATCAATCCGGTAATATCCCAACAATTTCAATTACTACATTATTGTACATTGTTGAATAGTAGTTTATGTGACTGCTACATAATGAAAAGCATTAAAATACGAGTGTGAGTTTAAAGGAATTAATTGAGTTTCATAAAAGGATCACACGAGTATCTTAATGCCTAATTACGTACAGTTACATAAACATAAATATCATAAGCATCAACAAAACAAAGTAATTTTATATTTACAAACTGATTAAACGTCAAAATGGCGGTAATGCGCGCATGTCACGCATCCGATATTTTTTTTTAATTCAGAGACAGACTAGAGACGGGGCTGACAGCCATATCGTTCGATATCAAGTAACATGCGTTTGTCGAAATTGTTTGCAACTGACACTTCATTTCGAATAAAAATCATCTCGACTTAAATTAGAATAGAGGTCAAATCAAATTTCTTTGTTTCTCAGAGATGTTCTAAATTTGAATGTAATTAAGGTGTAAAAAAAATTAAGGTATCGGTTATCGATAAAGTAAATATAAAATTACGATCTACCTACACATACAGGTTTGTTTATATAGGCCCTTAGTTTATCGTTTCTGCACGGCTAGCACATGACGGGCGCGACAGTCGACAGGCGAGAAAATGCCGCGACATAGAGCTTTCTCGCGAATCGGTAGCATAAGACGCGCGCGACAACCCGCTGTCTCGCGGACAAATGTCAAAGCGACATAATTTTGTCGTTTGACAGTTCCACGCGGGATACTCTCGAAACTCGTAGCACAAGTGCACTATGGGAGAGAAAATATCCCGCGTTTCAACGTCAAAAGGAGAGAAACTGTCTTCGAGGCTAGAGGGTCGCGAGAAGCATATTTTGTCGAAGTTTTGTTGACTTTGGTCCTAAAAGAAAGTTAATTTTCTATATTTTGTATTCATTTCATACTACAGCAATTTTCTGTGTAATTTTAATATGAATCCTGAGTTTTATGATTTGTCCGTTAGGTTAGGTCAGGTATTGCTTTACAACATACCTATTAAGATACCTATATCTATATCATGCCGGTAATAACAAAATGATTGTATTTTTTCACATTTACTTGTTGTTTCTCTTAAGTTAAATGAAAACCTGACAGAAAAATTAAAAGCCTAAGATTGTGCCACTACATCAATAAAGCAAACAGTTTGATGGCGAATTGACTGGAGGGTGATTAATAGAAATTACTTTGTGGAAATCCGTATTAATTGATACAAAAATATTACTTCGCTAATCCACGAAATAATTAAGTGCTAGTCAATCAGTGCTAACCCGTTACACTTACACGCGTGTTTTTACAGTCAATGCATGCAACCTACCACCTAAAAAATATATACGCAAATAGTTAAATAAACCACCACCTAAGTACAAAAACTCGTCACGTGCTTCAATTGATTGTGGGATATAAACCGCGGTCTTGGGGTTTAATTATAGGTATATCCGGGTACTAATGATTTATAATATGTGTACAAAAACGCACCACCTAGAGAGGATGGGAGAGGATCGTGCTGTGAGAAGAGTGTATGTGGTGCACCCAGGTGGAAAACGTCCGTCTGGGCGTCCCAGATACCGCTGGAGTGACGAAGTCCTAAAAGACCTGTTCGCCCTCGGAATACCAACTGGCGTGAAGTGGCGCAGGATAGGGCAGAGTGGCGCTCTCTTGCGTCAGAGGCCAAGATCTTGTTTGGGTCACTGAGCGAGTGAAGTAGTAGTAGTAGTACAAAAACGCAATGTATTTTAAAACTTTGGAGAAAGCCTTCAGATTGGGTAAGGTAACCTACACCTACTGTACTTAGGTACCTATTACTTACCCTAAGTAGGTGTCTAAGTACACTTTTGTTACTATATGCATTATTTTATTATACGCAGATAATAAAATAATGCAAAATAATGAATCTGGCAGCCCAACTCAACCTCCACCTTACAAAAGGCCACGGCCGTAATACGAGTATTCTGTAGTTACCACCCTAATGTACGATTCCCACCGACTGGCTGGAGTCAGGCCGCACCGGAGCGCATTTTTAATGTGCCTATATATTATATATCGCAGAAGCGATAGAATCCGTCCGGAGGCGTCTCCGCGTCCGCGAGCAGCCGACCGGCTTGCGGCCACATAAATGTGAAATGCGATCCGACTCCGCCCGTTCGGTGGGAGTCGTAGTAGTCGTACTTAAATCTAAATATCTAAAAGAGGTCAGAGTACATAAAATAACTTAATGTTTTTGTGTATTTGCAATATGAGAAAACTTAAAAAACTAACGCTGCATCCATAGATCGCTAAAATACAAAACACGCAAAAATAACTCATTGTTTTTAACATTCGAGTGTCGTTGTATGGAGTAGGTTCCCAACTTAGGGCCCTTCTATGTCCTCCGTGGCAGGATGGCTGCGCCCAGCAGCAGCATGCTTAGGTATAGGCGCCGTGTTTGATGACAGACTTGTGCATGTCATCAATCTATCTTCAAAGCCAGCGGTGCAGCAACTAGCCAGCCACAAGGAAGATATGTTGGGGATTATCATGAGATCTTCAGTCTTCTTCGTAAAGATGGTAGCTTAGTAGCCAACACTTTCGGATAATCTCAATTATCTTAAAAAAACACCAATCATTCGTAAGGAGTGGTATTTAATTATTAGGTAGGTAATTATCTTTAGATATAATAATGTACTCCAACTTGTAACGACAAAGCGAATCAAATTATGATTGACACATTGACATTTCCGACTTCAAAATAATATTTGCTATTTCTTTAATCTTAATACTGCGAGAAGGAGACAAAGTTATCGTGACTAGGGACGCTCCGTTTCTAAAGCTGACTATTCATTATTTTTCCGATTATGTTAGTACCGATTCAGTGTTGCCACGAAAGAAAAGTTTGTTCCAAGTATAAATGACCACACTGGCTAAGTCGCGCGCGGGATGGCTCTCTCGCGTGGAATTCTTTTCTCGATCTGCCAACTTATGCTACCAAAATCGAGAAACTGACAGGTCGAGATAGAATTTTGTGACACGCGACTGTTTTTTCTCGCGGCGCGAGTTATCCCGCGTGTAATCATGTGCTAGCCGTGCTGAATATAGTATAGGGAGGTTATGATATAGATGTAGATAAAATGTATGAAATAAAATTTTAATATGCTTTATTTTTTATACCTACCTTCACTGCCAATCATTAACATTTAAGTTCAGTTCTGAAACAACTGCATTGCTTATATTTTATTCTATTTACTAGCGTTCAAGGTATGTCTTTATCATCTAGCTAAGTAGGTACTTTCTTTGTAAGAACGCTGAGAAGCTAGAAGTAATTTATTTCGTCGACAATAACATTACATTCATTTATCACAAGGGCTTTTCATAATACTTGGTTACTTTGTATTTTATGCTCCATAAAATACAGACTCAATAAACTAAAACAAATATTATACGGGTGTATTCATAAGTCGTGATCAGAAATGTATGTTTTTTTCTCTGTACGTTTAGCATAAACATAAACACTTGTAGGCAAGAATATTCATAAATCTGTTGACGTATTTTGTTATGATTAATATTTTAACTTATATTTACTGAGTCTCATGGTTACCCTACTTGTTGCATAGAACTGTCACCTCATTGTATTTGCTGGCTGGAAACATAAATAAAAACTTTTTAACCAAAAATAAAACCGACTTCAAATATTACCAAAAGCGCCATACATGTACCTATAACATTTGAAGAGTTCCCTGGATTTCTCCAAGATCCCATCATCAGACCCCAACTTGGTGCCAACGGGACCATCTCGGGGTTATACCTGTTCGATCAAAAAAAAATTGAAAATCGGTTCACGATTCTCGGAGATATCGAGTAACATACATACAAAAAAAAACAGTCGACTTGAGAACCTTCTCCTTTTTTGAAGTCGGTTAAAAAAAGTAATAATGACAATGAAAAATTTCATTATTCATAACATTACGTTATTTACGCTGCAATCAAGTTACGTGACTAGCGCTGTAACCATGAATATTGATAAATAGGGATATTTTTTTAAATGTGTAATTAATTATGGAGATAATTAATTGTTATTTGAATTAAGCCTCGACGTTCGTTTAAGGAAGCTTTATCGGGAAATGTGATTACCTGTTCACGACTCCAAAATGACTGTGTGTATACCTACGACAAATAAGAGGCACAAATGTATCTCCAAAAGCCTCTTCTCATCATATCTCAGAGTTACTCAAGACACGAAACGAATAGGGTACGATGCGATACGAGCGGCAGAAGTGCTCAAAAATATCTGAACACGCACTCTAGCGCCTTGACAATAGAGGCGTCTTCAGATATTTGTGAGCACATTAGTCGCTCCGATTTAACTGATGGTGACTGTATTACACTGTTACGTATGATGTTTACAGTAGATGTCAGATTTATATTTACACTTTTGAACTATATTCCATTGTTATAAGATGATGTTTACATATTTTTGGAGGCGGTCGTACTCGAACACGTCAGATAAGCCGGTCTAGGGATGATTAGAAGCTTGTCGCTGTTTGACATCTGTCTAGAGCAACTCGCTAAGGTGACCAAATATCCATGTTTTGTGGATTTTGTTTATAACGCTTGGTTTAACTAGTCATTAAAATATGTAAGTATGCCCTCTAACTTAACTACTTTTCAGATATTTGCGATTACCTTGTTCGCTCAGATATATTTGATACACAGGGCTTTACTTGAGTGAGCTCTCTACATCGTAAGCTTCATTACACCCCCATATACTTTGATCATTTAAACGTTAGAATTGCTTAATTTATCTATAATAAATGAATGTTAATGTTTATGGCTTTTGTTAAAATGAACTAGACCGAGCTGATTGAAATAATGTTGTTATGAAAATAATAACCTTAATCGTTATCACGCAGGCGTCCGGTTTTTTTATCCTATAGCCCGGTATTTAGTCCATCAATTTCACCCAATGACGTCTCATTTTAGAGTCCTTCAACTTTCAATTTTCTTTAAATCCTAGAGGGTGCTGCCTCTGCGTGCGTCCTCTGACACGTCCTTACATCTCATTAAAGTGCAATTGGTCTATTGCGTGTTGGCTTCGGCTACGCACATGCCTCTCAAATATCCGGAACACCATTGTTCCGTGATAGTTAAAGACATACAAAAAACATTTTTCGCTAAACAATACACAAACATCCAATCACCAATAGATATTCAATATCATGGCACATCAAAAAAGTTAAAAATACGACAGTAACGCATTGCCTTTTCAGTGGTAAAAACTGAGCCACGTCCAATTTGTAAGAGTCTCGTATCGTACAAATGTATTTGAATATTTCGAATCCCAAGGGCGGAAATGTCTATTCCAACATTTTGTTGAACAGAATGTCAACATCCCAACGACAACTTGGTTTATTGTGTGTGGCAGATAAAAAGGAATATTTTGTACAAAATGGACACGCTCCAACCCACTTGCAGTTCTTGCTTGATGACCGCCTTCTCAGCAATAAATTATATATGCTGGTGTTATGGCGCCCCCTACCACTCGCTCTACCCTAGATCCGGCCCTGATGGTGTTCTCCACGTCGACAAGTTTTCGCAATTTTTAAATACAAACTTCCTCAATGAGTCGGACAATAAATCTATTATCAGACCGTCTTAGGAAATATCTGCCCTATTACCTTTCGTTAATACTAAAATCGCAAAATCTGACAGTTGGATTTATCCGAGTTCAAAGTTAAGTGACTCAATGAAACATCTGATAACCATATTAAACATCTGAAAAATGGGTCACTAATGGCTTTTTTAAGTGAGCTCACACGTCAGGTAACTGAAACAGCTCAGAATATGGCTTTGAGGAGAACCGCGAGACTCGCAACGAAAATTGTTTGACATGATTTTTATTGTAAATTCTGTTTATTGGTTTAAAGTGTCCGTGTATTATCAATGAATAGTAAATCCAGAAAAGACAAAAGGCTTTACACGTACGCTACGACAATGTAGTCTTAAATGTCATAAGATACAGATGTTCAAGGAATTTGAACTGTAGGCCGTATGAAGTAGAGTCGAATTTTGTAATTCCATTATAAAGATATGAGTTTGCGAAAGATTGCTCTTAAGCTGTCGCATGCTTGAAATAGAAGCGATAAGCACCGCCCTACCCCTAATTTTCAAAACGGCGTAACGGGTGCCAGTTTATGACTAAGATACATCTTTCTCGTCCATTAGCTGTGCTGTTGCTATTGCCGTCGCTTATCAAGCGCAGGCGAGTATTAGCCTCAATTGAAACAGTGTGATATTTCGAGATTTGTAATAAATTCATGTATGTTTTGAGTTCACAAGGCGTGCGGCTTTCAATTCAAAGTCATGGGCTCGGATCCCGGTTCTAGCCAATGAATTTGTAGGAACTTACGTATTTGTATAAATTATGAGAAGATAAGATGAAGGGTAATCATCGTAAGGAAACCAGACTAATCCTTAAGCGTGCCTTACATCCAAAAAGAGGTATGGGCACTGTGAAGATCGAATACGTTCAAAAGAGAGGTATGGGAACTGTGAATGTCATTTTGCTTTGTGTGGTGGGGCACGGCATAACGGATGTCATTCCAAATCTAGAGCAGAGCCCAACTGGGGAATTACCTCCACCTTACAGAAAACCACAGCCAAATAACATAGACCCTACTCATAGTGTTGTGTTCCTGCCGGTGAGTAAAGTTGCCAGAGTTCAACGAGGGTGCGGAGTGTTAGTGTCAGCCACGCGCATGTAACACCATTGGAGTTGCAGGCGTCCATATGCTACGGAGACTGTTTACCATCAGACGGGCAGTATGCTTGTTTGACATCGACGTAGTATTTTTAAAAAATCTTAGGAGGGCTTTTTTAGGATACAGTCGCTTAGCGATCATTTGTTAGGGTTCCGTAGTCAACTAGGAACCCTTATAGTTTCCCCATGTCCGTCTGTCTGTCTGTCTGTCTGTCTGTCTGTCCGAGGCTTTGCTCCGTGGTCGTTAGTGCTAGAAAGGTGAAATTTCGCATGGATATATAAATGAATAAAGCCTAAATAAAATCTAAAAATTTAATTTTTTTAGGGTACCTCCCCTACACGTAAAGTGGGGGTGAACATTTTTTTTTTGCTTCAACCCTACAGTGTGGGATATCGTTGGAAAGGTCTTTCAAAACTAATAGGGGTCTTCAACAAACATTTCCTGATAAAGTGAATATATTCGGAGATAATTGCTCTGAAAAAAAAAATGTGTCCCCCCCCCCCTTCTAACTTTTGAACCATAGGTCCAAAAAATATGAAAAAAATCTTGGAAGTAGAGCTTAAGAAAGGCATTAAATGAAAACTATAGCGGATATGATCAGTTTAGCTGTTTTTGAGTTATCGCAAAAAGTTTCCCCTTCATAGTAAAAAGACGTACACCCACAGTTCATCCCTTGGTTAACAATCTACCATACTTTAAGCTCCAATTTAGCTTATTGTGACAGAAGAATAACTACGGAACCCTACTCTGAGCATGGCCCGACATGCTCTTGACCGGTTTTTTTTTATCATATATTTAGAAATTTCTTGACAATAATAAATGTATTTTCTCTTATCCGCGGCAGTACTAAAATGAAAAGCCATACTGGTTCTGACCTCGGCTAGTAGTAGGATTAGGAGACGCTTGATTTATGAAGCTACTTCCGTGGTTACTGTGGTATCCCGCTGTATACAACAGCACACTAACGATCAATCTTTACTATTCTGTCCAATATAGGCTGTGCAATATACGAGGGAGTCTCCTATTAATAAGATGAGTGGTAAAATTCTAGTACGAGTAGGTCATATAGGACAATTTTACACAGATCGACATTGCTGTCCCACAGTAAGCTCAGTAAGGCATGTGTTGTAGGTACTAGACGATGAAATTTATTATATAATATATAGTCAACTATATACTATAAATACTTATTAACCATACATGGAAAACGATCATTACTCAGGAACAAATATTTGTGATAAACACACAAATAAATGCCCTTACCAGGAACTCCTGCTTCGTAGACGGAGTGACTACTGACTAGGCTAGGCCATCGATATCTAAAATAATCTTAACTCAATTTTGTTCCATTCAGGGCAAATTATGACATAGATCACGATTAAGATTTAACGACTTGTTAAGATTTTTATCTTATTATGATTCGACCTTGAAAATCGCTCAAGCTGATGGCTTTACGAGAAATGAAGTGAAAGTCCTTCGTGACACGAATGAATTAATGAAATAAATGAATGATTTATTGCGTATATGGTAATTCAGGTTACAATAATAGCCGGTAAAATAGAGCACAACAGTTACACGCTTAACAGTGGAGAAAGAATAGATCCCGTACACGAAGAAGCTGGTTACAAGTATCTTGGTTATCAACAGTCAAAGCAAATCCATCATAAAGTAATTAAATCAACTCTCAGACAGAAATTTTCAGATAGACTTCACAAAATTCTTAATACCCATCTCAACTCGCGAAACACCATCAAGGCAATAAATGCATATGCAATTCCAATACTCACCTATTCGTTTGGTATAATACAGTGGTCACAGACAGATCTCAGCAATCTTCAAAGAACTCTTAATACATTAATGACAAAATACCGTAAACATCATCCAAGAAGCTGTATTCAGAGATTGATTCTACCAAAAGCGGAAGGCGGAAGGGGTTTAATAGATGTTAAGAACCTTCACAATAAGCAGATAAGTTCCCTTAGAAATTTTTTCCACGACCAGTCCCCACGTTCTCAACTTCACCAGTCCATTGTTAAAATAGATCACAAATTTACTCCACTGAACCTGAATGACTATACAAAACAAAAAAATGAAGAAATAGCCGAGCCGCAGCAATACCTTCAGGCATGGGTACAAAAATCACTACACGGTAGGCACCGACTTGACCTTATAAACCCTAACCACGACAAGCTGGCATCTAACATGTGGCTTAAAAAAGGTGAGCTATTTCCCGAGACTGAAGGGTTTATGATAGCCATTCAGGACCAAATCATAGACACTAGGAACTATAGAAAACACATTATCCGCGACCAAAACCTATCTACAGATTCATGCCGACGCTGCCACGCCGCCTCAGAGACCATCCAGCACATAACCGGAGCATGTCGTTCTATTACACAAACCGACTACAAACACCGACACGACCAAGTAGCAGCCATCATCCATCAATACCTCGCAGTTAAGTACCAACTCATAAATAACAGGACACCTTATTACAAATATACTCCGGAAACAGTATTAGAAACGACTAAACACAAACTGTATTGGGACAGAACTATTATAACCGACAAAACAGACCGGACATTACACTACACGATAAAGCTGCAAAAATTGTATATCTTATTGACATAGCGGTCCCCAATACGCATAATCTTGTGTCCACTCATACCGAGAAAATCAGCAAATACACCGATTTGACCATAGAAATCAAAAACCAATGGAAAGTAAGCACAGTTAAAACTGTTCCGATTGTAATTTCGTCCACAGGCGTAATTCCCCGCACTCTGCACACTAGTCTAAAAACTCTTGAAGTACACCCACTTACATACATACTTCTACAAAAAGCAGTGATCATGAACACTTGTAGATTAGTACGTAAATTCCTATCTTTAGAACAGTAGGATCTTAAATTCCATCATCGTTTGGCCAAAAGCCCGCGATTATGGAAGTAAAATCACCTCCATTTAGGAGAGAAAAACAAATTAAAAAATATATAATAATAATAATAATAGATGCAGAAGGCAGTAATTTTGGACACGGCGCGTATAGTACGTCGGTTCCTCTCTCTGCGGCCCTGACCACCGGCAGCTTGGGCCCTGCCCCGCTGCTGGCGGCACCCTAGGTTAGGTTTTTTATAATGTGTTTATATCTTTTGTATTGTTTTGTAAGTGTTTTTATATTTTACTTTTATATCCATATTATAAAAAATCCTAACCTAAGATATTGAATGAATAAAGAGAAAAATAATAATAATAAAATTCTTTATTGTGCACTACTAAAGAAAAACTCATATTACAAACAAAGACAGGACTTAAATTAGTAGGTAACAACAGGCGGACTTATCGCTATAAAGCGATCTCTTCCAGACAACCTTCAGATAGCGAACCGGTGGCAAGAAATAGGCTATATCAGGTACAATTGCATATTACAAAATAGTTTCACTGAGCACTACCTTTACAGGTGTACACGCTTGCATGTACTTAGTACTATATTAATAAATACTGAACTAATTATAAAATGACAAAATAAATAAATATAAAATAAATGAATACAAAATTAATAATAACTATGTGATTCCAATGTCCATATCGGATCAGATGTCCTTTGTATGAAACAGCTGCTAAAAAATTTCTATCCCATAAAGCCTATGGCATCAAGTTCTTTTATTTTTGCATAATGCAATAACCATAGCGCTTTCTTTTGACCAACTAACAATAATTGAATGGAGGTATAAAATATAATAAGTCCCTTTTTAGGGTTCCGTAGTCAACTAGGAACCCTTATAGTTTCGCCATGTCCGTCTGTCTGTCTGTCTGTCCGAGGCTTTGCTCCGTGGTCGTTAGTGCTAGAAAGCTAAAATTTGGCATGGATATATAAATCAATAAAGCCGACAAAGTCATACAATAAAATCTAAAAATTTAATTTTTTTTAGGGTACCTCCCCTACACGTAAAGTGGGGGTGAACATTTTTTTGCTTCAACCCTACAGTGTGGCATATCGTTGGAAAGGTCTTTCAAAACTAATAGGGGTCTTCAACAAACATTTTTTGACAAAGTGAATATTTTCGGAGATAATCGCTCCGAAAGAAAAAAAAATGTGTCTCTAACTTTTGAACCATAAGTCCATAAAATATGAAAAAAATCTTGGAAGTAGAGCTTAAGAAAGACATTAAATGAAAACTATAGCGGATATGATCAGTTTAGCTGTTTTTGAGTTATCGCAAAAAGTTTCACAGTTCATCCCTTGGTTAACATTCTACCGTACTTTAAGCTCCAGTTTAGCTTTTTGTGACGGAAGAGTAACTACGGAACCCTACTCTGAGCATGGCCCGACATGCTCTTGGCCGGTTTTTACTTCTTTAACGCAATATAAAGCATGTTCAGATGTTTTTAGTTACGACTTACGAGTATAATGTACCGTGTATAATTTGATTAAAGTAAGTAGTAAAAAAATATTGATGAAAAATAATAACGAATCAAAAAAGTAAAAAGTTTTTTCATATTTTGCTTACGTACAAATTAGCGTAGACAAATGCCGCGAGAGTTATTACAAGAATTGTTCTTTTCATTTCCTCTATTATTCATCGTAGCCTGGCGGTGTAGGTATTCCCATTGGTTTAGTGTACGCGGGGGAGTCAATCTCTCTGAAGCCAAATTAGGGGGCTAACGCAAGATTGTAATTTTTACATTGAATGTTGGGATATTACCGGTACTGATGATGAGAACGAATACTTGTACCATTATTTTAACTTTATTCATTTGTTACAAACATAATAACAACCAATTTACAATAAATATTCCTTAACTTGTTCGTATTCGCTCTCGAACTTGCCGCTTGTCATTGCTCACCCGCCTTTTATAACAATTCAAAATGGCGAGAACCAGTGACGAGTACGAGTCAATTGATACACTTTAATATTAAACTTGTCATAAATAGTTAAAAAATAAGCTATTTATAAATAATGATCCTTACATGAATGACTGCCCTTTTTTTGTTACACTTTTGATATTTGACAGGTATTTATTACAAAGGGAAATGCTATTAAAAATCACACGGAATCTAGATTTTGTTTGCAAGGAGGTTGGCCTGGGTATAGACAACCGTCTTAGAGGTTCGTAGTCACAGTACCCATAATTAACCACTAAACGAACGAAAATCGACTTTTTTATTACGCTCTTTAGTTTTTTTTTACACTACGTCGGTGGCAAACAAGCATACGGCCCGCCTGATGGTAAGCAGTCTCCGTAGCCTATGTACGCTTGCAACTCCAGAGGAGTTACATGCGCGTTGCCGACCCTAACCCCCTCCCCCTCGTTGAGCTCTGGCAACCTTACTCACCGGTCAATGAACTTCGACACTAGTCAATGAACTTATTCGTTCGTTTAGTTCTTTATTATGGCTGTTGTAACAACCAACCTCTCCCCTACTAGGTTAAAGTTGGCTCGATGAAAAAGATTACGAAAACATATCATTTTTTTTTAAATTTCAATTCTAGGTATATACCCTGCTTACCACACCATAAGTTCTAATATATGTTTCGCGCGGCGTTTCATACATACATATATATGTATATTTTGTCTAATTTCTTGACTTTATGCCCTCTCTTAATGTGACCTCACGGACAAATTAAGAGACGGCCCGATTCGAAGAATGATTAAGACATATGTAAGATCTTGGAAAGATCTTTAAAAGATCAATAACTAAACGACATGTCAAAATTGACGTTTATTTCGATTCCGCTGTGATCCCAGTAAGATCTGTCTACGATATTGTTGCCCGACTCGAGCTGCTTGTCAATTAGTTATACGACATACAAACGTTATCTTAATGAGAACTTATCTACACCAGAACTTATCGTTATTGTATCTCATACTTCGAATCGGGTCGAGAGTAGTTTGACGATTGTATTCCTTTCTGCGCAATCAAGGCAATGATTTTTATTTATTTATTCAATTAGACAAATACACAGTAATATTAAATTAAATACACATATTTTTCGCCAAACTGCACAGTTTCTTGACGGCAGCACTCGACATACTTCCTTATTACGAGTATCTACTGTGTAAGGTGTGGGTACTAACTATGATGGTAATAAAACTAATAGTACCTAATAGGTACCTAATACTTAAAAATGCCGGCTAGTCCCAAAAATCACCCATAATAATAGAACTACCCGACATTTTAATTTTTACCCGACTTTTTTTAAAGTTTTTACCCAACATTTTTTTTTCTTTAAGCTGTATCTTTTACTGAGGTGTGCCGATAAAGAGTATTCTATCTATCTATCATTGTGATCTTTTCGGATCTACCCGAATCCAGTCTAAACTAGTTTGGCCGAGTCAGCCCAATAATTGTTGCTTGGTAAGCTTTTGGAATGGTTCCTTGAGCAGGCGATTAGGCGAGCGACGTAAGAACTTCTTCACTGAAATGAGAAGAAAAATTGCGTTCATTTCTTTTCTCTTGCAGATCACTATGAATAATTCGTTAATATTTCGCTGAGGAAAGTGCTTAACTCTAGAGCATTTATTATTTACTAGTAACAAGAACTGGTGTTTAATGGAAAATAATTATTACGTATACGTGAAGGCACCATTATATTACCTATATTTTTATTAAACTTTTTTATCTAAGTTATCTAAGTATAAGAAACAAATATGAGCGTTCTATACTATTTGTCTATTTCCAATTGGTATTACTTCGTTGTTAATAACTATGGCGGACTAAATTTAAATAAGTAGAGTAGACTATACATCATCATCTTCCTCGCGTTGTCCCGGCATTTTACCACGGCTCATGGGAGCTTGGGGTCCGCTTGGCAACTAATCCCAAGAATTGGAGGGACTAGTTTTTACGAAAACGACTGCCATCTGACCTTCCAACCCAGAGGGGAAACTAGGCCTACATAAGTTCCGAATGACTCATTGGTACGAGTCGGGGTTTGAACTCGCGACCTCCGGATTGCAAGTCGCACACTCTTACTGCTCGGCTACGCAGCGCTTGTAGAGTAGACTATACATATACCCGTTAAAGTCACATTAAACGACTGCTAAAATAATTATTATTTTTTTAAACCGTCGGTTCTTTGCTTCAATTCCGGCAACGATCTGCACTCGGATCTGGAATTGTGTAAAGAGCAAGTAAAAATAGGTGATTATTTCTAATTTATCAATTTTACCATACAAACACAGAAAAACAAAAGTAATCCTTTTTTGTACAAATATTAACATTATTGGGGCTTAATTTCTGTACATCTGTCTATATACCCTAGATACCCTGTACTTTGTCTATAAAATAGATATTTAACACCTAAATTATTATGTACTAACAATATTTTATATTTTGTTACAGGTATTAAGCTGAAAGTGTAAACAAGTGAAACGCAGTGTTAAATTCTAATTTGTGAAAGTATTCCAAAAGTGAAATTTCTAAGTCAATTGATTCTTTAGCTAGTTTCTTTTAACTAAATCAAGTGATAATCCGTGCTCCTCGTAATTGTTTAAAATACAAGTTTTAATGTCGCGCCGGTACAATTTTAACTAGTGCCCTCCATTTCGAACGAGTAAATTAAGTTTAAATCGTGCTTAAAATAATAAGTGTGTAACCTACATCCGCTAAACTATCAAAACAAAACAGATAACTCTCAAAGTTGTGCTTATAAGTCAAAGTGTAATGCTCGTAGAAAACAGACAGTAGAACAAACCATATCTCTCAAGTCTCAAACGTCTGTTGTGAGTTGATGCCGCCACCATTTCGAACCTCTGCGCGTCGGGCAGCACGCGCTCAGGTTCTCTACGATGGCTCGGCCTGAGGTTATGCGATGAGGGCGAAATGGACGAGCCCAGCGCCGCCGCCAAGCGGCCGTCCGTGCTGACCATCGACCGCGCCGCGTTCCTGCTGCTGCGCGTCAAGCGCGCCTTCAAGAAGAAGCGGCAGCTGAGGAAGGACAAGCAGTAAGTGTTCTATATTTGTTAGATTTCGAACTTCTTCGCGTTGGTTAGTACTCGCTCGAACTCCCTGCGATGAGAGCCTCGGCCTGCGGTTAAGCGATGATGGAAGAACCCAGTGCCGCCGCCAAGCGGCCGTCCGTGCTGACCATCGACCGCGCCAAGCGCGCCTTCAAGAAGAAGCGGCAGCTGAGGAATGATAAGCAGTAAGTGTTCTATATTTAGTCGATTTCGAGCCTATGCGCGTTGGGCAGTAATCGCTTGAGCTCCCTACGATGGCTCGACCTGAGGTTATGCTATGAGGGCGAGATGGAAGAGCCCAGCGCCGCCAACTGACCATCGACCGCGCCGCGTTCCTGCTGCTGCGCGTCAAGCGCGCCTTCAGGAAGTAGCGGCAGATGAGGAAGGATAACCAGTAAGTGTTGTATATTTGCCAAGGGGCCTATAGTGTCAGTAACAATCCTTGATAGGAAACGCCAAACGAACGAACATAAATAACGTTTGATTTGATTTGATTGATTGGATTTCGTGGCATCTATCATCCCGATACATTTTTTCTATTCGTTTGGAGTTTGTCGATGTACGATTGTCATCTTGGTTAGGCCTCCAGGTTTCAAAACGTTTTTATTTCTCGATTAAGAGGGAAGAAGAAATAACGGTACTTTTTCTATGAAATTCCATTTTCGGAGAAAATGGTTTCCACTAACTAAATCTAAATAAATCACTTTCATTTTGATGTCGATCGCTTCAGCGTAATATATTCTGGGTTTATAGGTTTCGCTTAAAAAAAAAGTGTAAACATTTTTTTTATTAAAAAAAAAAAGAAAACCTATAAACCTAGTTTATCATTGTGTCAATAACATACTAAAAAATCATGGAGAATGGAAAATATTTAGAAGTGGAAAAACGTTTTCTCTTTTTACCTGAAGATTCTCAGATCACGTGGTATGCCTACCTCTTACGTGAAGGACATTCTCAGTGAGCTGCATAATAAGTATTCTTAACTTTATTTGCATGCATTTGGTATATTTTACGGCAAATAAATGTTTCTCGGTGTCCTCACGCTGCACGCACCTCACACTATACACTATTGCGTCTAGTATAACGAAAAAATATGAAAATCCAGACCAAGCAAGCAAAATATTTTTCATAACACTTGCTCGAGAACGATCTTATTTCAAGCAGGTGTACTGAAGGACAAAGGCCTATATTGTTCCCGCGGGAGTTATGTATTATAAAAAAAAAGTTATAACTCCCTAGGGAGTTATAACTTTTTTTAAAATTATGTCACGAATTCATAGAAACCACATAGTGTAAATTAGTTTTACTTTAAAAATACTGCCGATAATAATTTAATATGTTTGTTTAATAATATTTAATTTGATTAATTTAACAGCAGTTTAAAATATTTTTTCATAATTTTCAATCGTGGCTGAATGCCGAATAGGTCTGTGCCTTCGATACCTAACCTGTCAAAGAAAGACAATATGGCGGACGAATGTTTGAAATGTCACCGTATTTAAGAATTATTTCGCTTAAAATTTATTTTTTTCTTCGCAAGTGTGATGAAAAACATTGTGTGTAACTCCGGGGGTAAGAATATTGCAACCTCGGGTCTTTAATTCCCTCCAGCCTCCGGCTGTCGGAATTTACCACCCTCACTTCCAAAATATCACTTACCCCCCTCGTTGCACAATGTACTATACCAAAGAAGTCTGCAACTACAAAAGTAAAATGTTGCTAGCAAAAGCTAAGACACCCAGCAGCAGCAGCCACACATGTACTTAACATTGTATCCATTGCTTATATAAAACATTTTCCTGATATAACATAGTAACACCAGGGGACACGTACGTCACGCCGTGGGTATTAGTTTAGAACCAACTATTTCATTAATCGGTAATCATTTAATCGAATCGACGGACTATCTGACGCCGTCCTCTGTCAGGAAAAACCATTACCCGTATTCTTTAGCGTCCCGTGTAGAACAGAAGCTGAAGGTGAAATTATTTATACCATCGAGTACTAAGGTACTTTGATATAATAATAAAAAACTGTTATTTATTTATTACAAGATTTTATTAATGCTTGTTTTGTTCGTTCTTGAGATTAATTAAGAAGTAGATAATGTTTTGCATTAAAGTTTATGAACGTGGACAAGAATAATCTGGTTTAACACTGTAACACTGTCTGTATTTCAAAGTTATTATGTTTTCACCACACCACGCCCCTATTTCACCAAACTGACAAGTGCAACTTAAGTCAAAAAAAAATTGACATTGACATATTGTCTCTGTTTCACCAAAGTGTACAATTGTCACACGATGAATTTAGGTCCAGGTGGTTTGACTTGTTTCCTTATGTTGGCTGGTCAATTGGGTCAAACACAAAACTGTGTTCTCGTAATTCGCGGAGGCACACCCAAAAGTTGGCTGCAAAGGTTAATTTTCTTATTTAATCCTTATCCATATGAAAAGGTTCTCCATTGGATAAGTATGATAAAAACATTACTTATTTACATGCCCACAAGCTGTTAACTACGTATTGCCTACAGGAGATAAAACTTGAGTGTTGTTCGAACTGTTCAGTTTTCTTTCCTCCTTTCCCCCAGGAGGATCTTTTCATGTAGATAAGGAATAAATAACAAAATTAACCTGTATAACCCTTAACTTTTGGGTGTGTCTACAAGAAAGACGTGAACACAGTTTTATGTTTGACCCAATTGACTTATAAATCATGATTTAAAATGATAAATATTTATTAACATTCATTTTTTATTGATTTATTTTGATTTTGTTTGATATTTTACAGTCAGGATTTTCCTTGCGATGGACTGTGAAAAATGTTTGTTTAACTCTCGTGCTTACAAACCCTTGCGATGCTGAAGATTCTACTTTTCGAACCACTTGCTGTTCTTTCGATTCCAAAATTGAACCACGAGCGCTCAATTTTGGAATCTTTCGCTCGCTCGGATATCAAAATTAGCACAAGGCAAAACACAACTTTCCCCCTTGTAAAACAAATAACTATTTTTAAGAAAATGTTTTTACTTTAAGAACAAATAAATATCCTAAATTACTTTCTATTAAAATATTTTGATTTCTGTTTTTTACAATTAGAGATATTAAAAGGAAAGAAATAGTAGGACATTAGTGTTTAGTTTGTTATCCCTATTTCCTGAAAGATGGCGCTGTTCCAGGCGTAAACTACATAACCATAGTTTATCATACTGTCACATTTCAAAATAAATGATTGATAACGTAGCAACTTATTCAATCAAGTAGGAAAATAGTTACCTACGTGATATTTACATGTCAGTACCCCTAGTGTAAATAATTTCGATTTCGAAACGTGACGTACGCGTTTGCGTTAAGTCTCATTTTGTATGGGTTTTTGAACAGCGCGCCAAGCGGGACCTTTTGGAAAGTCAAAAATCTCATACAAAATGACACTTAACGCAAACGCGTACGGCACGTTTCGCTGTCGAAAATATTTACACTAGGGGTACAGATTTAAAATTACGACCAGTATAGTAGCAATTTTACACTCGGATCTCAGAGTTAAAGAATAACCATTTATTCTGCATGATGTCTGTTTGGAGTCGACAGGCGTATTTTTTTGCTCTCGCATGTCTCAATCGTTAAATATTCGTTTATGTGTGAAATATACCCAAGATATATTTATAAATCTTTTCATAATTATTTTATTTGAAACAAAATGCACGTTCGTATTGGCCTGGATACCTCATAAGGACTGATTTAGAGAGTTCTCGTGAAACATTAGTACTGTTCACTGTATTATGGACTCGGTCGGGTAATCCGGAACCCGAATGGCGGTTGCATACTAAGCAGGCAGAGGTAGGAAAGTTAAAACGGAGAACAAACAAAGGCATCTCGTGACTGATTAGGAATGGTGAAAACAAAACACTGGTTATGTTATGTTTTGAAATTAATAGCCTTAAAACGACTGCTCTAGCAGTGTCAAACTGTCATATTCGCTAACGTCTGTGTAACTGACTTTCTATGCATCTCGTTCGCACTAATATGCGAGTACGAGCAAGATGCGTACAAAGTTACACACACGTATACGCTAGAGTGTCAAACTGTTCCCTGCCGTATGGCCTTAGCTCAAAAAAACCCTCGCGTGATAAGACCTTAGGCCGCCTTTACACCTGTAAGTTTTACTTACGTAAGTAGGGACACAGCTATACTATAGAGTGAGAGATGAATATCATTATCTCATTCTAACAAATAGCTTTGTCCTTACTTACGTAAGTAAAACTTACAGGTGTAAAGGCGGCCTTACAGAAAACCGCAGCCAAATAACACTAGACCCTACTCATAGTGTTGTGTTCCTGCCGGTGAGTAAGGTTGCCAGAGCTCAACGAGGGGGGAGGGGGGTTAGGGTCGGCAACGCGCATGTAACTCCTTTGGAGTTGCAGGCGTACATAGGCTACGGAGACTGCTTACTATCAGGTGGGCCGTATGCTTGTTTGCCACCGACGTAGTTAAAAAATAATACTATATATTATGAACCACTTCCAGCCGATATAAGAAGTGAACTGTTTGATCAAACATTCAAACGCCGATTGAGAGATTTTTTGTTGGATAGACCGTTGTATTCTGTTAGTGAATTTATGAACGATGTATAGATTTTGACGACCTTCTACAGGAGATACTATCTTGACATTATTTTAAAATCTTAGTATCCTGTAATTATTTAATTATTGAATTGATGTTTTGACGATTATAATATGAATTCTTGTAGATTGACATACCTGCAATTTATAATGTAATCTGTATTATGAAATAAATAAATCTAAATTTAAAATAAATGAACTACCATTTTGGAGTCAACGGCCGGTAGTCCACATGCTACTTGTAAAGTCCAGCTATCGTTTTACAAGAGCTGATAAAATCACCGTACACTCTCTTGTACTAACCGTACCACTTTAGTCGTAGTTAATACCTTGATACTGGCGAAATAGTCTCACTGGACTGAAGCCATAATTTTAAAAGAATGAATGAAAGGTAAGTAAAAGATTTAGTCCATAGAAGTACTTTCAGATTTTTATTTTAATAAGGTAAATCTTTGCCGTATACGAACTTGATATCAGCAATAATAATGCAGTATATTGGTTGGTTATTTAATAATTTAAATTTTAAGTCTAGTGTTATTTGGCTGCGGTTTTCTGTAAGGTGAAGGTACTTTTCCAGTTGGGCTCTGCTCTAGATCTGGAATGACATCCGCTGTGCTGTGCCGTACCACATAAAACGATGACATTCACAATGCCCATACCTCTCGTATGGACGTAGGTTAAGGACATACCCGAATATCAAATTGTTAAAATAAAATCGGCCTCCTAGCGACCATAAATAAGTAATGGCTACTCGACTTGGCGCGAGCGCTCCCGTGCTTCCAAATTTCATTTAACTGAATTTAACTAAGAAATAAGTATAAAATGTGGAATTAATTTAAAATTTTGTCTTGCGAAATGAATTCGCTCGCGTTTCGTTGGCGTTTCGACCATCTGTGACATTGATCGTCAGAAGCGGCGTTGAGGTTTTAAAAATAAGTTATTTATTTGATATTGATATTATCAGTGATGAAACAAAAAAAAATGGAAGGATTGTGTGAAAGAGGATATGAGAAAGAAAGAAGAGAGTGCTCAGGTGACGAAACATAGACGAGAATGGAAGAGAAATTCATGATGTGCCGACCCCACATAACGTGGAATAAAGGCAGGAAGAAGAAAAATATTACTGAAGTGATATAACTCTCAGTGCTTCTCGCTCTCGCTTATGCAGGGGACACGAATGGCGTGACAGTATCTCTACCATAAGATAGACTATCCGTCCCTTTCTAATTAATACAGTGAGGAAAGTCTATCTCGCGGGCAAGATACCCTACATAATAGTAGGTATTTTAAGCTGGCTGTCAACTATTTGGATTAGCTGTCAAACACAAATTATCTTTATAGGGAGCGTGCATGAACTGTAGGAGGCAGCACAGGAGCTGTCAGATTTATGGCGCGAAGCGTAAATGTGATGTTTATTGTTCCGATGTAGCCCACAAGATGGCAGAACCTACTATGCACAAGAAAACACTTGACGTGTAAATGTGCCTGTTTATGGTTCCGATCCAGACCACAAGATGGCAGACCCTCCAACGCGCACGGTCCCTATAGTAAACCATGGTTATGGCTATAATTATGGCATCAGTCCAGAGAGACTATTTCACTAGTATCAAGGTATTAGGAGCTTAAATAGGTAATATGGTTCTGCAATAATAATCGTCAAAAAAATTCCTAACCTTATTCCTGATCCATATACCGTGACCCTACTTTAGCACGTTGTCAGCACTTTTCAAAGTGTTCGGCCGTGTGAATGAAAAGTAAGTAGGCTTTTTGTTTTCACAAAGCTATCAGCTGCTTCGGTTTGGCGCGCTGCCAATCCGTCGCCGAGTAAGGCAGTAGCCTTATCGGGGGCGGTAAGCAGGAAAAGAGTAGTAATGTGCGATAATTTTCTTTATAGTCGAATGTAGAATGTGGAAGTATATTTTCTCTTAGAAAAAGTTTCCAGCTAAAATTTGATTTCTAAAAACTTAGACTCAACGAGGCTGCGGAGTGTTAGGGTCGGCAACGCGCATGTAACTCCTCTGGAGTTGCAGGCGTACATAGGCTCCGTAGCAGTTTCGTAGACTGCTTACCATCAGGCGGACCGTATGCTTGTTTGCCACCGACAAAGACTGCTGGCTTACTAAATAGTAAATTCAAGATTATTGTAGTGGCATCTGTATTGTATATATATTTGTTTGCAAAGCTTCAAAACGATACGGCTAATAAATGTAGGTTATGTTCGCATTAACATAACCTACATTATAATATATGAAGAGTGATAAAGGACTGATAAATACATATCTTTTGTTTAGATGTGATCTACATTAACAGGTATGTACCTTTTAGATATGTGCGGTGGTCAAAACTCGTCGGTTCAAACCTCAGTTGAGCAGAAAAAGTCACACCCGAAAAAAAAAATGCAAAAAGATGATTAAAATGTCGGTCAGGAACCTTATCATACAGACTAGACGTTAATATGCATTCAGGATGCTCTTGGGGCTACCGAGGTGGTGTAGTGCCTCGGGTATGTTCACCGAGGCTCGCAATGACGGTTTTCAAGCCATACTACGCAAGAAAATCGTGTCGATGCTAAGCCGAGTCAGAAAAAGTACCAACAGTATTCTGAGTGTATTCGCAGATAGATATGATTGCCCAATGTTAATGTACTGGGTTGGGCAGACAGGGGCTATTGCTCGTTTTAGGTCGAAATAGATAAATTCAGGTTATCTATTTCGTAGTAAAATGGTAATTGTGTTAATATAAGTTCCTTTAGTGTAGAAAAGTACATATAAGTAGTTGTATAATTTACTAACCTATTTTTATATCTAGTTAAGAATATTACTTACAATCTATGGACTTACATGGTTCGAAAAAAAGATTCTATATATATATAATATACGAGAATCATAGACCGCTGCTCGTTTTCTCACCACCAGTCAGACAGTTGCCTTAGCCGGTGTAAGAATCAGTGTACTTACATGGCCCCATAATAATACTGAATGGAAAAAGTCTTGCGACTTTTTCGGGAGCTTAAGTGAATTATCATAAGTACTAGAAATGGGTGCTTTTTCTTTCGTTTACAGTACGATTTTTCTTCAATTCGGCTTGTTTGTTTGGTATGCGTTGTTTGAGTAAATTTTGTGTTCACTTAAGAAAATCTAGAATGGCTTTGTTGTTTTTTCTACCAGGTTTTTTCTATTCGTATACTTACCAAAACCATCCTCATTGATCTTTTCCTCGACCGACAAGCTAGTGGCAAATATCAAATGATATTGCGTACATATTTTCCATAAACTTATTGATATGAACCAGGGTTTGGACCCGCCCGGGAGCGCCGGATTTACCAAAAATAAGGTTAGACTTATTTGTATACAATGTAAACAATCCTATTGTGGGCAACCCTCAATTGTGGGCGGAGGTAATCCTATTTCAATACGATTGTGGTGACAACACTGATAACCCTGTTAAAACAAGCCAATGGCGTGTTGTTTGAGTAGCAATTATTAGATTGCTTATATTATCCATTAATTATTTGTCTTACACACAGCTTTGAGAGAGAACATTATTGCTCACAGCAGAACATAATATATGATATTAATTAACATTGTTTAACAAGGACCGTTATTCACAACTATGATTTATATCACAATTTCGACTGTAAGGCGTTATATAACATGAGAGCCTTGACAATTTATTTACATCTAATTAGTTTGGTAGCGTATGTACTTATAGTCGTACGCGCAGTTTTGTCAAATCTAACTTTTTATAACATGACAATACAAGATAGGGCACGCGTCGTCGTGAATGACGCGATTTATGCAAAGGGTATCATTGGTCGGATGCAGAGTTCTTGTAGGAAAGACGAATACAATCGCAGCGCTTATGTGGCAAAGTGGTGTAATTGACGGCTGTGTTTGTGTCAAACGTCAAACACTTCAGTTATTTTGTTAACGCCTTTTGGTCTAAAATCACATTTACTGCAATAATACTGGACGATAAAGTAATTGTAATTTTTTTACATTTCCAACACCGAGTTGGAAGTTAGACCAAATAATAAAATTGATAGCTGCTTGACACCATGTCACACCATACCACGATACGACGTCGCATCGTGTAATTGTGTTTTGGCCCTTATTTTACCGTATAACGCGAACACATGCCCCGACCTTCATTTATTCATACACTTAGTTTGTATTGTATATTTTACCATCCTTACTGTTTCTGCATAGTCTACTAAGTCTCGGCAAATATTGTAATCACGTACGGGATTGTCACGATCCGCTGAATCTGTTTGTATTCAAATATCGCGGAACTGGTGGGAGCGTGTTCGTTACCCCTTTACTGTGTGCATTGGATGTTTTATTTAACACTGGTGTCAGTAAGTAAGTAGCAATGAAAACGCTTTTTGCGTCTCAATAGTTTAATAGAGACCTCTCTGAAGATTATGTTTCATCAACTCTTGTCAACCATATAAATATACAGTTGTAATGTCTTCTTCCTCGCGTTGTCCCGGTATTTTGCCACGGTTCATGAGAGACTGGGGTCCAGGGATCGGAAACCGGTATTTTTTGTATGGGAACGAAAACGGTATTTTTTCGTTCTTTGTTAATTACTTCATTTCTAATTAGGCAATCTAATAATACGAAGTCGTTATCTGAAAACACAACTTTTTTTTAGATTAGTATAAAATAAACCGAAATATATGGTTATTTCGATGTTTTTGCAAAAAACCGGTTCCGATCCCTGCTGGGGTCCGCTTGGCAACTAATCCCGAGAATTGACGTAGGCACTAATTTTTACGAAAGCGACTGCCATCTGACCTACCACAGGGTAAACTAGGCCTAATGTGGATTAGTCCGGTTTCCTCGCGATGTTTTCCTTCACCGAAAAGCGACTGGTAAATATCAAATGATATTTCGTACATAAGTTCCGAAAAACTCATTGGTATGAGCCGGGGTTTGATTTGAACCCGCGACCGCCGTATTGCAAGTCGCATGCTCTTACCGCTAGGCCAGCAGCGCTTCCTACGGTTGTAATGTAAGTGGTGAAATGCAGATAATAATTATGTTTAATTTATGAGAATTATCCAATGAAAAGAAAGAGCCACAAGGTATGATCACCGCATTTTTATGTATTGCTTACATCTGTGTGGTATTTTATGTATTGAAGATATAAATCTAGACAATTTAAGGCAATAAAAATGATTAAGGTTAGATAAGGCAAGATAAATATTGGGACAAGAGAAAAGCTTGCAGGGAATCCTCCCACTGTTTCTCTTACCTTAGTTATTTTATTTACTTTAAGAGTAATTATTTAATATAAATCAAACACAGTCAACATTCAAGCAACAATTTTAAATTCAAAGTGTATTGCTTTGGATTGCACTGGTAGTTTTATCAGTATCAATCACAGCATCCATGTTTTTCAAGTGCTCCCCAACTTCTTGCTTTAAATCCTTCTTTACTGAAGAATTTGCAGCTATTAAGTCATACACCATCGTTGTCTTCTTATCTCCAACTACTTGGATGTCTGATTCTGTTGTGGCCTCGGTTGTCTTTGTTGGTGGTGTCGTTGTCACAAGTTTCCTCGTCGGGAACAGAATTATTTCAAGGGTCTTGGATTTCGGTCTCTGTGGACCCTTATTTGGGTAAAGGGTATCAAATATGAGTGGCAGAAATTGCATTGGTTTCGGGTATGCCTTATCAATTGGCATTATTGGCATTGGAGGGATACTTTGTATCATTGGTGCTCCATGTTGAAAGACTGGCATATTCTGGCGCAATGGCACAGATTGTGGACCTGTTTTGGGATTTATTTCGACAAAAAACTCCTCTTGAATTTGCTCATGTGATGAACAACAGAGAGGCGAGCTCATGGTGTCTTTAAATGAGAACAAATCGTCGTTCATTAAAATTTTGCTGAGCATGTCGTGTGGGCTGTGCATGTCTTGGTTCCTGTTCCTCAGACGATTCTGCTGGCAAGGACATTCTGCAGATTCTGATCGTATAGTGTGCATGGGTTTAGTGTCGTGTATCATCTCGTATTCGTTATTTGGTAACTCTGGAACTAGGAAAAAACTAATTTTATATTGGTAACAAAAAAATAACTTAAGAGGCAGACAATGTGTTGGTGCCTACTACATTCTAAAAGTCATAGAAAAGTCTAAATTTTAAGATATAACATCTAGCCGTAGATGAAGGTATTTGAGTTATTGCGTACGCTTGAAATATTTTTTAGCAGTGGGGTTTGGTATATATACTAAGATGTTGGAAATGTTGAAAATGAAAGTTCAGACGCGGTAACAATAATTAATGTATGATAAACATCTTAAAAACTAAACTAACACCAATTACAATAGTAAGTAAGGGAGCGATATATAATTGAGCTGGATGCTTAAATAAATAGGTACCAAAAGAACCAGTAGGGAGCAGTACGATATTAAGCTCAATCTGTGATATAGGGTACAAGATATCTTGTCGAGTTGACGTCTGACTTCGAACTGCTTCCTGACTCCCGCGATTCCCATGACCTTAACTTTGCAGGTACGCATCATGTTCATCGGAATAGCGGTACAGAATCTATAACGGTTTCACACATGGCAAATCGTAACGTTTCCCACTCTGGCTACAAATTACTTTATAATCTACAGTTAATAATATTCGGGCTCAAGCAATAATAAACACAATGGGTAAGTGCCGACGAAGGAAAGGATATAGATTATACAATGCTTTTACAAGCTCATCCCTAACGGTAATTATTATAAACAGTGTTACCTATTAATTGAAAATGCTCATCATCAAACGGAAAAAGCTAAATAAATATTTGATTTATTTCATATCATCTAAGCTTGGGCTTCATACGCCCAACGCAGTATTTACAATTTTAACCATGCCCTGATACGTATACTGTACGAATGAGATGTAGACAGTTTCGGGGTTCAATCATTTAACATGTTGACGCATAAAAGATTCCGACGTTTGAGGACCTTTTCCCTATGTTGAAGTCGGTTAAAATTTAAGCTTTTATAACGTGCACCTGAATTATTTTCTGTTTCTTTATGGCTTCCTTTTTGCTACGTAGAATTTACTATTGTTTGATTTGAAATTAGTTTGGGGGTTTTAAGCTACGTTCAATTTTACATAAAGCAAAAAAACAGTTGGAAATATTTGCATCCAATGGCGTCAGTTATTTTAATTAGAATTGGAATATTTTAATTTCAAAATGAAACTTGGCAAACTGACCAACTTCGGGTAATTAAACAGGGGGCCATTCAATGTCGATGCATTTCGAATGACCGTAATTTGGCAAAACTTTGCTGTGAAATCTGTAATTTATGTTCACCAAAAAGCTATTTATTTGGTTGGCCACTCGTACGTAAATATGGCTAGAGTTAGAGTTGTTAAATGCAAATAGCGAAACAAAAATGGCGATTTCGTCCCTGGATGAATACGTAATTTGTCATGTGTTTACTTTATAAATAATAGTATTTTATACAATCGTGATATAATAGAGAGCTTTTCAGTTGAGTACCGTGTTTAGGCAACGAAGCTTGCTGAGTTGCCTAAGTAAGGTACGAGATTGAAATGCTTCGTCACTTCACTATTGTTTACAATTCTTTTTCTACAAGTCATCTAAAATAATATTTTTTCTATAAAATCTAATTAATTAATGAAAATTGGTAAGTATCTCAGTAGACAAAAACCCGAATATCTGTTTGTTTAGACCTTTCGAAGTTGGCCCGCAAAAAAATATCTCTTCCTCTTCCTACTTAATCACCTCTACCTCATAAGGATAAGAGTTAAAAAAACACCCTCTATATCACTGGTAGTTCAAAATCCTATTTTTTTTTTTCATTTTATCTTCTTCACCGGCTACTTGGTGGTCTGCTGAATCGACAATTAAATTCATTAATTCAAAATATATTAATTACCTGCAGTTTTAGCATTCATGTACACATTGAACTCCATCTTGCCGAGATTCACGATGGAGTGAGACACGCTCGGCATGGCCCTAAGCCGGTAGTCTCGCCCGCTGACGAGCGAGCACGCCGCCAGTAGAACCGAGAGTGCGAACATTATCTGAAATACTGACTGGGAGTTAAGTGTTGGGGCCAAAAGTATAGCCTTAGCGTCAACTGCGGGTGAAATTTTCATGTTTGTAAGCTCCGCCTTCGTAATACGATAATCTAGAGTAATTTTGAATCAATGTTTATGAAAATCAGAAACGTAAGTAGTTCAGATAAATACAATAAAATTGTACGTACAGTTCGAATATGAGAAGAATCCGCTTGAAGGTCAAGAAATAACAGAGCTTAAAATGTATGTATGAGGGATAAACTAGGTACTAGTTTTTTTTACGAAGCCTAAGTAATATTCCAAATGTAAGGCTATACAAGATGTAGATAAAATTTTGAGGAAGTAAGAAAATGTTTACTAATTAATGGAACAAAGTACATATGTTATCATGACACTTTCCAGATTTGTAGCGTGGAAAACAAATTTCGCTTGTTAACATAAACAGGGGTAAGATATATTGCACGCTACAAAAATGATTGAAGAAGGTTGGCCAACCTTCAGCCACACTGAAGGTTTGCCTGGCAAATGCGTAAATGATGTCTAAGTAATATGGAAAAAAGTCGTTAAGCAAACACGAACGTGTTTTAGTAGAAAACGAAGTGTCTTAATACCTAAGTCTTAGCATGGAGGTACAATATTTACATGTGGGAATACATTTTAACATTTCAAATGTCTTTGTATTTAGGTAATATTGTGCTACCGTTACCGCGATAGTTATTCATAAATTAAATTATTTAGGCGAATTAATTATATCGCTTATAATAAATTGAAAATACTTATATTTTACATGCTAATAAATGCTTTGTTTAAATACTAATATTTTGTTTTTTTTTTAAAGTCTAAGTCAATGTTGTGGTTAACTTACAGTGCAATTACTTAATCGTAGGATGTACACAAGCTAACCGAGAATTCTCTCAAAGTAAAAAGAAATACTCGGTATTTTATTTTACTAGCTTAACCTTAAGTTTTTTTTTTACAAAGTCACAGTCAAGCTCGAAATCCGAAAACTAAATCCAATTTGATACAAATCAGTTTTCTACTTTTCATAAAGTTAGAATATACTTACCTTTGTGGGTGCGTAGTTCAGAATAAAGTGTGATAGAAAATCGGAGCAAATCAAATATTGTTACGCAAGTAACTGTTCTTATTTGATTTCTATTTTATGATTGGTCTTGCGAAATTCAATCAAGTGAAGTATGTTTTGCTCAGGAATGTGAAAAAGTAAAAACAATACGTTTGCACTTTGACTCCATTATGTTTGGATCAATTTCAGATTGTATCTAGGGAATGGAATTCGATTTGTTACTTTTCTAAACTTTTAGTTGTTCTTATTGTGATAATGGAGGTGAACTTTAGGGCATTTTCGTTAAATCAGTTAGAATAGTACAAAATTCTGCCGAAATAAATGAATCACTTATAATTTGTTGTACATTTGATATATATATCATGGATAGCTTATTCAATGTTAATTATTATTTTTAAATATTCCCTGCAATTCCTCACTTTCAAAAAGTGTTCTGCAAGAATCTATTTGAATAAAATATTATGATTATGATGCAACGTTTTTCAGCAAAAATTGTAAATTAATACAAAAGGTACTCAACTTCTTAAATATAATTTTAGCGTATATTACATAGGTTCATTTATCGGTATTTAATTTACCGAAATATAATATCATGTACTATGATTGATTTCATGCAAGTAAATCATACTTCTGAGTCTTCTGTATTAGATTTCGTTATGATAATATTACATTTTAGAAGTTATCAAATTAACTGATGGTTGTATAATATGTACCTATGTAATGAATGTTAAATTAAATTAGCTCATTTAATACACCCATATTCAAATAAGCGGTTGAAAATTAAAACGAATAAAATTTTCACAAAAATGTATAATTTAATGATTTACTTAACTTTGTTTACACTTTCTCCATTGTTTGCCACACCGTTAACAGAAGCAGTGTCACTTTTTAAAGAAAGGTCAGAGTTTACAACCGGGCCGCTGCTTGCAACATTAGCTGAAGCGTTGCTTGCTTTTGTTATTATTGGTACATAATCGCCTTTAGCTGCAACCGCTGTGTTGTCAGTTGCTGTACCGTTGAGTGCTTCTACTTTATCTTTCTCTTCTATTTTTCCTTTAGCTTTGTCGTCTTTTACAGCATTGACAGTTTCTACAGCTTCATTTACTTTATCAACAGTATTATTATCACTTGAGATGTTAGTTTGCCTTCTGAATCCAAAATTAACATCATTCTGACTGACTAGTTGTAGCTGATTGTCGAAATTTTTATCTCCGGATCTGGCTGATGAACCTTTTGAAGTGTCATAAAGAACGTTAGCATTGGAAGAACATTCTACTAAAATAAAAACAAGCTGACGAATTTAGTGGTAACATTTTCTGATGGATCATTATTATTTAAAAAGTGCTGGTAACCTATCGGTAAAAGCGTGTGACTTTCAATCCGGAGGTCGCGTGTTCAAACCCCGGCTTGTACCAAGGAGTTTTTCAGCATTTATGTACGATATATCATTTGATATTTACCAATCGCTTTTCGACGAAGGAAAACATCGTGAGAAAACCGGGCTAATTCCAATAAGGCATAATTCCCCCTCTGGGTTGGAAGGTTAGATAGCAATTGCTTTCGCAAAAACAACTGCCTACTGCCCTAATTCTTGGGATTAGCTGCCAAGCGGAACCTAGGCTCCCATGAGCCGTAGCAAAAAGCCGGAAAAACGCGAGGAAGGTGATGGTTAATATTGAGTTAGTTGCACATTTATGTTTATCTTGGTGTGATGATATTGATTGTCTATTTTCTGTCACATTTTGGAGTTGATTAGACTTACCAGAGAATAGATTACTGAGACCAGGTATGCGTAAGCCATTGTCACCAGTCCCTAAAAGTAACTGCACTCTTCCCACATTAGATATGCCTTCGGCTGTCATATTGACTAATCCTTGACCTAAAACGTAATATTTAACATTTTTAATTCAATCATTTTCAAAGTTTTGCCATGTCTGTCTGTCTGTCTTTCCGAGGATTTGCTCTGTCATCGTTAGTGCTAGAAAGCTGCAATTTGGAATGGATATATAAATCAACTAGCGCCCAGCCTCGGCTTCGCACGGGTTACACAAGACCTTGACAAATTATACACCTAAACCATTCTGAAGAATGACGCTATTCATAGGTGAAAAGCATAAACCGGCGGGGGATTTTGTTTTAAAAGGTATAGTGATTAATCCGAAAAAGTAGTATAATAAAATGAAAAAAATGTTTTTTTTTTTTTTTACACAATCACTACCAGCGTGTGCTACCCGCTACGAGCGTAGCCGAAGACATGAAAGACATGGGTCACTGGCCCTGAATATGTTAAGGTCAGGTACCTGTTTATAAGAAATAAAAATATTTTTACCGTTAGTGCCGTATCGCAGAAGAAGCTCAGCCTCGCCGACAGCGCTAATACCATTCGATTTCAGATTGAAATCTACATTCTTTGGTAAAACTTCACCGTTCGCACTTTTCAATTTCTTGTGATCTTTTATTTCTTTTAATTTTTTTTCTAGCTGTAACTCAAAGATAGCATGCAATAGATTAACAATATGGAAAAATATGAATCCTATGCAATTAGGGATTGCATAACCAAAAAAAAGGTATGAATCTCTACCGATATTACAGTTATAAAATAAATTGAAAAATTGATATTAACAAACGAAGGGCCATAGGTGTAGTTAATATAGTTACACCAAAGTATGTAAAACATTTTTCATAATGTTAATATCCAGAAATGAAAATGGGGACTGTATTTGTAAGGAAAAGTAGTCTTCCACTTTCCTCTAAAGTAGTCCTTCCTTACCCACCATTTGCAGTAAAACATCTTTACTCTCGAGGTATGATGCTTCGTTGGGTGCCAGTGGAATTTTTTGTATATCAATCTTATCACTCGACGTTAATATAATCGCGTTTAATGTCAACTGGAAATAATAATTAATTTCAAATACTAACATCTATAAACGGATAATAAAATACAGACAAAATAAAATAATATTATTAGGTAGGTCATTTTCGTTATTATGTTACGCAAAATGATGACCAAAAATATACATTCAAAAAATATTCCGACTCATTCTAAAAAAACTTTGAACAAAGTTTTTTTTTTGTAGTCTAATTTGAGATCGGAGTTTCTAATAAAAACCTGTCTCTTCTCATGCCCACGATTATGAACTATGTCAGTTATCATAATGAGGCATTTATTACAATTTTCAGCTAGGACTTAAATTTCAAGCGCCGACTGCTATAGAAAAACTATCAGATAATAATAAACTGAACTTCACTATCATAAGTTAAGTACCAGAGTTATGATATTACCAAAATTATGCCATTTCCAAGCTTCAAGACCAACCCAACAACCCCATAAACCGCATCAAGAATGCGAAAACTCATAAATCGAATAAAATTACCAGAACAGTGAGATCCAAATGTGCCAGCATGTTGGAGTCAATAGGGATTTAACGGCCACGTGGGCTGTAAATAAATACAATCAACTTTACGGCCGCTCTTGCATAAACCCAAATGCATTTCCCTGAAATAGAAACAAATGAAATTCGCAAAAGGAACTTGAGTACTGAATGCTTGCAGGTTGCAATGTCTGTTGTCTTAAATGTAAGGAAGGAATATTGTTTAACTAGATAGCTAGGTTATGTAATAATGCCGATGTTTAATTTGCATGAGAAGTAGATAAATACTTTTTTATGAAGAATAATTTAAAGATACCGGAGACGTCTCAGAGCAAATTCGTATCCTGTTATTACAATTAGAAAATGCCTCCCGAACGGAACGTTTTAGCTTTTATTTTAATATACGTAATGGCAAAACATAGTACTTAATTTAAAAAGTTGTAAGTACTTATAAGTCGTCCATAATTTAGTGTAAATTTTCCGACTTCCAGTGAAATGGGCTTAGCATAAATTTGGTCTTCTTCGTATCTCTTTTAAGATCGCCCTTGTGGGACTTGCACTGCTAACTTTTTAGTTACTTATATTAATTTAAATTAGATAAGTAGTTTACAATCCACGTTGAATCTCTCTCTCTCCCTCTCGTTAATGAGTCGATCTCCGTGCTCATCACAATCATGTTACACTCACCTAAATCGAACCCATAAGCAAACATGTAACATCAAGAACTTGTCCCGTAGTAACCCAGGTTACCCAAGGCTAACTTAAGGTAAGGTCTACAGACGGTGCAACAAATGGCATGCAATTTTAGGTCATTGCTGGCTAAATAGGTGCAAATAATTCAATCTATCGATCAAGTACCGCAATGTATTGTAAAATGCACTCAATTATCGGTGACGTTTGGAGAGGCCATTAATAATATTCAGATGAGTATCATTTATATACCTATTTATTTTTTGTTACAGTGCTGCGGCGGCTGCGGCGGCGGCGGAGGCGCTCGGCGCGTGCCGGCGTGCCCCTCCTCCCCTGCTGCGCTCGCGCACCCTTCCCGCCATCGTGGTGCCCGGCCTCTCCATCCTGCACGCGCAGATCGACCCAGCCAAGAACGGTGAGTAATAATTGACACCTGTAACTAATGTAAAGCCGGGGATGCCCTAGGGGACTAATGACAAATATCCCGCGACAAGCGTCACCAGCGACGTCGGGTAAATTGGTGTTAGGTTTCTGAACTTCACTCGAATTATCTAGCAGTGTGTATGACCATTTTCTGTCCCTTACTGGATCGAAAAGTAACGACGGTACCCTCGCATCAATATTTGTTTTTTGGCACCAGCAATGTACGGTGAATTGTCAATGTCTGACGATGATTGTCACCGTCGTGAAACAGCGTTGGTTGTAGCCAGACTGACTATTTAAAGCCAATTTCATGTTTAAGATGATGCAAACTCAGTAGGCTCCTGTATATTAAAATCAAGGGTGACCTAGGAGAGTCCTGCATTATCTCTAGGCTACCTTCTCAGCCTGATCGCCCTACTGCTCCAGAAATATTAGAGCCCAAATCAGGTTCAAAAAAAATATATTTAAGAGCGTCCCACAGCAACGCTATATTGTACCTATTCCTCACTGAAATTACTTGAGTTCAATAGAAGAGAAGCATGTTTATGAGTCTTGCAAATATTAAAAATGGATAAGAGTCTTCTGTAATTCTGTGAATCTTGTGTAATGTGGAGACCTCTTGTAATTTTGATCAGCGAAACTGATACAGCTGCGAAAGTAGAAGCAGGTAGGTACAAAACAAATAATCTACATACCTACCTACTATGTGCAGAATATTTTAAACTGCTATTAGTACTAGTTAGTACTGGACAGTTGTCCAGTACATTTGTTTTTGTAAGCTCGTCCGCATGTAGATTATGCATGCAGCTACCGCGCGAACGTTACAAAAACAGCGGAAATTTTGCTACTCTGCCCACGCAAATTTTATGAAAATAACATAGGTCTCTAATGCACTTTAAGAATTAATAATACATCTTCCACAGAAAATACAAATATGAAAAATATTTACAAAATTGAGCTTTTGCTTGAGGGATCATAACGATTACTTTAAGCGAAAACACACAAAAAAATATTAATTCAATCAAATTATATCTGCGGTCCCGAAAACACACATCCATCTCGCTCATGCTTACACTCAGTGAGAGTGAGAGAAGAACACGAACCTACTCGGCCTTAAGTCGATGCACAGTTAGCTTAGATGGATATTACATTTTATGAGCAAAAAGTAATAAAAGTAAGTTGGTTCTATTTTTAACTGAGATCGCGTTTTAGACGGTCATTGTTGGCGCTACTGCTTCAGGAAACTGCTTGCAGTTATAGTTCGTGTCATCCACGATGACACGTGGCGTCGTGAATGATACGATCTTGTAACATGATGTGCTTACTTGCATTAGTAGTTGCTGCGGCCCTGGCCATGGTTCTGAGGGTTGCTCGCATTCAAGGGTCTTGTCGACATAACATCTCAGATACATCTGGTCCTATACGGGGTACCTAGTCCTACGTAAAATAGCAGAAAGTTAGGGCACAGCGTAATGGATAGGCGGCCTGATTCGAAGAATGATTAAGACACGTTTAAGATCTTTAAAAGATCGATAACTAAACGACAGACATGTCAAAATTGACGTTTATTTCGATTCCGCTGTGATCCCAATAAGATGTATCTACGATATTTCTAACGTCAAAGTGACATTGGTTGCCCGAATCGAGCTGCTTCTGTCAATTATACGATATAAAAACGATATCTAAATGAGAACTTATCTAAACCTGTGGTGGCAGCATGGTTCCATTTTTATCTCTTATCACTATGCCCGTCACTTTCGCGCTTACATATTTGTTAGAACGTGACAGGCATGGTGACAAATGACAAGGAGCATATTTACCTGCGGCATAAAATATACCAGGAGTACTGATTTTAATTTCTTGTGTTTTGTCGACCGGTCTGGCCTAGTGGGCAGTGACCCTGCCTATGAAGCCGATGGTCCTGGGTTCGAATCCCGGTAAAGGCATTTATTCGGGTAGTATTTTTATACTACGTCGGTGGTAAACAAGCATACGGCCCGCCTGATGGTAAGCAGTCTCCATAGCTTATGTACGCCTGCAACTCCAGAGGAGTTACATGCGCGTTGCCGACCCTAAACCCTCACCCCCCTCGTTGAGCTCTGTTTCAAAGTATCTATATATTATATTAATCGTTGTCTGAGTACCTACACCACAATCCTTCTTGAGCTTACTGTGGTGCTTAGTCAATTTGTGTAAGAACGTCCAATTTTTAACCGACTTCAATATCATAGAAGGAGGAGGTTCCGTATTCGGTTGTGGCTATTTTATTTATTTATTTATTCTGAAACTCTTATAGATTAGATCTTCGCAGTTTTTTATTAGCAGTAACTAATTTATGCGACTATAGTTAGTAGTGATATGATGTGACGTCACAGGCTTAAGTAATTGTGATTTGAACTACGGCTTCGCGTTAGTTTAAGGAAGCTTTATCGGGTAATATGGTTAATGGCTAATTAACCTGTTTCTACCCACTACCCTAGGCCAGACCGGTCGTCAAGTTTTTAGCGTCAAGTTGCGGATTTATCAGTGCTGCTACTTGACAATAGATGTCGCGACGAACGAAAAGTCTAATGCTCAACAATATTCAGATAACATTATAACCGGATTAACCGTAACTCTATTTTCAGCTCCTTCTAAAAATAGAAATAGAAATGATTTATTGTCAGACCACAGGTAAAAATATAATAGTACATTACGATACAAGTGCGAAAAATAGGAAATTCGAAACGAGTGGCGATAAATTAAAACACGACCGAAGGGAGTGTTTTAAATCGACACGAGTTGCGAATTACCTATTCGCACATGTATCGTACAACGTTTTACAGTACATATGGCCCTTTAAATGTTCGACACAGTAACGTAATATGCTACTTCTCGCACTAGTGCTATAAAGTAGCCCCATATGTACTGTAAAAGAATTTAATGGTAATAAGTCCATGTTCGCAGTCTACCACATTTATGGTGTACAATATTGAATAGCATGCACATCATGCAGTCAAGTTATTTACATTATAACACAGTATTTTATACAATAGGGTTCCCAATTTTATGTCATTACGCTACATCTGTATATGTCAAGTTAATCATTATTATTATTACATTAATATTTTATAATTTGCCATTATTATTTATAAAGTCAAGTGGAGAATAAAACATTTTGCTCAATAGCCATTCATTAAGTGCTTTTTAGGGTTCCGTAGCCAAATGGCATAAAACGGAACCCTTATAGTTTCGCCATGTCCGTCTGTCTGTCTGTCTGTCTGTCTGTCTGTCCGAGGCTTTGCTCCGTGGTCGTTAGTGCTAGAAAACTGAATTTTGGCATGGATATATAAATCAATAAAGCCGACAAAGTCGTACAATAAAATCTAAAAATTTAATTTTTTTTAGGGTACCTCCTCTACACGTAAAGTAGGGGTGAATTTTTTTTTTCGCTTCAACCCTAGAGTGTGGGGTATCGTTGGAAAGGTCTTTCAAAACTAATAGGGGTTTTCAAGCATCATTTTTTGATAAAGTGAATATATTCGGAGATGATCGCTCCGAAAGAAAAAAAAATGTGTCCCCCCCCCTCTAACTTTTGAACCATAGGTCCAAAAAATATGAAAAAAATCGTGGAAGTAGAGCTTAAGAAAGACATTAAATGAAAACTATAGCGGACATGATCAGTTTAGCTGTTTTTGAGTTATCGCAAAAAGTTTTCCCTTCATAGTAAAAAGACTTACTTTAATTAGGTACTGATTATGCAAATTTGCCTATTTGTTTAACTCGGGTGAAAGGTACCATTTACAACTTTTTAAGCTCCAGTTTAGCTTATTGTGACGGAAGAGTAACTACGGAACCCTACACTGAGCGTGGCCCGACATGCTCTTGGCCGGTTATTTAAATCTAGTACTGTCAAGGTTCTTAAATACATCCGGAATATTGTTATAGATCTTGATTGCCCTGGAAAAAATGCTATTTTCGTAAAATGTCGATTTAGTTTGATGCGTATTATAAAACGTAATATCATAATAATAATCATTTTCAATTGGTTCATGGTCAATGCCGTCATGAGATGAAGTAGGTACACATGCAGTGTTCGTAGATTGTTTTTACTGCGTGCTTCCCTTTACGTACACAATATGGTCAGTCGTCAGCCTAATCTACAAGACATGATACTAAAAAGAGTGTACAAAATTCCCAAGCCCCCTGTTAAAACTGCTTTTGCTATGAGATTCTCGGCTTATCTCTTTCCGCATTTATACAATAAATTAGTAAAAATCTGCGACATAAGGCACTGTAACTTAACTGAAGCAAAAAGGCATATCCAACCCCTACGACTTTCTTGGAACTATGATGAGTCAGAGGATATTTTGAAATGACTGTAGTAGACGACAATATTCAATTGCGTCTGCTCCCGAAAGATGAATAACTTCTACAGCTACTTTTCTTTTATTTTGTTTTCTCTCACATTTCGTAGTTATACACACGCACATATTCATACATACATACTCACATATATACACACATACCCTCACATAAACACTTTCACTTACATACAACTTACTGAGACCTTTTTAACTGTTTTTGTGCTTAGTTTGATAGTTAGTCATATAATAAAAAAATCTTATTTAATTTAGCTTTAACAATTTAATAATGTATTCTGTTAAAATGAGAACCGCACCATTTCGATACTTCTCTGAGATTCCCACGTGACAGGCTGAGCCTAGTGTGGGGATCAATGTACTGCTGGTCTTGTAATGCCAAATTCTTGAAATAAATATTATTCTTATTCTTCTTATTCTTATTATTATGCTAGCTGTATAGTAATAAAAACCGATCTTGTTGAACAATTGATGTATTCACGCAAATTTTGTTAAAACATAACCTAAGTATATTATATGCAGTTTGTTCTGTACTCTGTAGCTAATATATGGCACAGAGTATTACTTATAATAATAATTGAGAGCGCACTATTCGCCAACAAACTGTCTTCATTTGATGAAGCTTTTGTATGTAAGTAGTCATAAGTATTTTTTTAAATAAATAATAATAATAAATTTACGAGTTTGTACTCGTTTCTCAAGTTGCATGTAATATTAGTTGTAAATTGTTAAGCAAGACCCATTTCGTCAGTTGCAACATTAGTGACATCTAGTGTCAAGTTAGCGGCACCTACTAATAAATCCGCTACGCTAGATGTCGACTACGAAAAAAATAAGCGTTTTGGTAAGAATATTGATGTATGGAGTGAACACTCTATGCTTGCACACATAAAAAAGAAAAAAAATGATTCCCAGACAGCAAACGACTGAAAAACAAAAATGGGACATTTACTTTACTTTGTTCTTTTGGTGCAATTTCCGCACAGGAAGTTTGAAAAGTAATCAAATCACGCTCCGTAGAATATTGAATTGCTGAAACGTACCCAGTACAAGAAATTACTTGTTTCGTTGAAAGTTTATTTTTGGAGATACCTAAATATAATATGTATTCATAATATATCTGTTGAGGCTTCCTAGCTGATATTTAAAAATAACTTTTTTATTTTAGAGGAAAGGGGACGGCCGCTGCTCCATACTAACTTAGTCCCCATTCTCCTCTCTGCTTTGGATATTGACATTATGGAAAATATTTTCATCTTAACGGCCTAGCTTAGTCGGTAGTGGGCCTGCCTACAAAGCAGGAGGTCAAGGGTTCTAATCCTGGTATAGTAATTTACGATACAAGTGCAGAAAATAGGAAATTCGCAACGAGTGGTGATAAATTAAAACACGACCGAAGGGAGGAGGATTCACACGTGTATCGTACAACGTTTTACAGTACATATGGCTCTTTAGTTTAGATATTATGCACGAAAAGTGCTCATTCCCGCACGCGTGCGGGAAAGTAGCACCATATGTACTGTCAAGTCACTTTTATTGTTGTCAGTCAGATAAATAAAAAAATTGCGTGACGATTTTTTTTATTTATTCCTGGGTTATGTATGTTATCTATGTATCTAACAATAAGTACATATTCATCTATATAAGACCCGGACCCGGACCCGGGTATGTCCTTAAACTACGTCCAAAAGAGTGGTATGGGTATTGTGAATGTCATCTCGCTTTGTGTGGTAGGGCACAGTACAGAGGATGTCATTCCAGATCTAGAGCAGAGCCCAACTGGGGAAGTACCTCCACCTTACAGAAAACCGCAGCCAAATAACACTAGACCCTACTCATAGTGTTGTGTTCCTGCCGGTGAGTAAGGTTGCCAGAGCTCAACGAAGGGAGGGGGTTTAGGGTCGGCAACGCGCATGTAACTCCTCTGAAGTTGCAGGCGTACATAGGCTAAGGAGTCTGCTTACCATCAGGCGGGCCGTATGCTTGTTTGCCACCAACGTAGTATTTAAAAAAAAATGTATATCGTTGCCTAGTACCCATAGCTTAATTTGGGGCTAATTTGATCTGTTTAAGATTGTCCCCAAATATTTATTTAGATATAAAATAAGCATTTATTTGACATTTAAGATGGGTATTCCTTCACTCTGTTTTAAGATAAATCTAGATGCTGTAGATAAATGTCGAGTCGGTCTGAGACATTTGGTGTGGCGTGGGAGTGCACTGAGCTCTCAGACGCATTCAGAAGTGTTTTACGCTATATTACTCTTGCTATTGTACGGTTTAAGTCACAAGCGAAGGCGGGACACTATGGAAATAAAGCCTTTTGAATATAAGCCTAAAATCCAAACAAGGAAAGCCTTAACTAAATAAAATGCACTGCTGTATATAACAATGTTACACATTATCTAAAATTTATGTAATATCAATGCTTCTGCCGTAGGTAAAACGCTGCAACGCAAGTTCGCTCTCTTATTTTGATAAGTAGGATATTTTTTGTTGGATCTTATAGGCAAAACACTTTGTAGCTAATATTTTAAATAAATACACTAATAATATAAATGCAGTTAGATATATAATGTGAAAATTTCAGCCTTATAAGTTCTTAAGAATTTTCAAAGGCCGAAATGTTGAAACCATTATATGCATTTTTCTCAAAACTGCGTTCTTTGACATGCAGCTTTGACATTCTACCATTTGACGAAACTTAAAGAAACAAAAACAGAAAAAAACAAGTTGAACATTATTAATTAAATTATCTAAGGTCACAATATATATGTAAGCGCTATCCTGAGAAAAATATAAACAGCTCGCGGGGACGACCTCCATGGTCTTTTACCAAAGCCGTATCATATCATATTACTATATTCGATATACTACTAATAATATTATAAAAGCGAACGTAGCTCTGTCTGCCTGTTACCTTTTCACGCTTAAACCGGTGAACCGATTAAGTTGAATTTTATGGAGATAATTTGAGGCCATCTCAGGTAGATGAAGTTAAAGAAAAAAACTAGTCTTTTATAGCATAAATAGTCTCAGAGCTGTTAACCTCGCGATAATATTCACATAGGCTTAAAAAATTAAAAAAACAAAATATTCACTTCTTTGAGTCATTATCATAGCGTACTCAGAATGATCTAAAGTGCCTACCTAATGGCACTTATGTTCTTTATGCCAATTTCCACAATTTTGAACATTTTTCAAAAAACGAAACGACAGTAAAAATATATGTGACTACTGATTCTTGTAAATCATAAATCATAAATCTTTATTTGTCCAACATAGGTATACAGGTTGTTACATTATGGTATAGCTTCACTATGTGGTGCCTTTCGGCATACAAATTGTAAGGGCATGCATGTCACCTTATTTATACTAAACTTAAATTAGGTCTTCCAGAAACTCGTTAACAGTGTAGTAGTACTTATCGACTAGTAATTTTTTTAGGAGGGTTTTGATAATATTCAGCTTTTGTACAGATTTAATTCGTAGTGGTAATTTATTTATAGATTTTTGGAGCCATTCCAACTACATTTTTTTGATACAGTGCTGTATTAGGTACTACATGATGTAATATCCTATGACGAAGACGTGTACTGTTGAAGCTTAGATATAAATGAGAGTTCTGTCTAACAAAGATCGACATTTCATAAATGTAAAGGCTAGGGAGTGTCAATATATTTAAATATTTAAAGTATGGCTTACATGGTTCTAAAGAAAAAGATGATGCGTTAGGTCAGAAGCACCGCATACTGACCTAACGCATCTTTTTATAATTTCACGGTCAGTTGAATTGGCCCAGAAAATTATACCGTACCTTAACGCTGAAGTTACAAATGCATGGTATGCGGTAAGCACAGCTGACAGACTGACTCTTTTCCTTGAATTATATAGTGCGTATGAGAATTAATATATTATATATAATAATAAAAAAATAATTTCGTACATATAGAGTCAATTTGATGTTTCCAAGTTAGTTTATTGTCTACATTTAATCCTAAAGATTTAGTAATGTCAGTTTCATCTATTTTATGTCCATTAAAAGCTACTGTTAAAGAGGGAGGGTCAGTTCTTTGTCTAAATGTCATTAGCTTTGTTTTATCAAGATTAATTTTCAAGTTATTCCTAGTCAGCCATTCTATAATTATACTTAATGTCCTATTGATTTCAGTCTCGTATGAACCTACGTTTTCTCCAGATATTATAACGGTACTATCGTCAGTGAAGAGAATCATAGGATGATCTATAATTTTCGGCATGTCATTTATATAAATGAGAAACGGCAGGGGACCTAAAACGCTCCCCTGTGGCACTCCATAAAAGATATCCCTTGAGTTAGAAGAAAAGGAGATTTCGGTTTTTGACTTTACGCATAGTTTGCTGACTTCAGTAATTTGTGTCCTGCCACTGAGGTATGACTTAATTAGAGAATGGACATTACCACGTATTCCATAGCGATAGAGTTTATCTAAAAGTATTCGATGGTCAACGTAGTCGAACGCTTTTGACATGTCCATATATAATGCGGCAACTGGAATCCTTTTGTCCACGTTAATTAGTACCTTTTGGATTAACTCATAAATAGCCATATTGATGGACATGCCTTTGCAGAATCCTTTCTGTTCTACAGCAAATAATTTGTTATGTTCAAAGTAACTTACCACGCTGCTGTAAATATGCTTTTCTATGATTTTAGAAAAGATTGGAATAAGCGAAAAAAAAATTGGAAAAGATTAGAATTGTCAAATTTTGTGAGCACAAAGTTTTTGTGCTCACTAGTTGGCGCCACTGTAGATGGTTGTCCGGAAAAACTGCTTTCAAAATTATGATATTTTTATTAAAAAAATAGTCCTAATATACAAAAAAAAAAAATATTTTAACGTATAAATTTGCCATTTTTTACACCTGATTAATTATATCTAATGTTTTCCATGAAGAATCAAAACTGAAAAACGATTTGCCACAATTATGAATAAAGAGTGAAAATTCGCAATAAAAAAAGCATGTAACCCCCAAAAATACTATGCTTTGACATTTTGAAAGATCTCCGTGTATACTAGCGCCTCTAGCGGCGAAATTAAACGCGTTAGCCCTCATTGCGACTTGTAGAGAAAAACATCCGGACACTAAATAGCAGTTTGCCCGAGTCAAAACAGAAACCTTCGCTAACGCTTCGGTCAATTAGGCCCATTAGCTAAGCTAAACAGCACCGAAATTCACGTCCGGTGGTAAACTCACGCTGCATGCTGTAGCATAATGAGCCATTGTATTCCCTTGGAACCACGGTGAGGTCAAAAGTATAAAGGACTACTAGTACATGATGCAGAAATAACTGACCCCCCCTGCATAGAAATTTGTTCGCACAACATATCTCTGCAGCTGACTGTACATCCGTATGAATCAATCAATCTTCGTGTCTTATGGCCGTATCGATATTACCTCTGATTCCAACGTCAAGGTTAAAGAAGGCACGCTATTTGCGTTTAATATTAACCGACTACTTCCAACGGTAAAGTTTTCTCAATTCCAGAAGAATTCAAAGCTAAATATAGATAAACTTGGTTATACAGAACTGGCGCGAGATTACTGAGCTGTCAACATTGTTATAGAAAATCCGCGCCAGTTTCTTGAATTGACCTATAGTTAAATGTATGTTTTACTGCGTCGACATTCGTGTTGCACCTCATACGTGTTCTCGTAGAAACGCCCGCTGAGACATATTGTGGGGCGTTTTCCGCCCTATTACTCCCGCAGCTGCTGTTTGTCGGGCCCAAAGTATGAGATAAGGCGAATTTAGAATTACGAAGTTGGAATTAGTAATCAGACCAACAAAAAATCGAATGAGTGTTAGCGTATTGATAACGCCTTAATAAAACATGGAATTTGATGCAAAGACTGCATCTTGACATCACCATGTTCTCAAAAAAGAAAAGACTGCTCGTCTATAGCACTAGCATTCAGATTCTTATTTCACTGTAGTTGATAATATCAAGTCTTGCCCCCCACCTGGCGGTGCAAACTCTTTAATAACATGCCTGACAAGAAATTGCAACATACAAAGTGGTAAGAACACTTTATAATTAAATTAACACATCAAAGGGGATGTAAATATTTTACGGAATTATATTGATAACAAAAATGCAAGTCTTGACAAAAGCAAAAGTCTTGACGTGCGCGGCAGTAGCAACAGCCTCCTAAGGACGTTGGCTGAACGCCTTGATTGCCATCTCACGAGCTACTGGGTAGACGTGTTGATAGGTAAGGCTAAATAAGCTGGATAACTTAATTTTAATTTAGTTTTATGTAAGTTGATTGGTACTAACGTAGGGTGTAAGAATTATTTTACTGTTACAAAATTTATGGATCTTATCGGTCTGAAATAAATGATTTTTATTGTATTTAAAAGTGCAAACTTCTCAAATTTCTATACGCCATCGCTTATCACTTACACCGCCCAAGCCGAGGTTGGATGTTAGCCAAAATTGGATTCGTTTTAGTGCACTTTTCTCTCGTGATGTATTATTTCTCGGCACTAACACACGGAGACTGCTGGTAATGCACCTGCCTTGCGATTCTCTGAAATTGTTGGGAGTAAAATGGTTTTAAGATGCTATCAACGTGCTTGCGATACAGTTTAAGTACCTATATTTCAACGTTTGCTACGTTTGAAATTGCTATTTTGACACAGTGCATGACGAGGAATTTTAGGTCCATGGGGCCCAGCGAGCACAAGTTTGTTGCAGAAATCCCGAAGCGTCTGGTTGACGTAACTGGTGACCGAAGAGTTGGCGGCTTCCTCGCACAACGTATCAGCATTGCGATACAATGAGGAAATGCCGCCAGCATCCTTGGTACAATGCCTCAAGGACCTATTTTATATTTATGTTAGTAATAGTATTTAACACCACTGTATACATCCATTATGTATAATGTTATTGTAAATAAAAAAATATTATGAATTATGAGCGCTGGTAGCCTAGCGGTAAGATCGTGCGACTTGCAATCCGGAGGTCGCGGATTCAAACTACGGCTCGTACCAATGAGTTTTTCGGAACTTATGTACGAAATATCATTTGATATTTACCAGTCGCTTTTCGGAGAGGGAAAACATCGTTAGGAAACCAGGCTAATCCCAACAAGGCCTAATTTACCCTCTGGGTTGGAAGGTCTGATGGCAGTCGCTTTCGTAAAAACAAGTGGCTACACCAAATCTTGGGATTAGTTGTCACGCGGACCCCAGGCTCCCATGAGCCGTGGCAAAATGCCGGAACAACGCGAGGAAGAAGGAAGAAAAAGGCTAGGTCCGAGTATGGCGACGGCTAAGTTCGTGTATAGCGACGGCTAGGTCCGTGTATGGCGACGGCCAGGTCCGTGTATGGCGACGGCTAGGTCCGTGTATGGCGACGGCTGGGTCCGATAATGGCAACGGCTAGGTCCGTGTATGGTGACGGCCAGGTCCGTGTATGGCCACGGCTAGGTCCGTGTATGGCGACGGCTAGGTCCTCGTGTCTATATCACGCGTGCATTGAGCTGAGCCCCTCTATAGGTATATACTCGTACCTAATATACCGTAAGCAATATTATAATAAACGATTTTAGACACATTGACATAAGGATTGTTTCTGAAGCAGTTTTTCGTTGTTAAGGATTATACCTACTGTAGGATTACTGTAGTAATAAAATAAGCTTTCGTTTACCGGAATCCGTACAATACAAAGACTACCAAGTTACAAATCCCATTAAACTGACCGCGAACTTCGGTTCGCGTGACAGACGGAAATGCATCGTTTGCACGGAGGATTTCAGCACGCGATGTTTAATGCGAATATTTAAACTGAAGGGAAGATATAGAAGAATGATTCATAACGGTTTAAGCCTTTATAAGGCAGAGGGAATATGTTTCCCACCTGATTTTGAACTTTATTTCAAAGTTATAGGGGTTTAATTATGCATAATTTCTGACACGATTAAGGGTTAAAGGGGTACTAGAGAAACTCGGGGATTTTACGGCACTAATACAATATTATTGATATCTGGGCCGATTTTTATTTTGTGGTCGAATTGGTTTTTCGCCAGATATCGATACAATGCTCTGGATCAATCGGTAGTTCCTTATCCTGTACAGAATAAGCGCAATTTATTCGTATATCCTTAAAAAGCATCCAACGAGTTAAAAAAAAGTGGTAGTTTCGTAAAACGGAAATAGTAGAAATTGCGGAAAATTGGAAATTCGCAACGAGCGGTGATAAATTAAAAACACAAAGAATCCTGTACCCCTAGTGTAAATTTTATCGACATCATAACGTGACGAACGCGTTTGCGTTAAGTCTCATTTTGTATAGGATTTTCAGTTTCCAAAACGTCCCGCTTGGCGCGCTCTTTCTAAATCCAATACAAAATGACACTAAACGCAAACGCGTACGTCACGTTTTAAAATCGAATTTATTTACACTAGGGGTACTGATGTATGGAGTGAGCACTCAGTTATAAACGCTTTACGCTTTACTATCTACTCCATATAAAAATAAACTGTTATAGGGACATCATTTGACGTGAGAGGAATGGGTACTAATCATGGTAAGAGAGGGTACTGACCAGCTAAGCGATAACCTTTATAAATGATAGCTCCAACTGCGCTCTTTATGTTGTTACATTGAGGTCGACACTGGGGCAACTGTGCTCTTGCAAACAAATTACGAGAAATGCTAAGCGGCCCGATTCAAACTTTAAAATACGTCAAACATTAGGTCAAGATACGATATGGATTGGAAATGTCAATGTCAAAAGTGACATTTTAGTTTGAAAAAATGAGTTCCTACATTTGAAGGTCGAATAGGGCCGTCAGTATGCGGTTTTCGTTGTGTGAAGCTTACACACTAGTTTTAACGTCATATTTGTGTCCGCCGTGGTTTGGAACATGAGATTAGTATAGGAAAGTCTTAGTGTAAGGCCTGAGTGGACGCTCGAGTTGGGCATGCAGCGGGGCGGGGCGTGCGGCGTGCATGTTAAACAAATGCAAACGTATAGGAGCGGCCTTAGTGCACGCTGCTTACATCACTTGTGAGCCCGACGCTACGCTGCACGCCCCGCCGCACGCTCCGCTTCGAGCATCCACTCAGGCCTTACACTTAAACGAAATTGATACGTTTATGTTATGACACTTATGACTGTTTTCTTATTTTTTAATATTCAGGGCCACTTTATTTCATAAGGTTACGTAATAGTACGTTCAATATATCTAGTAAGTAAATAATTATCATTATCAAATTACAAAAACACAGACATGCAATATTATCTCTAAAATGCTAAGAAATACTATATTAGCCTTACTAGGGCCACTATAAATGTCATTTCCAAAGCTCTTCCGAAACGCTCTTATCGCTTATAGTCAAAAATACTATTACATTTACAATGATGCATCTCTTTTGAGAAACATAACAATTATTAGTAGTTAACGACTGCCCTACTCATATATTTTATATAATTCGAATATTTCATATTTCTTTTCTATATTTTATGCAAGATTAAATAAATATTGGCAAAACAGCATTCCCACATCAATAAAGAACTTACGACAGTCTTTCAAAGAACAATTTTCTAAAATAAACTAGGTACAGTGCAGTTGCTGTCAAGATAGTTTAGGAAACACTTTTAACACCAGTTATTGGCGGCGCCATTTCTTAGTTAAGTTTTATTGTAGGTTAGACGCGGCTTTAAAAGGGTAATCCAGTTTATCCTTGAAGTTATTTTAAGGATTTGAAACAGAATTATCCAATTAGTCATCGAATTTTGGCGTATAATATGGTAACCACCTGTGAAGCAAAGATAAACAGAGCGGACTTCCATATCATTAGCAACAATTGAAATAAATAGCTATTCGCCACTTTTTGATATTTAACAAATTTAACTCATATCAATAAAATAATAAAGATCAAAGTCAAGTAGCGTTCTAAACGTTTTAATCATGTGTCTAAAGCTGGCAGTATATTTACTGTGTGTGCAAAATTTTCTTTGACAGTCCACCTCTATTTCAAATTCTCTTTGGATATATTTACTCACATACGTAGTCACACATACATAGTCTAAAACTAACTATAGTGGTTGGATCTTATTAAAAAGCATATCAATTTATAATTCTTTTACTTTTATACACCTATTCTTAGTTCAACCTTAGTTTGTCATCTTCCAATCCCTCCTCAATCTCCGTAGAACGGAGTTATTATTTAAATTTGTAATCCGGTCAGATGAGACAGAGGTAAAGTAACCTTAAGGCACTTACACAATCAACGGTATCAGTATTGGGATACTCCACAACGTCGTTTCACGACCATCTGATATCGACTATACAATTTTATTGACAGCTGTAAAAGTACAAGTAAGTAAGTGGGGAATAATGCTTGAAACTTGCCCCAAAAGCTAGATTATACATCTAAACCTAAATTCAGGTCATTGTCAGATCAATTTGATTATGAAATATACGACACTATTTATTTAGAAGGCGGTGGAGGCCTAGTGGATATAAAGTCCGACTTTTAATCCGGAGGTCGCGGGTTCAAATCCTGGCTCGTAACAATGAGTTTTTCGGAACATATGTACGAAATATCATTTGATATTTACCAGTAGCTTTTCGGTGAAGGAAAACATCGTGAGGAAACCTGCATACTTCTGTGAAGAAATTCAAAGGTGGCGTGGGGTCTGTAGCCCGAGCCTTCTCGCGCATGAGAGCCGCGGCAGTGGGAATTATTATTATTAATTATTATTATTTATTTAGAAACCGAAGAGTTGTCTTAAATGGCATCGTTGTTTGTAAGTAATTAAATAATTGATCTTGAATATTCGATGTCTATATGGTAGTTCATAAAAAAAAACCATTGTTGTCCATTACCGACGGAGAATGATATTGTTGTCGTCCCGCAAAGAGATAGTGCAACAAACATTTTTAAAATTATTATTTTTGGGCTCCTATAGGTATTAAGTATGTATGCCCTCGGGCATAGTGTTAAGTAAATAAAGTACACGTCAACACATTTTTTAAGTGTCTCATACTTGTAGTTATTAATTCGTAGCTTTAAGTACAGTCAGCATCAAAAGTAGCGGATCAAACAAGGTTTCAAAAGTAACAGCTTAACAAAATGTGGTGGTTCTACATGTAGAACAATTAAGACGGTAAAAGATATATTTGGAAAAGTTATCCAGAATATCAGATACTTTTGGCGCGATGTTTCATTCGTTACTATTGATGCTGACTGTACAACATATTTGCCCACGGTTAGTGTCCGAGTATTATCTTATACTTTTAAACGAGCAATTCTTGAATATTTATATATTTCGGGGATTTCGGAAACGGTTCTAACGATTTCGATGACATTTGCTATATAGGGGTTTTTGGGGGGCGAAAAATCGATCTAGTCTATAAGACGATGACGACGAAGAAGAAGATTAAGACCTATCTCTATCTCTGGAAAAACGCGCATTTTTGAGTTTTTAATAAAAACTTATTAAGTTTTCCAAACAAAGCTCGGTCTCCCACATATACTAAATAAACTATGGCAAAACCCAAATTTCATTCTTCATTAATTCTGAGAGATTAAAATTACCTTATGCCTTATTTTAGGTTTATAAACTATTCAAATACCAAATTTTATTCAATCCCGTTTCTCCGTTTATGGCTTAAGCAAAAAAAATTCAAACGCCTATAATTTCAAATTTCAAATATCCAAACTTTGGCTAGCCCAATGTTCAACTTCAATTTCACAATAGTGCCCAATCTCAGCTTTGACATCGATACGATACGGCATCGAGTAATGCGCAAGGGCTCTTAGCTTTTCTTGAAACTTCGTTCCTTCAATCTTCAATCATTGGGCGACTTGTGTCTATTCTGATTTTGGCATCAGCTTAATTTGATTTGAAAAGTCTCATTTTGTTAATTTACTGAAGTAATTAGATAATTGGATGGAATACTGAGTTGTGCTCATTTTGTAAATGGGCTCAAAAATAAATTTATAAAGTCAGTTATCTCTGTTAAGTAAATACCTAAATGAATTGTTTGTAGTAAACTTTCACTCGGGAATTTATAGAAATTTCTAATCTACTAATTAATATTATGATTATGTACGAGTTCTGTTTCGTGTCCATGTTTATGAAGATGTAACATCATTAATAAAATTATAAGTCGCAAACTTTTTATAATAAGCCTGTCTCATCATTTCTTGACACGTTTCACCTTTTATTAAAATTCCTAACTTTTTTAAGAAATTCCCTAGTATCAGTGGGGGGAAACTGTAGTGTTCGGGCGCTCTCAGCTCCGTTCGACTCGGCATTGCTACGAGGAATTATTAGGGTTGGCAAAAATTTACGTCCCTTTGCGTGCACAATCACAGATAAGAAAATGTCTTGATTTTGACAACCCTAAATAGCTGAAAGAGTTAGTGCCATACATCAGAAAGGGACTATATGATTCGTCCCTGAATCGCTGTTAAACTTCGGTTTTGTAGGAAGTTTCCTTTCTGTGGTAGTGTATAGGTTTTGTTTTATTCTATACATAAGCATCATTTATAAACCCGACAAAAAAAGAAGTGTGTTTGACACCAATGTCGGTCTGTCTGTTTGTCTGTCTGTCTGTGACATCGTAACTCTCCAACGGGATGTTTTTTTTGCAGATCTAATTCCATATAACTACATATAGTAAACACCCCTATAATGGAACAGGGGATGGTATAGACAAATCCTGTAAAACAAGTATTTACCATCAGTTTTTAATCGCTGGCAACATTTTACCATAAATAAGAGCCAAAGAGCTGCTTCAGTTTAATTTTTCGTTGATATTTGTGAAATTGAAAATTAATGGCGCCATACATCATGGGATGCATACATGACTGGAGCAAAAAACCATTGTTTTAATTGGTTAATAATATTGAAACCAATTTCAGTAGCTTTCCTTAAATACATACAATAAATAAAGAACGAATTGGACATTCAACTTTTAAAGCATAAAGCGGTAGAAATTTTACAGATGTCGATGAAATAACGAAAATTCTCCAAATATTCTCTTAAATGACCCATCATTGGTGCCGTTAACATATTGTCCACCAAATGTCAACAATTTACTATGAGTTATTAGTGAGAAAAATACTATTCTTTTGGCCCTCATAAGTTTCCACGGAAAACCTTAAGGGCTCATCTGTTTTAACCCGAAAGAGCAATGCGAGAATCATAGATATAAGAAGTAAGGAGATTTATAACGAAGCATAATTTCAACGAGTCTCGCTGTCTCCAACTGTCCCCCACCACATCATTAAAGGCGTGGCCAGACAACCAACTCACGCGCTGTGATTGGCCAAACCGCGCGGTGTAGGAGCCTAGAGCGGCGGCACTAGAGTGAGGACAATTCGATAGAGCTATCGATATTTTACATGTTCTGAAAATGACCTAAGAGTTTTGACATTTTTGTTTTAAGTAATAATTGCCATAGACTTAATTTATATTCCTTTAAATTTTTGACCTTATTTACGAGCTAAGAATTGTAAGGTACGTGTAAGGTATATTAGTTGAGCCATAAGTTCTCTCACAAAGGTTTTTACTGATAAAATGTAATACAAAGCTTTTAATATAAAAAAAAAACATGTACCATGATGCGAAAGCTTGTTTATGCTTAACTAATCAAATTGGTTTAAATTTTAGTCATTATTTGATGTAATGTTTGTTTAAATTGTTTACTTTCGGATTGTCGTTAGACGCGAGCGCTTCATTAAAAAAATAGTTTCAGTTTATTATAGCATATTTCGTCACCAATTGAAAGCAATTCCAGCATATTATATAGTAAGTATAATGCACCATTAAATAAGCTTTTATATCATATGTACGAATAATAAGGAAACAGTAATCATAATTATCAGTAAAAATCTTTCTGATAGAACTTTTGGATCGACTAAGTATACAATATATATTTATATATTATAATAGTATTTTAAACATATTTATATTCTATCTGTAACTGTAACTGTAAACATTTTTCTTGAAAATGATCCGAACAAATAACACTTTTCTCGCTCGTAAACCAGTTAGGGCCCTTTTCCTGTAGCATTTATCCATTTTTCGTTAATACTGGGATTATTCGGGAAACTGAAAAAAATTGCAATCATGAACATATTTCTTTTTTGACTCACTGTAAACTGTACCTCTGTAAATTCCATTCACCACCGTTTCTTTTTCAATTGTTTACTCTAAATAATTGTATATTATTATTTTCAATTGTAGTATTGTTTTTTTTTTACTTGTAAACCGTATTATCCACCACAGGAAAGGCTATGCCTAGTGTGGGGGCCAGCATAAATGTAATACTGTTATTATTTTATTTCTGAAATAAAACATTTGTACATTTGTACAATTGTACTTAATTAAATCAGTTTATTTTTTGGATTACCTTTTCGATTTTTAATCCAAATTAATAAGTATTAAATTAACCATGAGGTGCATCTGCATATAAAATAATTGTAAAATTTTACTTGAAAAATAATTACTTTCGTATGAAAGTAATTATTTTTAATGTGTGTATACACTATATCCAAACATTTTTATCGATAACGCTCAAAGATCAATTATATGCACGAGCACCACTCTACGTCGCGGCGTCAATGAAGGGAGCGGTTGGCGGTCGTACCAAGAAACAATAATGTCCCTTTGAATATCGTTAGCGGTTTAATGCATTGCGCCGTTGCTAAGGACACTACAAATAGTTTTCCATGCCAAAGCGTCAATGTAGAATGCATAGACAAATTGCCACGCGTTTGTATGACAACATGGTCTGACTCAGAAAAATCATATGTCACTGGATTTATTTGTTAAAATGTGTGGTTTTATTGACTAATACGTGAAAAAAAATGTACTATGTAACTCCATGATCCTTATAGTTTCTGGATGCACTCCTATTTCGACACAAAATAACGCTATAATTCGGCATTTCAATAAAATTGACGCGCACATTGTTCAATGACAGCTAATTTGCTACTGTCTTACGGCGGGCCGGTATGGCCACGATGTGGCCATGTCGCGGCGACACGCGCCACGCCTCCGTCAGCCATCTAGTACTTTCTATGATCTGAGGCGAGAATACATCACAGAATAAAGCCACATACGATTGTATCTCGCATCGCATTCACTTTAAAATGTAAACCTTATTGCCTGTAAATAAAGTTTAGATTATTTATTGAAATGTTACCAATTGAAAAGTGAATGCGTAAATCGAGCGTGTCCGTTCTCGATTAAGAACCTTTTTACGAAAAGGATATGCTCTTACTTATTCGAGTAAACGTGAAGGGAATTACAGAAAATGTATATATGCAATTTATATGAATGGGAGTTAATTTACCTGTAGGAAATTGGAAAGCAATTCGGATTGAAATGTAATGGAATAAAAATAAGATCATCGTTTATTACGTACGTAATACCGTTACACACGTGCTTGTGGTTTTTTGCGACGGATCTGTTATTGTATTAGGGCATATTTAGTTAAAAACTGGCCCAGTGCGAGTCGGACTCGCGCACGAAGGGTTCCGTGCCATTATCTAAATATCACTTTTTTGTATGGGAGCCCCCTTAAATGTTTATTTTATTCTCTTTTTAGTATTTGTGGCTATAGCGGCAACAGAAATACATAATCTGATGAAATTTCAACTGGATAACTATCACGTTTCATAAGATATAGCCTGGTGACGGACGGACGGACGGATGGAGAGCGGAATCTCAGTAATAGGGTCCCGTTTGACCCTTTGGGTACGGAACCCTAAAATGTACCATTTACTTTTTTTGAAAAACCGTCGTCTTTTGGGTCTACTCAGTATCACGAGGACAATCGATTTAAAAATGAAAAATAATGTGTCCAAGGAAAATTAGAAATTTTGTGACGTATTTTTTTATAAATTTTGTATGGACCGTCACAAAACTGACACCCAAAATGTGTATGAAAAACTGGGAACACTTTTTTCTCGACAACGAGACACACGAGTCGATACGAGCTCTCAAAGTTAAAATGATCAGGCATTTTTGGCAAAATATGATTCAATATATGAACTTCCTATCAAACGCGAGCCCATCCGTCATAAAACCATTTATACCTGACAATAACAATAAAATCATAAAAACAATATGTCAGCTTTTATTGAAACAAGGAAAATGTTTTCCTGTAACTAATCTGATTGTTGCTTTACCATTTATTCTATATTTTCTATTGAACTAACCATCATTTATTCATTTATCAACTGTTGATTATTTTGTGCGAGTGTTCAGGAGAAAAATTGCTTAGGAATATTATTTTGAGTATATCTTCATCATCTTATTGTAGGCAAATGTACTATGTGTACTTTAAAGGTGTTTACGTCGATTTGTACAATAGTATCTGCATTAAAGACGTTAACTGTTTAAGAAATACAAACAAGTTACTAGTTCGAAAAAATAGAACGGGTTATGGCAAAAGTAGCGTAATGTATGAGGGAGCACGGATGTATAATGAACTAATGAATGAATAATGTGAAATATTGTGAGTCTCTTAGTGCATTTAAAACCAAATTAAAAATACACATACATAATAATGTAATAATATAAACCTCTAGCGATCATGCTATTCATGTTTATTTTTAAGAAAATCGAATATTTTAGCTCATTTTTAGTGAACTGTCTTATGAGTAAATAAAGAATCTCTCTAAACCTTAATACCAATACCCTAAAGTCCTTTTTTGTGTGAAAGGGCATATAATGTCAAGTTTGTTTTAGTCGCACTCAATAATTATGAGTTGTGTTTCTGAAGACGCAAATGCACAACATATGAAACTGTGCAAGTGACATTTTATTACCTTCATAATGCGTTGTTTATTCTTGCTCATAACTGTTTTACAGGTATGCGTAATTGCGTAATGCGCATGCGTCAGAGGTGAATATTTACATTTAAAAATACGCAATATCAAATTCGTCCAGTCTCAGCTATGGAAGGTAGAGACAAGGACCAGAATATCCATATACCAAAAAGTGTCCGACAAAAAACCATAAATTGGTGGCGCTTCAATACCTAGAATACTTGAGAAAAAAATCTAATCATAGACAGCGCACTTCACTCCGTCAATAACGCCTAGGTTCTTAGCTACTGTAGCGCTACTCTGGAGAAATTTGGAACTATTATTCATAGCTGACAGCTGGACACTTTTGCAACAGTTCTGCCTAAGGAAATTCTGTTTATTTGCCTTTACCTTCCACAGTCTCAGCACGGTACGTAGGCCTTTTCTAAGTTTGAAATGTCAACTTGATTTGTTATCGTTATGACCATACTATGAGACGTTTTAGAAGATATTAAATTATTATTATTAGGGCGGCCCGTGAACCTTCAGTAAGTAGTGTATATACTTAGAAAAATTTGACCTATGCCGCCGTGACCCCTGTGACCAAATGGCTCAGGCACCTGCCGCGAGAGCAGAGGACGCTGGTTCCACACACCTTTCGTAGTACATATATGACATTTATTTCAGTTTATTATACCCATACACGATTTCTCAGGAGCAAATACATACCAGTGCTAATGATTAGTTAAATATCGATTCACGTGGCTACCAATGTCAGTACCAAGCAATTACTAAATCAAAATAATAAGTGTGCATCATCCATTATACTTATTTAAGAGTATTATCATTTTCATTACCAATTGTCAAACCTCTTCAATTTATTCTTATTATACAACTGTGAATCATACCAGAGAAAATTTGAAATTGGGGTGAATTGCTAAAGAAAGCTTTGTATTTAACAAGTTTAACACATATCAGTGAAATAATAAGGTTCAAAGTCAAATGGCGTTCTAAAAGTTTTAATCATGTGTCTGAAGATGGCAGTAAATTTACAGTGGCTACAAAATTTTCTTTGACAATCAACCTCTATTTCAAGTTCTCTTTGATTATACCGTTCCGTTCCGTTCCGTTCAGTGACTACACCAGCCAGCAGTTACTGCTGCAAGGACGCAGAGGCGTTGGTCACAAAGGGGAGGGAGGGACGGAGAGGCTCATCGAGCTTGCTCAAATACACGCGCTGGTACGATACAGGTCGTCGGTCAGAGGCGTATGCTACGGGACGCTAACAACCTCCGTCCAGACAAACCTGTTCCGAGCTAGGACGTTATCCGGGCCTACTCGTGTACTCCTTCCATCATCTGCCGCCCCGGCATGCTCAACTGGCCCTCCTGCCCGAGACACCGGTGAGCCAATAATACAGGTGGGGAGTGTGGGGCTCGTGCAGTCAAGGATAGGAGCTGACGGGAGTAGAAGAACCAGACCGAATACTAGCATCGTGCCCAGTGTAAGGAAGATAGATAAATACTAGTGTAAATAAATACGAAGGGATGTTGACTGCGATTTGAGTTGCGTTCATTGCTCTGAGGTTTATAGATTAGTTGGTTGTAGTTCTCACGTGGATTGTTCAATCACTAGTCCCTCGTTCTCGTCCGACCCGGAGTTAGTGTCAATCGGTGCCCTTTTATAGTTTTCGTAAGTTCCTGTTCGGATTAGACCAGTCCGGTTGTTTATATGTATATTTTTCCCGCTTGTTGTTGTATATCTTCAGCAATAGTGCCAAATTTCGGTTGTGTGAATTCTTCTCACATATATGATGCATTTTTCTCTTAACTCTGTCCCAAATAGTCCTGAGACGCGTTGTATATGTAGGTCGAATACCGCTGCACGTTGTTACACTTGCCCATAACACTACACAACACTTAAGAACACTATCTTTATCTTACTTTATCAGACACCACAGAAGACCAGTATGTAACTAATTTAACACACTAACAGCGAATTTGCTACTACCTATTGGTTAGGCTAGAACGCCTGTAACATATACCTCAGTTTTCTTTTATGGTATTATTTTCTTCAGATGCATTCCAGGGGTTGCGGCAATCCTTGACTTCTAAGTAGCGTACCATACCGTCATTATTGTCCATCACCGCTCAATTCAGTATACAGGCAAATTCCGTTTAATCGGATAACTCAAGTGTTTTGCGTTGCGCTACAGTCCTATCGTATGTTATCCCGAAATAATTAGACGATTTCGGCATAAGATTTCGTCGTTCAACCACGCTGGGATTAGTTGCTCAGCGGACGCACAAAACTAGGTTTTAACAGTGCACAACACAAACACTTCTGGCATAAGAAAACACATATATTTTACACACCGACACAGCTGTTTCGAGCAATGAACACTGTCACTTAAAAAACATATAACTTCAATAAAAATTATACAATTTGCCGGCACCTATTAAGTGCTTTCTTAATTCGCGCAATGGCAATGTACCTCTTGGCTTTCGCTATAGTTAGGTGTTTCTTATTCTTTTGTCCGTTTTTTAGGTCCGGGTAGAGCACGTGTACTGTACAACTAGTCGCTACGCGTTTCCGTGAAGCGGGCTTTTGTAGATAGGGACAATAGTTTGTAATTTTGTCCAAATGGTACCATATAAAATTGTATTGTTTACAAAAAAATTTTGGTCTTTGTCTCCATGCTGGTATTTTTTAGAAATAATTTTGTTATTGGGCTATGGGAGAAATCCACAGTGCATCTTTTTAATGCTTCCCACAGTTGTGATCTTTTTTATTTCTGTACGTTCTATTCTATAAGTTAGTGGATATCCGGCTTCCGGCTAAAGGGTAATTAAATAAAGTATACTTGTCCTGTATTCAGCTACTTACTCGATATGATGTCCTATTCTAAAAATCTAGTTTTCATACGAGTACCTATACAGGGTGTCCCAAAAAGGACACGCCATAGCGACACTGGAGGTAGACCAGCCTGAGAGGGTTCCAACCAACCTAACATGACCCTAGTAAAAGTTGCACCGTTTTCAAGTTATTGGCAATTTAACGTTTTTCGTGAATTTTGACCGTTTTCAGCATTGTTAGGCTCAGTGTGCACTTATAAAGCCCTTATAATAAGTTTTTTTTATGTGTACGGCACCATGAATAGTTAATTAGGATAATAAAAGAGATATTTCATCGATAACCTACGTGAAATGTAAAAAAACAAGGGCTTGATCTAAAGTTTTATTTGCAGCGAAACATCAATTTCAACTTTGACCACCTGCCGTGAAAAAAAACTACTTAAAAGGTAACAAAAAAATAACGCTATAATATTAAGCATTTTATGCAGATTCTAAAATGGTATAAAACATGCACCTTTCTGCCATAAAATAATGAGTTATTATCATCTTTCGAATGCCTTATAAAGCTAAGTTGGCCTAGGGAATCTGCAATGCTTTTTGGATATGTTTCGAGCTGCCTCCAATGACGCGTACCTAATTCATCTTGGATTCTTATTGGCTTTGAGTGCAAGTTCTCAAATGGTTAAGAGAGTGAGACAACATGAAATGCACTCGCTCTATCTCGCTCTTTTTATCTCAACTTTGTCACACGGTCAACTGCTACCTGGGATTATCCTGCGGATTATCTCTTTAAAAACAGAAGGAGGAGGGATAGCCACTAGTCATCCTTATCTCTAGTAAGTATTTAGGAATCCTAATCCTGATTAGTTCGTTACCGTGTGTTTCGTGCAATTGTTGTGTTATCTTTGCTGCTGTGTATTCGTGGTCCTAAACAAATCTACTTGGCTTTCATCTGGACTCTGATTTCTTTTTGACTTGGTATGTTTGTGGGACTGAAACGACAACTTGGCACCGCTCACGGACACTGATTATTGCTTTTTGGAACCTCTCCATCACAATGGCAGATCACAACTACACCGATCGTGAGTACAGTGACATGCACATGATCTATGGAGAAACTAGGCGTGTCTCTAACAGAGGAATTGTCTCATACAACGCCAGATCGGCTGCAAGATTGTACAATCAAAGGTATGCCAATCGTCATGCCACGAATCATGAAATTATTTTAAGAGTTGTGAATGCATGTCGAAATGGCAGAAGGCCAGGACAGGCTTACGCTGAAGGAAGGCCCCGGACTATTGACGACGACGTGGTTTTAAATATGGTACAAAGAGAGCCAGAAATTTCTCTAAGAAATATTGAACGTCGCATCGGCGTAAATAAATCCTCAGCACAGAGAATTTTAAAACGTCATAAATATCATGCGTATCATATTCAACGCCTGCAAACACTTCTTCCGACGGATTACGCACCCCGCGTTGAATTTTGCCGACAAATGCTTCAAAAACTGGAAGAAAATGAAAACTTTTTTAATGAAGTGATGTGGAGCGACGAATCCACGTGTAGAAGAGATGGGTATCTCAATCTCCACAATATTCATAGCTGGCAAATTGAAAACCCACACGAAGGGAGAGAAGACCGGTCCCAACATCAATTTAAAATTAATTTGTGGACGGGAATATTTAATGGCCAAATAATAGGACCGGTCGAGTTACCAGCTATTTTAAATGGGAGAAATTACCTGCAGTTCTTGCAAAACGATCTGCCAGTTTTACTTGAAGACACACCGCTCGCACTGAGACAGAGGATGTGGTACCAGCAAGATGGCTGCCCAGCACATTTCGCTCGCGATGTTCGCGACCATCTCTCGCAGACATTCCCAAGAAGATGGATCGGCCGATTAGGACCAGTATTATGGCCACCGCGTTCGCCGGACCTAAATCCATTGGATTTTTTTTATTGGGGATGCTTAAAAGACAAGGTCTACTCCGAGCCAATAAGGTCCCAAGACGAACTACGGCAACGTGTATTTCAGGCAGCACGAGACATATCCGAAATTAACTTAAGGAAATTAACAAGAAATTTCAGAAGACGCTGCCAAGCGTGCATACGAGTCGGTGGAAAACAATTTGAGCACCTGTTGTAAAAAATAAATAAATCAATGAAACTTCAACCTGTATTACATTTTTTTCGAACCTTTCTTACTTCATGATATCCTTACTTAGTAGCAATGATATCATAACAGCTTACGCATTCCGGAATGCTTATTAGATATATATCTAATAAGCATAATCAAAGAGATAAGCCCTACGATAATCCCAGGTAGCAGTTGACCGTGTGACAAAGTTGAGATAAAAAGAGCGAGATAGAGCGAGTGCATCTCATGTTGTCTCACTCTTTTAACCATTTGAGAACTTGCACTCAAAGCCAATAAGAATCCAAGATGAATTATGCGTCATTGGATTGCAGATTCCCTAGTCCAACTTAGCTTTATGAGGCATTCGAAAGATGATAATAACTCATTATTTTATGGCAGAAAGGTGCATGTTTTATACCATTTTAGAATCTGCATAAAATGTTTAATATTATACCGTTATTTTTTTGTTACCTTTTAAGTAGTTTTTTTTCACGGCAGGTGGTCAAAGTTGAAATTGATGTTTCGCTGCGAATAAAACTTTAGATCAAGCCCTTGTTTTTTTACATTTCACGTAGGTTATCGATGAAATATCTCTTTTATTATCCTAATTAACTATTCATGGTGCCGTACACATAAAAAAAACTTATTTTAAGGGCTTTATAAGTGCACACTGAGCCTAACAATGCTGAAAACGGTCAAAATTCACGAAAAACGTTAAATTGCCAATAACTTGAAAACGGTGCAACTTTTACTAGGGTCATGTTAGGTTGGTTGGAACCCTCTCAGACTGGTCTACCTCCAGTGTCGCTATGGCGTGTCCTTTTTGGGACACCCTGTATAATTGCAAGTTACGTTTAGTGGGGCGACTTAGGAAGTTAGCACCTACTTAAATAACAGTGAGCAAAAGAGATGGGGTTTGTAAAGGTTGTGTTTTACGTATTTAGATACTTAGGATGCCTATTTAGGGTAGGCACTCAGGCTTAGTGCCCTACTCGTCTAGCTTTTATGCACCTGGTGCTTAAGTGTAACAGATTGGAACGTGCTCACCGAATTTCTTCGCGTCTTCGCGTCCCCGGGTTAAATCACTGATGCAGCCGCGATCATGCGCTCGTCGCAGTTGGCGCGGACACGGCTCGCACTTAGCTAGTACCACGCACTGGTACACGTAAACACAATATGACCGGGTGGCACTGATTTATGTAATATAAACACTGTCACGAAACGCTGGAACTCTTCAAGTTCTCTTTGATTATACTAACATTAACTCGAGTCATTCTAACGATCATAAAAGTTACAATTGAAATAATAAATAAGTTCGTTTTATCGTAAAAACTAGGTTATGATACTACCGACCGGTTGGGTAGTAGGGGATACGTTATAAGGAATATCTATCGTTATCTGTTATTTATTTGTAATAAGAAATAAATTATAGATAATATTCACATTACACCTAGTAAAATTGGAGAGATTTTTTTAAACTTTTTTTTTGCTATCGTATATTATATCAAATGAAAGCTGATTTTATTATTTCTATATAATACTTAATGTAACTGTAATAGGTTGCCTTGTTTAAAAGTTGGTCCAGTCCCTATGATCTTGTATAAAATAATAATAATTTATCGTGTATAAAAAATTATAGTCCAGTACATGGTTGCCTAGATTAACCGCTTTTTATCTAAAATATATTTGCAATGTGTCAATGTGAATATTATCTATCATCAGTAGCGGCGCGTGGAAATTCTGGCTAGGCAACTCGGAACAAAAAAAAAACCTAATTTATCATTATGTACTTTTTTCATGATAAAAGTGAAGCGTGCGCTAGGTGTATCCTTGGGCGCGACCTTTTGCAGTTAGTGAATAACCACCTTTTCCATACTATTTTACACAAAAAATACAAAATTTCACGGGCTTAGTAACTTTATATATAAATTTGTGCACAAAACTAAATAAAATCACATAAAAACATTTAAAACTCTAATAATAACAACAAGCCTTTGTATTGGTAACAACCGCGACGGGAGTGTTATCATAACATTATTCCATTTTCCTTATACCTAACCTTATACTCTTACGTTTAAGGTTTTTATTCAAATGAATAACTCGATACAAGACCGAGTTGCTTTGAAGCTCATTCGCGCGCACTCTCTATAGCAAATTTTTTGAGCGTGGGCGTGAGTTTTCGTATCTGCGCATGCGTGAATGAATAGTCAAGCTGAGTTTCTCTTCGCGCGCTCGCTATGATTAGTTGAAATGTAATCAATAATGAAGCTTTAGTAAATCGTGTTAACAATTCCAAGGTAATGTATTACGTAGTGTTTTCATTATGGATATAATATTTTTAATTTTAATGATGATTTATAAGCTTGGTTTATGTAGCAATAAATTTTAGGCAAGCCGGTGGGAACCGAGTTGTATAGAGCCGCCGCCCCTGTCTATCATTTATATCTTATTACAAATAAATTAAAGATGAGAGTAGATATTCCTTGTAACTTATCTAAGACCTTTAGGCCTTTTTATCTGCTTAGGCTTTGTGTAAATAAGTATATTATGTATATATTTACCGTGTTAAAAAAGAGATGATTAGTAAAGTAAATAATTTCAAAAGGAGTCAAATGCAAATTTTAGCTAACGAAACGAGAGCGCTGAAAATAAAAATAATACAAATAGAAGAAAAACGAAATGTGAATGTAATTGACCGAGGTCGGAATTTACGGAGAAATAAGTGTAGCAGGATGATTTGAATTTTGCTGGCGGAATTTCTCGTAACGATTTTGATTACTAAATAAGTTTTATCCCATTTTTAGGTATGTTTAGTCAACAGAAGGAAGAGGAGAATTTATAATTTTAACCAAGACGGGGGTCTATATTTCAGCCCATAACACAGGTCTACAAAAAACATATTTTTTTTGTTGCCCTGGGTATCTCTGCGAATTTCTATATTTTCAAGTGCACAGTTTACGAATATATTCATAATAGTACAGTACCCCTAGTGTAACTAAATTCGATTTTGAAACGTGACGAACGCGTTTGCGTTAAGTCTCATTTTGTATAGGATTTTGAGTTTCCAAAACGTCCCGCTTGGCGCGCTCTTTCTAAATCCAATACAAAATGAGACTAAACGCAAACGCGTACGTCACGTTTCAAAATCGAATTTAGTTACACTAGGGGTACTGATGTGCTCTAGTTTTTATGATTTTTTAATGTAAAATGAAAATATAGACTTAAAAAAAGGAGAGCACATCTTCCAAAATCATTGATAGTTTCATAAATTGTGAGCATAAATACATCGGAAATCAATCTTATATCAAAGGCAACAAAACCACTGTTGACCAGTGTAATTCAGCCGTCCCACTGTTTGGCCTCCTCTCATACTCGAAAGGGCTTGGGCTATAGTCCCCACGCTGGTCTATTGCGGGTTGGGGACTTAACATAGAACTTTGAATTTCTTCGCGGATGTATGCAGGTTTCCTCACGATGCTTTTCTTCGCCGAAAAGCTAGTGGTAAATATCAAATGATATTCCGTACATAAGTTCCAGAAAGCTCATTAGTACTCGCGACCTCCGGATTGAAAGTTGGACGTCATCCACTCCACTAGGCCACCGCCGCTTACCACAAGTATTCTATTTGTCTCACATAATGTGCTATTTTTACACTATTGAATTAGGTACATTTTTTTAAATAGTAATATAAGTTTTAATGCAATTTTTCTTACATCTTGAAACTAGAAGTTAAATATCCCCACCAAGAAAACAAAAAAGTTATTTTTTTTTCAAATTTATTATTTTTTAAGGCACCAACTGCTTTCATACTTCCCCGTTTGAAGCGGAGCTTTGAAGCCAGCTATGAAACGCGAGAATAAACATGAAATTTACTTGGCATTTACCCTTGAAATAAATTATTTTCAAAGAAAATGAGTCCAGTTTTTCGTGTTCGTAAATTAGGGATTCAATTGTTCTGTAATTTCTAAAGCTAATAAGCTATGTGTACATGAGTATCGTCCTAAACGCTTTTAAGTTTATTATATTACACGTTGTAGTTGGTATAAAAAAAACTTACTGAAAAGGATTTTTTGAAGACTTGCGAGTGACATTTTCATATTTCTTAATTTTCTTGTTAAGGAGTTGTTGGCATTGAATGTACGAGTAACTACTGTGTGAGTAGCCCTATCTGAACTAAAATCCCTTGAATCCCTTGGCGTTTATTTTCGGGGTTCGCAATTAATTGTAAGATTTTATTATACAATTGAATAATGAAACATTGCCAATTAACTATTTTATTTATCGAACAATATAGTACCTATTTCACTTCTACTTGTGTGTACAAAAGCGCAAGTATAAATTACAGGAAGGATTTACATATTTTATTAATAATTTCTATTCTTTACACTTCTTTAAGATATATGTAAAATATATTCTTCGGATAAAATCATACTGAAATATTTCAGTTAAAGAATACTTAATTAAAAGTATGTATAGAGTATTTTTATTTTTTTTAAAGAAATGTATAGATAGAAAGCGTTTATTTGTTTGCTGCAAATATACACAATTTAGAAACACATAGGCAAACACAGGAATACGCAATTAACAAAGTACACAAACAATTAAAATAAAATACAGAATCTTATAAATATTATAAACATAACAAGAATAGTGGAATAGTAGTGGTCTGTGTGCATTGCAGCAACAACAAAAGGGTGCCAACTCAGCTATACGCTTCACTCTTGCGAGCAAAGCATTGGCTATCGGAAATAGTCATTTCAAGTCCAAACAAATGTCATTCAGTACTTACCTATCTATATTCTATCATTTCATATGAATTGAATTCGAAATACGAAAATCCTCTTCAATAAAAAAAACGGGCAAGTGCGAGTGGGACTCGCCCGCCGAGGGTTCCGTACTTTTTAGTATCTGTTGTTATAGCGGAAACAGAAATACATTATCTGTGAAAATTTCAACTGTCTGCTATCATGGTTCATGAGATACAGCCTGGTGACAGACGGACAGACGGACGGACGGACAGCGAAGTCTTAATCTAAAAGGCTCCCGTTTTACCCTTTGGGTATGGAACCCTAAAAATATTAGAAAACTACCTACCATGCACCTAAGTAGTTTTATAGAAACTTGTTCCTAGAAGCTGGCAAACGAAACTGTTCCATATTTCACTAAACTCATGACGCTTGGAATTTGTCTAAATTCTCCACACATAAAACAATAGGTTTACGAAAACCGAATGCTAAATTAATTTCCATCTCTATTGTCCATTATGTTAGGGTTGAATTTATATTGCAGGCTTAAAAACTTACGTCTGTTTAGTAGTAAAATGTCGTCGTGAACAAAGAAGCTTCACTTTTGATATGGTTTCATACGAGCTTTATGAGCAGTTATTAGACTCAGGTCTTACGTTATGGAGTATCGTAAAATAGTTTCATATGCGTTACAAAGAAGTAGCAGCCAACATAATGAAATAACCAACTTGAAAAAAATATCGACTCAAAATATTGAAGGAGGCGATTCTACATATGTCGGGAACTTTTTTTGGCACGAATGTCCTTATCGGACGGTTGGCGGATGAGGCTCGATGAAAAAAAGTGTAAGATTTTTCCGTCACGGGCGTCACAGCCCTATTTTGTTTAAATTGTTTCTCGAGAATAAGTAGCCTTATTTCACCGACTTACGTATATCTTATAGTAGCGTAGTTGGAATTGTGGAATCCGGTTGTGGAATGAGCTACCTGCCGAGGTTTTGCCGAAGGTATACAGTTCTTCAAAAAAGGAGTGTACAGATTTTTAAAGGGTCGGCAACGCGCATGTAACCCCTCTGGAGTTGTAGGCGTCCATAGGCTACGGTGACTGCTTACCATCAGGCGGGCCGTATGCTTTTTGGCATGGTCGTGGTACATATGTATATTACATAGCACATAGAAACTGTTAACGTCGTCGGTTATTTTCTGTTAAAGGTTATTTAAAGTAAATGTGAAGAATACTGGCGTATTTTTTTTTTGGAAGAAGGCATAAGCACATCGCGTTTTCGCTCCTTCTGTTCTACCTACCTTCTGTCAAAATAGTAATTGTACAAACGCAAGAGTTAGAAGCGACGAAAAAACATATAGACGGTCTTATCTGACAGATCAGGTGATCCGCGGTTGACCTGTTATTAACCGACATCAAGATTTCAAAAGAGGAGGTTATCAATTCGGTTTCATGTTTTTTTTTTAATGTTTGTTACTCCATAACTCCGTCATTTCTGAACCGATTTTGAAAATTATTTTTTGTTTGAATTTATATATATACAAATTGGTCCCGTTTTTGTCAAAACTCAGTTCTGATGATGGGATCCATGAGGAATCGAGGGAACTCTTCAAATGTGAAAGGCATATATATATATATATAGGGATCTTAGTATTTTCATTAACAAATCAAGTATTTACATTTGTAAAAGTGACATTTGATGAAATGGAACTGCTGATGATGAACAGAACGGAACTCTTCGATGATGCATAGTTCACGTTTGGCAATTTGTTCTCTTTGCCAAACAGTTAGGTTTTCAAGGCACATTTTTATATTTCTATCCTATTTAGTTTTTTTAATAATTATCTGGTGCTTTATTTCATGCATGGTGTGAAATAATTTATCTTAAATACAGTAGATACCCTATTGCGGGTATCTTACCAGTCAACCATAGGGCAAATCTGTGAGACGATGGATGCACGTCCTTCAACTGTTTGAATGTGGTTGTTATATCTTAGTGTGGTAACCTGCCTAGAAACTGTCGATGCCTAATTAGTAATTGTACCTACATAATACCTTTTTACTTATAATACCTGAGCTGAGTGGACTGTAGGTATTTATAGTTAAAAGATGTACTAGGGAAAATAAAGATTTATTCCAGCAGAAATGGGAGCACGTTACATTTCGAAGGTATTATGAAGAGTGTTTCTATAGTAACAAAAATCAATAATGTCATAGTTTTTAAATAAAGAACATTTAGTTTATTTTTAATGTTGCTAACAATTAGTTAACCTATTTTTGTTTCAATTTGTTTGTAGTTTTGCGGTGACTTAGTATATACTGTTATGCTGTACAACTATTTTGGAAATAAATAATAATAATAATCTGAAATGTGTCAAGGTGGTGCAGTGGCAAAAAAAACATGCTACTTCCTTTTATACATAATTAGGCGTAGGACGCTGTCTTTTTAATTTCATTGTATGAAATCTAAAATCAACAATAATCGTTCTTTCACCGGTCTCCCTCGGATTTTTTTTCTTATTTTTTTTTTGATAAACTCAAGTAGAAACTAATTGATGACCCCTTTCATAGATCTTTCCCTTACTTTATATTATACATGTTATTGTACTTAATCGACAGATAAGGACATTAATATTCCTATGTAGTTACATATAAACCAATGTTTATAAGACACAATAAAATTGAAAACCACCTTATTCCAATACAATTGAAAAATGTTTACAAAAGATAAGTAGAATTTGACTGTACGCGTCAGTGATGAGGGTCGTGACAGAAATCAACACGTGTATCAGATTAATGTGGCTTATTTCGTTCGTTTTATCGCAACAAACAAAGTCAACTCAAAGTCAAATGTATTATTTATAATACGTGGTAACAATATATACATGTTTGTGAAATTTTGAGCTTTCTTTCTCGTAGTAATCATGTTGAATCATTCAACATCGTCACATCAGCCTTTTATCACCCACTGCTGAGCATAGGCTTCTCTTCGAGTACGCCACTGGTTCCTGTGATGAGCTAATCTCATCCAGAAGTGACCCCCAATCTTCCGAATACCGTCCACTGAACGAGCCAACTGATGCAAGGCGCGCCTTTTGTCTGAAAGTGTCCAACATTTCGTAAAAATTTTGGTTCACTTGGACGGTCCTCCTACCATAACTCTGCCTGGCAATCATATCACGCCCAACTCTATTTTAGTTTGGTAACGGCGTATTCCAAATCTTAGTCCTTGGTGCGGCATCAGATCTCGTCATTCCTCACTCGGTCTTGAAGCTTGATGCCGAACTTGATTGAATAATTGAATATCCACAAACATAGATATTTCTCACAAAAAATTAAGTACATAAGATGAAAGAGAGACAGTTCTTAGGTATAACGATCTGGTCAATTTTGAAGACGTTATGGCCGTATGCCAATCTATACTTATCAATGGCACAAATTTCGTACAATGCAAAGTTTCTTACACCGAAATTCAACAGGGTACCTACACCTACATATGATTAAACATACAGTTGAATTGATAACCTCCATCTTTTGATTTTTTGAAGTCAGTTCAAAATCGAGTGAAATAGATACCTAAAAAACGGTGTTATTTGAGGTATTATTTTCATAAGTTCACATTAATAATTATCTTCCCTCATATCTTGATCTAAACTCCTTTGACATTTTTTGTCCCAATATTGGAGTTTTTTAAAGGAGGCCCTTACGACTTCAAAGTGGCAAGCGATCCGTAAACCTCGTGTGGCGAGGGCGGTGGCCGCATATTTTTTTAATAATAATTGAATCAATCTCATTCAATGTCACCAGACTGGAGAATCTGGTTGCGCTTCAAAGTCGTGCCTTTTGACGTAAAATAACTTTAAAGCATAAACTACAATTCGGACACGAAAACTATACGTTCGGGACTAGGATCGGTATTCATATTTTGCAATCTGTTATGATCACTTGCGCGATTGGGGTTAGCAACTGTCGAGTATGAAATGGATTTTACAACTCTCTGTTTTTATAGATATCTCCATCATAGGTTTCTAGTATGTGAATAGGGGATTTGGCTTGGGCAGCCAAAAAATTCTTAGGTCAGGTAAAACACATGCTGGCGACATCTGTAGAATACTTTGACTGCCCGCCCCCTATTTATTGGAGCGTGATAAATTCACTGCGGCTTGTCTCATAAGGCATTTCGCTTGCATTAGTAAACTTTTTGAACGCTTTATGTCATAAACACAAACATCACTCAAACGCTAAGCTCCCGGGCGCAAGCAAGCTAATGTAAACCTTACTTGTAAATGTGAAGGTTACTTTGACAGCGCTATAGTTGTGCCGTTCTCGATAATGTTCTCCGTTTACTATGGGGAATGTTCTCGTACGAGAATATTCTCCATACAAAACGGAGAACGTTCTCAAAAACGGCACAACTATAGACAGCGCACGTCATGACACCTATAGTTGTCCTTGACGCTATGGGCACGACTAGTAACGAGTTAACGACGCCTTTAGGGGTTTTTGGCGTTCAAAGTGTTAAACTTTTTGGTACACACAAGATGCACTGCGAACTTTGATTATAAACTATTGTATAATCTTAATACATCCCTTGATGAAGCATGGTATTCGCTGCGGTTGGAAATCTGGCTCACGGGCGTGGGTGGCAAGTGCGGTAACATTTCTCATCATTGGACCTCATGCTCAAACCATAAGTCGTAAATTAGGTGTAGCTATAAATAGGTAGTTAATAGTTAGGTAACTAGTGCATATTCAGAGAACTACTTGTCATGGCAGTGCGTTACGTCCGTCCTGTATACGTTTACCTATATATAACAACATAGGTGCTTTTAAAATTTCAAAATTTATAATGTACGCGGACGATTTCTGGGCAATCGTTCTCGGCTGCAATCATGAGGAACTGCAGACTACCTTGAAGGACTCATTTTTAAATTTCTTCACTGGTTTGAAAGTAACGGAATGCCAGTGAATGTGGCCAAAACAAACCTCATTCATTTTGCAGTCAGAGGTAAATCGCTAACAAATATGAGTGTTGATGTTAATGGCAAACAGATTGAGCCTGTGTGTCAGGCTCGCTATGTAGGCTTCACTTTCGATAGGGGTTTGCAGTGGGGTGAGCACATCGACGCGTTATGTGCAAAATTAAACTCTGCCTACTACGCTCTATCTCGCTTAAGACGAACACTCTCACTGAAAAACCTTATCACGGCATACTATGCTTACTTACATACTCACCTATGTAGCGGTATAGACTTATGGGAGTTTTTAATGATTCACGGTTGGTTTCCTACAATTAAACCGACGAGGATATAAACCGTGATTACCTTTTATATTGTTTTGATCTGCATCTTGTTCACGGGTAACGGGTGTAGACTTGTGGGGCCTAGCAGCGGATAGAAACCGGCCATTCATAATCCAAAAAAAAGTTGTTCGGCTAATATATTGTGTTCCCCCGGACGAGCCGGCCAAACAACTTTTTATTGATCTAAACATACTAACAGTGCCTTCTCTCTATGTACTCGAGGTTGGTAAGTATGTGAGAAGAAACCCACGTGAGTTCCCGACTGCAAAGAGTCATTCCGCAAGGAGGAAACCAGGGCTGGCTGTCCCCGCGCATAGGCTTCAGGAAACCGGGAAGTATGTTGGTGTAAAGGGTGCTAAAATATATAATAAAATACCAAAGTCTATCAAAACCGCTACGACAGATTGTGCCTTTGTTCGCAAGCTCAAATTTTACTGCACAAAAAGGCCTTCTACTCAGTAAATGAGTTTTTGTAGGATTAATATGTCCACGTATTATATCAACCATGTGCATTAATGTAACTTTTTCTATTGTAATTATAAGTCGTTTGTGGAATTGTAATTTAAATTGTATTTTTGTTATTGTTTTTAATTTCTTAATGTTGTTGAATTATAAATTTGTTGACATTTTTATTTCTTAGTAATATGTATTTAAATAATTTATTGACATGTTAATCTAAATTTAGTATCATTTTATTATTTTATTATTATTATGTAAATGACAGTGTATGCTTAATACCAATAAAAATTCTATCTTACTAAATATACAATTACTCATACAAAAATATTATACTCGTAGTTCTTTGAAATCACATTTTTAACAAAACATTGGTAACCAATGCTAAGCGTTCAATGGTCGCATAACAAACTTGGCTCAATAAAGTGCGAATAACAAACATCTATCAATGGAAGCCTCATAAAAACCAGACGCTTAGACAAGTTCATTGACTCGATTTTATTATCGTCGATAAGGTTAATAAAATATAAGGAAACGCGGCTGAAAGCAGATGAGACTAGCTTCATATATCATCCTTTATGCCATTTCGCCAAAGAGGCAGAAATAAGATCTCACATAACCTTTACCATAATGCGAATCTTGGCGTTTTGTTGATAAGGTGAAGGGTCAGCTGTGAGTGTGATTTAACATGCAGTTCGCTTTTTGGGAAATATCAGTTTATCATAAGGGATTGCAAATAAATGCCGAAGCACGATTTATTTTGAATTGTATTTCCATAATCTACTGCTTTTTCATTAAAAAATATGAAAAATGAACACATACATATAATACTATTTTTCTAGTAATTGTAAATACGCGCCTTTAAAAAGTAATACTGAATTAATGAATGTAATGTAATGATAATGATAATATTTTAATCAGTCATCGTCATTTATATAGGTAGTTTTATTAACAAATTTTCATGTTTATTTCATACATTTAAATATTAAAAATACAAGTCGTATAATATTTTTACACAATAATAAACATTTTGATAGCAGCTACATTTATTTTTATGACAAATAATTAAAACATTAACTAAGAAAACGCGGGAATAGGTATCGGTACTAAATATATAAAGGGTTAACAGTTTGTTCTAAAGAAATATACCTATAATCTTCTTCTTCTTTTCATCCTGTTACCCCCTGCTGGGGTGTAGGGCTCGAACCATTTTCTTCCACTGACCCTACCTGATATACCTATAATAAACATTAAAAAGTAGTGTTTAACTTGACACCCTCGAACTATAAGTATATGGGTGATATGGTTCACTGTTCACCCTTGGTTAACAATCTACTATTTATATATTATATATATTTATATGTTATATATAAATAGTAGGTGTCATACGCGTCACGTCCCCGACAAAGTAAACGTTTTTGTAGAATGCCTTAAGTACCTAAAATTAGTTAAAAATAATCATACGTTCTTCGTACAGCGAACAGGTACATACCTGCACAACTGAATTGCTATCCAAGCTATCCAGAAAACCCATTTGATTAGGCCTGACGCGGTCCGGTTCGGAACGGCCCGGACACGTCAGCGGAAATGGACCCCACATACTAGCTAGACAATAAGGTCGCTCGGTTTAATTTAATTGATGTGACATTCAGGTGACCTACATTCGAAGTATTATCAATGTTTTTTGCTATTTTTAATGAGAAGCCTAGGGAATATGAAATAATTTTGGGCGTGAACGGAAAGCAAAGTTATTTCAACTGTCCTCTTGTTCGAATTTAACACACCCATATTTTCTCCTCATGTTTATTTTTGCTAGTAATTATTCGATAATCGAATCTTATTTTTTGTTTTAGTCACTTGGTATAAAAATGCCGATATTCTTATACTAAATTGTTAACTTTCGAAGCGCCTCGTGGAGGCAACGGGTGACAAGAGGGCTGGCTCTTACCTCGCACAACGCATTGGCATTGCTGTCCAGCGCGGCAATGCCGCCAGCCTTCTAGGCACCTTGCCACAAGGCACCGAGCTGGAGCCGATTTTTTATTTATAACTTTAGTTGTAGTTTTAGTTTTTAATCTTTTTCCTTTTTAGCTTTATGTAGTTTTGTTTAAGGTATATTTTAATGTAGTTTTTATTTTTTATTTTTCAATAATTGTTAACGTCACCTAAATAGTATCGTATATTTAGGTAATGTATTCCTTTAGGATTTTTTAAACACAGATATTTGTTCCAGAGTCATGGGTGTTTTCTATGTATATAAGTATGTATTTATCTATATATATAGGTATGCATAGCGCCGCCTAGTACCCATAGTGCCTATACCATACCTACACCATACATACGTAGTACCTGTACCATGGTATCTTTGCTTAGTGTGGGGCTACGTCTAATTGTGTAAGATTATCCCCAAATATTTATTCTTATACTAAATTGTGGCATTATCTTTGAAAAGGGACCTTATTGTTCATGGCTCTTACGCCGCGCTGCGTCGCGCAGCATTGTATTTTATATCGGAGTATCGTTAATAATGGGGAAAGCGCCATCGACAATAAGGTCCCCTTTCATAGATAACGTCACAATTGTTTGCTCTTTACTAAGATTTCTTCCGCATTTTCTTATTTGAATATCCAACCATTTGTGAACTAACTTGGCTATTAAGTACTTCTCCAATAACTTACATCAACATAAGTATACTTAGGCAGAAAACTTTTGCTATTTTGGCTTGGTAGCTGGCAAGTTAAATGAAACGAAAGATATTTACGTTATCTATGTATACAGGGTGAAATTTAAAGCGCATTATTAATTACAATCATTGACATATATCTAGGCCTCACGGGTAATAAGAATGGGGCCAGTACAGCGGTGTCACACACACGAATTCGAGCTAATCGTGCAGTCTAACACCACAACGCGATTGGCTGATGAGTTCGCATCGCAATAAAAACGGGAACTAAATAAAGATAGTAGCCATCAAAGCTTGCAGCGCCATTTATAAAGTCGTCACTACATGTGGTAAAGTAGCATATATTGGTAGGTAATATTTATGCGCTTCATGCCTGAATTAGCTAATAATTTGCACTTATTTATTATTTATTTATATATTTATTTCCAAAATAGTTGTACAGCATAACAGTATATACTAAGTCACTGCAAAACTACAAACAAATTGAAACAAAAATAGGTTAACTAATAAAATTAAACAATTTAAGAAAGGGATAAAACATAAATTTACTAATTCAAGCTTGTAGCTCGTGAATGAATAAATATTATAGGACAGTATTATACAAATTGACTAAGTCCCACAGTAAGCTCAGTAAGACTTGTTTTGTGGGTACTTAGACAGCGATACATATAATATACTTATAAATATTTATAAATACTTAAATACATAAGAAAAACCCATGACTCAGGAACAAATATTCGTGTTCATCACAAAAATAAATTCCCTTATCAGGATTTAAACCCGGGAACCATTAGCCTCATAGGCAGGGACACTAGTCACTAGGCCAAACAGGTTGTCAGATAATGTATTCCTTTAGGATTGTTTGTATTTAGTAGCCAAGAAAGTAAAAATCACGTTTCAGTCCCCAGCACAGCTCTCCGTTTGATGCAGATGCAACCGTCGTATTTGAATAATACATCAATTTATTTTCAGCAAATTGAAACAGATTGAATCAGAGAATCGCCTGAAGATTTTCCATTAGTTTAAAATTCCTAAAATTGGTTCTATTTAAATGTGACTCCTGGAGAACATCAGGAGACCAATTCCTACGTATATTTTGATATCAAAATGATGTCAGTTTGCTATCACGCGTGAATTTCACTGGTACATGTTCGTACGTGTATTGGCACTAGCGAGACGCACGGGCAAATCCTGGAGTCTGTGCGGAAAGAGTCGTGGAATATATGGGGCCCAATACATTCCACGACTCTTCTCTTTCCGAGCAGACTCTAACAAAGTTACATTATTTACATTCATATCAAAATGTAAGCTCGAATTGGCTTTTTTTTTGTATGATACAGTAGGCAAAGGAGTAGACGGATCACCTGATGGTAAGCGATTACCACCTGGACACATGCAATTCCGGGAAATAATCTTATGGTCTATTTTTATTTGTTTTATTTCAGTGCAGCTGGTTTTATATTGCTTAGAAAATATATTTTACAAATAAAATGGACCTGAAAAAATGCTGATTTGATTTACAAAAGAAGGGGCAATCTGGGAGACTTGCCCAGGAGACTTAGATAAAAACTTTATTTAACCACAACTTAAATGCTTATTGACACAAACAATTGAGAAGAAACAAAGAAAATAAAAAGTAACATACAAAAGAACATTAAAACCATCAATAAAGACTCATCAGCTTGAATTATTTTAGTGAAAAATGGCCAAAATTAAAATGCTTATTACAATAGCACTTCAATATCACATAATATATATACAGGGTGATTTCGGGGCCGTGGAGCAAGAGAACAAGACATCACACATAATTCAAAGATGAGTCTAATGATGTTGGTCATTATTTATTATCACCAATAATTATGAATGTGACGTCTTGTGGCTTTCCATACAGCATATGTCAAAAGTCATAGGGTGACCATGATTACTTCGTATAAGATTAATTTTACTTGAAAAATAATAAAGATCAAACTAATTATCTTTCAATCAAATACTACCGTATGATAATGTAAATCATTTATAGATTTAGAAGAAGTGGTTCTGGATCACGACCCAGAAATCACCCTGTAGATACCTATTCAGGCATAAAACATGCATGCCAAAAAAGTATACACATAGTTTGTTTTTTGCATTTTTTTTAATGTTCAAATTTTCCATATGGGCAAGTCTCCCTGACTCCCCTAAATAATTCGCATATAGACTATATCGATTTAAATTGTATATTATAATCATTCCAAAATATTGTCCCCTGAAATAAATACGCAGTACGAAGCAATCAAGCGACAACAACAGCGGTTTGTTGAGCAAACAACCGCTAGACATCTGCTGGGCGGCGTGTTTGTCAAACAATCGCACTGCCCCGACGCGTGTACCTGTGGGAGTTACACAGGGGGTGGGGGGGCTATTTGTCAGTGACAAGTCGCGACTTGGCTAACGTATGTGATATCCCTACTAGACATACCGGGTGTTTACTATAACACGAGCAAATAATTAACCATGTATTGTACTCCTAAAACGATATAACTTTTGATTAACAACTTTTTAAAATTATGATATCTTTAGATTTTATCTTATCATACAAATTAAATATTTTTTTCAATGTACGCTGACATCAGTGTGTTTGACGTTGCTTGAACGCTTTAAATGTAACAAAACAGCGTCTTAGAATTAACTTGAATGTGTAATATTAAAATAAGTTATTTTTTAAAGTCGCTGAACAAATGTTGGTGAGTTTGTGGAGTACGGCCTACAGTTTAATTTATTGCTCTTGTTACAGGAAACACCCGGTGTATACAGGTTAATTTCGGGGTCATGGAGAAATAGATCAAGAAATCAAACAGAATGTTAAAGATGAGCCTAATGATATTGCTAATTATTTATTATCACCAATAATGATGATTATTTTTAACTGACTTCAAGATTTTTTTTAATGTTTGTTACTCCATAACTCCGTCATTTCTGAACCAATTTTGAAAAATATTTTTTTGTTTAAATTTATATATATACAGATTGGTCCCGTTTTAGTCAAAACTCAGTTCTGATGATGGGATACAAGAGGAATCGAGGGAACTCTTCAAATGTGAAAGGCATACATATAGTGATTTTTGTATTTTCTTTAACAAATCAAGCATTTACATTTAAAAAAGTGACATTTAATGAAGTGGAACTGCTGATGATGATCAGAATGAAACTCTTCAACGACGCATAGTACCTACACGTTTTGGCTGTTTGTCCTCTTTGCTGTATTTGTTAAGTAAATTAGATTTTCAAGACAATTTTTTGTCAAGTTTTAGTTCTGACGATGGGGTCCATGAGGAATCGAGGGAAATCTTCAAATATGAAAGCCATATATATATATAGTGATTTTTGTATTTTCTTTAACAAATCAAGCATTTACATTTAAAAACTGACATTTGATGAAGTGTAACTGCTAATGAAACAAATAAACGCTTTATCTATATATCATCTATCTGATGATGATCAGAATGGAACTCTTCAACGACGCATAGTACAGGTTTGTCGATTTGTCCTTTTCGCTGTGTTTTTTAAGCAAATTAGATTTTCAAGACAAATTTTCGACAAGTTCGAGTTCTGACGATAGGGTCATATATATATATATATATGCCTTTAACATTTGAGGAGTTCCCTCGATTCCTCACGGATCACTGTATATATATGCATTTTTCACGTTTGGCAATTTGTTCTCTTTGCATGTTTTTTAAGCAGTTTCAAGACACATTTTTATATTTCTATCCTATTTAGTTATTTTAATAATTATTTGGTGCTTTATTTCATGCATGGAGTGAAATAATGTATCTTAAATACAGTCGAATACCCTATTGCGGGTATCTTACCAGTCAACCATAGGGCAAATCTGAAATGAGTCAAGGCGGGTGCAGTGACAAAAAAAAACATATTACCTCTTATTCTACATAATTAGGCGTACTTTTTTATTTCATTGTATGAAATCCAAAATCAACAATAATCGTTCTTTCACCGATCTCCCTTATTGAAGTCGGTTTTTTTCTTATCCCGATGACAAGTAGAATAAAACATTTTTGCATACGTTTTGGACACCCTACTCAATATGACGTCTTGTCGCTTTCATAACGCTATGACCATGATTTCTTAGTACCTATATGATAATTTTACTTGAAAATTAAGAAAAATTAAACTAGTTATATTTTAAGTAAATTCTATCATATGATAATGTGGATCATTTACAGAGTCAGAAAAAGTGGTTCTGGATCACGACCCGGAAATCACCCTGTATAGATGATAATATAAGAGAATAGGAACACTGTATTGTGATCTAAAATGCGGTATCTATGACTTTTCAAAAACTCCATTCTCTGTAATTGAATAAATTTACAATACATACGAAAACGAAAGGACATATATCATACACAAAACTTATGTTTAAATATTATTTCAAGATAAAATATTTTTTTAATAGTTAAAACATTTCACAACTTACACGAGTTCAAACAAGACCTTCTGTAATGTGCGTCGAACAAAGTTGCTTTAGTTCTAAATGATAATTCGGGCGGCGAGCAATTATTCTTTAGAACTAAGATCTATGCTCATTAGAGGTCTTGTTTGGACTCGTGTAACTTCTGAAATATTTTAATTAGGGCTATCATTTTGATGTCATCTTTTAGCTGATATCCTGTACTATAATTTTGCAATACAAAATGTGCAGGTCAATGCCCTTGTTTTCGATAAAAAAGATAAAATGTAAAAATAAAGTAAATTTTTGAAGACAATTTTTATCTTTGTCATTAATTCTCGAGTAACTGTGGAAAATTCTCTGTAACATATATGTTTAAAATTGATGCCCCGATTCATAAGCTATCGAATAATTATCATTTATTAAATGTGCGATAGGTCAATGGACAGATAATGATACACTAACCAAGTGCAGTCGTGTTTGGCGCCATAAAACTTTGAAGAGGTGCATTTTTAAAATGGTTGAGAAAAAACATAGGTATGGGGGGTGATTTGTGAAATTCGTTGTACTATACGTGGTTAACGGCTTCAATATACGTGCACAAACACATTGTATACGATATGTTATCTGTAAATGACTCTTGATTGAATAAATAATTATGTTTTTTCTTATTTAAGTGTGGCTGCGGGATAAGCCTTTACGCTGGTGTGGTGTGGTGAAATAGTTATTTACAGTACATATGGTGCTACTTTACCGCACTAGTGCGAAAATTAGCATATTACGTAACTGTGTCGAACATTTAAACGGCCATATGTACTGTAAAACGTTGTACGATACATGTGCGAATAGGTAATTCCGGTAACAACTAAGTTGATGGGTTTTCGCATACTTAGAGAAGTTAAAATTATTTTTCCTCCTAATTTATGAACAAACAATCAAATATAAGTGATTTGAAATCCATATCTATAATTAAATTGTTTCAAATCGAATCAAGGGCTCTCAGTGCCTTCGAAGCCTCTCTGCAAATTGCCTTAATAACAAGAAACTTCGTTCCCGCCCTAAGAATCCACTCTGTAGGGCTATGATGGTCGGCTCTTTATCATTTGTCACCATGCCTGTCACTTTCTAACAAGTATGTAAGCGCGAAACTGACGGGCATACTGACAAATGATAAAAATGCGACCGTGTTACAGCCGCTGATTATTGTAAATTGTTCGAAATTTAATAACAATCTTAAGATTTAAAAGTGGAAAAATTACTGTCTTAGGTGAGACTCGAACTCACGGCCTCTGGATTGATACTCCAGCGCTCTGCCATCTGAGCCACCAAGACCTCATCCATAGGCAGCAAATTTTCCACCATATGGGTCTAGCCGTCTAAGAAGTGTAACTTTCTTACAGTAGATGTCGCTAGGGTCCCTAGACCCATATGGTGGAAAATTTGCTGCCTATGGATGGGGCTCTTGGTGGCTCAGATGGCAGAGCGCTGGAGTATCAATCCAGAGGCCGTGAGTTCAAGTCTCACCCAAGACAGTAATTTTTCCACTTTTAAATTTATTTTAAGACGTTTCTGCTTGTTAAAAATTAATTCAATCTTAAGATATTACTAATTATGTAGTTCATATTACAGTTTAGATAAATGAAGTAAATGGCGTCAAGTTTATTATTCTTGCGTAAATCGAGTTAATCGTTAACTGATTTTAGAAATGTAGGCAGCTACACAATTTTCAGAAAGAAGTTATAGCTTGTTAGGATATAAACGAATTCGAAATACCTAATGGATAATTTGTAGTAGGTAATAGTTGACATGTTGTATGTATCCCTTGTTTGTAATTTAAATAAATTGTCGATATTTTGACATATTGTTATTAATTCTAAATCAATTAATAACATTATTTAGCTCCTTGTACTATCTGTTGTTTTTAGTGTGAGTTCTAAATTTCCTGCTACCTAAAGGTTGTCTGGAAGAGATCGCTTTTTAGCGATAAGACCGCCTGTTGTTACTTGGTTCTATTTTCCGTTGAAATTTATTTGTAGTTTTACATGTATGTACAATATATAATTGTTGGTGCAATAAAGAATATTCACTTACTTATTCTACGAATATTTACTTGACATGTACAGTCAGCATCAAAAGTAGCGGATGAACAACGCGCCAAAAGCAACCCCGGATAACTTTTCCAAATATAAATAAATATCTAAAATTCACGTTCTAAAGTACTTACATCTTTTACAGTCTTAGTTGTTCTATATTAAAGACATCACTTTTTGTTAAGCTGTTACAGAATGGTAGATACTTATGAAGCGTTATTTGATCCGCTACTTTTGATGCTGACTGTACTTAAATAACTGACATTTTGAAATTGTAATTTAATTATAGCTATACTGCACACTTAAGTTTATCTTAAATTATGAATATGGTACTTTAATTTGATGTGTAAAAATCTGTATATTTTTTTACCAATAAAAAATCTGAAATCTGAAAATTGAGTATCGGCCAGATACGAACTTTAAGATACGTCAAATATTAGGTATGGTTACGATATGGATTAGATAAATCAGTGACATATCCGATCTATATCGTTATGTCACTGACTTATAACTCTGAAATATTAACCTAATATTAGACGTATCATTGAATAAAATAAGTAGGGTGCATTTTATAAACCAACAACTTTTCACTTGTCATGCTCGTAAAGATAGGCAAAAACAACATCTGGCGAAAGTTGCAAAAGCAAGTTTTTTGTGAGATGCCGTTATACCGACAAAATGCAAACAAATAGTCGAGGAGGCAGCTGCGTTTAATATTCAACTATTGAAATCAACTTTTACATTTATTAGCTGCATACCAAAATGCAGTGTTAGTAAATAACTAATAGTTTTGTTTTTGTTGTAGTGTTTATATAACTACAACAAAAACAGCATTTTCATAATCAAGAGGGCTTTTACCAGTTGGTTGTTGTGAAAAAGTAATTTTCCTTCAAGCTTTGCCGTATTCAGGTGGAAACATCGTCACCCTAGTTCACAATCGTACTAATTACGGCAAAAATTTTCGTTGCCATTAGTACCATAGTGCGCAAAAAAAAGGTTTATATTACTACCGAATTTTCCGCGTAATAGTTTAGTACGATTGTGAATTAGGGTGACGATATAGTAATAAATATAATATTCACTTAGCTTAGAATCTTACGTATTTTGTTATTTTTCTTGTTCGAGCCTTCTACTCCAGTATATCTTAAATGTAAATTCACTTTTGTCATCCCCCGTCTAGGCTGAAAACTGCGTTCCTTCCACTCACTCAATAGTTCGGTTCCTTCTCATAGTTAGTCATAGTTAGTTTCATATTTAAATCTTTCGTCGTTGAGGAAATCTGACTCTGGAATTCCCTCCCTCTCTCTCTTCTGTCAGAAGAATATGAATAATGTATGTACGTTATATACGTATGCCATTTTATTGCATTGTCTTGTTACCTATATATTCATATAGTAATATGTGTTCGTTTTTGCCGGTTTATTTTATTATGTATACTCGTATTGCTTGTCACGGTTAAATTTCCCCTTGAAAGTTGTGAATCTTTCCTGTACCAACATATATGTCTCTGTTTCTCCCAATGGTAGAAAAGTTGGTGGCATTAATTCCGCCTTTGTACATTTTGCTTTGTTTGTGCACAAAAGTAAATAGGTAAATAAATAAATGTCAAGACAACCTAGCTCTCAGACTACACCAACATACGACATATCACATAGCTTGGCTCTTGCCCTCGTTACACCCCGAGGCACTTTTTTAGCGAACTACCATTCCTAAAGGCCGTTATTAGGCAGCTGACGCCTTCCTCTATTTAGCGCTGTTTTTGCCAAATATTTGCTCAGTGCCGTCAGAGCAAAAAGAACCTGGGAATTTTATATTGCTTCCTATCCTAATGCCGATTCCCTTTTTGTACGTAGTTACTGAAACGTCATATAAAACTATATTAGTCGTATGAGATTATGACCTATTGGGGTTGAAACCAGTTACATTCTAGTCCCATCAATACGTAGTAAAGATTTTATTGCCTCAACTGTTTTGCAATAAAGATATGATAGAGTTATTGGGAAATGTTTTATTTTGCTTGAGCGCTCAGGTACACAACTATAAAGCCATATTTTAGGAAGGGTCTCTAGTAAGCTTTGTCTTTCGGAATATGAAAGATTGACCTTGTTTCTGCTATTTACATTTGGGCTTACTTGGGTTCAGTTTTGTTTTACCGAGGCGTACTTCACTCATAATATAATATGGGAAGGATTTTAGAAACTTTTTAGGTGTATTAGGTACACTTTTATTATCTTTTATTACCCGGGGTGTACCCGGATAAGATAGGAGAAGGTAAGATCGCAGGATCGTAATTGCTATAGAAATAGCAGTTGTTTTACATCACCAGCAATACAATGTGTCACACCATTTCATCCCACTCCTCTTGCCTTATCGTAGTAAGGTACCATTCAGTCGTGTTACGAACGTTTAAAAAAAGTGTTATCATTTGTTCTAGACCTAACTCAAAGCCAGCTGCTATGTCGCGGCGTGTCGAGCCACAAAGTGTGCGGGCTGCGCGCGCAGACGCCGCGCATCTCATTCACGAGCAAGGACGAGGATGCGCACGAGTTGCGTCGGAAGAGTGCGAGCAGCCGGCTCGGGAGCTCGCCGCGCTCGAGCATCGCGAGCGACGAGCAACACGGGATCGTGCTAAGGTAAGTTCACCATTGAGATTTCCTTGCGTCTTTTATCAAATGTCTAAAGCGCCATATAAATGTGTGACATTATTGGATCTTCTACTACAGCTACAATTCTTATAAGAGATCTACTACCGCTTTATTCTGAAACCTCAATTACTCATACTGTAGCCGAATAATTGTCGGCTTCCATTTTTTACATTTGATTTAGTGACCAACGGTTAGAAAGCATTGTGGTCACGTATGTACGTTATCCTGCTTTTCGCTTTCATAATTCATGACATGTCCGGAAGATAAGCAACCACGAGGATGTGCACGAGGATGTCGGAAGAGGGCGAGCAGCCGGTTCGGAAGCGAGTAAAATTTTATTGCTAATGACGAATCTATTGCTCGTTAACATCTTACTATGCGATAAAAACTCCTATGCCTAATTATTATAATATAGAATATATATTTCAACTCTTTTGTTGTGCGCGTGCCGCGACCGCTGCAGGGGACCATCGAATGCGCCAACTTCTGGCCGAAGGGTGTCGTGTTTCGGAGGTTCCGGGGCAAACTGCCGAATCCGACACAAGAGCAGCCGATTCAACGGAGCCACGCCGTTTTGTCGCTTAAATAGTGTTTAGTTCTAATTTTATAAAATGTATATGTATGTTAGTCTGTAAGGTATTTGTAATATGGGCCTTGTTGCCTGAATCAAATTTTAAATAAATAAATAAATAAAGGCTAAGTTGGGAATGAAGGCGAAGTTACTTTAAAGCTTATTTTACGCTGCTCTATTTATTTCAATTTTGTTGACAAGACCAAGTAGGAGCAGAAGAAAACATATTCATGGAGAAAAAATTTTCTTAAATTATTTTAAAGATACCAAGGTAGACCCAACGGTAAAATTAATGATACGTAATCCCATTCGCCTTAAATTTCTAACGTTTAATTTTTTCTTTCACAACAGAGTGAACATTAGCCTCAATTTCGGTCAGGCCCGAAATGATTTAAGTCCCGCTTGTATTCTCCTAGCAATTAGGAACAAAGTCCCTTTTAGTATTTATCAGGTTTTTTCCTGGAATTGTTAATGAAGGAACTGCCAAGCTACCAATCAGGGGGCGTGTTGACGCCGACTTGATTGATAAGTCTTGATGCTTGAGCGATGATTCTGTGGGCTTTATTTTCTGAGAAGTAGGGTGCAAAGTCCAGTAAAAGAGTCATCACCTAGCTGTTCTGAAAAAAAAAAACAATTATGGGTTTTTGTGACTTGGAAAGGTGATGTAGTTGAATTAGTTACTGTGTATGTTTACTTCGTAAAACGTATTACCTCTAAGTACATGAATCGTGCACTGTCGGTAGTTTATAACAAGCCTTATATTATTACATGCAAAAACCTATTGAGTCTGTCAAGCTATTTCCGTCAGTAGAAAAAAGCAGGAAATTTAAAAAAATTATCGTCCCATTGAAAATTTCATATTCGCGCCCTTTTCTACTGATAAAGTTGTTCGACAGATTATAATTGATAACGAGGCCTAAATGACATCACTCTGATGTCAGTTTACGTCCGAATTGACCTGGATGTTAATGTACTTATTATTGAGATCAAGTTGTTATCAAATGAATTTATATCTCTTTGAATACTTCGTTTTGGATTATTACTGGGTTTATGATGAAAACTAATACTTGTTTCAATATTTTAACATCATCCGTTCGTTACAAACAAAATAACAACCAATTTACAGTAAATATTTTAAGACTACGTCTTCACTATAACTTGTCTGTACTCTACCCGAACTAGCCGCTTGCTACTGCTTACCCGCCTTTTATAACAATTCATAATAGCGGGAACTAGTGACAAGTATGTAAGTAAGTCAAAAGTTGGCAACGCATAAGTGGCTCCTCCGATGTTGCTTATGTCCATGGGCGGCGATGACTGCTTCCCATCAAGCGGCTCGCCTGCTCGTTTGTTGCCTATTACATAAAAAAGTAAGAATCAATTGATACTCTTTTATTAACTTGTGATAAAGAAAAGTAAGAATAGTCAAAATATATAAGCATTAAAATATTCCCATTTGATTGTCTTACCCGAACTCCAAATCTTATACATTTCGAACATGCATTTCCCTACGAAATGGTCAGCCCGTTGCACTCGTAGCACGTCTACGGCGTAGCGCCGCTACGGCTACGGCGCTACGAATTGGAGCAACTATTTTTAGCGGCCATTGTGTGCGCGGCGCGAAACCAAAAAGATATGCATCTTTTGTCAAGGCTCACCTGAATAAGCCTAGTCGGCTGTTTTATTTATTTTTTATTTTACAAAACTTTTAACTATGAATAATATAAAAAAAAAACATGAAACGGATGTTTCTTGCCAATAATAAAGGTTGTCAGAGCTCAACGAGGGCGAGGGGGGGTTTGGGTCGGCAACGCGCATGTAACTCCTCTGGAGTTGCAGGCGTCCATAGGATACGGAGACTGCTTACTATCAGGCGGGCCGTATGCTTGTTTGCCACCGAAGTAGTATTAAAAAAAATGTTGTAGTTGTTTCCGTGCAAAAACTGATGCCTGGGGTCCGCTGGGCAACTAATCCCAAGAATTGGAGTAGACACTAGTTTTTACGCAAGCGACTGCCATCTGATATTTCAACCCAAAGGAGAAACTAGGACTTATTAGGATTAGTCCGGTTTCCTCACGATGTTTTCCTTCACCAAAGAACTGAGAAATATACACAAGACTCAAAAAACGCGTTGGTACGAGCCAAAGCTTGAACCCGTGACCTCCAAACAGTCTCACGGCCTTACCGCTATATTACCAACGCTTTTTCTATGCACGGTATTATAAACACAGCCCTGAATATACAATCAATGCAGAAATAAACTCATCTTTTTCTTAAAAAAAATGGCTTCTATCAAATTCATTATGATTCGTCTATGTCAAAAGTGTGCTTGTAGAGTATGACGTTGTTCGGTATTCGGTGTTAATAGTGATAGCTGGAATTCACACGTAGCTATAATTGCTTGCTGGATGTTGACTAAAGAATGCTTTAAACAAGACAAGACTAATTCTTCATTATCTGCACATTTTAACGTTAGTTCACTGCATAATAAACTACTCATACTTTTCATTATAAACTGATCAGTGATTAGCCCTAGTCATACCTGATGAAGCTAACCGGTTCAGTAGTAGCCTATTCACTCTTGCTTTAAAGAGACCAAGATCATATTTATCAGGGAATAAAGATGGCGGGAGCGCATTCCATTCTTTAACCGTTCGTTCCTATAAAGAGGAGGCAAACCGTTTCAAGAGGAGGCAGCAGTTTAAGCCCGGGACTCAACAGTCAACCCGAAGTTTAAGTTCGATTTTAAACTTAGACCAAGAAGCTCGAAAGTGCTGGTCACGGGAAGGGACACATTTCGGAAAGTAGGAGCTAAGGTGAAGTGACTCCGTTTTGCGGTGAAAAGACACGCCTAAGCTTAGGTGGTGTTGAATCCGACCAAGTTGGCCTCGCCCCAATATAACTTGTATAAATAAAATAAATAAATATTACAGGGACATTCTTACACAAATTGACTGAGTCCCACGGCAAGCCGAGAAGAGAATATACAAATACTTAAATACATAGAAAACATCCATGACTCGGGAACTAATATTGTGCTCATCACGCAAATAAATGCCCTTACCGGGATTCGAACCCAGAACCATCGGCTTCATAGGCAGGGACACTACCCACTAGGCCAGACCGGACGTTACAATTTTACTTTTTTTGAGTCAATATTTTACTTTAAACAATATTATGAGGAAATAACAAAAAATATTCTCGAGACGACTTCGCCATTTTGAATATGAACGGGAACTCTCAGCCATAAACTACAGTTTATGGTTGACAGTAATGTCATTCTTTACTGACAGTTGGCCATAAACTGACACATTGTGTTTGAAATATGCAAATTGCTATAGACGTCAAAGGACGCTATGAAAGTGGAACGAAGTATAGATAGCTTCAGTACCTATTCATAAATAACTGAGCATGTGCCTCGCATTTGGAGAATAGAACTTATATTTGTATACTAGTTTATAAATCTACTACATTAATAATGCATGGACACAATTTAAATTGCGGATATGAGAAACTAAAATAACTTAGGGTTCATTGGTTCCACTTCGAAAGTGTAGTTATTTTAAAAATGGAAAATACTATATTTTTAAGTCGTGAACAGTAACCACGTTTTCCAAAAAAACTCCCTTAAAATAACGCGGAGCGCTGATTAAAATGACAATTAGCTCCTTCATTAATTACCAAATTACAAAAAAATCCTTACTTATCAACATTCATGGCCATCCTACTAGTCACGTGACTTAATTACTATGTAGGGCCTGTTCGGAAAGAGAAGAGTCGTGGAATAAATTGGGCCCCATACATTCCACGACTTTTCTCTTTCCGCGCAGACTCTAATCAACGGAATGATATAATATTACTGTTTTTAACGTTTCCAGCCAGCAAAAACAAAGAGAATGAAATAAGTTGAATTGAATAATTTGATTAATATGCCATGAGTCCGTGACAGTTCAATGCAACAAGTAGGATAACCATAAGACTCGGTAAATGCGAGTTAAAAAATTAACTAATTATAACGAAATATTTTTACAGCTTTTTGAATATTCTTACATACACTATACTAAGAAACACATATTTCTGATCACCACTTATGAATCATTCCGTATATAATAAAATAGAAGTACTTTCTACTGTAGCAACAGTACACCAGATGCCTTGGTGGGTGTTGCACTGCGTATGAATTGCTTCTGGATGCGAGGTATGAGCATTGTGAGTAAGAGAGGTATGGGCATTGTGAATGTCATCTCGCTTTGTGTGGTAGGGCACAGCCAGTGGATGTCATTCCATTCTAGAGCAGAGCCCAACTGGGGAAGGACCTCCACCTTACAGAAAACCGCAGCCAAATAACACTAGACCCTACTCATAGTGTTGTGTTCCTGCTGGTGAGTAAGCTTGCCAGAGCTCAACGAGGGTGCGGAGTGTTAGAGTCGGCAACGCGCATGTAACTCCTCTAGAGTTGCAGGCGTACATAGGCTACGGAGATTGCTTACCATCAGGCGGGCCGTATAAATGTTTGCCACCGACGTCGTATAAAAAAAATCTAAATGATGTCCTTTTCACGCCTGCATTTTGTCCGTATATGAGATGCAAGGGCGAATGATACGAGTAACAAAAATAAATAATTTTGACATTGGAATGTAAGTTTGAATTGGCCTCCTGGTTTTATTAGCCATTTTCAAAATTAGCCCGCTTACGAAGTTATCCCAATACACCATATGTGCACATTGCATGTAATAGATAATAACTATTGATTCTCAATTCGTTGGATGATTGATTACTTGGATCTGATTTTAGTAAATAAATAACTAATTTCTAATTAATTAAACACATAATATCCTTTCTCTGGCAAGGCAATATGTAAAGTCAATTCCAAGGTAATTGATTCAGTGTATTCACCGTCTGTGAAGAGCCAGCTTTAGAGTAAACACGGTTAGATGCGTCACGGCGACGGCGACGGTAGATTAAGATTCTATTAGATGCGGTGGAGCCCCTAAGTAGCCCGGGATGGGCTATTTCAGGAGATAACGTACTGCCAGCGCATTCCTATTGGCTCGCGAGCCAAGTGAACTGATAGAACGTATTGAAAATTACTTGTTTAAAAACGCCAATTCGAACATACATTTTATCGAAATTATGTCATTCAGATACCTTGAATGAATGCATTTTAGTCGTACATTTATTGGCGCCAGCGAGACGCACGGGCTAATAATAACAAAATGACATCTTTTTAATGTCATAATGTAATAACTTCGAAATGCGTTGTTTTTATGTAAAATTCATGAATGTAATACATATCATAAATCATACAATAACGCCTATTTCCTTTATTGTAGTTTAGGTAAAACATATTAAAAATTGTTGACTGAGTCTTTATTCGGAGACTCGAGTCCTTTTGAGTTGCGCTTAAAAAAGACTCAATAAAGTACTCGACTCGGGACTTAAAAGACTCAGAAGTTTTTTAAGCTCTGAGTCTCGTAAAAACGAGTCGAGTTGTTTAATTTAGACTCAAACGACTTCAGTTCCTACCAAGACTAGTATGAAATGAGCACTCCATGCTTAGGTGCTTATTTCTCTGTGGAGCATCTTAAGGAAGATTTTCACTTTATTTCGCTCAGCGTGATCGATCTTTAAGGTTGTATCAAATTAAGATCAAAACTGTAACTCTTCTTCTTCCTCGCGATGTCCTGGCATTTTGTCACGGGTCATGGGAGCCTGGGGTCCGCTTGACAACCAATCCCAAGATCTGGCGTAGGCACTAGTTTTTACGAAAGCGACTGCCATCTGACCTTCCAACCCAGAGGGTAAACTAGGCCTGGTTGGGATTAGTCCGGTTTCCACACGATGTTTTCCTTCACCGAAAAGCGACTGGTAAATATCAAATGATATTTCGTACATAAGCTCCGAAAAACTAATTAGTACGAGCCGGGGTTTGAACCCGCGACCTCCGGATTGCAAGTCGCACGCTCTTACCGCTAGGCCACCAGCGCTTTTTTTTTCAATACCGTAACACGTTATTTAATCTTCTATGTGACCTTAGTGTACGACTCGCGAATGCTCGGCAAGGTTTAAGAATCACACATCTGCATGCAAGGAATAGTATTTAATTGTGTTTAGTAGATGGCACTTAAGCACATTAATTTATCTATGCAATTATAAATGAAATATATAATTACCTACTAAATCCAAATACTATTTAAGCCTAGTACTTTAAACTGTCAAGGGGGTTGACGTCTTTCGGAAAGATTGGCCTAATACTGCCATAGACCGATACGCGTGGAAGAAAGAGAGGAAGGCTTTTGCCCAGCAGTGGGACACAACAGGCTAACAAATAAATAATAATACTAATAATAAGTCGGGCATGCCGCCGTCCCGGTGAGTCACTCAGGCATATCATTTCCGGTTGTTCTCATCTTGCTAACGGCGAGTACTTGCACAGACATAATCTCGTAGCCAGGATTGTTCACCAGCAACTTGCTCTTCTATACGGCCTTGTGGACCGCGAAGTACCGTACTACAAGTACTCACCTGCGCCAGTTCTCGAAAATGGTCGTGCCACGCTCTATTGGGATCGATCTGTTATCACTGACCGGACTATTGTAGCCAATAAGCCTGACATCGTGGTAATAGATCGATCGCAACGCCGGACCGTGCTAGTGGACATCACCATCCCCCATGATGAGAATCTCGTGAAAGCCGAGAAGGACAAGTCCAGTAAGTACCTAGACTTGGCTCACGAGATAACCGCCATGTGGGATGTTGATTCGACGATCATTGTCCCGATAGTCGTTTCAGCGAACGGTCTGATAGCGAAGAGTCTCGACCAACACCTTGAGAGACTCTCGCTAGGTGGTTGGATCAAGGGTCAGATGCAGCAGGCGGTGATCTTGGACACGGCGCGGATACGCGGCGGTTCCTCTCTCTGCGGCCCTGACCACCGGCAGCTTGGGCCCTGCCCCGCTGCTGGCGACACCCTAGGTTAGGTTTTTTATAATGTGTTTATATCTTTTGTATTATTTTGTAAGTGTTTTTTATATTTTACTTTTATATACATATTGTAAAAAAACGTAACGTAAGAAAAAAATGGAATAAAGGGAATAATAATAATAGTTGCCCGTAGGTCTCGCTCGCGCCAAACATGTTTGCTGCTTAATATCTAAATGTAGCTACCTATATCTAATATAATATCTAAAACTAATCTAGCTAAATCAGCAACAGAACTAAAGTACTTGAAACGTTTTTAATAAACCGCATAATCTTCTGCCTAGCGTTGTCCCGGCATATTGCCACGGCTCATGGGAGCCTGGGGTCCGCTTGACAACTAATCTCAAGATTTAGCGTAGGCACTAGTTTTTACGAAAGCGACTGCCATCTGACCTTCCAACCCAGAGGGTAAAACTAGGCCTTGTTGGGATTAGTCCGGTTTCCTTACGATATTTTCCTTCACCGAAAAGCGACTGGTAAATATCAAATGATATTTCGTACCTACATAATTAAGTTCCGAAAAACTCATTGGTACGAGCCGGGGTTTGAACCCGCGACCTCCAGATTGCAAGTCGCAAGCTCTTACCGCTAGGCCACCAGCGCTTCTAATAAACCGCATAATATTGGACTTATTTTTATAAAACGAAGTTTAATTAAAAACTGTAAAACGTGTTACATTTTTAATAACTAAGACTATTTTTTCTGTTTTATCTCATTAACTGGATTCTGGCTGAAATAAACCAGATGTTTTAGTGTATATGCAAGAACTATAAAAGTTTAATACCCATAGCTCTCTAGTCTACCTAAAATAAATAAATAAGTAAATATATATTTATATACATACATAGAAAACCCCCATGACTCGGAAATAACTAACTGTGTTCATCACACAAATAAATGCCCTTACCGAGATTCAAACCCGGGACCATCGGCTTCATAGGCAGGGTCACTGTCACTACCCACTAGGCCAGATCGCTTGTTAAAATACATATAATGTTAGTAATTTCCTGCCGATTAGTAATGTATGTACATAGTCTGCTGACTTTGTAAATCGATGACATAGTTCCTAAGAACAGATCTTCGTATGTCTTATAGTTTCAGACTTTCCCATACTGACCGATCTAAATGGGCCACCGTGTATAAGTAAAATGGTAAATTATGAGAGTAGACATTTTGTTATCTGCCTCTCTATCACTTTTAAATTAAATTAACGTTTATTTCAAGCGCGTGTGGCTCATAAAATGTTAGTTATGTACAATAAAACTTAAAAACTATGTTAGTAACAATAAATATCTTAACTAAAATCATAACAATTCACCGTTACTGGGCTTATGAAGCCCGCAACAATGCATTATGTAGGGACAGTCGATCCTATCCGCAATAGTTAGGATGGTGTTGGGGCCGGTGCGCACGCGCCGTACCAGCGATGCGGCTCGCAGGCGCATTGCTGCTTTGAAGCATGTTACGTGCGCGTCAGCGAACATCTGTAACGCACTGCAAAAGCGCGACAGCCCCATCAACACCCGGAACGCATTATTATATTGAATTTGAAGGGCTTTTGCATATTCGAACTGTACAGATGAGGCAGATAACGAAATTTCGAGTTTGCGTTTCCCCATAGGCCCTCTAATTATTTTATTTTAACGTTAACTCTGACATTGGTTCAATTTCAATTCAATTTCAATTTATTCATTCATAACACAAGTTACATGTCAATTAACATTAATTATTCACCAGCGGATATCCTCCTTTCTAACTTGATCAGGCAGAGATACTAAATAAATCATACCATATAATAAACACCTTCTTGTCAAAAAAGCGCAGGTCGTTTTTCAAGACATGCGTCGCTTAATGACATAACCGTCGATCTCTTGCCACCATCAATGTGCCTGCTCTTCTTGATCAGGGATGATGGAAAGAGGCCTGATGGGGTGTCCTTAGTTCCTTGGGGCTTGGGACGAATGTTAGTGTGAAACGAATGCTACCTGCGTAGACAAACTGGCACCGTCCCACCTCCAACGGACTAATGTAAAAGCGGGCGCAGCGGCGGAAAGCGCCGAAATTTTGAAACGTAATAAATATAAGAGCCTCGGTAGAGAGTACCATTTTGTACCATTTGATGTTGAAACTCTAGGTCCATGGGGTCCCAACGCGCTCAAGTTTTTTGGAGAAATAGCGAAACGTCTGGTTGACGTAACTGGTGACCGAAGAGCTGGCGGCTTCCTCGCACGTATCAGTATTTCGATACAACGAGGAAATGCCTCAAGCATTTGCTAAAGATACGATATGAAAAACGTCACTTTTGACACTGACATATCCAATTCATATTGTATTTGTAGGAATTTTAAAGTTCAATGGGCAGGCAGTTATTATCTTTTGTTGATCAACACTATGCAACATTGTAATATTAGGTAAGTTACCAAGAAGTTAACTGTGGTGTGGATGCACTTTGGTTCTCCGGCGGACATCCTTTCTAACTTGATTAAGCAGGGTCACTACACAATATAGTAAATGTACTATATGCACCACACTTAACGTACCTGTGTTGCCCTCGTCAATAATTTGCGATACCGCCCCGCTGCACGACAACAGACAATAGATCTCGAGAACGCCAACAAAGAGCTGCTTGTGATATGCACTCAGTAGAGAATCCGGTAGAACAAAGAACCAAGTTAATAATTAGCAAACCCTATTACCATGGTTACAGATTGTGTCATTCACAACGACGCATGCCTAACTAGACTCATATTGACATGTCATTAAAGATTAGATTTGACGTAACCTGAATTCGCCTTTAGTATATAACTTCGCCTTAACCAGCATTAAATCACAATTGAAGACGTGAGTGGATGAACGTGCTATGTCATTTTCAGAATTTCTTTTTATGCAATATATATGAATTTGAAGCTTATGAATAGCTTTATTATTTCAGATTCCATGTCTTTAGCCCATAAAAGCCTTAAACCCAATTTATGAACGTGTTATGTACACAAAAAAGTTAGTTTCCATGGATGAAGGTGCTAAGTGCGTAACTTAGCATGTTCTTCCAACTTTACTCCGTTGACATGGAAGAACATGACATGTTTTTATTTGAATCATTGCATCTTCATCCATGTCGAGGTGTATTTAATGTCACATAATATAAGCTTAAAAAAAGTGTCAATAATAAGACGAACTTATTCTCCTGTTAATAGTATTTGTTTATTGAACTTGAAATATGTATATGAGTATTTCGAAAACAAGGTTCGAAGTAATGGAATTTCGGATTCTTAAGCGAAAACAAGAGGGAAAAAAATACTCGGGCAATCACCTTCACCTTCATTCCCTGAATTGATTTACTTCATGAGTGAATTTTGAACTTGAATGAAGGTGTCATGTACCTTTTTCATAAAAAATAAATAATGATTATATTTATTTGTTCATCAGTGTATATCTTGCAAATTCACAAAAAAAACATCGTCTTCTCCATTGTTAAACATTTTTTACAGCTGATAAATCTTTAACTGCAATTTACTCAAAATTATGTTCCTCTAACATAGCACGTTCATTCACTCACGTCTTCAATTCCACTATACATTTGTATCATAGGATTTATGGGCGTATATGTAATATTGAGGATTTGGACAAAGTTTAAGTATGATTTCCATTATAAAAATAGATAAGGAAAAGTTGGATACAGGTGGCGTAGATAAGTTATTTTAGAATTGTTATTTTTATTCTTACAATATACTTGTTTTACGATTTTTTATATTGAGTTGAATGGACATTTAATTCTTGATAAAACTATTATTTTTATATTTCTCATGCCAGTGAAGTATTTTTTTCACTTCTATGTATTTCAAATAAAAACTAAATTTTTTTCGAAGCAAAAGACTAGAACAATAATATTCTTTCTATCTTTGTGAGGAATCAAAGGCATGTAGCATAATACATGTGTATATATACTAAAAATAAATGCGAAAGTTTGTCCGTCTGTCTGTTGACATTTAAACCGCTGATATTTGGTATGGAGATAGATTGTGGCCCGAGGAAGGACGTAGGATTTTTATCAATCGTCATCAACATCATCGTTCCAATCAGACAAAGTCGCGGGGAGAAGCTAGTATACTATAGTGTCAAAACACGAGGCTGGCAAACCGTTCTATTTATCAAAAACACGCTTCAATTTCGAAGAGCTATGATTTTGATTGTATGAAATAATCAAGCAATTTGTCAAAAACACGCGTACTTTTATAAATTTTATTTACCATCAAAAGGCGTCACCTGGCAATCCTGGCGAAATAAATCAGCAACGCGCTGAGGTGCGAATAAATTTGTAAATCAGAACGAACTTTTTTAGATAATTTACACGGGGCTTCGCATCCGGATTCAATGAGCATTTTTAACGACTTTCAAAAGTTGAGGATTATTCGCACCTCTTCTGACTGACGTCAAATATAAATTCTACCAAATTTCAGAACGCTCCAATAACGTTCTAAATTGGATAGAGAACAAATGTTTGGTTCGTACCGCTCTCAAACTTTAACGTGACACAGAACGTTTAAGTGCAAAGCTCAGAGAAAAGAAAGCAAGGAACCAGCCAAGATTTACGACCAAAGGATTCCATATTCACCATAAATGTTTTTTCGACAACGAGATCAACTCACGTTTAACCTTTTGTAGGTTTTCCCATGAGTAATTTCAGGCCAAATACGAGTGGTTTCCAATATAAGAAAGGTGAAATGGTCAATTAATTATTAACTCAGTCAAGGTCAATTTTTTAAAAATTATTTTAAAAATCCTTTAAATTACACAAAAAAACTTGAGATCCTTACCTTTTATTGGGCAAGTAATATACCCACCAAAACTGGCCGCCAAGTTTAGATAAACAAACGAGTCCTCCTACTCGTATAAGGGTACCGTTTCTTCTTCTTTGGTACGGAACCTGAAAAGAAGAATAAAATTGGTCAGCGTAATTAGCGAGAAAATGTATAATGATTATTTTAGTATTCTTATGCTCACCTTATGTAAGTACTGAGGAAATCATGAGAGCGAAACATTGAGACTCAGCACTTTAACAAAGTATAAATAAATTCATACAATTCAAAGCCTACCAAACAATTTCACTAAGAAAAAGATAAAGATAGTTAATTTTCCAAGTAGGCATATTACAATTCTCTTATTATGAACGTCTAATAAACACTACACCTCAGACTCAAGAACATTTTAATCCCTCCTAAATTGTAGAGGTGTGTATCCCAATATGGGACCAACAAGAAACTCTGTGGGATACATCTTTTCAAAACATTACATAATTAACTTGCATATAAAAAGAAAAAATAAAATTTAAATTACTGCAAAACGCATAAAATAACACTGTAGGTACTTTTCTTTATAGATATTTGATTAAACAATATTCCAGAAAACATATCAAATTCTTACTAAAGGAAGAGAAAATAAAATTAATAAAAGAAATGAGAATAATTATATCGGATAATCAGGTGATTACCCAATAAATCTGACTGGTTTAGTTGACTAACCAGTGAGTTTAGTTAAAACTGATACCAATTATGCTCAATATCTAAATAATGATATACTCTTATTACCAAAGTTCCGTCGGAGTAATCGATAGGCATCGATAATGTTGTCGTTAAAGTGGTTTATGTATACGCAGTTCATGCCGCCGCGACACTTCGCCGTTAAAAGAAAAATAAATGAACGTAGCGTAAAACACCGTTGACGGGTGGAATTCGTGTTGCTGCAGAAATTCTGGGCTTATGGCGTTTAAAATTTATGGATTATTTCGATGTAATTTTAATTATTGTCAGCATGACTAGAGTCAATGTCAAATTACAAGAAGTAGTTGCAAGAAGAATAATTCAAATAGGTTTTCAAATAGATAATAAAGAAACTAATACGCTTAATTAATATTGTTTACTTCAAGGATGAGTCATATTTGTTAATATGATTTAGAAATGGCTTGCTATTGATATCGATAACACTTAAGTATATATAATTAATCACTAGCACTAGCACGTTTTTGTCCCAGAACAAAAGAGCTTTTAAAAGCTATTCAATCAGGTACATCATAACATCTCATATTTCATCCCATGGCCTTTTGGTCAATACTGACAAATGAACAAGGCACTTCTAAGCTTGCAGCGTGGCTTTGCTATCAATATAACATGTAACATGTTTTCGAACTTACCCAATCATCATACAATCGATCGCAATAGCTGAACCTCTTCCGCTGAAATTTGAAAGAGAATGCTTCCATCGAAACTGTTGAACGAACTAGACTGACAGAATACCTACCAGACGACATAACATATGACAAAATAGTACCAATGACTGACTTATTACACACCGCAGACAGAATTACTATAAATATAACGGACATACATACCGAAAATGACCTAGAACCTTATAATACGTCAGACAGGTACAGAACCTACACTGATGGAAGCAAACACGACAAAAAGTAGGAGCGACATTCATCCTGATGATCCTGATCCTGATGGAAGCGATAGAAATAAAAAAATTACGCTACATAAGAGCTGTACCCCTGAACGCATTTGCCAGAATGACCCCCAACCGCGAAAATGGCGAGAAATCGTACGGCAAGCAACATCAGCGCCTGATGCCAGCAGTTGACCACGACGCTCTGCAAAGAGTACAACGATAAAGCAGAAGAAAAAGAGCTGCACGGTTTTTCAGGATGAATGCGTGGCTATAGAATGAGCGTGTCAAGAATGCATCATACTGGATCTGGAAAAAGCCAAAATTTTCTTCGACTCGTGTCTCGCTACAAGAAGTCGATAAGTAAGAGAAATCCATTTTTGCTGGATTTAAGCCCACGCCGGCACGGCAGCGGCAATGAGGCAGCAGTCCTAGCTGCCAAACACGCGGCCTTATTACACAGAAGACTTGATTTCTGCAGATTTCCCTATCCTTTCATAAAACGAACCAACATAAAACAATAATGACTTTAAAAATAGACGGAAAAAACTACTTATAAATTAAACAAAAAACGTAAACCTATTAAATTTTAAACGATACCTAATGTTAATGTCACATTTTACAACGTCGAATTATGCTCCAACGTAGCACCGGTCGAGTTTAGAGCCGCATTAAAACAACCGTTAAGTTTAAAGCTATTTGCACGATAAATTGAGTGCGAGGTAAAGAACTTGGGGCCATTAAAGCCAGGTTTACACAAGGTAACACGCTGCCACTTCAAACAAATTGCTTCTTATACAAACACATTTTGATATATTGTGGATTAGATTTGAGACTAATTTGGCGACATAAAGATATTGCAAATTTATGTTTTATTGTAATACAAATAACGTCAGTACTTACCTACTTATTGATTTCTTTGTAAAACTAGTCAATTTTTACAATAGATCGGTAAGATATAGTTTCAATTTTATTTGTGTGTGCGTTTGTTGTTTTTGGAAAAGGTGGATAGATTGTGTGGGGTATGATATGAAAACAAAGCAGGTGAATGATAAGATGACGAACGCCAGGGAGGTATGGAGGAAAAAACCCTAAATGATGGGAAAAGGGCAAGCAAATTTATGGTGATTTGTGTATTGTATTTAGGTGTGAATAAATATTAGCAGCATGATCTGAGTTATTTGTGCCATGTTACCGCTAAGTCGAGAAACAGAATGACTCGGCCATCGCGTGAAAACACAATGTATCTCACAAATAATACATATTATTATATTAAATTAGATTGTTTAGTGCGATTGTCAAGTCAGTCTATTTATTTAAAACATAAAGGATTTTTAATATTGATATGGTCACTAATACTCACTATAAGATGTTGTTAGGTTATCAAATTACGTAATAACTTAAGACAAGGTCCTTTAAGTAGGGACTGAATAAATTACCCGACTTGGTATTATATGGATCTCACAACTTTTCACTGTAGAAGAACTGAGTTGCGAGACATGGTTTTTTTTTTTTTTTTTATGGTAGAGGAGGCAAACGAGCAGACGGATCACCTGATGGTAAGCGATTACCGCCGCCCATGGACACCTGCAACACCAGAGGGGTTGTAAGTGCGTTGCCGGCCTTTAAGATGGGAGTACGCTCTTTTCTTGAAGGTTTGAAGGTCGTATCGGTCCGGAAATACCGCAGGCGACAGTTCATTCCAAGTTAAGTTATATTTTTGATGGCATAATAATTACGAACATCTAATAGGGTAACTTTACAAATGATTGTGCAATAACAGTAGCTTAGCAACAGCTCCTGTTCTCAATTCTAGAACTCAATTCTAGGCAAAAGAGGCTCAAGTCTCATTGTATTATTTAAGAACTTAATATCTTTCACTAGAAGCTGAGGTCAGTGCTTGGTGCGGTGTTCACCTTCACACGGTAACCGTCTAGAGTACGTTATAAACTTCTTATTTTATTACTTTTGTTACCTATTTTGATGTCGTGTAAATCTTTTTCGCTTTTTTAATATGCAATAACTAAATTAACAAAGAAATAGTTGTTATGTATACTTAATATTCACAAACAGGAGCGAATGTTTCTAGTTGAAGGTAACTTTCCATTGAAATTGAAACAGGGACCTAGCCAAGATGGCAATCGTACATCGGCAAACGCTAATCGAAACGAAAAAATGTATCTAAATGACATAGGCTACGAAAAGTCTCATGACTATTTCCATAGATAATTTAAGCTATTGCAGCGCTAGCGGTATGTTTGCGGAGGCGCGCACCGACGGCTTCCACGCCATCATGCGCAAGCGGGTGGCGTCGCTGGTGCGGCGCGTGCGCGGCACCGCCAACAGTCTCCTTGCCACAGTCGCGGATAGGATAGATGGCGCTTTCTGGCAGTACTGGAGTAGCCTACATGCCCATAATAATCAAGCTAGTCTTCTACATTATAAAATAAAATAGATATTAATATAGGTTTAGTATATTAGGTAGTAAGTTACTAATATAATATAATATAATATGGAAATTTAATTCTGAAATAAATGTTTATTTATTTAATTTAAGTTTCGAATGGCATTTTACATCAACGATTATCACCTTGGCTAACCGTCCGAGACAATGATGGGTAAATGTATGTAACAGGTTATCGTTCATTGATTTACCCCAGTTAATTCTCTAAGGCAGTTCGTAAACGATTATTGAAAAATGAACTAGTTCTTTGCGGGCTTTTTCACTTTCATAAAGGTCTCGCCGGTTATCTGAACAAACAAACATTAATTCAGCAAAGAATTTTTACAATTAATAAAAATAACAAAATACAATTACAAATATGGAATCAATGAAATATTAGATACTTTATTAGAGATGTATATATAGTCTACTACTACTAAACGTCGAATTACACAAAAAAAAACTATGATAAAAAAATACAAACGACAAATACTAAAAATGTTTACAGATGTAAAAGTCTCTACGTGTCAGACATAAAATATAATTTAGAAAACGATAATAAATTATCCTTAGAGATGTAAAGGGTCTCCAAGACTTCAATTCTTAAATAAATAATTAAACGTCTCTGTCGTGAAGAATCATTTAATTCACAATGAATGTAAATTGTACTTGCACGAAAAAATAATCGATCTAACAGCCTAATGGCTCATTTAAACGACGCTTATAACAGACGTGCGACATGACCTTTGTAAATGCAGGGTTAAATCGGTAGCTCTTACGATTATCCTTCCACCATTGTCTCCTACCATTGTCCTTCATTTGATCCACACAGAACGCGACTTTGTGAAATACAGGGTGAAATTGTTTTGTTTGACCATACGCTAAGGGGTGGAAATTGCGAGAAACAAATCTGCCGTCTCATACATTTTGGTGAATCACATGTCAATGTTTTCTATAGAACAGCTGATTTTTTTTCGCGATTTCGGGGTTGGCCCCATAGTAAAAGTTGTTCTGTATGATCCACATATTCACCCCTCAGCGTATGGTTAAACATAACAATTTCAACCTGTATATTTGTATTTGTATTGTATTAATACGACATTATTACACAAATTGACTAAGTCCCACAGTAAGCTCAATAAGGCTTGTGTTGAGGGTACTTAGACAACGATATATATAATATATAAATACTTAAATACATAGAAAACACCCATGACTCAGGAACAAATATCCATGCTCATCACACGAATAAATGCCCTTACCAGGATTTGAACCCGGGACCATCAGCTTCGTAGGCAGGGTCACTACCCACTAGGCCAAACCGGTCGTCAATAAATAAATGGTATAAGTATTCTGGTTTCTGACTCTCACCACAAAATACATTCAAATTCCCGATAGTGGTTTAGATTGAAAACATGTTGTTTTACCAGCGTGTTGGAGTAGTAGATTGTTATTTAATTCATCACATTATAGATTTTTAAGCTTCTGTGGCATTCATTGTCCTTCATTTGATCCGTACAGCACGCGACTGTGTATATGTAGGTATAATATATATGAATGGAGTAAATGGAGAAAACAAAATGTTTCCAGTCTAAACAGCTATCGGGAATTTGAATGTATTTTGTGGTGAGAGTCAGAATCTCACCACAAAATACATTGAAATTCCCGTTAGCTGTTTATACTGAAAACATTTTGTTTTACCAGCGTGCTAGTAGTAGATTGTTCTTCAATTCATGGCATTATAGATTTTTTGCTCTGTTGATCGTCGCTGGCTTATTGTCTGAAATTTATTCATAGCCTTGTTCTTTGCTCGACGTTTACTTTTCATTTTCTCCATTTACTTTCGAGCGACGAATAATTGGATTAACGTTAATGTGCGATAAATAGAGATGTCTAGGTGGTTACGAATAATATAATCCAACTAGCTAGAAAGTACGGTACTTCACAAGGAAAATTTGTCCAAAATTAAAGGCGTTTTGGTCCAGGGTCAAGGTCCAGTATAATTCTTTATCCCTACTAATATTATAGATGCGGAAGTAACTCTGTCTGTCTGTGTGTCTGTTACCTTTTCAAGCTTAAAACGCTGAACCGATTAAGACAAAATGTGGTTTGGAGATAGCTTGAAGCCAGAGGATATAGGTCAGTTTTTATCATCCCACACAGACGAAGTCATAGGCTGAAGCTATTATAAAGTGTATAATGACAAATCGTGATGTTGGCGTTATATCTCGTTAATTATGGTATACCATAATTTAACAAATAATGGGGATAAAGTACGAGTAATAATTAACCTTATCGCTTTAACAAGGGTAATATTTTGCCCCATTATTTGTCGCTAAGTATTTAGTATGTAATACTCCAAAATATGCATAACATAAAGTTATTTTTGTTCGCATTATTGCTTAAAATACTGCCATTTCTGTATAAAAAGTTAATAAACAAAATATATAACCTCAAGAAAAGAGCGTTGGCCCATCTTAAAGGCCGTCAATGCATTTGTTATAACAACGGGGTTACTGAACCATTCACATGCACATTCTATTGTAAGGATTCCATTGCTTACCATCAGGCGATTCAACTATTGAATTAATATTGCTAACCCTATTCATTAATTTTTAAGTTCATCACACAGTCTATGAATATGCAGATCTTTATGAAATTTTGTTTAACAGTTGAATTACCAAAGCGAAAACCTATTTTCGCATGCATAATGAAATGAGCCAAACAGTTTCATCTTTAAAGGCCGTAAATAGGTCACCGACCTGTCCTCACCTAGATATGTGACATTATCTATGAAAAGGGACCTTATTGTCGGTGGCGCTTAAGCCATCGTCAACTATGCTCCCATAGTATAAACAACGCCGCGCTACGCAGTGCGGCGTAAGCGCCATCGACAATAAGGTCCCTTTTCATAGATAATGTAAACTTGAGTTAAATCGGCCAAGAGCATATCGGGCCATTCTCAGTGTTGGGTTTCGTAGTTACTACTTAGTTACCATTCTGTGAAAATCGTAAATAACGAAAACTAGAAAAAATTGTCTAGAATGTATATGAAGCAAAATCATATCAATATATGTATTATTTTACACGCAACTAAAGGCGTATATTTTGAAGCGGCCATCTTAATAAGATTTCCATACAAACGCTGTTTTAGGCGCGAATCATGTACGCGGTGATCGCTCGCGACCGCATACGTAGGTTTAGTCTTAGGCCTGAAATGTTAGCCCTGGGGAAGAGTTACAGTTTTAGTAAAAAAACTAAACCTAGGCGTGGTACGTCAGGATTTAATTATTTCTATTTTAAAGCCAAAAGTTCATCGTCTGGGGGGTGGTCATATTTTGGTGCCACTACCCTGTTTTGGTAAAAAAAGTAAAAACTGCTATGCTATTTATGCGTGTGCTGTGAAATTACATTACCGTGTGAGTGTATGTGGGTGTGTGTGAGATTTCTTATAGATTTTTGTTTCTTTTGCTGATAATGCGGAGTCTGTGCAACGTGGTCTAACATCAAAAGTTATTCTAGCCTAATCCGGATACATTATGTCGCGTTGGTTCCGTGTGGCTTTAGGTAGCGTTCTGGTTTACACTGCAGCGTTACTGCAGATGACAGCGTTAATACTGCAACAGTAATGCTGCTGACTGCATTACTGCAAAAACGTCAAATTTAATATAAACACAACATATACAACAAAGTCCCCCGCCGCGTCTGACTGTCTGTTTGTCTGCATGTTCGTGATAAACCGAAACCTACTAAACGGATTTTCATGCGGTTTTCACCGATCAATAGAGTGATTTTTGAGGAAGGCTCACGTGTATAATTTGTTTAGGTTTTGTGTAAATTGGTTGAAATATGTCGATTTTTACTAATAAAGTTGGAAAAAATCACGCTGTCTAGATGTAATTGAAAACGCTGCCTAATCCGTTTGAAATATAACAACCCAATGTATGTTCGGGTTGTTTCTCTTTCATTGGTCTACAAAAAATCCATGATTATATATGTTTATCTTTAAGGATACTTTATTATACCCATCCTTGACCTTTTAAAAAAGATTACATATGATGTGGTATTTGCAAAGTTATTTTACATGGATACAGTACCTAATAATCATTAATAATAATAATAATAATTCAGCCTATATACGTCCCACTGCTGGGCACAGGCCTCCTCTCATGTGCGAGAGAGCTCGGGCTATAGTCCCCACGCTAGCCCAATGCGGATTGGGGACTTAATAATCATTATCAAATTAAATACGTTACTTACATTGAGCATTTCATACAGGTCATAATGACCCTTTACACCATATAATTTAAATGAATATCTTAGGAGTTGTCGTAAATTAAAAAAAAAACGCGAAAATATCTCGATTCACGAACGCGACGACCGGGTGCTAAGCGCAGTATCTCCCCGCCCGCCCGCGCCCCACCCCGCACACTGCCGCGTAAACCGCGCGGGTAAAATTATACATAAGTCTACATACTCGATACAACTAATGAAAAAAACAGGCATAAAAAATATAACGCTTTACTGCTGGTGTGAAGCAGGGGCGGGTCGCTAGTGTCTCATAAAATAGCCTTTTAAAGTTTTGCTGCCGGCATAATTACTGCTGCTGTAGTGCGGCGCGACATTCCTGCCAACTGTATATCTGCCGCAAGTGTTACTGCCTCGATTTTTTACATTAGCAGTAGCAATGCACACGGCAGTAACGTCGTGCGGCCTAAATCCGAACGGTGGTACCGTTCGTGTAACGTAAGTTGGAACACGGCTGTCAGTTTACGCGTGTATGCCGCGAAGGGTTGACAGGTGACATTTAACCCTTAGCCGCAGGATGTAACCCTTAGCTGGATATTGTAAAATTAAACAGATATCTCTGACGGTTTAACTTAGCAAGTTTTGTTTATATAACGACGTAATAACGATTCTAATATTTTTGCATTTGTGTGATATATATATATATATATATGGCTCTTTTTTAGTAGTATTTAGAGTAGTATAAGTAGTAGTTGACTTTCATTGGGATACAGTTGGATGACATCAATATATAATAATCAATTTTAATTTCTTGTCCTTGCCGTATTTACATTACTTCTTAGAAACGAATGATTTACAAAGCGAATAACTTATTAAACGGTTGACTAGCTACAAGTAACTTGACATTTGAGCACAAACAACGATTGGCTTATACTGCGTGTATTTTTGATATAACCGCAAACTTAAGCTGTCTAGGTTTTAGTGCTATAAAACAATTCTAAAAGACTTTTTTAAATTTAGTCTTAGCTGTCAGAACGTAATTAATTTTTGAAAATGTTTCGACCGGCAATGTATTTCGTACATCATGATCACTTGTGACAGATATGACGTCGTGTAATTAAAAGCGAAGTTTTCAGTTAAAACTAAGTAGTGATACATTGCTCGCAGAATTATTTTATATGGAAAAATAATAGTCGTCCATATTTTTCACAACTTATGTAAGTGTGTTCATTAAGGCCTTAACTACAGTATGGTTGTGTTTTGTTCTTCCACCCTTTGATTATGCGGTCATATCAAAAATAAACGCTGTTGCTCAACATTTGTTTCATTTACATCGAAACCTGCCAATGGGGCATTAAAACAATTCCTACTTTGTCGGGAGACGTTAATAACGTGCAGAAATCAGTATTATATACCATTGAATTTAAATCTAATTTATCGAACGCCATGCCAAATATCTGCTTCTTAACTTTATCAAAAGTGTTAAAAAATTGCTTCACGTTCACGTACCCGGCCGTTTTATAGAATGCCCTACCAAGGCACACTATTTCCACATTCCTCAATCGGCGCCAGGATTGAAGCGCTCCCAAATAATTCCCTATCATTTGCGTGAGCTCCGGGCAAATATGATCGAATAAGGAAATCAATTCCATTGCCAGAGCACTGCAAGAGCCCCTGGCAATGACACCGCCTGAACTCGATTCGGCGATAGAGAAATCTAGTGATTGCATTGGTTATGATGACGTAAATCACGCGTTAAGGGATGTGTAAAATCGATTTGTAATGGGATTCCTTTTCGGGTCCATTTTTACATGCGCAATCCTTATTGGCAACCATGCCGAAAGAACTACAGTTGCAGACACTAGTTTTACCCGACTGCCGATTGTGATTTTGGCTCGTTTTCTTCTAATTTTAGCAACTTTTGGATAGATTAAATGATGAAGCTGTTTTTAGGGTTCCCATGTCCGCCTCCGTGATCGTTAGTGCTAGAAAGGTGCAATTTATCATGGACACATAAATTATGCATAGCAACAGAACGGTAAAATTACCTCCAGTATAATTTTCTTTTTTATGTTTTCGCTTTATCCCAATGCGTTGAATAGATATTTCAGAACAAATAAAGGTCTTCAACAACCATTTTTTAATAAAGTGAATATCTTCGGAAATAAATCGCTTCGATAAAAAAATCCCCGCCCTCTACCTTTTAAACCACGGGTCCAAAATATATTCTCTGATTATAATAAATAAATAAATAAATTCATTTATTTCTTAATTTAGTATATTACACTAAATTATTATAATTACGCTATCATGATTCAATAATTTATATTATTTTATTGCAAGAGTTTCTGCCATATTCAAACCTCTGATTCTAACCTACAGAAGTAACTAGGCCTCAATGACACTAGAGCGATTGTATTTCGTTAACTTTTCGTAATCAAGTCACATTTCGTACCTATATAAACTGACAATAGTTAAAACGAGTCCTACATTGAATTATTGCAGCTAATTCGAACGTGACTTCCAATAGGAATCAATATATGTCCTCCGGGGCGATAGGGTCCAATTCAAGAGCAATGGCGTCAGGAAAGTCACTACTACCAAACCTACTTTCTATTAGTACTTTCATATTGGCTCGATACAATACAATATTAAGATTTCGTATAAGTAACAAACTTGAATTGGGTACTTTACCTGTACGGGCTCCCAACTCAACTATAATATTATTTCGATACGCAGTAGTCAAAAAAACTACCAATCACGTGTCGTCGCTCTACAATAGAAAAGACAGAAACGGGTAACTATTCCATGAGCATAGTCATTCAACACGCGTTTATGTTTTTTGTACTACATTTTTGTCAATTAAGATACTTACCTAATCTCATTAATTATTTAGGTTTGACAGTAACAAAGGATTAATTTAGATGACTTTTTTAGAAAAAGTATTGTATACAATAGTGATATAACCAAGCTTTTCAATCTCGTACCTCACTTCGTTGCCTAAACACGGGACTGAAAAGATCTCTATTATATCACGATTGTGTAAAATACTATTATTGTATATAAGATAACAATACAAAAGAAAACAGCAAACAGGTCAACGACAGAAATTACAATTTTCAATTGTAATATTTATTTTATTTATTTATTATGAATCCAATTCGACTATTAAATTGATGTGCAGTCGACGTCAAAAATATATTTACATTTTTAATATGCAAAAATGTAAGTTACCTTTAAGGTCAAATGTACAAATAAGTAACGCCAAAAGATTCTATCAATTAAAAAATAATCATGCTCAAATTCTTGACTTGTCCCACGCGTAGGGATCTTGTCTTGAATTATTTAACGAGTGACCGGCGGAGGGACTCATTGAGGGGAAATACTGGAAAATCGTTACGGACACACAAACACACTAACCGTTCGTACGTATTAATTATAATAAATTTGGTTCGCTTTGCTGTCCTTTGGTGATGTATTTAGAGCACACCAGGAAGTGTCATTAGTTGATGTAGATGTAACTTGTCAGTGTATATGTTAGCTTATTATTTTAATTTGGATCTAAATCGATCAGTGAACTTTTTTCAAAATAGATAGGGCTTATAATATAGGAGCTTCGGTTGCGAGTTTTATCCTACAGTTAGTAAGTCTAAGTTGGTTGGAGACTACGTCTGTTTGTGAATGACAGTCCCCTCCCCTGAAATGGGTGGGATGCAATCTGGGTTAGAACAAGGTCATCACTATTTAGTTCAATAGTACCTAAGAGGCCGTGAAATGGTAACCTGAGTTATTTTCGCATTTTTATTCAACTGTCCGTGATTCTACTTTAACTGCCCTACTATAAAAGTACACGCCCAGCAGTGCCCTTTAATGTTGTGGTAAATTGTAAGCGGCTTTAATACGAACCAATGCATAATAAACATCTTTGAAATGAAAATTAATGTGGTCGTCTAAGCTTTTACATGAATTATTGAATAGCCCAGGGATCTGAAATTTTGGCCTTAACATGAAACTAATAACGAACACTGATGAATTTCATTAGTCTTGCTAAATGAAAAAGAGAATTATTTTATTAAAATTAGTTATTTTTCTGTTAATGCCAAATGTCTGGAGATAGTAAAATTATCTTGAGTAAAATCATCGTATCGCTAAAATTTGTCTGATGTCTATCAAATACTTTTTGACATTTTGAATATACCTACCTAATTTACAGTAACCTAATGTTATTTAAAATACTGGAATGGTTTTAACGAACCAAACTAGATAACGTTCTGCTCTGCATATCAGCAGAATTTTTGTTCAGTTCAATTCAATATTCATGCATTTTATAGTAGTCTCGGGGATTCAAAACACCTTTTAAATCCACCAACCATCAACTAAATCAAAATGGCCTGGCCGAGTAAAATATCACGTCTGAACTCCCTGGGGCCACGAAGCGTGCGGGGAACGCAAAGTGAAGAATTAGGCAAAGTATTTACGATTAACTGAATCGTGGGAAGATATTTTTATTTCTCTCAGCGAAAGTAAAATGGGATGAAGTACCTATAAAATACTATTGATTAATGGTAGCAATAATCTTTGATGTTGTTTGCCTGAAATGAAATATTTTCTTATAGAAATGGGTCTATGCTTGGATTATTGCTTTCTTGGGTTTATTTTTTAGAAAAGACAGGTAAATAAAATAAAAACTCTAGGTCTATTTTGATAAGCTTCCTGACGAAGCCTGCTTTGCGGATATCTTACACACAAATTGGATTATTTCTAAGGTTATGATTTTGATATTTGTTCAGTGATTTATAATAATATTATTAATATTTTTTGATAAGTGTCTTTTAAAATTAAACAATATGTGATTATATTTTGACTCAATTTCTTCGTCGAATCGAGCTAGGCTCAATTCTTGCTTGTAAAGATTTCTGTGTAACTTCATAAATGTCCCAACGTATTGTTTCAATGTAGTACAAACTAAATGCTTGTAAAAAGGGTCTGAGAATAAGATCGTAGTTGCCTTTGGCCATAAGGATTCCATAATTAAAGGAATATACTTACTGACTTGTAACTGATTGACTTATAAGAATAAGCTTGAGTGGAATATTATCTCTGTAAAGACGTATAATTGACGATAAAAGCTTATATATATTTTGCACCACACCTACTGGTAAAGGCCCTCTTGATTGTTCAAAAACTAATGAGAAAGTATCGTTTTATCCACATGTGGGACAAAGTAAACAAATGCAAGTTTTGAGTTGTTTCCTTATGTTTGCTGGTGGAATTCACTTTTAAATGATGATTTTTAATGTTATTTTTTGATTACGTTAATTTGGATTTGATTTAGTTTGAGTTTTTGGTATTTCATATTTAGTATTATCCTCGCGTTGGTGTGGTAAAAAATTGGGTTTCACTCGGAGGCAAAGTTTGTTTAACCCTCGTGCCTTGAAACCCTCGCAACGCTCAAGATTCCACTTCTTGAGCCACTCGCTACGCTCGTGGTTCAAATTTGGAATCTTTCGCTTGCTCGGGGATCAATATTAGCACGAGCTGTTAAACAACAACTTTGCCCCCTTGTAAAACAAATAACTGTTATTGACAAAAAATCACTACATAAATTTACCCTTAGTCTAATCTACTGTGACGAAAAGGCTGGATTGTGTTAATCATGCGCCTTAATGAAGACAGCGATGGACTGATAAAGCACGATGCGGAAAAAGTTCCGGCTGGAGGCCTTTGTTTACAGTGTTGATTAACTGTAGGTTATTTATTATACTATAGGTATATTATTTTACTTTATTAAGATACAAGATAGGTACAAGAAATTTATTGATAAAAGTCAATGTTTTACAGGTCAATTTGAGGTAGGTACATATTCAACTAATACTAGTAGGTACAGCATTTCGGTATCGGTTAGTTTTTACAGTAATAACGCTTTTAAATATTGCATTTTAAAACAATGACATGTTGTCAAGATTGGTTCATAGATAATCAGCGATATTTTTCTTAAACTTGTCAATTCTAGTATGATTTGTATGGAAGAGAGGTAAAGAATGCAATCTCCATAGGCAGAACTGTTGCAAAAGTGTCCAGCTGTCAGCTATGAATAATAGTTCCAATACTCTACAGAGTAGCTAAGAACCTAGACGTTATTGATGGTGTAAAGTACTCCTTCCTTGCCGTATCCGGCAATGGCGACTCCATCAACAATTCTTATCCGGATTATGAAATGCCCTTATGTGGCTCGCAAAACCAAACTTTGTTTTGAAGATGTGGTCACACGATGCGCAATGGAGTTGTCCAGTCGAGTTGCGGGTGTATGTGTAGGCTTAGGTCGCGTCTTGCGGATATGACGCTTAGCATCTAGGTCTTCCAGACGCTGCTGCTCAAATTGAGCTACTTTCTTGTGAACACTAGAACGCCATTCCGAGTAATTCCGAGTATTTAGAGTTCATTGGTGTAAAGTACGCTGTCTATGATTTGTTTTTTTTTTTTTTCAAATATTCTAGGTATTGGAGCGCCACCTATTTAAGGTTTTTTGACGGCTACTTTTTGGTACATGGAGATTTCATTCCTTACCTCTACATTCTACAAAGTAGGATACTATTAGATGTGATGACACCACCAACCATTTAACCAATATTTTTTTTACGTTTCAATAAAAGTAAATAATTTGACCTTCCAGTCCGATCGTCTATTCGATCTATCCCTTCGAGAATTTTGGTATCTGACGCGTAAAGGAATATATAGTCGGATCAAGCTTACTATGCATGGCATTTTGAATGACAGAGTGTGGTCATATTTCTATAAAGATTTGACGATTATAATGACACTTTTTCACTTTGTTCTGTTCAAATCGGTGAAAATTTAGCTTAGACAGGTTCTACCCACCCACGCTTCTGCCTAAACATGTTGACACCCATGTATTTTTTATTCAAATACTGTATTTTGCTTCAGGGTCCCAGGGACAACTCCTCGCGGATCGGTGTCCAGCACGGGCAGCTCGCGGCTGGCGCGGCTGCTTACTCAGGGCGTGCGAGGGGATGAACTAACTACAGATGCCCCCCGAAGGCTCAGCTGGGAGAGGTAAGAGTCCCCCTCGTGGCTCACAAGACTCTGTGTCACTGGCAGCCCGCAACTGGTGCGGTTTCTGACGATGCAGTGCGGGGGCAGCAATAAACTACAGATCCGATGCCCCCTAAAACTCAGTTGGGAGAGGTAAGTGCATTGATTATATAATAGTTCTTATGAACACATACCTACTTACTCATACATACTTGTCTCTGATTGAAAACGGCACACATAAAGAAGCGTCATGCTCAATTGCTTGATCAACTATTGAGTTGAGGTTGCATTGCAAGAATAAAAACCATTAGGACAGTATGTTCAAAAACATGACGGTGTATCGACAAAGTAGGTAAATTCATTCAACATTTTTCACGCGCTGATGGCTTGAAGCTTGTATATTTTGGCGTTCGTATCCAAAGGTTTTGGAGCCTAAATAGGTACGAATAAATTTAAATATTCTTATATGCTTACTTACCCTTTACGTCAAGATAAAAACTGAAAGTAGCTATAAAGTTACCCATTTGTGGTCGTTAAAACAAAAACTGTTTATTTTTGAATACTTTTTTATATTATTTCTAGTCTAGGTAGTAAACAGATTTAAATAACTCTGTTATAAACTTTTGCCATTGTTAACTAACGGAGCATATCTAACTTGTTATTATTTCATTATTTTTTGTATCTGAATTGCTTTAGGAGAATATCTAACAGCTAACGGTTTTGGTTTGTAGCTGATTTTTTTCTTGCCTTTCGTTACCGTACTGCGTTTGTTTTTAATCTGATTGAAAAAGCATAGGTTATGTTATATAACATAATGTGTGTTTTTCAGTCTCTGTGGAACCTACAAGTATTTAATAAATAGGTTCCACACAAGAACAATATAATTATTAGCGGGAGTTATTTTTGGATTCAGAAAATAAAAGCTATAATTCCCTCGGGAGATTGATATTATCTCTTAAATATAGCTTTTTAGGGTTCCGTAGCCAAATGGCAAAAAACGGAACCCTTATAGATTCGTCATATCCGTCTGTCTGTCCGATTATGTCACAGCCACTTTTTTCCGAAACTATAAGAGCTATACTGTTCAAACTTAGTAAGTGGATGTATTCTATGAACCGCATTAAGATGTTCACACAAAAATAGAAAAAAAAACGATAAATTTTGGGGGTTCCCCATACTTAGAACTGATACTCAAAAAATCTTTTTTCTTCAAACCCATACGTGTGGATAGGTCTTCAAAAATGATATTGAGGTTTCTAATATCATTTTTTTCTAAAATGAATAGTTTACGCGAGAGACACTTCCAAAGTGGTAAAAATCTAAAAAAATATATAAGATATACATTACCATGCAAACTTCCACCGAAAATTGGTTTGAACGAGATCTAGTAAGTAGTTTTTTTTAATAAGTCATAAAATAAAAATATTTTTTTTTTTCATCAAACCCATACGTGTGGGGTATCTACGGATAGGTCTTCAAAAATGATATTGAGGTTTCTAATATCATTTTTTTCTAAAATTAATAGTTTGCGACAGAGAGACACTTCCAAAGTGGTGGACAGTGGTCGTGAATCTATAGAACTCTTGTTTACAATATTTCACGTAACCCCCTCGTTTCACAATGTACTATTTTTGAATTACTCAATAAGTTCGGCTTTATTTTATTTTCAGTGTCAGAAAAACTAGAGTGATGTGACCCCGAAGTCACTGATTATATGTTGGGCTTTGAGTAGTATCGGCTTGCGATTGCATGTTATATCCCAGTTCGCTACGCAAGACGAGTACGCAGAGACAAAAATATGTATACACGACTTTATTGACAATATATTAACGTAGTGTATACGTAATTTTGGCACATTTTTCGTACCGATATTTTCAGACGTGACTGTACAAATGAGCCTCCAGGAACGTACGCTTTTGATTTTAATTTCATATTCTTGCTTGCAGATCACATTTTGAGGAGAACCTTAATATTTTTTCAGTTATGGATTGTGAACAAAAAGCTATAGCTCCCTAGGGAGTTATGACTTTTTTTTTAAGTATGTCACTAATTCATGCAAACCTAGGAGCGTAAATGAGTTTTACTTTTAAAATACTGACGTACATAATATAATATATAATATACACATAGACCTAGTTTCCCTTCTGGATTCGAAGATTGAATAATATTTTCATAATTCAATTTTCAGAACCTTTTAAGTAGCCAGGTGACATTACATATTATATTGCATAGTAGGTACATGATTCACAAAGGATATGCTAAATCAAGGCACACACGATATACACGAGCATGCAAGCAAACTAGTTTGTCAAAGACGCCCAGACACACCTCCTCGAGATATCAAGACGTGCAATATACGCATGCCATCTAACTGGACATAAACCAGATAATAACTGGGAAATAGGTACCTTTGTGCCATTGATAATGGGGTATGGTAATTTGTCAGTGGACTTATAGCTGACACCGTCTGAAGATACCAAGCTATAAGCAAATGCATACGGTGTGATTTATCCTGTGGGACCCGGTTTACGTGGAACTGTAAGCAAATTCCAAAGTTTGAGTACTGTTCGTTGTAGATAATTACTTGTAGTTTGAGTATTGGCGCGACTGAAACGCACGAGGCATTCGCACGTTTCTGGTAATCTTCGGTAGCTCAGTTGATAAAAATCAGACTTGTGAAACGGTCGCAAGTTCAAGTATTGCCCGAGGCGGAGAATTTTTCAATTTTTCCCTTTAGTATAGTATAGTGTTTTTGAACAATTGCTTAAGGCAAATCCTGCGTAACTGGATCACAAACGCTCACTTATGGGGAGTAACCGGACCAGCACCCGTACTCAAGGAGATGCAGACGCGGAAATGCCATTGGATTTGACATATTCTCAGGAAACCTGACACCTAAGTACCTATACAAAGTGGCGCTGACCAGGGATATGCCCGGCAATCGGAAATATGGTCGCGTCGTTCTGTGGAGCAAGAGCTGGTTGTATTAGGGAGAGGTGGGAGGAGGTTACCCAAACTGCCCAGGATCGGAGTCAGTGGAAGAAAATTATTCAAGCGCTACACCCCAGCAGAGGGTTACAGGGTGAAAAGAATAAGAAGATAGAATTTTTTTGTATCGTTCCCAGACGTAATAAGTATTTCTTAAAAAAACAAATCTTGCACGATGTATTGAAAGTTCAAATTCATGCTCCAATGTAACTTACGACTATTATGCTGTATTGACCAGAACATCAGTATCTAGTATTCATTCTGATCTTAACTTCAGACGTACATAATATATCTCAACAAACATTTGATCCACAGTTCAGATCTGAGCGCTGATTAGCAAGTATTTGACAGTTGTGTAACTCCGTAGCGGAGTTTAGCCGCAAATTATTCCGGAATACTTAATGATGTCAAGTTCCACGGTGGAACAATAAGAACTATTTAGTTAATCCGCCGGGGTTGCTTGTGTAGCTTATCACTCAATCTAGTGTTCAGAAGTTGGTGTACAGCCAGGCATTTAATACGATATACTACAGACAAAAGTCGGAACTATTTTAAGCCAATGGTTTTATTGCGATGCCGTAAATCAAGAAAGAGTGAAGTATAAGTAGTTTGGTTTAAATAAATATGAGAACTTCTTAGTTCATAATTTGACTTTATGATATAATTAATTTTTTTTTCATCCTTAGGGTTTTTTGTTAAATCACGTCACGTCACGTCACGAGTGTAGCGCAGGATTAAATAAGTTAGGCGGCAGTTTTTTCATCGGTATTCCTGCCCACACTAGTTTTACACCCATTCTGTTATTCATTTCGTTTTTACAGTCCCATAGGCCGGATTATTTTGATTCGGTTATGAAAACGAACTAATGAAATGTAAATGATGCTAACGAGGTTATATAGCCTCAAACACATGTTTACATTTCGCCTTATTATAAAGGGGTAAGGTGCAAAATTATAAACATATCTTCGACGTCGGTTATATAACGACGGGCTGATGGCGGCCGAGATATGCTGCAGCCAATCAACATGCAAGTCACGTTGCTACCATGAAACTGCGTATGCTTTTACGTTCCTGGAATTGCTAGTTTCATTTAGTTAGCTAACATGACGGTGCGGTGGTTGGTGTATGTAGGTCACACACTACAATAGGGAATATTACTCAAAACTGCACATACTGAGTGAGGGCCTACTGCGAAACACATGAATTGAAATTTCGATATCTGCCTCTCTATCTCTCTTACACATCCGAGCGATAGAGAAACAGGTAACGTAATTTCGATTTGCACGTTTTCGATAGGTTATCTGTAAACAAACCGCCTTGATGGACCAATATTATAGTAAAAACTTCTCAAAAAATTGTTTAAGACATAGTATGTGTAAGTTACTCTTCTTCTTCCTCGTTTCCTCATGACTGATGGTCGAGACCACATGAGATCGTTATTTTGTGCACCATTCTGCATTCTGTACGATTTTCCGCCTACCTAATAATAGGCGCCTGTATATCTACACAAGCCTGCCAAGCCTTCTTTACAATGTCCACCCAGCGGGTTGGTGGATGTCCATTACCCCGTCCCGATAAGTTACTCTATTTTTTACAGTATGTGTTAATAATGCACAAAGTTTATGTACTCCATCAAGTAGTTGAAGTAGTCTGTGATTTACAAAAGATTGTTCTTAATAAAAACTTTTTAGCTTTTAACCTTTGACCTTCCTTTTGCATTTTCCTTCCTAACCAGAATCGTCCGACTATTGAACTCGCGACCTTGTGCGTTTTGTGTCCAATTGAGGGTTAAGGTTATTAGATACTAATCTATATAGATTTATTACAAACCGTCCGCCTTAAATAGAACATCAAGAGGACTGTACGAGATCCAAATATGACACACACTGTTTAAAACCACCACTTTATTTACTAATTACACTTCTACTACAAACTATATAACACTCATTGCTTGATTTAATTTTAAACAGACGACCTATTTTTCCTTGGACCTTATATATAAACCCGAAAAAAATCTCACCATCGCGTTCTAGAAAACGCGCGTTGGGAACAAAGTGCCATCTTTTGATTAATTTAGTAATTATTTTTCTTAAACATCAAATCGCTAAGTTATGACTTTAAATCCAAAATATTACATATGTTATTCGAAATCATTTTACAAATATTATTGTGTTAATTGCCAACAAAAACAACCATAATAAATTTCCAAAATCGCTACTACTTATGCCATCTATTGGCGAATTAAGTCAAACTGTTAAGTGCTAAAGAAATACACAAGATTAAAATATACAGTTTCAACAAGGACAGTGTGGAGAAGTGTACGTGTTCAAAATTAGAGGAGATATTCCTATTTCTTATATATGATGAGTATATGATTTTGGAGGGTTAGAATATTGATGATTTATAATTTCCGTGTTTATTTCAGCGTGCAGGGCGTGCTGTATAATTATAAGTATAAATATACCTACATACATACATGCATGTTATACCGCTGTTATATTTCAGTCAAGTGAAAAAGTAGTTAATTTCGCTTTTTGTCCATGGCTATTTATTTTCTTGCCGGACACATTATTCACCCGCATAAACACAAGCAGTGCAAACACTGTGAATTGCTAAAACAACCTAATTTCACAATTTTATGGTAATTTTGACCTTCCTGACCCGACTCCGTTGTGATTTTTTAATGAATGAAATTTAAAAAGTCAACTTGAATAACTTATTCAGCCGTGCACACTTTTTATTCAAAAGTTTTTGCACTTGGGCGACGAGAATTAAAAATATTGGAAAATATATTATGTGTTTTATTGTTATTAAGACAAGGTATGAATTTTAAAAGCAAGCTAAATTAGATCCACTTCCCATTATTCGATTGAGCTTAAATTTTGCCAGACTATTGAGGTGGTCTGATGATGGACACAGGAGGTGGCCATAGGAACCTAATTATTTTAGGGTTTATTAGAATTGTCTAGATGAGTATTAATTAGTTGCCTGTGTACAGTCATCGCTAAAAGCTTCTAGATATTAAAAAAGACAACGATGTACATAGTATATAAATATGTATGAATACTTACATACATAGAAAACACCCACGACTCAGGACCAAATATTCGTGCTTATCACAGAAATAAATGGCCTAACCAGGATTTGAACCCGGGACCATTGGCTTCATAGGCCGGGACACTACCCACTAGGCCAGACAGGTCGTCAAAACAGTAATTGACCAACCTTATAATTGTAGACTTAAACAGTAAAAAGTAGAAAGAATTATTCCATTACTAAAAGTCTTCATTCGGGGTCAGGAAGCGTACATGTGTCGATCTGTCGATCCACATTAGCTGCGTCACCGCTCCACCAAAATATACAATATAAAGCCACTGGAGGTAATTCTCAACACAACGACGTCATTCTAATATCCTCTTTTGGGTTTGCAATAAGGAAAAGCTGCCATGAATATAAAAGAAAAGTACTATTAAACTGAAATTGAGTTGCAGGAAGATAAAAAGGGCTAAAATGCCTAGATATACAACAACTTTATGATTATCTTTTACCTTTGAAGGGCTAAAGTAATCTAGTTATATAAACGAAATATGTAACTAGTTAGCAAAAAATGATTCAGGTTAAAAATTGAATATCATTTATTATCAGGCAACTAAGGCCCATACTCGTAGATACACAAAGACCCATAGAGGCACATAGTAACATAAAAAAATAAGATACGAGTATAAGGTATAGAGAATGCGTCATGGCATTAAGTTCGCTTTTTGTACATTACGTTTTTCTTTTGTGTAATAATCAAATCAAAATTCAAAAATCAAATTCTTGAAAGTTTTTCGTCTTTTCGTCGACACTGTTTTCCGTTGCGTCGCATGTTCCGGTGTAGCATTCGGCAGATTCCCACGGAACCGCCGAAATATGTACCACACTCTTCGGCCAGAAGTCCGCGCTCGCGATGGGGTCCAGCAGCGGCCGCGGCACCCGCGCCTCTAACCGTGCTGAAGTGTAAAGTCCCAATGTTTAAGAAACGATAACGTCGAACACCAAATAAAACTACGGTGTCTTTATAACTACGATAAAAAGCAAATCGAATCAGTTGATTGATTGTTGTTTCACGACTTTAAAAGTTGAATCGTTTCCATCAGCTTTATATCTATTTTTAAAAGCAAAATTTGGAGTTTTCTCCTTCAAATATAAACTCGCTCCAATACATAATACCTACCTATCGAATATAGACCAAGTTGTTAAAGTTAGCATTCGGCTTCAATAGTAAGTGAACATTATAAGAGGTGTCCTTATTTCGAAGTGTCAGCCCGCATTAAGCCACATCGTCGCGTGATAAATAATACATTGTTGTTGAAGACAATCCCATTGTACATTATTCAATTTACTTACTTCCTCGTTTCGTTCAGTTGGTGAAACAATGTATTATTGTATGAAAATATTTCAATATTCGTGTACTTTTTTCGTTAACCTAAAAGGAATATAACAATTTGTCGATTGATGCAATGAAATATACTTTATTGATAAATTAGTTTTATTTATTTTTACATTTAGATTTTAAGTTTTATATGTATTATGTTGTTGTGTTTGTTGTATAAACCCTAATATATTGATGAAATATACTTATATGTACCAAAAAAGGTTTTTCGCATAAATATTTCTTTGTTTACAATCCGTGAACTCTCACTTGTCTTTGTAGCATTGGCATTAAAACTTCTGATATTATTTATTTTACTTTATTTAAACTTTATGGGCCGGTACAGACGGACTGCAACTCGACTGCAACTTGTATGGGAACTGCACTTCGACGTTGCAGTTGGAGTACAGTCGGCATGCAGTTCCCATACAAGTTGCAGTCGAGTTGCAGTCCGTCTGTACCGGCCCTAAGGGACAATACATGAAGAGTACAAATGGCTGACTTAATGCCAGAAGGCATTCTCTACCAGTCAACCATGAGCTAAACCGAAAGATCTAGTTGGGGCAGGGTCAGAATACAGTTAGAGTAAAATGGAAATAAATAACACAATTTTATATAATATTATACATACATAAATGATGTTATACATATATAAATAATTACTGACTTCCTCGCGTTGTCCCGGCATTTTACCACGGCTCATGGGAGTCAGGGGTCTTGGCAACTAATCCCTAGAATTGACGTAGGCACTAGTTTTTACGAAAGCGACTGCCATCTGACCTTCCAACCCAGAGGGTAAACTAGGCCTTATTGGGATTAGCCCAGTTTCCTCACGATGTTTTCCTTCACCGAAAAGCGACAGGTAAATATCAAACGATATTTCGTACATAAGTTCCGAAAAACTCATTGGTACAAGCCGGGGTTTGAACCCGCGACCTCCGGATTGCTAGTTGCACACTCTTACTGGCGGTAACCAGCGCTTTTTTTTCATACATATACATCGTGTTTTTATTGAATTCCGTTAACTTCGGGGTATTAAGTACGGGTAAGTACGTTTAAGGAAACTACATGACATATTTAATTTTCCAAAAAAAAAAGTATAATATTTTATTTGTAATAAAAAGTAATTAAATGTTGCACATAGCGTTGTTGTTGCACGGGCTTTACATTTATCTCAACCAAACAATTGAAAACTGTGACATGTCAATGTCATTTCGAACATCAATCGTCCGAGATAGTACTTATGTTTAGTAGCAAATGTATTAACCCGTACTGAACACTAATCAATATGTGAACAGGCCCTAAGGTAAGTGTACACACTCGTAAGGGCTTTATAAGATAAAAATAATGAAGTTAATTAGAATACCGGTGTCTTTGAGAAAGTTACTTAATTTAAGCTGAGGAATGCACCCTTGATATTAACGGAAAAAAAAACACGGTATATAAATAATATTATACATATATAAATAAATTTTCGTACATACATAAATATACATCCATTGTGAAACATCATAAGTAGATTCGACACAATTTTGCGTAATGGATCAGCGCATGAGTCACTTTTATACAACAAACCACAACAAAAATAACAATAATAATAACTTTTATTAACAAAAGTAATGTGGGATATATTAAGTATCGTGTTCTGAATTCTGATTAGGAAAATGTAAAAGAAAAAGTTTTTGAGGCGAAAGTTTTAGACTGAGAATTGAGGATTGGCGGACTAGAACGACCTGCCCATATAAAAAAAATTGTCGCCTAAAATATTTTTTCTTAATTAGAACACGATACCAAATATGCCCTTGAGAGGAAAGTATAACACGTGATCATCCATACAAAAGGAGAAAACTTTCTTCTCTTTTTTTATGTTGACGCGATCGACATCAAAATCAAAGTGATTTGTTAAGATTTAGTTAGTGGAAAACGTTTTCTCCCGAAATTTAATTTCATAGAAAAATCAACGTTACTTCGTTAGATTCAAAAAGCAATTCTTCCATCTTAAACGGATCCCCACTATTTGTAATACACTCTGTATCTACTTTACTGTCTGCTGTGAGTAAGCCGGACATACATACAGACGCGGATAGCGGGGACAACAATGCTTCTTCATCAGTGCCCAGTAAAGTAATGAAAAAACTCTCGGACGTATATCGGGTCCGGTGAAGCGCAAAACGTATCGCGCGATGCATGGAGCATTACGGTGTCATGCGATCTGCCTCACTATTGCTCGAATATGCAAAAGCGATATAGGCAGATAACAAAAAATCGTAATTCGCTAGGTCCTCTAAGCCCTCAACTTGCCTAGGTAACCTAATGTAATAGACAGACATCTCCTCTCAGACATATTGGGCCCAGCGCAGCGCGATGCGTGTGATGATGACACGATATCTGCCTCTGTATAGAGAGAACTTGACGATAAGCGTGACGAGCTAAAGGCCAGACCACCTATGGCCATGACATATAATTACTTCGGAGGGGTGCCGACCTGCAGCGAGTGTGGCCGCATATTCGCTGCTAAGATTGGCTACGTCAGTCACCTGAGAGCGCACCAGCGACCTTTTCAGCGGTAGAAAACAGTTGCTGTGGCCGAAAACGGCTAGGAGACGATGATGATGATGATACACAAAAGCGATTTTCTTGTAATTGGAAAAAGGTAAGCATTTGACCAAGATATCTCACTGATGGTAAATGCAGATGCAGTCTAAGATGGAGCATGATTACCTAAATTATGTCTCAAATATGTACTCTTGCTTTAAAAAGATCCAAGTTATAGTAGGCTGGGAATAGATTTGTATGAAGTCAGTTCCACTCCTTAGCCGTTCGCATCTGGCAGAGTAACAACGTAACAATGGAATACAAAATAACAAAATCTCATTTTTTGGAAGAATTCAACTTGTCTAGGTAAGCTAATGGAATACCTTTTAGACGTATATCGGGCCCGGCGGAGCGCGAAACGTATCGTGCGATGCGTGTGGCGTGATGGTGACGCGTGAATTGATAGAAACAAAGGACGGGGAAAAAATATCGATTTATTGGGGACAAAAAATTACAGATCACTTAACTGCTGGATGGGACAGGAAGGAAAAATCGCGGTCACGACTCTCACGACACTTTGGCATTTCCATACCTATTGCAGCTACTGATTGATTAGTTTCTGATTGATAAAAACTATTATGTCCCTCCTTGGGCCTCAAACTATCTCCATACCAAATTTTACCTAAATCCGTTTAGCGATTTAAGCGCGAAGAAGTACAGAGAGACAGATATCGTTACATTCATATTTATAATATTATAGTAGCCCGTTGTCTACCATGGTCTAAGTTGTGTGTTTAATTTGTAGGTCATTATCCTTTTTATGCAGGATGTTTCGCCTAAGCTGTAGTTGTTCTTATCGCACTAATTTTAGGAGCCGTCCTCGTCAGTGCGACGTAGATATTTACCTAACATTCTCGAAACTCATATGGGTCTCAGCTGGTATTTCCTCTTAAGTAGAATAACTTACGGCGCAGTAAGTACTATACGAGTAAAAGTGTGCCTGGCCCATGTGTGGAAAATTCGCGGTTTCTGTCAGGTCGCGAAACGCTTTTAAAATGGAGTCTGTGGCAGTCGGTAGTCTATTTCGCCGTAAAATATTATAGCTGTTCAGCCATAAACCATAATAAACATAAGACAACGTATGGTAATGTCATTACTCATTGTTAATGTAAAATTAGGCGCTGTTAGATGATTCTCGGGATTTTATTTTTAATTACACCTCCGTATAACTTACTTTTTTGAGTTTTTACTACGCACAATCACTTTCGATCCAGAGTAAACCAGTCACTGAAAAAAAACAAATGAATGAGAAATATCCAATTTCGCAAATTCTTTGTTTTGTAGGGATGTGCGTATCGTACCACAGAAAACGTCGTTGTATAAGTTTGGTAACTTTTCCTCGATCAATGGGTAGGTAATAAATACATATTAGAGTAAGCATATGTTTGTCTATGAAGTTAAATACTTCATGAAGAAAACACATGGAGTTCGTTATAATGATCCCTAACTAGATACTTTATACATAGACCTTCAAATACCTACATGATTATAATATATGATTTGTTATCTTGTAATATTGGCTTCATCTAGTTACATTACATAGTTACAATAGTAAAGGTTCTTCAAAAAAGGAGTGTACAGTTTTTTAAAGGGTCGGCAACGCGCATGTAATGCCTCTGGTGTTGCAGGCGTCCATAGGCTACGGTGACTGCTCACCATCAGGCGAGCCGTATGCTTGTTTGCCACCGTCGTGGTATTTAAAAAAAAACGATACAAGTGCGAAAAATAGGATATTCGCAACGAGTGGGGATAAATTAAAACACGACTGAAGAGAGTGGTGTGTCCATGGACCCCTTGGTGGTAGTGTGTCCATGGGCGGCGGTAATCGCTTACCACCAGGCGATCCGTCTGCTCGTTTGCCTAGTATATTATATATCATGGCACTTTATCCATGTAGATATTTTTATATATGAATACCTTGACTGTACCTAAGGTTTTAAATACGACCGAAGTTTTAAATATTACTTTTCCACCAGATAACTCTCTGGCTCCTATGAGATCTAAACTAGGATTCTTTATTCTTGGACTTTCAAAACGTTTGGTTTCAAAGAGTTAAAGCCAGTTATCGGAACTTTGCGGCGTTTCAACTTTTGGAATTTAATGTCTATTCCAAGTTTTTGATTTCATAAATACGAATGAAGTTGAAGTTCGAAGCGATGAACATGAACCGAGAGAAATATCTACAAACTTAGTCCATGGGTATTTTAAAAACAAATTGTTATTATCATTAGATAGATAAATAGAATACACTTAGAATATTAAATGGCACACCTCAGTAAAAGATACAGCTTAAAGAAAAACAATTGATTAAAGATCGCTAAAATGCTATCTCTTCCATACAATCTTTGGGTAGGAGAAACAAAGCATATATCATAACTTACTTATTCAAAAAATATATGTTTGAGACGGATTCTTCTCCACACGTTACATTATGCATTTTTTTTTAATTTAAAATCCCACACATTCCGAGTAGAAACAACTCAAGCATTAAAAATATAAGTAGGGCCCAAATTTTCTCGAAAACACCTATCTACGAAATAATATTATTATACGTCTCGACATATATTCTGTCGCCGTAACTCGATCTCCCCTTTTAGTATCAGAGGGAACAAACAGGCCAGCTTGACTGACATAAATCTTGGACCGATTTTATAATAGACTTAAGCGCCATTGTCATCAATACAAACTTAATCTCTTTCTTACGCGACATATAGAATTATTTTTTCTTAACCTTCTCTTACCCTTGACCCTTGACACAGTTAACTCGGACACTTAGTTCTGGAAGGTTTGTTAGTAGCTTAGTGTATTTATATATACCTATAGGTATACCGTGTCAGTTTCAGTACCATCGCCCACACTTAACTGTCCATCGGTGGACCTTATTACAAAAGGCATAAGCTTCACCAATGGACAGTTAAAAGTGTTTCTGTTTGTAACTACGTAACGGATCAAAGGAAAGCCAATGATACTCGTAGCATACATTTTAAAATATAAAGTAAAAATTCAAAAATGTTAATGTTAGTCGAATATGGAAAATAGTGGTCAGGCCTGAACCTATAGGGCTACAGGTAACATATCCTCTAGTCCAGTGTTTTTCAAACAAGACTCTTGACTAAGGAACGTAATAATAAGTAGGGAATTACGTTTTTCTCCACAGTATTTAGGTAGGTAGATCGTCTTAGCGCTCGACATGGTAATGCTCAATAAATAATACCCTACTGTCACCACTATTGACAGAGTTTAAAAATAATATGTATTGGAACAGTGACGAGTATTCGAAACTCACATAAAATATTTAATAAATAGACGAGCAACGTTTTGAAGAACTTTGATGTCTCCACAAATAAATAAATAAATGTTATAGCGACATTCTTACACAAATTGACTTAGTCCCACGGTAAGCCAAGAAGGATTGTGTTGTGGGTAATCAGACAACGATATATATAATATAATATACAAATACTTAAATAGATATAAAACATCCATAACTCAGGAACAAATATCTGTGCTTATCACACAAATAAATGCCTCTTTCTATAATGCCGCAATTACATTATCATAGAAATGTGATCATAGATATAGGAGTCATTGAAAAATGACCTTTGATAGTGGTTTAACAAATTCGACGTACCGATAAGATCGTAATTGCAGGATTACTGTCAGATAGGATTTCTATGATAGGCTGACAAAAACTGCGAATTATTAAAAAAATTGCCAGTTTAGTTTTGAATAACTTATGACCTGACACACTTCTCTTCAATAAAAACGCATTATACCGAGTATTCTTCTGAAAACGTTGGTATAAAATTGATATATCTTCTACTACACTTTATTAATATAAGTCACCTAAACAACAAGTACGTCCAAGATAATAACGCTACCTATCCTCCCTTTGACGAACACGTCTTGAATATTATATTCCACCAGTTTCAAGAGACCCCTCGCCCTCTCTTACAACCCACTGATTGAGGAGTCGGTGTAGCTCTTTGTAAATTGGTCAGGCCATCGCCAAGCGCTTTCAAGACCCATATTGAGTTGGTAGTTGTACGAAATGGAGTTGGTTGAATTTTCGGGTATGGAATTCTGATGAATAATGCATGGAATTAAATATTCAATGATCTGTTATGTTTTTCTTCTATTTTATTGTTTGGCGTTTCCGCCTTTAATGCGTCCAAGTTTATTTAAAGAACAGTACCCCTAATGTAAATAAATTCGATTTCGAAACGTGACGTACGCGTTTGCGTTTAGTCTCATTTTGTATTGGATTTAGAAAGAGCGCGCCAAGCGGGATGTTTTGGAAACTCAAAATCCTATACAAAATGAGACTTAACGCAAACGCGTTCGTCACGTTATGTTGTCGATCAAATTTACACTAGGGGTACAGATCGAAGTGTTACTGTGATTCCTATAGATATTATATTTTTGTATTTTGAGCTTGAACAACACTTATTTACTCCGCCACTAAAAAAAGATTGATATTACTTTCGCGTGACAAGATTCTCTTATCTCACCTTCTATAGATATGAAAAGAAAACAAACGCAACGGCTGTGTCCCGTTACATACATTTCTATAATATAAATAAAAACAGTCACACAAAAGTCATGGCTTAAGATTTTCTGCCTCGGAAGTCTCTTTCAAACGGTAAAAATTCTTCCACTGAACAAATGTAACAAAACGAATCCATAAGGCCGATTCTCTTTTATCACTTTGATAAGATTGTATTCTTGTTTGATGCAATCAAATTGTGTGATCAGGTATCTCACGCACGCACCATTAAGTGCGAGTGAGCCTTAAGAGACGACTCCAGATTGCATTACCTGGGCTATAACCGCGAAAATCGAAGTTCGTCAATTGCGAGAATTTCTTTGTCACTCTATTACGTCTTAGTGAGAGTAAATTAGAAAGATTCCCGCAATTTGCGAATTTCGGTTTTCGCGGTAGGCTCCCTGAGGACCGATCAGTGTAAAGCGGCTTTCGCTGATTGGTGCAGCGGTCCATCAATGTTGAAACAAGGTCATATCAAAATAATATGAAAACCATGAGGCGTATTCTGATTGTAAAAACAGATGGCAAGGGCGTAGCCAACCAGTGCACTAGAGGGGCGCAAGTTCATATCGCCGGAGGCCTAGGGTGCAGGAGCAGAGGCCTCAGAGGGCACTGCCTGTACCTGCCTACACCCATGCGCTAAGGCGTTTAAGGCATTTCGACAGCACCAATAAGCCAATCAGGTCAAGTTCATATCAAAATAAGATGAAAACCACATCAAAACATTAAAATAGGATTGGCATACATATCGCTAGAGCTCGCCTCACTATTGCTGGCGAAGTTGGTATTGTAAATTGCCGCGCGTGGGACGGAATGGGCCCAAAATTGGCAATAACGCGTTGATAAAATAGCCCGCATTCTGAGGATAGTGATGGAGCCAATTGGGTTTAGTGCTGAACCCTGATATTTACGTTTCCCGAAGGATGTGTACAGTCAGCGTCAAATGATAGTGACAGCCAAATAACTCAAGTAAATTAATGAAATCAGGGGAAATTGTATGCACAAACATTTGTTCGAAGTAATTGTAATGCTATTTCTATTCGTAAAGACATGCGAGATATGAGCAAAAATCTGGAAAAAAGGTACCTTCAACGTTTTCAAGTTCAGTGATTTAAGCAGATATAACAAAACACGTGTACATTATTTTTTCCTGTCCTCAAACATATACTCAAACAAGACATTAACTAGCAAGTTGCTTGAGCATCACTTTCTATAGGAGTTTTTATTTAGTAACTTTTTAGTACTTTGGAGGACAATTTCACCCAATAGGTTGAGTTTGGGCAGCTAAAAAAAATACGTGTTCATTATTTTAGACTACTCTATAACATATATAAATATAAATCAAATCGGAACCGGACGGTTGGGTACCTTTCCTTGTAAGTACGGATACATATTTTAACTTCTTCCTACTGAAGCGCTGTTATTCAAATTCGTTTTCAGTTTTTACAGAGCAGGTCCAGAATAAATTACAAGCCCAGCTAGTCTTCATCTCACGAATAAATGATTGAATTTACCCGTCTACAGCGAAATCAATAATTAAATTTTAATTTACTTCTATAATTTGCACCGTTGTTTTGACTCACATATTAAGTAGGTTTTTAGAATTTGGGGCCCATTTCTCGAACGGTATTAGTCTAAAATTATTAGTGTGTTGCCATGGTAACCCATACAACTTGACAGTTCGTAGACTAATACTATTAGTCTAATACCGTTTAAGAAATAGGCACCAGGTATTTAGAATTGTATGCGTCCGAAAAATATGACGGGAAATTGAAACTTTTCGCTTAAGTGGAATTAACTACGCGCCATAGCTCAACGCTAAAAGGTTTTTAGGTTCTTTTAGATTTTACTCCTGCTGTGACGACTTTTTTAGAGTTCCGTAGTCCGTCCGCGACTTTAACCGTGATCGTTAGTGCTAGAAACTAACTTGGCATGGTTAGATAAAACATGTATGGCGACAGAACGGTAAAATAAAAACTAAAATATATAAAAATGTTTTATTTTTATTGTTTTCCCTTTAATCTCAAAAGTAGAGTAAGAAGTGAGTATGGAGTATTGTTGAAAAGGTCTTTCAAAACGAATAACTCCAACAACCATTTTTGGTAAAGTGAACATTTCCGGAATAGTCGCTCCGAAAAAAAAATATGTCCCCTCCTCCCTCTAACTTTGTAACCCTGAGTCGGGACTGAGCTCGGTACTGGATGAATTAGGCACAATATCGACAGGAGTGGCAGAAGAGGGAAGACTAAATCCAAAATTGGATCACCAAAAGGCCACCATGACTATGATGATAGCGATGTACTAAAATAACCTACCATTTATTGAAGGATGACTCGACTGATGAAAGATCCGTTTAATTGGCATAAAGATCGTTCGAAATATAACGATCCGAGAAAAGATATTTCATTAATTAAATTACTTTTCATGTTAATGGCCTCCGAAATCATATCTGGCATTGGATTTGGCAGTCGGAACACGAAAATAATTACTCGTAATATCCGTGATCACGCACGAGGAAATCTCTTCAGTTCGATTTATTTCTATTTTGATTGGCGCTATAAATAAAATGACGTAAATAGCCTGAAATCTTCTGGTTGTTATGAGATTTTTTTTACTGTCATATTTAAGGTGGCGTAGGGTCAGAAGGCAGTTTTAGAAAAATCGTACCGCTTTGTCAAATCAAAATACGGTTGCCAAATTTAATTAGCAATCTTAAGGATTTCTCCTAGGGACTTCATCAATTTAAAATATACAAATCCTGATCTTTTAACTTTCACTTAATAGAAAAAAATCACGGACTTAGGTCTAAAGGTTATGTAATGCACTTTAAAAGTTTGTAACAATTCATACACAAAGGCTTAAAATATGAAAATTGCTTTTGAAAATTCGCAATTTTATTTTTGGGGGAACTCTTTTTTTTTAAACTACAACAAATTTAAATTCAGAAATTTAAATCCGCGGTCCCGAGTACGCACTTTCATCTCGCTCTCGCTTATGCTCAGTGAAAGTAAGAGAAGAAACGACCCTACGGGGTCTTAAGGAGTACTGAGGAGACCACGTTGGAGTTGGCCTAGTTTATTTAGTTCGAGACCTGTCCAGCGGTGGCTAAATTAAGGTTAAATACACTTACATGTTACCGCATGAATATTTTGTTTCGGTTAGGTTAGGTTAGGTTAGGTTAAATTAAGGTTAAATACACTTACAAGTTACCGCATGAATATTTTGTTTCGGTTAGGTTAGTTAAGTTTGATTGGCAGGGGCTACCAAGAATGAAGCTACACGAATAACTTATTTGGTAATTCACTGCCTAGAAGCTCCCGATGGTGCAGCCTAACTTTCTGGGGCGCAGCCGCGCAGATATAAAAGAAAAAAAACCTTTTGCCAGTGAACTTGTGAAATTTATAGGTTCAAATTTAGGAAAGAGAAAAATTTATTTTATTTTGTTTTAAATTTGAAAAAATATAACAAAACAGTGCCTTTTGAACATGATTTAAATTTTATCGTACTTACTACTTAGTACGAGGACCGTGAGCCGAGAATGACAAGTCGGTATGTCTATTTATTTGACATACCATCTGCTTAATAAATAAGAAAATAAAGCACTAAGCACTAACGTAGTAGAAAACATGTCTGTCATGATTAGCATATACGTTTGTGTCTATGTAATACTTAATTTATTTTATGAAACAGTTTTTCATTAATATAAAATATAATGATAATGCCAAGAACTCAATAAAATTTAATAAATTATTATTCTAATTGAATGAGATCTCCATTCTCAAGTAAAACGTTCCGAAATTATATTCCCAATGTTCGCCTTTACTTAACAGCAAACATTCGTCAAACTCGACCCTGATGATCATCACAGGCCTTTGCGTCTATTGCAGACGATTTAAGCATTGCTGTTTAGACAGCGGGTTTGGTGACTGTGGAGGCCGATGCGTGAGCGGCACGACCTCCCACATTTTTGGCAGAAAAAGCTCATGCCACCTGAGGTTCCAGTCCCGATTTGCTTTCTGCGACACCTTCTGCTATCTAACGTAGTAAACCAGGCTTGGTCGCATAGCTTTCTCCCCTCCACAACACGCTTGCGCCATCCATCACGGTCTTCAGCTAAAGTTTCCCAGGCATGGTGGTCGATTTCAAATGCTGACATGTCTCGCTTAACACAGTCTTTAAAGCGCAGCATCGGTCTTCCAACGTTCCTTTTAGCATACGCAACTGCACCAAGCAAGACACGTCGAGGTATTCTAAAGGATTCCATCCGGTGCACATGCCCCAGCCACCGCAAGCGTCTCTGTTTGAGAAGAGCGGCAAGACTGGGCAGCTGCGCCCTGATGATGCCTTATAAGATAAAGGGGAACAATGATATGAGTAAGAGCAATAAGAATTCTTATTCACTAAAATAACTAGTCACAGTTCCTCAGATAACCCAGTATAAAATAAGATCTTCTAGTATAAAGACTTAATACGGCTCTAGAGCTCAAGTTATACTAGGGACTAGCTCATCTGTCGAGACAGAGTGCCTCAAGAATTAGATAGAACCAGCGATATACAATGATGAAAGCCAAGGTGACGGATCTCATTTGAAATGTAATACATTATTCAGATCTAAACGTCGGATCAAATAATGTCTCAAACTTGAAGATATTGCCGTTCTCGCTTCTTGCACATACTGTGCAAATAATACGTCTTGCAATTAATACATCGTCCCGGTTTCACGGGATGTTGGTTACACAAGAAGATTCAAAGTGTTCAAGCTCCCTTGCTTTATACGTGCCACTAATTAAATGCACTGTTTAGTTATAATTAGTTTTCAGTTTGATCGAGATGTGGTGTTGAACCGTTCGTGAATTTCTGAATCGCGGTATAAAGATAAGATTATTTGGATTCATTTCCACTAATCAGGAAAAGTACAATGAAAAGTACCTGAAGTACCTAAGACAACATCCGTAGGCATACGTGACCCATTTTTTCCACTTTTCCTTTATAGCTTAGAATTATTATAAGCTTAGCTTTTTACACTACGTGCGAGCATAATTACCTTTCCAATGTAACTGAAGTAAAGATCTAAGTAAAGTATAGCTTTAAAATGAATGTTTATACTAAAAAAAACGTAAGTAAGGAAGCCTCTGGGGCTCTTTCACAAGTCAATATAGTGATAGCAACATTTGTAAATGCAACAGCCGATACGTGAAGAAACACTACATTATAATAATCTTATAATAAAAATAGTCAGATAACAATACATTCAATTTGGAGATGTATTAAAACGTCCTCAATGGGTATTCAATTATTAATAAGGTTTGGTACTTCAAGCGTCAAAATTAAATTATATAAAATAAATGTTTCGCGTGAGGAATATTAACACATTCGCTACCAACGTTTTCGTAGCGCTACACTCGTAGCCGATCCCAGCGTTTTCCCGCTTTGTAGAGGAGGCGACTACAAACAGAGAACTCGCCGAGCGGGTTCCCGGTACTCAATGTGTTAAGCTAACAGTCTTATAAACTAACGCTCACAAATAAGGTAAATGCAGGGTAAAAAAGTGCGGATTAAATCTAAAACAAAATATGCTAAAACCAATCTCCCAAAATGCTGTCATTCCATCGCCATCGTAATCATCTCGTCTCCCTAAATTAAATTCGAGACATCAATTTCCTACCGCAAAGAGCTTGAATTACCTACGGGCATCCATCTTCATTAAAAAGATAAGATAAGTTCCTAATATCCGGACGTTTGTAATAGCTCGTCCTGAAAAGAAGGACATAGAATGTTATGGACGTTGATGAATATGGAATTTCAAGGGATTTTAAATGAGGTTTTTCAATTATATCCTTTATAAATTCATTTCAGATATTAATTTTGTAAAATGGACTTTTCTTTATTTACTGTCCTTATAGGTCTAATAGATTTATCATCTACAGTTGAAGGTACTAAAAGGAGAACTTAGATAGGAGTATTCATCATTGGCTCAATCCCAACTTAAATAATATTTACGTATCTTAAGCAAAGGCAGGCAATAACCAAGCACACATACATAAATAAACACATAATATAATAATATTTACAGGACTGCTAGATAGTGATCTTTGGATAAAGACAGAAGCATTAGGATATTTGGCGCCCTAACAAAATAATTGATCTATAATCTCTCCTAAAAACCGTTAAGAAATTTTGCACTCTAAAAGCCTACTAATACTTAATAATTCCCTCTAAAATGTGCTCAAACATAATAAAATCGTGTCATTACCGTAACTCTCATAAAGTAATAAAAGACTATATCAGTATAAAGCAAACACTAAAATCGCAGCAAAGCCAAAATGACATAACTTCATCAAAATGTTCAGAAAAATATGTCTTTTTATCAAATGGTACGTTCCACGGCTTTATATAATGTACAATTTTGAACTCTATTCTATTGTAATAAGGCAAAAACTGTATACATACTTTTGACGAGATTGTAAGGGTTTCTTTGCACTTGAGCCTGTGAACGCATAACTTACATTTATCCAGCCACGTTCAGCAAACAACTCGTAAAACTTCATATATTATTCGTAAAAATGTCTTCGTATTTTACCTTCAAAAGAACAGCGCGTTCTCAAAGCACTGGTTTTATTGAATAGGCTTGGCTCACTGTAGTGTTCGCCAAGATATATTAAGTGGAAATGGGTGATTAATACAGGATGATGGGCCACATGTTGTAGATGTTCGTTGCGGTGTTTGTGGGTTTATGTTATGGGGTCCCGCATAGACGTTGATGGTTATAAAGTCCTATAGCAGCACGGCATTTCTTGCCACATCGATTGCACATAAAACACGAGCCCACAGGAGGTGGTAGAACACGATGAGCTATCGCAAAAAGTAAAATTACTTACTCTTTGCACATAAACCAAAAGCTTGACAAGTTTATTAGCCCGTAAAATATGCTTAACGTTACTATAACTCTCGACAGTTTACTTATACATTCGATGAAAATATGCTTTGAAATATGCGCCCCTTGAAATTAGACATTTACTTATATTCTCTTGAGAGTAGCTACAACAAAGTCACTTTGAAGATAAGGCAAAAAGAAAATATAAAAAATCACATTTCCATTCCTCAAGATATTGCTCCACGTACAAATTCCATATGAGGATATAAGTTCGTTGGGATATATATATCGCAAATCTTGGCACAAGTAACAACTTGTCTTTAGCTTCTGGGCAAATAATGATATTCTATGCTAAGATGAACTGCTACTTAACCCTTTGAACGCTTTATGTCATAAACACAAATATCATTCAAACGCCAAAATCCCGGGCGCAAGAGAGCTAATGTAAATTTCGAGGTTTACATTGTAAACCTTACTCGAAAGTGTGCAGGTTACTTTGACAGCGTCCGCCATAACACCTAGGCGTTGTGGGCACGACTAGTTACGACGCCTTTAGGTGTTCTTGGCGTTCAAAAGGTTAATAACTTTATTAGCTATTGACCTAAATCTCACGCGATAGAAGTGATACCTAAGTAATCAGCGTCTAAGCTAAAGTTCACTGGTACTATAATTACCGCTTACTCTGACTGATTTGTCATTAAAACGTCCCAAATAGGCACTTAGCTTAAATCTATGATCACTCAAACATGCGTAATCACGTCTGCCTCAGTCAAGCGTATTACTCCATCGTAGATATTAGTCATGCCCTACCAAACAGTGTGCACTAGCCCGAAATCACCTGGCTATATTAGTTACAAGCACTTAACTTGATAGTTGCAGTACTAGGTAAATAAACGTTTACTTTGTGGCCGGTGTAGTGCTGTGGCTAGGCAGTAAAGTTAATGGTACTATGCTGAGATCCAGAATTAGCCATAAGGTACAGTATGAACATACACGTCCGCAACTGTCAGCTGTTTACGCTATTATTTCTGGATACGACTTTATAGGTAGTACAATATATAAGTAAAATTTAAATAAGAGAGCGATGTTGTTCATAAAGTTGTCATTGTGCTTTTCCCCTTAACGATTCAATCCATTATCGTGAATTATTCATTGAGGTTTTTTAATGTAGAATAAAATTGTAGATGGGCTAAAAAGTTGTTTATATAATCTTGCTTTTCCTTTCCTTGTTCTTTACATTTTTCAAAGAAGCAGAATCACCTTTTTCTTTAAACTTTTACAATTCAAATGAGAGTAAATGATTACAGTGCTTAAGACGCGCTACCTCTAGAAGAGAGTTTATTTAGTTAATTCCGCCATCTTTTATGTTGAAAAGTGTAAATTTCTGTAGTGGAACTACAAAGGAGTTTAAATGAAGCATAGTTTAAGATAAAGAACGAGGGGGTTGGTGCTTTGTGTCTCCATTACTGGTATTGCTACGGGTAGCGCTTGTACCGTCGCAATTTAATTTGTACTACTTTTGTTGAGAATTGGGAATAAGTAACTGTCTGCGTATCGAGCTTTTGTATCTTAAATTTCCTTTGCAATTTCATTTATACGACTTACGTACTTTTAGTATGTGTAATAGAGTTGTAAGTTGTTTATACTTTTTTTTTTAGGGTTCCGTAGCCAAATGGCAAAAAACGGAACCTTTATAGATTCGTCATGTCCGTCTGTCTGTCCGATTATGTCACAGCCACTTTTTTCCGAAACTATAAGAACTATAGTGTTCAAACTTGGTAAGTAGATGTATTCTATGAACCGCATTAAGATTTTCACACAAAAATACGTGTGGGTATCTATGGATAGGTCTTTAAAAATGATATTGAGGTTTCTAATATCATTTTTTCTAAACTGAATAGTTTGCGCGAGAGACACTTCCAAAGTGGTAAAATGTGTCCCCCCCCCCCTGTAACTTCTAAAATAACAGAATGATAAAACTAAAAAAAATATATGATATACCATGGAAACTTCCACCGAAAATTGGTTTGAACGAGATCTAGTAAGTAGTTTTTTTTTTAATACGTCATTAATGGTACGGAACCCTTCATGGGCGAGTCCGACTCGCACTTGGCCGCTTTTTTACAATACAACAAGCGATCTTGTGAACGAAAAATCAAATCAAATTTAGTTATTTTTATCTTTAGACGTCGCGTGGCTGAAGAATTCAAACGAAATTATTTAATAGAGGCAAGAATATATATTTTTTTATATATTAAATGTTTGTTCTAAAACCTGTAATAGATTTTAAAAGTGGTTTTATTTTATATAATAAATAAATATTCTAGATTTTTTTTACATAGATCGAACTTCCATAAACTAAGGCTTGTGTGGTGTGTATTGAGTACTTAATCCGATGTTGAGTGTATGGGCTAAGAGATATTTAGTCAGAAACAATTTAAATCTTCCATCACCGTTATTAATTTGCCCGCTCAATCGCCCAGATATTTCTTTCCGTATCTTTTAACAATTACGCATTGCTCCGGAAATCGGCACTGACCTATTGCACCAATATTTCACTCCCCACTTATTCCTGTACAGCTACAAATCAATCGGTTCTGGAACATTGTCGGAACCCAGCCGCTGAGTTATGGTTCAGCCGCTGCCGCTGACCCCTGAAATCGAATGTTCCGAGTTTGAACGTCAACGGACTATAGTTTTGTAAACAAACTTCTTAATTTGAAATTTTTTTGGTTCTATTTTCGGATTAAGGTCGCGTCTGCTTGTTAGTGTTTTATTTGTGTGAATATTACGTGCTTATAGTAAGTACCTATACGATGCGCACCTATACTTTTTTTATATGAAATCATAGTACAAATCCTTAAAAAAACCGGTTCCGTATATATTTGACTAATACCTACATAGTTATACAGGTTGTTTATTTAGTCACCTGCAATAATTTACGAGATGAATATAGGTCGTACTGAGCAACTTTTACTATGGGACCAAGACCGAAAACGCAAGAAAAAAAATTGGTTGTTTGGCTGTCTGACCCTGACATTTTCTATGGGAGAGTAAAAATATTTTTCGCGATTTTGGGGTTGGTTCCATAGTTACCTATATATTCAGCCCGTAAATTATTGCAGGTGACTATACATAAACAACATGTATAGTTATATTTCTGATACCTTTGGCATAAGCATGTTACAGAAGTCTATAAGTCTATCAGAAATAACCCTTCGTATATGGGTGCCAAATTCTGCGCTGTGTAGAAAATCCTGAAATTATAAGGGATTTTACTTGACTAGTTTTTACCAACAAACCATTTTTTTGAAAAGTAACAGAAATATAATAAGCCGATACGTAAAAACCACCCATGGGAGCCCGGGGACCGCTTGGCAACTAAACCCGAGAATTAGCGTAGGTCCTAATTTTTACGAAAGTGACTGCCATCTGACCTAACTCAGAGGGAAAACTAGGCTTCGTTGGGATTAGTCCGGTTTCCTCCCAATGTTTTCCTTAACCGAAAATTACGTAATAAACAGTTAATTTAAATTTAGATTGCGTTTGTTAACATGGAGCCACGATGTCGCGACGATGGAAGTCCCTAGCTGTCTGTGGTTTAATCGTTAGCTAGAACAGAAAGCTCGCGATACATAGTAATATTAATATAAATTTAATACATACACACGAAATCAATGTCAAAAAAAATTAGCTCGCATTAGGCCTTCCACATAATTTAAGTACATTGGACTGGTTGGAAGTTAAACAACTAAAAAGAACTAGATTTAGTACCAAACCATAGCTAATTTGTACTGTAAAAACACTGCGCAATTAGGTACAGTCACGTCTGAAAATATCGGTACGAAAAATGTGCCAAAAATATGTATACACTACCAACTGAAATATCCGGTCTCTAACACTGGAGGGTTTGATCACTTTTTTTATAGTGGCCTGGTCTTTTCTCGAAAAGTCTTCTAGAATCGATTTTCACTCATTTCGTCTCGGATATGGGTATTTTGATATCAGTGCATTAAGTACGATGTTCTGAACACAAATTATAAGCGTGGAATTGGTAGGGGTAGCTGTGACATCATAAAACGTGCAGAACAATTTTTTTTCCTTTAAGCTTACCATGTGATGTACCAAATTAAAGGTCTCTGTGAGTAGATCACCATTTTCGCGCTTCTCATATATTTATGTTCAAGACAAATACACGAAAAAAAATTGATTTGTTTGCTTAAGTAGTATTTCTCAGTTGCCGTATCAAACAACCGTCGGAGTTCAATGAAAGCGGCTGTGGCATCTATTGTTATATTTTGTCATGTTAATTTTGTAATGGTTGTTATCATTCACCATCGTTTTCATATCTTTTTTTTATTATAAACTGATCGGCGATTGGCCCTATTCCTTCAAGGGAAGAAGACAGAGTCAAAAATTGCTAGACGTAAGTAATAAACGGACGGGCCCATGATTTTTGAACAAGGTACAAATCAGAGTCATGCGCTCCGTAGCAATAAATACAGTTACCGTCTTGTCACTCCTAAGCACAAGCTTTCGAAGTCAGAGCGTTCTCCATACATCATGGGCCCGTCCGTTTATAACAGACTGCCCGCAGTGGTCAGAAATGCAGCCTCCACCGATATATTTAAATGTAGACTGCGAAAGTGGCTACTATAACCTTATCTTTGTATGACGTCGATGAGTTTTTTAAACTACCGTGTACATAGGTTATTAAGGTACTAAGAAGTTGTATTAACTTATATTATGTTGAGTGTTTTTATATGAAATGAGAATTAATGTGAATCAGATCTATATTAAATATTACTCTGTGACATTGACATGTTTGTTTTAAGTACTATTGTACCTATTATTAAGACATTTTGACCTATAACTTTGGCGTCATTAATAAAGTTTTGTATTTGTAATAAACGTAAATTGCTAGACTAGCGTCTCTTCCAGAGATATCCATGACATCCGATCGCTAGCTGCACTGTTGCAATTATTGCGATTTCATGGCCCACTAAGCTGGGCCAGCGTGTAGAGAGGTTAGTGGTATCGCATGGCTTATAGCGCGGCGGGATTGCGATGGGATGCCCACGGTGTCGGTTTATCGTCCACATATCAAAGGTAGTGGGCCAGCGATGGTGGGTACGCATCTACACGTGACCCATTCCATAGTGCGTGGTACTCTCAACTATCGCATGGCTTTTTCGGTGGTCCAGAGCTTGGGCCTTCGTGTAGAGAACCATCACCATCACATGTCCATCTTGCTGGTCCAGCGCTGGGCCATCGTGTAGAGGAGCCATCAACGAGATCGTCCATCCACACTGTTGTTTATGTTGTTAGAAATTAGAAAAGATAGTAACATTGGAATGCAAATTAAGCTGACGAGCGCGGCGCGGCGCTGCGACGCCAGCAGATACGAGCTCTGTAATTTGATGAACGCTTTCATTATTTTAATTGATATATCCATCAGAAATTACTCTAATGGCCCCAGTTATTGAAAAGCAATGACTGGTTATTGGGAGTATTAATCTTTGCTTTTAGGAGTAAATTATATAAATACATGTGTATGATTAGTTGATGGATTAATTGGTTTTACGTAGCTATTTGTTGTCGTTCAGAATGTCCAGGTGTCCAGATACACGACTTTATGAATATTTTACTCATGTATGCGTGCGATGAGAAACTAAGATAAGCGAAATTATATAGCAACGTTATTTTTTGATTCGGAATCCATTAGATATAATGAGTTTTTATGGGTTTACGCTTTATCCTTAAATGATATATCGTCATGTGATAAAGATAGTTTATTATTCAAGTAGGCATATTACAATGCGCTTATGAACGTCAAATAAAGCTACACCGGCTCTAACTCTACACCTCTGACCGAGAAGATTTAAATCCCCCCTCAAATGGAGTAGGGTATCCCAATATGGACCGGCAAGAAACTCGGAGGGACAAATCTTTTCAAAACATTATGTCTTATAATTAACATGCATTAAATAAGAAAAAAAAAATAGATTAAGTACTATAGAAATCATGCAATTACTGTGACAAACAAAACTCACTAATTACTACCCAAAGTTCAGAGCCATATTGAACTGTACAAGTACCAAAACAAGGTCGATTTAAGTTTAGTATTCTTTTTTGTAATTCATGCGTTTTAGTTGTTACCTGACGATACTTAATACATTAAATAATATTTCAAAGTCGGTTATAGGATAGCTTATTATTCCCAAAAAAAAAACAAAATGGTCTAATTGGAAAGGTGCTAAAATTAAATTTCTGGCATTATTATCTAATCGGTTTTTCGTTTCAGGCGAGAATCCATCGGCCAATTGCCTCGGTCAGCCAGCATCGATTCTATGGTGGAGGCGGCGATCTGCGCACGCCACAGCGAGCCCGCCGCGCCGACGCTCGCGCCGCCGGGCCGCGCCGACCGCGCGCTGAGCCTTGTGTCGCCTGCTGTGGGCAGACGCGCCAAGACACAGAGGGGACAGGCTGGTAAGTCTTTTAAAGAGGATTTCACGGCCAGTTGCCTCGCTTGGCTTGGATTGACTCGATGGTGTAAGCTGCGCCGACCGCTAAGCCTTGTATCGCACTGTGGGCAGGCGCGCCACGACACAGACGGGCCAGGCTGGTATCTAGTATGATTTTCTGAAATTATATTTACACCTGAGACCCTAATTTGAAACAAAACCCGTTGTTCCTTTTATGCCAAGCGGTCAACTCCCGTGTTAGGCGCGCGGCAAAGCAACAATGTTGTTTAAAAGGCAACTGTATCACAATCAGCTACGTGGATGGTAAAAAAAGCTGGTTAATTTTTTTTGGAGATAACAAAACGTGTTATCTCTGAATGGGCTGTCATGCATTTGAACCATATAACATCATTATCATCATCATCAGCAGATGGATCATCATCCTCGACCATATCCCATTTATTTGGGTTCGGCCTTCGCTGTCCTTTTCCTCCATTCAGCACGGTTCTGTGCTAGATTTGCGTCTAGCTGTAGTTCTTGCAGGCTTTTATTCACCGTTGTCGACCAGGTGTCTGGTGGTCTCCCGCGTCCCCGCGTCGTCGTTGGAATCGCCAATGCTATTTTGACCATATGATCTGAATATCGCCTTTGTACGTGTCCGAACCACCGCAGGCGTTTCTCGACCAGCTTTTCTGTGATCGGTGCGACTTTGAAACTGCCCCTGATGTACTAGTTCCTGGGGGCCTACCGCGAAAACCGAAATTCGCAAATTGCGGGGATCTTTCCCTTGTACTCTCACTAAGACGTAATTAGAGTGACAGAGAAAAACGCCCGCAATTGACGAACTTCGATTTTCGCGGTAGGCCCTCTGATCTTGTCTAGAAGGGTTACGCCCGCTGACCAGCGTAGCATGCGCATCTCTGTAGTGTGTAGCTGGTTTAGATGGCATTTACTTGTAGCCCAGCACTCAGAACCGTACAGCATTGCGGGTCTTATGGCGCTTTTATATGTGTGTACTTCTGCTAAGACTGCTAAAAACGTTTGAAGGAAACAATAACTTAATATTTAACACATTAGGGTCTCAGGCGTAAAATTCACACTATAAGTCGTGCTGAAGAGAGTCAGTTGCCTCGCCTGACCAGGATTGCTTCGATGGTGACGGCGGCATTTGCGCACACCACAGCGAGCCGACCGAATAGACACACAGAAAGCACGGGCTACTAATATTGGTGATAAATAAAAATATTCCATTCAAAGAAACTACTTATGTTAAAATATCCAGACGTCTTTTAACATTTAACAGCTGTCTAGAGTAGCCGAGATCAATAGTCACAATATACAACTAACAAGGAAGGGTACCCAACTGTCCGCTGCCCAAACTCAACCTATTGGGAGAAATTGTCCTCCAAAGTACTAAAAAGTTACTAAATCTTCTAACTCCTATAGAAAGTGATGCTCAAGCAACTTGCTAGTTAATGGCTGGTTTGAGTATATGTTTGAAAGCAGCAAAAAATAATGAGCACGTGTTTTGTTATGTCGGCTAAAACTCATTTTTTCCTAAAAAAATCGACATTCGAAGTTTTATAATATCTTATCACTATAGTTACACATAAAGACGGGTGTTTTTTTAGGAAAACTTAAGCAGATATAACAAAACACGTGTACATTATTTTTTCCTGCTCTCAAACATATACTCAAACAAGCCATTAACTAGCAAGTTGCTTGAGCATCACTTTCTATAGGAGTTAGAAGATTTAGTAACTTTTTAGTACTTTGGAGGACAATTTCTCCCAATAGGATGAGTTTGGACAGCTAAAAAAAAAATAAGTGTACGTTATTTTAGACTACTCTATAACATATATCAAAATGAATCAAATCGGAGTCGGACAGTTGGGTACCCTTCCTTGTAAGATAGCCAAGGCGCCTAATAATTCTGAGAAAATAAGCATTTACTTAATTTGTATTTAAAAATGAATGTTGAGGGGTGGACTCCGTTCTTTTCTCAGAAAAAGATAACTATGTACTATATATTACTTACATATGTAAATAACGTTATCGATATAAATTTTTGGCCCTTCGGCCGCGTACGCAACCAGAGCTTCGTAACCAGATGCGATCGAAAACTATTTCTGCCTTGTACGAAACCGGTTGCGATCAAAAACTAATTCCGTCTTACTAGTTATCAGTTACGATCGAACACTTTTCTTTGTTGTACGAAACCTTTCGACCGTTGATAAAGTCAGCTAAGATTATATTTATACACCTTGTTATACAGTATAAGTACTGTACACGTTATATATCTAGTCAAAAATCAGAACACAAAAATTGTACCAGTTGATAATATTCAAATATTTTGGCAAATACAATGTAACCTCGTTCCTTAAAAGACACTGGCTTAAGAGACATGGAGCACTGACATTCAGGATAAGAAATTATCATGAGTATCATGACAAAATATTTGAAAAAAACCTATAGCTAGATGGCCCAGACATTGGTTTCGTATAAGAACGAGAAGTGTTCGATCGTAACTGGTTACGGGTAAGACGAAATTAGTTTTTGATCGCAACCGGTTTCGTACAAGGCAGAAATAGTTTTCGATCGCATCTGGTTACGAAGCTCTGGTTGCGTACGCGGCCGAAGGGATTTTTGGTAGGACAAATCGGTCGCGCCTCTCCTTTAGTAAATTCCTCCCGTACGTACGAGTAAGCATATATGGATATCCAATCATCTCTTTATACTAAAAAAACCGCCTTGTTATTCATAGACAAAGCGATATAAATCGTAACAAGAAAAATAATAAAAGCGTACCTACGCCCCAAATTAAACATGGTTTATACGTCGTAAACAGAGGGTCACAAAGCAGTGAATATTTGATGAAAATCCAGCGAAGTGGGCGAAATCGTTATTTCGATTTAAAAGCGGCTACAAATGTCCGTCGATCGAACGATTTCCTGTTCCTGCTGAGATTGGGTACATGTATTTTTCAAAGCTGAAACACGTAAACTATTTTAACCTCTATAGAAATCTGGATTCAGAAATGCGGAAAACGGAAATCGAAATTCGTTTATCGATATCCAAATTACAAAATATCCTTCTGATAATCATTAAATGTAGGAGGAACAAATACATCAAAATAGAAAACAATCCGTTTATTCAAACTTTCAAGAACAGATCTTTTTAGACGAAAGGGGACGACCGCCCCGTACCGCCTTTCGATACAAACGTAGTCCCCATTTTCCTCTCTGGATATTAAAATTATTAATAATATTTTTACTCAATTTGATGTGTTTTAATCACAGCTAAGAGGTTATTTATAAATTTGTATGAAATTGAAACCTGTTTTTCGCACCTAACTTTCATAATAATTAAAAAAACCCGACCAAAAGCTACAACTAAAATACATAAAATCCTGTTAAAATATTTTCCATAATATCAATATCCACTGAGGAAAATGAGGACTACGTTTGTATGTCAATGTATGTAATTTTGACATGTAATGTATGTGTACATTATTAATAATAAATATGAATATGAATACGGAGACTCGATCGTCCTCTTCCCCTATAAGAAATAAATGAGAAAAACATTCACAAAATTTGAGTGTTGGAAGTGTCAAAATTTGAGACAGCCGCAGGTAAGCTTAGAAATATTTGCTTTATTTCCTTGACGGTAACTTAAACAAACCTCCGGTAACGCTGTTTTTTCTGCGAGGAAAAATGCGGAATTATCTTCCAGGAATTTCTTCCGAGTCTACGCTTGGCAGCTTGATTATGGTTGAATTATCTTTTTCCGTGCTTTTATTTACTCAACTTAGGTACTGTCAAAGACAAATAAATTACAGACTAGTAGTTTACTGCACTGTTTCTAATTGTTGTAGATGACGCCTTCATTAGCGATGTTTCAGATGCAAATATTTTTATTTTGTACTTTTAACCTATGTTAACAGCGTAACGGCCCGATTCGAACTTTTGGACACCTCAAATATTAGGACTAGATACGATATAAGTAAGGCTGTCTTACATATTTTTATATATAATCAATTAAGCATCATAATACACAATGCATTATTTTTCGTTGTTCACAAAGATACAAATGAAAACAAAATAAAGATTTTTAAAAAGAAACTAAAGACCGAAACACGATCATATGTCTTCCAGACATCCTTACACAAGACCATATTTGTATATATTATATTAGTAAATCAATTTTAGATAACATCCCAAACGATTTCGATAATAGACGTCGATCTATTTAGAAGTGATTCCCAGGAAGATTCAGGTTTCTCAGCTTCACGGACTTGCATTGCTTGAAACGATTGCCTCAAGTTTTATAAAAGCAAATAAAATGAACCAACATTTTACGATCAACCAAATACTTTAGATAATTCACTAGATTAGGTATTTCGTGTCTCGCTTGTGTGTTATCAGTCTTTATTCATTATTTGTTTCTGGTTACGCTTAAAATATCCATTGTGATACAACGTAAAGGGCATGGCTCAGTGCGTCCGATTCGCACGTCGCTCCGAGGCTTGAGCGAGACAACGCTATGCGCGTATTATAGCGACGTCCCGCCGTCCCAAACGGATGCAGTGTGCCATGCCCCTAAATAACATTATGTCTACGACTACTACAATATAACCAAGATTTAGTCTGAAGAGGATAGTACCTAGCAGACCTTTTTTCCATACAAGAGTAGTCCCCATTTTCCTCCCTGAATATTGACATTAGGAACCATATTTTTACACAATTTATTGAATATAAGCATAACTATGCCCCCTTTTTTAACTTTTTATGTCTTTCTCATCACACACATGGCGTGCGCAGAGCCGAAAGTAACACGTAGAGGTCATTTTGACGCTTTCATGAAATGTAAAGGGTACACAGAGCGGATGCTGCCCTTGCCCGTATCTTGACGCACATAGAGGCGGCACCCGCCAGGGTGTAAGGACTATTTAATTGAGAGTTGATGGAGGCTTAAATGAACTAGGTAGGTTATTGGGTGAAAGCGATGGACTATGACTGACTTTATTATTATTATTATACATAAGAATTAGAAGCGAAAAACAAAATTGGATAAAAAAATTTAAAAGCTTCATAACTCCTATCAAATAATCGCAAACAACAAACAAAGGGCTATCTATAGAGCTGTGGTAAATACAAGGTGCCCGTGAGCATTGCGAGACATTTTAACTAAGCATTCCTGGTAATATTTAGAAACTAAAATGTCATATAAAATTTTCTGTATTAGGCCTACTTTCAGAGACAATTAAATGTTTTTCGAAATCATTCTTTCGCTATAAGTCGGTACAAAACACATTTTTGACTGCGGTATTGCCACTTTGAGATCTAGTCTGGACATACATATTGATTGACATCGAAAAATTTTAAAAAAATATATTCGAGAGACTACCCCCAAATAAAAAAAAAACTATTTAGTTAATTTTAGGTTATGTGTTTATCAATAAAAATTATGTTTTATGTACAGGAGTGTTCAAAAAAGGAAAAAAAAAACAAAAAAAAACAAAAAGTCATATAACATTTTTTGCTTCTTTTGCCATCAGGAATGCACCGTTAAAATCTCTCGCAATGCTCACGGGCACCTGTATACATCAAATTGCGTAAAAATATTTGTAACTAATGTCCAGAGAGGAAAATGTGGTCTACGTTTGTATGGAAAAGTAGTCGCGTGAACATGAACAAAATAATTTTCTTAAAATACCTACCTTTGATTTAATTGAAAACACTTTTGCTTAATTTCGAACTCCCCGAAATACTTTATAAATAGAGTAATTAACGTCAAATCTGATTGGCCAGAAGCAAATTGGAGCAACTGGTATCAAGGTGTATTGCTGTTCCATAAAATGGTTACAAGGTTACATTACATCCTTACTTACGAAATAATCTCCTTAATGTTTATCTGGCCGTTCGCTCCAGTCGCTAGCTTATGGTGCATGTGTGCTGTGATCAAATTTCTTAAGGAACTGCTGTTTGATGTTTTGCGTTCCATGTGGACAGTCGACGTCAAATATAAGTATGTTTAAATTTTTTGCCTTATTACAAAGAATTATAATCTAAAAATGTAATTATATCGTTGATCGTACCTTAGGAATAATTTCTAGGAATGATTTACTATAACGGAAATTAATCGCGTATAATCGAGGTTGCGTCTCTGAGGTTTAAGAGAATTATCAAAAGTTGATATCAACATCTTCTAGCTGCGCGAGTTTTTCGGATTTTTTTCAGTTCGAGAAACGTCGGAGAAGGACTTTCTTCACATTGTTTCTCTTACCCGATCTGACCTTTAATATTTTTTTTCTCAAACTTGCAATGAAATTTTGACATGACTTCTAAAGGAATTTCATACAGCTTTACACACCTAGGCCTGTAAAGCAACCTTCTTTTGTTTTTAAACGTCAAATTATGACAACGTCTTGGCATTCAACCATCAAATAGTAGTAGATTCGTAATTTGCTTTTAGCTGTGTAAACTTACGAATAAAACAAATTGACTTACATTTTGTTTCTCAGTGCAAGATTGAGAAAATCACTATACAAATCTCGGCGAGAAACTGGGTTGCCGGCCGCCTACTTGGCCTGCAACTAAAGTTGTGCCGTTCTCGAGAACGTTCTCAGTTTTGTATAAGGAATATTCTCGTGCGAGAACATTCTCTATAATAAACGGAGAACATTCTCGAAAACGGCACAAATATACCTGCAACCCTTCGTTTCCCGGCCTCTATAGTAATTGTATAAATATGAATAACTCCAAACCACCTTATTTTGAGTTTAGTAATAAATCTGAATAATCTTAAGATAAATTTCTACTTGTTTTGTTCACAACCCAATTTGTGACTTGATAAATGGACGTATCTTTCGCTTGTCAAAACGCGGCTCAAACTTATGCCATCTCTGATAAATACGAGTGTTTCATGAAAATGAGAGAACAAAGTCTACTTTGCTGTACACGCGATAATGTTTCTAATAGTTCGAATTGTAGGTACCTACTTAGTGGAATGCTAGAAAATATTCAATGTTACTTAAGGCTATCTGGCTCTGAAGTAATAATAATAATAATAAAATGCTTTATTGCACACTACAAAAAAAAAAAATGGTACAAAATATGTAAAGGTATAAATATGTAGGTAACAACAGGCGGACTTATCGCTAAACAGCGATCTCTTCCAGACAACCTTCAGATAGAGAAATGGCGAACATAATCAAGGTAACGGGTGGTGCAAAAATAAAATAAAATACATATACTACAAATATTTAATATATATAGGTATACTACATTTATTACTATATATAAACAATATATAAATAACAAATAAATATATAAATAAATGACAAAGGAAAAGCCATACAAATAACGAAGAATTTCAAAATAAACAACTACATTTATGAAAGAGACAAGTAATGTTCTTTTAATCGGTTTTTAAAAATAGAGAGCGATTTAGCACGTTTGATGTCAACGGGCAGAGCATTCCACAGCCGGACAGCGCGAAAACTGAAAGAGTTAATGTAAAATTTCGAAGAGGAAGGAGGGGGAACTAGTAACAGATTTTGAGAGCATCTGATAGAGGAAAGAAATTTAAACCGAGTTTTAAGATAACAAGGAGTATTGGGGTGAAACAGAGTGGCATACAGGAGGGAGAGAATATGTGCGTTGCGACGGAAACGAATAGGTAGCCACTTAAGCTTTGAACGAAAGCTTGAAATATGATCAAATTTGCGCAATCCAAAAATAAATCTAATGCAAACATTTTGAAGTCGATCGAGTTTGTTCAATTGCTCTTCAGTAAGGTCTAAATAGCAGATATCTGCATAATCTAAAATAGGCAGAAGGAGAGACTGAGCAAGCGCAATTTTAGTGGCGAGAGGCAAGAAGTTACGAAGGCGACGTAGGGAACCAACTGTAGCAAAGATCTTCCTGCTCACCTCGCTGATCTGCGGAGACCAAGAAAGAGTTCGATCTATTATCACGCCAAGATTTTTAACCTGGTTAGAAAAGGGAATGAGTACCCCATCGAATAAAACACCAGGTAAACTTTCGAAATCGACTCTTGCTATGCTTCTCGGGCTGCCAATGATAATAACTTGAGTTTTGGACGGATTAACATTTAAACCATAGCAAGAGCTCCATTCAGAAATGCGTTCTAAGTCGGTGTTAATGGAATGAACAACAAGGGGTAAATCGTCAAGCAGGCCTTGGGAGTAGATTTGGAGGTCGTCGGCATAGAGATGATAAGAAGAAAGGAGATTAGAAGTAATAGAATTTATGAAAATTGAAAAGAGTAAAGGGGACAGCACGCCACCCTGCGGAACGCCTGCCACCGTACTGCACCAAGATGAAAATAAAGAGTTATCAGCTTTAACCCGTTGCCGGCGACCATCCAAGTAGCTGTGAAACCACTTAACTGCTGCAGGAGAAACATTGAGAGAACGCAATACCCCCAACAAGATGTCAAAGTCAACGGTATTGAATGCGTTGCTAAAATCTAACAACGTCAATACCGTTAGCTTCCGGTTATCCATGCCAGAACGGATATCATCGGAAATCTTTACTAGTGCGGTGACCGTGCTGTGACCGGAACGAAACCCTGACTGGAAAGGATTAAACAATGAGTTTTTATTTAGAAAAGAAGTTAATTGCGACTGTACAAGCCGCTCTAAAACCTTTGAGAGGAATGGAAGAATGGATATAGGTCTAAAATCAGAGAAGGAAGAAGGGTTGGACTTTTTTGGAAGGGGAATAATGTCAGCGTCTTTCCAGGAGTTCGGAAAGCTACATAGAGAAATTGAATTATTAAAGATATTGGTGATAATGGGAAGAAGAAGGTCTAGTAAAGGGAGTATCATATTCCGGCCCACACAGTCAACGCCAATAGCATTCGATGTTATAGATATAACGCTCTTCTCAACCTCACTCTCAGAGAATTTAGTGAAAGAGAAGGGAGAAGAATCAGGAATTGGCAAGGAGGAAAGATAGTTGAGTGTTTTAGCCTTATTTGGACCGCTAAATACAGTAGAGGAAGAGAAATGTTGGATAAGCTCATCTAAGTTAAGATCATTAGGTAAAGGATTATTAACAGGCTTACCAACTCCAAAAGACTTCAGGCATTTCCAAATTTTGGTTGGTTGACCATCCTCTACTGACTTATGAATGTGGCGCCGCTGAGCATCACGACACACAGTGCTGCAATGATTTCTCAACGCGTGATATTTGGATTTGTTCCTATCAGAAGCGTTTAATTTAAATTTACATTTAGCCTGATTCTTTTTATCAATTAACGCCCTAATTTCGTCAGTCAACCAGGGAGCAGGAAGATGCCTTAATTTGATTGGGCGAATCGGAGCGTGGACATCATAAAGCTGAATCAGTAAAGAATTGAAAAGTGCAACTTGGTCTTCTACGGTGTCAGCATCAGCAATCACACTCCAATCAATATTATAGGCATCCTCACGAAGTTTCTCGACCTTCAATCTTTTAAAATTGCGCTGCATAATAATTTTAGGTTTAGCTTTAGGGGGACGAATTTTATATGACAAACAAAGCAAATCATGATAGGAAAATGCATCAGCGGAGTGTTGACTATATTTCGCGACTAGCGAAGGAGAGGAGACCAAAGTGATGTCAAGAAGAGAGGGCGTACAGTTGGGAAAATGATGAGTAGCACCAGAAGGTAAAATCGAAAGATTACACGCATCAACCAGGGACTTAAGGGATTTAGACCGGAAATCGTTTTTTAAAAGACAAGTGTTAAAATCTCCTATAATTATATGGTGATTATAAGAAGGCATAAGGTCTTCAAGTACCTTTTCAAAGGAAGAGAAATAGTCAATGTGAATAGAAGGAGAGTAAAAAACTCCGAGAAGGATTTTAGAGTTAGAAATCGTTAGCTCAAGGAAGAGGTACTCGGCGTCATAGGAAGATGACACTGACGAACAAATAACGGAGTGAGTGATGTGGGATCGAAGATAAATGGCTACTCCACCACCTCCTCTACCTATTCGATCATTACGAAGTACTTATTTCTAAACGATTATATCAGATAGTTTCTTCAAGTCTCTATTGGTTGGGGTTAATTAAAAAAAAACATAATACGCCCGCGATATATTGTAATTGCGTTTATCGTGCACGATATGACATGAGAGCATAGCGCTCGTTTCTTAACAATGTCAGAAAGTGATGGATGCAGTGCGTGTCATGTCTTTACATCCTGCTACGAGTATGTACGATAAGCGTGATCTTAATATGACACAGTGGTGAAAAAATTCACCTCTTCGGGCAAGACCGTTCATTCTTTTTTCCTTTAATATATATTTTTTTATTATCGCTCGCAGATGTATCTGATTTATAAAAAACTTAATCTTTAACCCCTCAACCTCTAAAGGTATACTATTTGTGGCTTGTGCAGTGTACACACCTGAGGCGAACCTTAAGACCTTGGCGTTTACCCTTGACATTAATTCTGTACCGCAGTGCAGTGATGTGCACCTCATTGAATTCTGATGACATCATAGCAAATATTACTTGACTGCAATTGCAGTTGCTAAAGTTTTGTTTATATTATTATGAGGCAGGAGATTACGATCACTTACGCTTTTAGGTGCAGTTGGAATAGGAAAAAGATGTGCACTATGCACCTACCGAAGTTATACATATAGGGGGAGCCCGGGAGAATTGCCTACATGAGACACTTGAACCATGTTATAAAAACCAGCCAAGAGGGGGGGGGGGGTTAGGGTCGGCAACGCGCATGTAACTCCTCTGGAGTTGCAGGTGTACATAGGCTACGGAGACTGCTTAACATCAGGCAGGCCGTATGTTTGTTTGCCACCGACGTAGTATTAAAAAAAAGAAAAAAAAAAAAAAAAAAAAAAAAAAAAAAAAAAAAAAAAAAAAAAAAAAAAAAGGATGTCGGGCCACGCTCAGTGAAGGGTTCCGTAGTTACTCTTCCGTCACAATAAGGTAAACTGGAGCTTAAAGTATAGTAAATTGTTTTCCAAGGGATGAAACGGTACCTTTCATCCGAGTTAAACAAAGAGGCATATTTGCATAATCAGTACCTAATTAAAGTAAGTCTTTTTACTATGAAGGGAAAAACTTTTTGCGATAACTCAAAAACAGCTAAACTGATCATGTCCGCTATAGTTTTCATTTAATGTCTTTCTTAAGCTCTACTTCCACGATTTTTTTCATATTTTTTGGACCTATGGTTCAAAAAGTTAGAGGGGGGGGACACATATTTTTTTTCTTTCGGAGCGATTATCTCCGAATATATTCACTTTGTCAAAAAATGTTTCTTGAAAACCCCTATTAGTTTTGAAAGACCTTTCCAACGATACCCCACACTCTAGGGTTGAAGCGAAAAAAAAATTTCACTCCCACTTTACGTGTAGGGGAGGTACCCTAAAAAAAATTACATTTTTAGATTTTATTGTACGGCTTTGTTGACTTTATTGATTTATATATCCATGCCAAATTTCAGCTTTCTAGCACTAACGACCACGGAGCAAAGCCTCGGACAGACAGACAGACAGACGGACATGGCGAAACTATAAGGGTTCCTAGTTGACTACGGAACCCTAAAAAGTACCTATATCTTCATTTTTTGGCATATATGTGTCATGCCTAAATAGGTATCGTTAGGTAATATTGCAGTGCTGGAAAAAAATATTTAGAATTTGACACATTTTTAAAATTAACTGTTCCATATCTCTCATCTGGGCAAGTTTTCGGGACTCTCCCTCCTTATTTAATAAGCCTACAAGCAGTTAACACATTGAGTAAATGGTACATTGCGCAAACGCTAGGATCGGCACTGAGCGTAGCGCTACGAAAACGTTGGCAGATCATGTGTTAATAAGTAAGAAGCCTCAATCATCACAATAATTATCGTGCGTCCACGGTGTATAACTATCTATTATATACATGAGTTCATGTATATTCTTGTCCAATAGGTACCCACAACACAAGCCTAATTGAGCTTACTATGAGATTAGTTCAATCTATGTATATTTTACTATATTACATTATAAGGACGACCAACTGACATTTATGAGCGTTTCTGTTACTCCATTATTCATCATCAGATGACTCAGATGTCCGTTATTATTCCCGAGTTTGTCGGTAGTTCCCTGTAACTTTACGATATGACTCGGAAACACGTAATTTGATAGCTCAGTGTCAGACACATGGAAAAAAGATGGGAAAATACGAGAGGCAAACTGAAAGTTTTATGAATAGGGAAACCTATGCTCACAGCACCAAACATGGGACATTTAAGAGAAACTTTGGAGTATTTTTGATATTTCACCGACACCTGCATAATGTATACCGCTGTATGCGTTAAAAGTTGAATGTCCTATTCGTCCTTTATGTTTTGACAGTATTTAATGAAAGATACTGCAATTGGCTTCAGTGGATGGATAAGTGGAGCAAAAAAAAAAAAACATAATTTGAATTTGTTAATAATAATTCAAATCATGATTTTTATGCTCCACTCATGGGACGTATGTAGCCATTAATTTTCAAACTAACAATTATCAATAAAAAAATTAACGTAAGCAGCTCTTTGGCTCTTGTTTATGGTAAAATGTTGCCAGCGTTTAAAAACTGATACTTGTTTTACAGGATTTATCTATACCATTCCATTACCGGTGCCAGTCCCATCATAGGGCGTTAACTACATATATATTAATGGCCATCGGTCCTTATAAATACGTAGTATTTATCTCTAATTGCATAGCATTGTTTTGTATGTTAGTATATCTGATATATCGGTATAAACAATAGGCAGTACTTAATTCTATCTGTATCAATATATCAAGGACTAAATATTGGTTCTTAGCTTATCATCTATCGCTATTGTATTCATGGTCTCGTCTTGGCTACATTTTACATGAAAATGTTTTTGTTGGGTAATAATTGAGAGGTTCCTTAGAATCAGAGGCGGCGCTAGGCGTGGTCGACGTGGGCTACCGCCTACGGCCTCGCGGTCCGAGAGGCCTCGCGCCTCAAATACGAAAACTCGGGCGCAACGTAAAAAATCAGGCGGGGTTGTTGTTTTGCGCCCATTGTCTTGTTTGTCTCGTCTTGTTTATGTTTACACTGCCAACTACGCTTCTGTTGGCTCTATCATATCGCTTCGGGAATTCCCTGGATTTATTTCGAAAATTACTTAAATTTTTTATTGTATTACAATACAATACAATACAAATCCTCTTTATTGCACAACCTCTGAAAATAATGTACATGGAAACACATAAAAAAACATGAAGATAGAGGTAAACAACAGGCGGCCTTATCGCTACAGAGCGATCTCTTCCAGACAACCTTTAGGTAGTGGAGAACTGAAACTTAAATCAACTAATTAGGAGGTGCAAAAAAACTAAATAGCAAACTAAAATACCCTTAAAATTTAAGTCTACAACAGTAAGACAATACATATACATACACACTACTTACATAATTATATACCTGTATTGAATTAATAAATACATTAATTTTCAAGTAATCTTGGACTCAAACAACTTGTTAGTAAGTAGACTTACGTTCCTAATGTTAATATCTACTTAACTATACGATTATATAAAAGTTACAATATATATACACCGCTGTATTGTATCCGGCATTTTTATGGAAATGAGCAGACTTGAGACAGTTTTTTAATTAATTTAATCACATTTAAAGAAAATTAAGTACTCATAAGAATTTTAAATTTTTAAAAAATCGTTCATTTTTCATCCATGATTATTATCGCCATAACTTTAATCAAACAAGACTGGCGGCTACTTTTATAATAAATAAATATTATAGGTCATCATTACACAAATTGACTAAGTCCCACAGTAAGCTCAATAACTTGAACGTCAGCAATTATAATAATACTAAAACGACACGATGAAAAAATCTCTGTAAAATTAAACATGTTTTTACAATTTTATTACAACGATAACGTTGTAATAGAATTGTAAATTTCGCGGAACTAAGTCAAGAATGAAATTGATAACGGATTTTCATTTTGTCTCGGATTGATTATTATTTATTCATCTGTTCTCTGTCTGTCGTCTAGATAAACATACATCACCCGCGTGGTATTGGAGTCACGTACTGATTAAATCAAATTTTCAATTAAATTGTATTATGATAATGCTAATTGGTATTCAGTGCGAACTTCGAACTAGAGAAATTTCATTAGTGATATATCCAATTCAATAATTTAACACTTGCCTCATAAATCTCATAATGTAGGTAAAATACCTATACGCACTAGACCGAAAAGAAATGAATATTTCTAAGGTGAGAAAAGTAATTTCTCAAAAGTATTAAAATGGAATAATTTCGCTTCGACCACTTGGCCGAATATTTGGTTGGTTCTCGGCCAAACCACTATTCAAGGTATCTCCATTAAGAACCACTGTTCTAGCAAGGTTGCCTTTTATCCCCGCATTATTGCAAGTACTATAACATAATACGAGTAGATAAAATTAAATCTAAGGAATCACTTATTTCATAAAAAACAATTACATCAATTAAATATAAAAATTTCAATAATAATCGTAATTATAAAGTTATATGAATAAATAGTATAATATACCTACCTTGTAGAGGTACATATATGATAGTGTGTGTCGTCCACGTTTGCTTTCTAACTCCTACTGCTGATTCTCTAAGTCTCGACACGTACCTATTACTCGCATTATAGTGGGATACGTTTTTCGAATATTTTTAAGCTAAAACAGTCTAGTAATCCTAACAATAGCTATTGTCAACGGTACGGTACAGTATATCGGCACACTACGAAGGAAGACGGATCGCGCGATGCCTCTGTACTCGTAGTAATTCGATTTGGTGTTCCGCCATTTGCTCGGGGATTTTGTTAACGCTAGGATATGTACGAACATTTCTAGGATATACTACACATTTTTTATTTGTTTTATTTTTATGTTATTTCTACTCAGATTAGATATAATTAGCGAGATCAAAGCCTCACGACTTCGCTGGCTCGGTTACCTGAAAAGGATGGAAGAGGATCGTGCTGTGAGAAGAGCGTATGTGGGACACCTGAGTCGAAAACGTCCGTCTAGGTGTCCCAGATACCGCTGTAGTGATGAAGCCCTAAAAGACCTGTGCGCCCTCGGCATACCCAACTGGCGTGAAGTGGCGCAGAATAGGGCAGAGTGGCGCTCTTGTGTCAGAAGCCAAGATAAAACAGTAGTAAGTAGTAGTAGAAGGATCACGAGCTCTTTTGATACTAATATCAAAAACATGTCTCAAGATTTTTTTCCCCATTCCGTTGGCATTTTTCATAAACTTTGTATTGTATGATGGTAACGAAATTGAAGGAACGAAATAAGTTTAGAAATTATGGGACACTTATCATTAGAATCGAAAGAACTTATGATTCTGAGTAGGTAACCATAAAAACAAAAAAAATCCCAAATCTGAAAAAACTGTAGTGTCCAACTTTAAATAAAATGCCCCTCATATTTTTTTATGACACGTCGGTCAAGCATACGATCCGCCTGATGGTAAGCAATCACCGTAGGCTATGGATGTTTGCAACTAATTCTAAGCCTCTTCCTACAATTCAGACGTCGTAAAGTTTAACGATTCATTCTCACTTGGGTTAGTTAAAAAGGAATAAAACCTCAACTTAATAAGAGAGACTTTTAGACTCAGTAAATTACCCCTAAACTACAGCCACTTGAACTTAGGCATAAATCCGATGTAAGTTTTTATATAGGTACTTACCGTACCGTACCGTACATACCGTATAAGGAGTGCAAAAGACAACATATTGAAACGCCAGAAGATAATGTTTAGATCTAAGTAATCTAGGGTGTAACCTAATTCTAAACGCTTACCAAGTACGAGCGTATTAAAGGCCTAAATTCAACGACTTTCATGCGTTGAACATGTAGTATTTAGTTGCCCGCGCGAATTTTATTATTCAATTACTCAACACGTGGTACACATTGTAAATGTTTTGAATATTTGATGTTTTTCACTGCCAAATATTATTTTTAAATTTACCTACTACAAGCCGGCTTTTCTCTGCAAGTGTGCAGACTCCTGAAACAGATATTCTTTTGAATGAATTTGATGAAAAGGAAATGAATTTTTAAAGATTTATCTAACCGCTAATTTGTCTTCCACTTTCATATGAGGAAAGCATTGACCGTTGCTTTCCTGGATGGAGTGATATTTCAGGAATGGTACATAAAAAAGGCAATTTTGTAAGACTGAAAGTAGTTTATTTTTATGACAATCACTCCATGTTTTATCGCAATTTTCTCCGAAATGGGAATGCGTTTCTAAGAAATTTCGGGTGATCCCAAAAATCGTTTAAATATCACTCATGTTCCTTTATAATTTAGAGTCCCTTTCCGGAATTATTCGCCACTTTTTTGATCGGATTGCCACTTTCCCGAATAAAGGTTGAGGGAGCCGATGGCTGAGATACGCGTCATACTCGTGAACTCGTCATGCTATTAATTTGTGGAGACTAGTCTGCTTAAGCTAAAACGGGCTATTATATTTAGTAACTTATTTTTGAATATACTTACAGTGAGACACCTCATTCGGTTCTCGTATGTTTCGTTCTTGTATCTTAATGAATGTTTTAGTTATACAGAAATTTTTTGACTCTTGAAGAACATATACATCTTTAAGGAAAATTTGATAAACTGTATAGTATTTTAGTTCTGACCCTTACAGACATCAATTTTAGTTTTTTTTTCTCTTTTCGGAAATAGCCGATTACACCTTATAATAAATTATAAACTGAAATAGATTTCATATACTTACTAAAGAAAAGGTGCAAGCCAGTGGTTCCGGCCTCGGCCACTTGTTCTATTGTGAGTATATGACTACTATTTAAGTCTAAACATTTCTTCCACATTGTTATGTTATAGTGTTACATTACACTGGTCCGCCTTAAAACCAAACCAATCCAAACCAAGTGTACTCGTATTCCAAATAGGAATACGAGTACACTTGGGGAATTACAAAGTGTGAACACCTAATCTGAACTTGTAAGATTCTTTACGAAACTCATTTGTAGTTTGCCATCTCGAACGATACGAGGAGCCGATTCTATTGAACAATTTGATATTCTGTTTGATCTTATTTTGATATGAGCTTCACTGAAAAATAACTGAACTTAAGTAATAAAGAAATAAATTTAGAAAACACACGTCTTACATTATACTTCAATCCGATATTGGATCGGGCAATGTCAAAATACTCTAACTCTGATGGTGCTCACAGTCAGGGTCGTATCAAGATAAGATGAACACCATATCAAATTTCTCAACCAGAATCAGTCTCGAGAAGCACTCGAGTTGAAAAACTAGCACTCAAAATGAATATTAATTTTCAGTGATACGTGCGAAAAATGTTGATTTAATTATTTTTATTACTTGCTTAACTTTTGACCTATTACTACTTTATTTACTATTATTACTTTATTTATTTATTTAAACTTTATTGCACAAAAGAAAAACTTAATTAACAAAAGGCGAACTTAATTCCATGAGGCATTCTCTACTAGTCAACCTTAGGGAAAACCTTAGAAAAGATTGTAGGCGGTGCATTTAAAACTAAAAGAAATTGTTTTTGAAAGAATTAGAGCCTAACACCTAACTTTACTGCCTAAGAAGCGTAGAAGTCATTTGGTCAGCATGAAAAGTAGCAGATCTATCTACGCATCAAAAGTATTCTCAAATAGCTTATCTAAAAGAGATATGTGACTATACCCTCTTTACGTAGAACAATTCGGTACACGGCGGGAAGTTGATAACTCGTGAGATAAAATTAAAGAAATTTGAACCTTATGTAATGCTATTTTAAGTTCAACTTCAATTTTATATCTCGAGTTAACTTATTCCTGTCTTCTAAGGAATTACTTAGAGTATAACAGATACTTTTGAATGCGGACTGTAGAGATTTATTCAGATGGAAAGTTATCCAAAGTGGCAGATACTTTGTATCATCCGTATTGATGCTGACCATACGGTGAGCTGCAAAAGTGGAAACCCACTTTATGCATGGAATTCATTCTTAAGTACCATAAACTTACTCATTATTACCTGCCGCCTAGACAAATATTGCCTGGATAAAAAAAAACATTGACTCTCTCTACGAAACAGTACGGCTACCACGAGCTTGGCACTGACGTGACATTGACATATTCACTGACATCTACGTAACCTACTTTCTGTACATCTCGCTGGTACTAATAGTACGAGCGAGACGCATAGAAAGTAAATTACGCATACGCTATCAAATATATCAGTGTCAAGTCAGTATCAGAACTGTGAAGGTTGGAAACCTTCACAGTCTCGTGGTAGATAACTGGCAAAGTTTATTTGAATTCAGAAATATCGCCCTGCTGAAGGAATACAGATCTGCAGGCGATTCATTCTGAAAGAGGCAAGCACGATAGTCGATATTTCTGTTATTAGTTTGAAGAAAAAATATAATTAAATATTATCAGAAAGTATCCCTTTACAGTACCAAGCTCGTGTTAAGGATACAGGAGAATAAATATAATATACTTAGGTATAATACATGTTATGTATTTGTATATGGTCTCATTACTCGAGTTTGCACCACGTTTGAGAAAATTGATGGTGGCTACTTTGGCCACCCCTCGAGGTTTAAAAATAAACTTACTCGCGTTCAAAGATGTGATTTTAAAACTTGGAATAGACCTTCAGCTTATAACCATTTCATAAAACGTCCGTCCATAAAAGTAGAAGACAAAAATATACATCGAAAACTATCTTTCGCTTGACATCCAACACATTTCTCGAAGCAACCGACCGATTTTTAAATCCTTTATCATATTATTGGAAATATAATATTGTACTACGTCTGACCAAGTTTTCTGTTGAAAATATATATCTATAAAATTGTCGGTAACCCAATAAGGTTTAGAAATTTTACCAGCATTTTATACGAATACACTGAATGGTAGCTTCGCGAACCGAGAAAGATAGGATTTAATCTTTGGGATTTTCTGTCTTCCTAGTATCTGCTGCGGTAGCACGGTCGCATTTTTATCACTTGTCACTATACACACAAATATGTAAGTGCGAAAGTAACAGACATAGTGACAAGTGATAAAAATGAGACCGTGCTTCAGCTGCTGGATTTTTTATTGATATAGTCTGTCGGTGTTACTGGTTAATGAAATAAGACTTTATATGCGTTCTAGTAAGCTGTTCACGACTACGTGCAAAAAATATATAAACGTCCATGCATTCACATGCCAGTGGAGCTAATTCAAAATGTCTACTCAGAAGCAATGCCGCGAACCAACTCGTAATGCAACTGGCACCTCATTTGCATGTCAAAGTCGATTTCCGGGCTGAGTGTTGTCGTTGCTGTCAACACGGGAGTGTTGGGTGAACCGGAGTAACGTGATACACTTGAATTTTGGGACTCTTCAACTTTACTAGTTGGTTTAGCTTTTAGACTCAATCCCCATTACTCATTAAAGCTAAGCAATCTCTTACAAACTTTTGTTCAGTTTTGTCTCTTTCCAACAAACAGAAATGTTAAAATGATATATAGGGACAAACGATTATCAACGATTTGTTACATTTGATAAGCGTGTATACTGTATAGATCGTGTCAATCACTAAGACGCGTGCCTTGACTCGTATTGTCATGTTAATTACAGAAGGTCTTGTTTGGACTCGTGTAACTAGTGAAGTGTTTTAACTAAGGCTATAATTTTGATGTCAACTTTTAGCTAATATCCTGTACTATCATTTAACAATAAAAAAGTACAGGTCAACGACCTCGTTTTCGAACAAAAAGATAATATGTAAAAAAAAGTACATTTTTGAAGACAATTTTTATACTTGTTATCAATTCTCGAGTAATTGAGGAAAATTTTCTGTAACATTTATGCTTGAAATTAATGCCTTAATTCATAAGCTATTGAATGATTTCTATTTTTTTAATGTGCGATGGGTAAATGGACAGATAATGGTACATTAACCAAGTGCAGTCGTGTTTGGCAGCGTGAAACCTTGAAGGGTTGCAGTTTTAAAATGGTTGAGAAAAAATATAGGTATGGGGGGTGATTTGTCGATAAAATTCATCGTACTATACGTGGTTAACGGCTCGTGGACAAACACATTGTATATTGAGTGTCTGTTTGTAGACTATCTAGCTAATATGGCTAAATTTGAGTTCTTCAAACGCGTGAGACTTGAATCTTCTGTAGAAACTATAACTTTCTAGAAAAGATTGAAAATTTTGCTACTAATTACGAAAACTATTGTTCTCGCGTTTTATTACATGTCGTGGTTTTTTCAAATTAATAGTCAATAGGTTCCCCGCTGGGTTGTGCGAAACGAATCCCAAGCTCCTATGAGTCTGGGCAAAACTCCAGGACAACGCGAGGAAGATGATAATGGTTTAATTGAACAAATTATTTCAACAATTACTACTTTCTGTCATCTCATCCCGATACATTTGTTCTTTTCGTTTGTCAACGTAATTGTCATCTTGGCTTGCTCTGCCCTTCATTCATACTGGTTCGCCCGAGCAACTACCTCGCTCACGGTGCAACAATAGAAATTACAACCTCCAAAGCTGAACCGATGTTTTTAGTTGAAATTGCAAATCGGATCCGGTCCGTCTAAGTTTTTCCATTCAAGTTTGATGAGTTGGAACAGAATTGGATGCATGGCTCAGATGCAGAGCTCAAGGATTAGGGGATTTACTAGAGGAACTATGAAAGATGTTGGAAAATGTCGTGGAAATGTTAAGCTTGGGTTACAAATGCTTTGTAGGTTGAGACTTTATGGAGAATTGTTTTAACTTGAGTCAAAGCGCTGGCAGAAAGGTTATTAATACGTCGGAAAGGGACAAACGATTATTAGCGGCTTGTTAACTTTAGTAGACTTTTATGAATAAGGGGGTAATAAAATTTCATATATTTTTCTAGGATTCACCTAGTTTTAGAGATAATACAAATAAAAAAAATCTTCGCATTGTCACTTAGTGCAAAACGCCTTTTTGATGGCGAAGATGCCGAAGATACTATTTAGGGGGCGTAGTCTAAATAACCTTATTGATAGATGTCAAAAAGTGACAGGTAACATCTTGCAAAAACTAGTTTTACGAAAAAAAAGTAAACATTCATTTTAAGTGCCAGTTTTACCAATAACATTTACAGTACATATGGTGCTACTTTACCGCACTAGTGCGAAAATTAGCATATTACGTTACTGTGTCAAACATTTAAAATGTACTGTAAAACGTTGTACGATACATGTGCGAATAGGTAATTCGCAACTCGTGTCGATTTAAAACACTCCCTTCGGTCGTGTTTTAATTTATCGCCACTCGTTTCGAATTTCCTATTTTTCACACTTGTATCGTAATGTACTATTACATTTTATAAACATTCAAAGAATTGACATAAAAACCAAAAAAAAAACTAACGAAATTAACATAGTTATTTTTTCCTTCTGTTCGCTTAAAAATGCGTAGTTAAAATCTTTCGGGTTACACCGTGTACATCGTCAAACAGCGAAGGTGCTAGAAAAAAAAATGACTCTTTATCAAACATAGATACCGTCTATATCTAATTCTTAATAATGGCAGGAATAATATTAGTACAATCGCTCTTTTCTCAAGCCGAGCAAGTTTTAACACAGCGATCGTAAACTAAATCTCCACAAAACGAAAGCACTGCGTCAAGTAAGATAAGCGGGTACAAGTATTGGGCTTCCTGCCTAGCTCCTTTACATAACCAGTTACCAGTTGTACTGTTAGCCGGCCGGCCATTCATATCTATATAACCTTAGACTAGTTTAACATGCTTTCCGAGGGTTTCCTTTCTCCTGAATAACTATTTAAAATAGGATTTTTAAACGGATTTTGATAAATAGAGCACTTTTATGTGTGTTCACCTATGTGTTTTCGTAGTTATAGATTTATCTATTTAGTATCAAATTTCATTCTTATCCTAAGGAGACCTAATATTCCTGGGAGACCTATTACTCCTGGACCCCCAGGTAACAATCATGGGTGTGTAATGTTTAATAAAGTCATAAAAAAACTATTTTGCCACTTGGTATAACGCCATTTTTAGGGTTCCGTAGCCAAATGGCAAAAAAACGGAACCCTTATAGATTCGTCATGTCCGTCTGTCTGTCCGATTATGTCACAGCCACTTTTTTCCGAAACTATAAGAACTATACTGTTCAAACTTGGTAATTAGATGTATTCTATGAACCGCATTAAGATTTTTACACAAAAATAGAAAAAAAAACAATAAATTTTGGGGGTTCCCTATACATAGAATATTTACAATATAAATTTTTTTTTCAAACCCATACGTGTGGGGTATCTATGGATAGGTCTTCAAAAATGATATTGAGTTGAGGTTTCTAATATCATTTTTTTCTAAACTGAATAGTTTGCGCGAGAGACACTTCCAAAGTGGTAAAATGTGTCCCCCCCCCCCTGTAACTTCTAAAATAACAGAATGAAAAATCAAAAAAAAAATGATATACATTAGTTACATTACCATGCAAACTTCCACCGAAAATTGGTTTGAACGAGATCTAGTAAGTAGTTTTTTTTTTTAATACGTCATAAAATTGAAAAAAAAAATGCTGAAACTATTTAACTTATATAAAAAATTGCGATATAATTTATAATAATTTAAATTAATACTTGGATGTCAATTTAAGGACATAGGCCTCCTCCGTACTATGACATAGTTCTCGATCGGTGGCGGCACGAGTCCACATGTATGTATAGGTTTATAGGTCTGATCCACTACTTTTGATGCTTACTGTACAGTTATGAAGTAATATCAGTAGCTAAGTACCCACCGATCAAGCCATCGCCCAGTATTTAGCTTAGATTTATGTTAAAGCGGTGTCCTAGTCCTAGATTAGGTATCACCGCCTTTTCTAGTTTAAATAACTAATGTCTGGTATAAAGGCGTTCATTAAGCTAATCTAGCACGATTACTATCATGCAAGACCTGAGGTGAATGAAGTTATTATTCATATTCAAATTACGTCAGATATCTAGTGCATATAATTATCATATTTTAATGTCTAGATTACTAGGATTGTAGGTACTAAATTTAGTACATGAATTTATTGGGAATATAATTACAGGGACTAGATAGATAGGGGTGTAACCGGTGGTGGCCTAGTGGATATAACGTTCGATTTACAATCTTGACCTGAGTCGCGGGTTCAAGTCCTTGCTCGTAGTACTGCGTTTTTCGGAACTTAAGTATGAAATATCATTTGATATTCACCACTAGCTATTCGGTGAAAGAAACCTGCGTACATCCGCGAAGAAATTCAAAGGTGTATGAGAAGTCCCCATCCCACATTGGGCCAGCGTGGGGACTATAGCCCAAGCCCTCTCGAAGATGATAGAAGGCCTGTGCCCAGCAGTGGGACTGTAGTATATAGGCTGAATTATTATATTATTATTATTTAGATAGAACCATTACAAATTTTAATAAGTAGGTATACAAGTAGGTGTATATTTTGAGTCGAAATATATTATCTTGGCACTGGCGAAAGTTGACACTACTTTAAATAAGTACCTAAATCTAAACATAGAGATCAGATCGTTTATCGCGAAAACCGCCTCTCTATCGCTCGAATATACAAGAGTGATAGAGAGGCAGATAACGACATTTGAATTTTCATTTTCATTAAGATGGATCTAATGGGTCGGCATCAAAACTTACAGTTCACAATTTGTAGCTCTGTTTACCGAAAAATCATCGTACTTACGATCACTTCTTGAATTTTATTATAATATCCCCAGGGAATTCGATCGGTTGCTTAACTGAAATTAAACTAAAATAACCCCTAGTGTAAATTTGATCGACATCATAACGTGACGAACGCGTTTGCGTTAAGTCTCATTTTGTATAGGATTTTGAGTTTCCAAAACGTCCCGCTTGGCGCGCTCTTTCTAAATCCAATACAAAATGAGACTAAACGCAAACGCGTACGTCACGTTTCGAAATCGAATTGATTTACACTAGGGGTACTGTTTTTGACCGTCTCTACACTCTGTATTTTTGATAAAACCGCAATCCTAAACTAGATGTTTTAGTGCTATAAAACAATTCTAGAACATCTTTTAATTTAGCCTTAACTACCAGAGCATAATACTTTTTTTTTCTCGCAGCAATGTATTTCGTACATCACGGTAACTTGTGACAGTTATGACGTCGCGTCATTAAATGCGACGTTTTGAGTTAAACACTACTTGCTGAATTATTTTATATGAAAAAATAAATTTCCTCCATTTTATATAAAACCCTATGAAAGTTTGTTCATTAAAGCCTAAACTAACTACCCTTGATACGACCACATAATCAAAGGGTTAAGACAAAATGTCATAGAGTGTATATAAAACGTAGGCATAAATATACACACTGTATATTCACTGTATACCAACATTGTATTAATTGTTTAATTAGCCGTTTTTGTCTAAGTGATTAAATTTGAAAATATTTTAACGGAATAAATAACATTTTGTCTTTTGTATGACAAGTATGCTAAGATAACTCAGAGCAGTATATTTCTAAGCAATTTTCTAAAACACTTGCATATAATTACACTATAGAACGATTTGCACTACATTATCGACCTTATAAGGCCATGCACCTATGCAGATTATATCAGAACCCGTTCTCTACCGAATTCATCACTCCGCTAAATGCATAACACAACACGAATCTATGTCAGTGTGTAGGTTACACTTATACAACTCATGCGAGCTTACAAAGGCTGTTACACCTTTTCCCCTCTCTTTCGCACTTGTTAATAGTTTTATATGTCGTTTCTTTCTTGCGGCCGGCGCGCCATGCGGCGGCTCCAAGTACTAAGTGACAGTTGCCGCAAGCATGCGCGTTGTGTTTTATTCAACCCTGCGTTTGCGCACAATATAGACAATTTTACGCATGTTAATTTAAATTTAACTGCATAGTGTATTCGAACGTGTTGTGCGAAATGTGTATAAAGTTTGCTAGTGTGTGTGCAATGTGTGTAAACTGGGTTAAATGAGTGTGAGAGGTATTGTTGACATTCCCGGATTGTTTTCTTGGAGCCCTAAGAACAGTATCAAAATAAAGCTCAAACGTAAGTAAACACAACTTATTATCTCTTACAAGTGACATATAATAATTAAAAATATTGTTAAATGCTATCTATTGTCTTCTTTTTGATATGCAAATAAGTTGTAAGCATTTGATTCTAAACGAATTAGTTTGTATTTAATTTTAAGAAATTGTATAGCATTTTCATAAAAATAGATACAATTTGGAAAAGACGTACCATCCAAAACGTTTTCGTTGTACTTATTTAGAACGGTCTTTTAAATAGAGCGATAAGTTTGCAAATAGGTACTTAGAAGCTCTTTTTGGCTCTATTATTTAAGTATTATTTAGTTTCTTAACTGTTACAGTTAGACCAAGATAACCCTGCAACGATTTTGACAGCACACGCAGTACAAGTGTTATTTTAAACGCCAAACTTATATGAAATGATGACGTATAAATAACACTTGCACTGTGTATGCTATAGAAATCGTTGCAGACTTATCTTGGTCTGACACTATACCCCTTACAGTAATATAACTGCATCCTTTTAGTATGAAACCCAGACTGTATTATTTTAAAGCCTCATTTATCTGGGCATTCCGTCCCGTCTAAAAACAAAATCCCTACCAAAAAAAAATGTTTATATTGAAATATAATGTAATCAATATGCTGCTACTTTGCTTATAAACATGATTACCAAATGCATGTCACAACACAGACGTTAAATATCTTAAAGTACAGTTAAAATCGTAATGATTGGCTCATCTTATTCTTCGTTAATGTGGTTGTAAATTTGGGCAAAGAATCCAATTAAACTGTTATGGAACCAACCGGTTTCAAAATGGCCGGATTTCGGAGTGTTTGGGCTAATTGTTTATTTATTAAATAAACATTGCAGTCAATTTATTCGATTATAATAACCGACTAACTTTAACTTTTACCCCACACATCCATCTGATTGCGCATGGGCTGGTTACAACAACCAGAATACGAGTTGACGGACTGATTTACTTCGCAGAATATTATGGAAGACCCGGTACCCAAAGGTTGTCTGGAAGAGATCGCTCTTCGACATCATTCGGCATCGAGACAAGCCCGCCTGTTGTCCGCCTCTACCTTTAAATAAATTAATAAATATTATAGCGACATTCTTATACAAATTGACTGAGTCCCACGGTAAGCCAAGAAGGCTTGTGTTGTGGGTACTCAGACAACGATATATATAATATACAAATACTTAAAGTACATAGAAAACATCTGATCTCATCATCATGAGTCAGGAACAAATATCTGTGCTCATCACACAAATAAATGCCCTTACCGGGATTCGAACCCAGAACCATCGGCTTCATAGGCAGGGTCACTACCCACTAGGCCAGATCAATAATCAATTGTTTTCCTTAAATTGTATCTTTTACTGAGGTGTGCATACAATATATAAAACAAATAACCGAAAAAGTAGAAACACTAAATTTACTTGTGGCTTTCCATCAGGGAAGCGCACATGGAGCATAAGGACCCTTTAGGCATGGAACGCCACATTTATTAAGTACACAAAATATATAATAAACACTCTTAAAACTTTTTATAAAACATAATAAAATCACTTGCAGCTTTAATATCGCCAACTTCGGCGAGTGATTGAAAACTTGAGACAAGACCACCCGTATCGTTACGGCGACCTGACCCAACATAAAACACTAAAAAGTCACCGCAAAACAGAACAAGTATAGCTTTTATCAGACAAAGAGCAGCCGGCCGCCCGTATCTCTAGCGGGGACCGATTGACTCACATCAACGGTCCTAATAAAAAAAAGTCATTACCCTAACATAACTATCCACTATTCTATATGTAGGTAAGGCGACGTGGGTACCTACTGAATTTCGGACACCGACCATAGGTAATTATAGTTTGGTGCAACCGGCCTTCAGCCTTTGTAAAGTACATTGGCGACATTAAATACAAATTAATTTAAAACAATGATTACTTTGAGGATATCCTTGATTCGTGCAATATAAGTAATGCTAATACTTTTAATATTCATGTATTGACGTCAAATAAAATAATAACAAATCGTCAGAAACTAATGACATCACCGTATTCATTATTCTCCGATATACCATTTACCTTTTTCCCGTTACATAATTACATTATTCCTATTTCCTACATACATACAATTAAATATTAAATTTTGTAAGCCTCGCCTTTGAAACTTCTTTCTCCTTTTATTGAGCAATACATATATATATCACCAATCCTAATCCAAAACAATATTCATTATCTCAAACTTGCAATGAAATGTTGACAAGATTTACTTCAAATTAGGTCCTAAAATACTACGTATGTGGTGCGATGAGTGAAGATAGATAGAATACTTTTTATTGGCACACCTCAGTAAAAATATACAAAAGAAAAGAAACACACAGGACAGTGAAATCAAATTCCAATAGGGAATATTCCTACAATGTTTTGCCGCCAGAGTTCAGCACTAGCACCTATCGTAGACCGTAGAGTAACTTATACATACTGTGCCTACACTGTTTTTTGCAAGTTTTCACAGATAATAAAGTATGACATTGATGCATTAAGGCGGTTTGTTTACAAAGGGCCCTTTCGCATTCCCTATTGTCAGTCAGACGACTCGCCTGCCTCGCACAGCTAAGTGTGCGAGCGCCATATATCAACATTGATATCAAATATTTCCCGTTTCTAAATCAGTCCGAAAGCAGCATCAAAATGTCCCAATAACAACCTCATTTAAATCCACAACGCCGGCGACGTACGTGATTTGCAAGTCTAGAAACGGTCGCGAATTCTTTACGCTCCCTACATGGCTAGCCATGCCACGTCTCATTAAGCAGACTGCGAGTCGCTGAGTACTAATTTGTAGGAGTTTTGGCTTGAAACTTTGACTTGGACGGACAAGGCGGATGACGTAAGCTATTGAGTTAACCCTTACTAGTATGACTCTTCATGAAACACTGGCATTCTTTTCCGCGACTTCATTTAAAGAAAATAACCCAAAATGCCAGCACTCAAATTGGCGCTTACTAACTTAAAACTCAAATTTCATTGCTTTTTGGTATAAAGTATTACGAGATAAAAAGTATTGTAAGTAATTACTGTGGGCTAAATTTAGCTAAATCTGTTAAGCCGATTTGGCTAAATGGTCATTTTCTGAACGCGTTTTTTTTTGTCTGAGATGAAAATCGGAAGGTAGCATCAGATAACACCTACATTTTTTTTTCATAAAGAAATCACACTTCCACATAACATGAATTCACGGAATAATTTGTTTTAAGGGCACACTTAAAAATATTTAAAGGCTCAAATCACTACTCCTTTTTAAGTATAATGAAAATTCCTATTAAAAACTGTACATTTGTATCACTTATCGAATGTTAAATACGTAAACTAAACAAAGTAAACTAAACTGAGCATATAAAACATTAACTTCTCTGTGGTAAATAACTCGTGATCTATGTTTAAATTTTGTCCGAGATCGAGAGTAAATTTTTGTTGAAAAATTTCAAAGCCAATCACCATCACACGTGAAGCCTTGACTCGTACTGCAGTTCCTTTATCTTGTTCTGTCATATGTCTTCTAACAGATTATAAAGGTAGGACTTTGACAAGTCACTGAAGTTTCTATAGGTAGACGACAGAACTATAAAAACGGGTAGGGCGACAATTTTTATCTAATTTCCATGGCCATAATAAAGGATATATTTTTAATATATATTCGTTAACTAACACTATTTTGACAACACCCGTTCCTATCTTAATATTGAGGATAAAATAAAATTGCTGTACTTATAATATGCGAATTGTATTTTAGACGATTTTATTTATTACGAAACCCAATTCCCATGCCTCGTTTTCTAGGCACGGGAATTTGAAATCATCATTTATTTTATTAATTAAACGCTATTACTATGGATGTTATATGCCTTTCTATATGAGGTAAGTATAATGTAATTCGCAACTCGTGTCGATTTAAAACACTCCCTTCGGTCGTGTTTTAATTTATCGCCACTCGTTTCGAATTTCCTATTTTTCGCACTTGTATCGTAATGTACTATTAAACAGCTATTCAATTTCCCCTAAGGCCCGTCCTTAGATATATGTCAATGGTGCAAAGATAGCTTGGTTCGCCCGCTAATATCCAATAAATTATTTTCATAACTCATTAAATCGTGTTTACCGTAAGCCGGTGTCTTAGCCATTACCCCGCCATTAACCTACAACTTACTTTAACTAGGTTATAACTCCAATCTCTTGAATAGCCCTTAATGGTCTTTCGTCCCGGTTAGCCGGTTAAAACTTGCTATATACTCACGAAATATATTCTATAATAAACTTAATATCTTGTAAAACTAGACTCGACCACATAGCGACAAGTTCAACAATAATAAGAGCCCATCAACGTGCTCACTAGCGCCACTGCTAAATAATGGTGATTATTTAAATTTAACGATAGATATTTATAAAGGGGGCCGCTACGGTCTGTATTTTTTATTTAAGTACCTACCTTTTAGGCGCCCAAAGTTAAAACGGCCGTTTTTGTTTTGAGTTCATAGATCGACGAATCCAGCAACGTAAAAACTATTATGACGTATTCAAAAGGTACTTAAATACAAAATACAGTGCGTAGTGGCCCCTTTTTTAGGGTTCCGTAGCCAAATGGCATAAAACGGAACCCTTATAGTTTCGCCATGTCCGTCTGTCTGTCTGTCTGTCTGTCTGTCTGTCTGTCCGAGGCTTTGCTCCGTGGTCGTTAGTGCTAGAAAGCTGAAATTTGGCATGGATATATAAATCAATAAAGCCGACAAAGTCGTACAATAAAATCTAAAAAAAATTTTTTTTTTAGGGTACCTCCCCTACACGTAAAGTGGGGGTGAAATTTTTTTTTCGCTTCAACCCTAGAGTGTGGGGTATCGTTAGAAAGGGCTTTCAAAACTAATGGGGGTTTTCAAGAAACATTTTTTGATAAAGTGAATATATTCGGAGATAATCGCTCCGAAAGAAAAAAAAATGTGTCCCCCCCCCTCTAACTTTTGAACCATAGGTCCAAAAAATATGAAAAAAATCGTGGAAGTAGAGCTTAAGAAAGATATTAAATGAAAACTATAGCGGACATGATCAGTTTAGCTGTGTTTGAGTTATCGCAAAAAGGTTTTCCCTTCATAGTAAAAAGACTTATTTTAATTCGGTACTGATTATGCAAATTTGCCTATTTGTTTAACTCAGGTGAAAGGTACCGTTTCATCCCTTGGTTAACAATTTACTATACTTTAAGCTCCAGTTTAGCTTATTGTGACGGAAGAGTAACTACGGAACCCTACACTGAGCGTGGCCCGACATGCTCTTGGCCGGTTATTATTTGATTATCTATCATTTAATTTAAACAATCACAATTATTTTCCAGTGGCGCTAGTGAACACGTTGATGGACTCTTAAAATATGTATCTAAATAATCAATGTTAATTACTACTAACGCCACCTATTGGAAACGATGTGTAAACTATTATTGTGTTATTGTCTGTGACATTGGAAAAATAAATCAGAGTCGATGCAACCGCTATTCGTTTCATTTTCTAATGTATCTGCGGTAATTATTTAAGAAGAATTACTAGATACTGAGTCGAAAATTCAAACTGAACTGCTGTAGTGTGGTGGAGCAAAACCCAGACCGTTTTACTAAGGAACTTCTTCATTTTTTTTTTTAAACATTTATGGCCTGGATGCGAGTCCTTTAAGCCAATGGTACTTCTTCATGTTTAATTAAGCCCAAAGATTTTTTTCTGCAACGAAACCTATTTATTCTGTATGTTACTTTGTATTTGTATGACCCACAAGGCTTTGTTCCGGGAAATGGACGTCTTTCCGTGGACAATATGGTTAACAATTTAAATAAGTACATATTATTACTAATGATCATCATTCAGCTTTCATTTCATTTAAAAAAATTACTTTTATTAATAAATTAGGCTTTAAATTAAAGCCCCTAACTCTTAAACTAGTCGGTAGTGATAGTAGTATTTATGTAGATAGTAGCGTAGCATTGTGAACAACCCTTGAGCTATATACGCGGCGACATTCGCTTTCTCCCGGCGACAATTTTGGGGTCGCATAACGGGCGATGGCGATCGTTTTGAGAATGAATAAAGAAGCGTGCGACTACCAAAATTAATTCATTGTTTTGGCCTTCAAACTGGCAATAAGCACGAGCATAGAGAAATAATAGAGTACTCACTCCATACATCAGTTTTGGTACCAAAATGATTATTATTTTCGTCGGTCGGTCGACTGCGAAAATAATAATCATTTTTTACCAAAACTGATGTATGGAGTGAGCACTCTATTACTTCTAATTTCTCTATGGCACGAGAAGCGACTTGGAACAGTTACACTTTCGGTTGATAGCTTTTGGTTTCTACACATTAAATCCAAAATTCGATTGCGTGAAGTGTAAGGTAGATCAGGGAAAACGTTAACATGTTCTTGTAATACCTATTTTTTTTTTTGTTAGCCTACTTCATTGTCCCACTGCTGGGCAAAGGCCCTTGGACAGAACCTTGTCATTGGCATTTTCCCATTTTGGGTAGACTGCGTCCAAGTCGCCCCGCCATCTCTTTTTCGGCCTGCCGTCCTGCACCTTCTATGCTGTTCTGGAAAGGTGGGCCAAAATGGTTTCTGAGTGGGACTTAATTAATGAACCCTAGATTTAATTTCAACGGGTAACACAGCCTTCAGGGATAAGATACCGAAATGTTTTGATATTGACTATGTACCTATGTAGGTCATCATCATCATCTTCCTCGCGTTATCCCGGCATTTTGCCACGGCTCGTGGTAAATATCAAATGATATTTCGTACATACAAAAATAACTAACAAAACTTACAAAAATAAAGAATTTTGTATTTGTACATAAGTTCCGAAAAACTCATTGGTACGAGGCGGGGTTTGAATCCCTGACCTCCAGATTGCAAATCGCATAATTTTACCGCTAGGCCTTCTTGACTATATAAATATGTAGGTATTAAGTAGAATTTTAACCTTGTCGTGAAGCATGAAGGACCCGCGCTGAAGCAAAAAGATTAATCCAAAACAACCAATACTTTTCACGCCTGCATATAGTGCATAATGTAGGTATGGTCTGAATATATTATATCCTTATCAATATATTCTCACCATTTACATTAAATTTTACAACTCAATGTTGATGGTTTAGTTACAGTTCTAGTTACTGGTAGTATCCTATGACAATACTCATTATTTTCTTGGTGCATCATCAACGGGTGCAAACGTTACCATAAATGTAAACAATAAATTCCAAGGCGGTGACGGTGACACCGATATACAGCTAAACGGTTGTTATGATAATACTGGTTATTTGACACTGGACCATCCTGGCAAAATTAAACAAAATAAACAGATTGGAATGTTTATATCCTTTATTTTTTATAGTTGCGTTATGAAGCACGAGATCACTGAAACAGAATATACCTTTTTTATACTACGTTGATGGCAAACAAGCATACGGCCTACCTGATGGTAAGCAGTCTCCGTAGCTTATGGACGCCGGCAACTCCAGAGAAGTAACATGCGTCTTGCCGACTCTAACTCTACACCTTCGTTGAGCTCTTACTCACCGGCAGGAACACAACACTATGAGTAGGGTCTAGTGTTATTTGGCTGCAGTGTTCTGTAAGTCGGAGGCACTTCCCCAGTTGGGCTCTGCTCGAGATTTAGAATAACATCCGCTGTGCTGTGCCCTACCACACAAAGCGAGATGACATTCACAATGCCCTACCCCCCTTTTGGACGTAGTTTAAGGACATACCCGGGTCCAAACCCAACTCGGAATTATTTGAATCATCGGCGTATCGTACCTATATGGCTAGACCAATGGTTACCAGAATTGACTGGACTCCGACACATCTAACAAAAACTGCCAAATTCGGGACCCACTTCTTGGCCGTCTCAAAACGAGGGCATAAACTATAATTTGTAACTCTCAGATAGCCCGATCGGAATGTCGGAGGTCGGAATGTCGTCTTATGTTTCAGGTCCCACTCAATATTCGCTCGCGACCCATAGTTTGGGAAATGCTTGACCATAACTATGTCCATTTATCTACCGCGAACCACGTTCGACGTGTTGCCGCTCTGTCGCACATGTAAATTCGTACGTAAATGTGACAAAGAGGCAACACGCCGAACGTGGTTCGCAGTTGGCCCTCTGGTAACCTATAATGCGCGGTGTCAGACAGTATTCATACTATTGAAATCGAAAAGCTTATTTTAATTAAAGCTTTAAATAGACATTATAGACAAATATTAAATCGATATTTCTGATGCCTCGTACTCTAATAAAGTATTTGACACGTTAACCTACAAAACTAACCTAATTTAACCGAAAATACCTTTATCTTGTTCAAATCGATATTTTATTTATACCAAGAGTTAGTGATTTCATTTATCCTTTCCAAATTACGCACAGTTTAGTGTTACTTAGCCTAAATACGAGCTTACAAGTATCAATGAATAAATTCGATGGTTTTCCTTATCTTTTATTATCCTTTCGGCTGCAGACTCGGGCCGCACAAACAATCTCTTTTCCATTACAAAGTAATTTTTATGACACCGCAACCCAAAGAAAATCCGTGAAATTCCCCGACTTATAACAATTTATCATCTTATGCGGACTATTGGTCAAGGATTCAACTGAGCTGTAGGGCTAAGGTGGTCGGTTTTTTATTACCAGTCACCATGCCTGTCACGTTTTAACAAGTATGTAAGTGCAAAAGTGACGCATGACATGACAAGTGATAAGAATGCGACCATGATACCGCCGCTGGAGGGCTTATTATCGCTTGCCAAATTATGGTGAATTGCTATCGGCTATGTGGGATGTGCCTGTGCCCTGCAGTGGCAGCATTGTTCAAATTTTATCGCTTGTCACGATGCCCGTCACTTTCGCACTTACGTACTTGTTAGAACGTGATAGGCATGTTGACAAATGATAAAGAGCCGACCTTAGCCCTACTGGAAAAATGTACTTTAATGATGACATTTTCCTATGAGAAGACAGATGTCAACTGTCAAGTAAGACCTATTTTACATTGTCCAATCCGATATCGTATAATAATAAAATGTATAACATATGTGTTTTCCTGTATGTATTTATTTATGAAGAAATCTTATTGCTAAAACCAAAGTAAACTTTTAAAAAAGGCGGACTGTTCAAACGTCATTCTCATAGTGGCCATCCGACATCCGATATCGGTACGGCACATACGATTCTTAAAATTAAATAATAAAACAAGTAAATATTTAGGGACAATAATCTTACATAGATCCCCACTTTTTTATGTGACCTTTTTTGCCACTTTTATGGCTCCTCTTCACGATGGCCCAGCGCTGGCCCAGCGAGATGGCCATGCGATGGCTGACACGCCACTACACGATGGCGACATTCAGTTGCGATCTATTCGTCTTCCAAGATGGACGTGGGAGCATTAGCCGCTGCAGCAATTTATTTATACGCCACGTACCAACCTTTTCTTAATCTGCACAATAATAAAGTAATTAAAAAGAAATGACGTAGAAGATTATGGTGGATGTTATCTATCCATCGCAATAAATAAATAAACTACTTATTATGGGACAGTATTACACAAATTGACTAAGTCCCACGGAAAGCGCAATAAGGCTTGTGTTGTGGGTACTTGGACAACGATATACATATTATATACATTTTTTTTAATACTACGTCGGTGGCAAACAAGCATACGGCCTGCCTGATGGTAAGCAGTCTCCGTAGCCTATGTACACCTGCAACTCCAGAGGAGTTACATGCGCGTTGCCGACCCTAACCCCACCCCCCCTCGTTGAGCTCTAAACACATAGAACTAACAAAAATACTTAAATACATAGAAATACTTAAATACATAGAAGACATCCATGACTCCGGAACGAATATCCATGCTCATCACACGAATAAATGTCCTTACCAGGATTTGAACCCGGGACCATCGGCTTCATAGGCAGGGTCACTACCCACTAGGCCACACAGGTTGTCACCTAAGTCAATTTAAATTTGTGCAATAAACTCTTCAAAGCTTTGAAACCTTACTAAAAATCATTACTTGTCTCTTCCTTAATGTGCCGCTGTGTTGGTATATATTGTGCATATATATAATTTATGTATGTATATTTATATATGTAGGTATCTCATATTAATTTCTTTTATTATTGGTATATTTATTTATTTAAATTGTGAATGTACTGTATATACAGATGTCTGCGTAATGTATAAGTAATTTTCCTAATCCTCTAATTAATTCGTGCACTATTTGTTATAAAAACTTGTTTTTTTAATATCCTGCTACCTTATTTCTATAGTTTTGGTCTTTATGTTTGGGGTTCCATGTTACGCTTTCTCCCCGATATAAATCTAAAAACTTTATTCTTTCGTGATGCGGCCACATACTCGTCATTTTTAATCAAAATAATACACAGCACGAACGGCCACGTGTAGATGCGGACAGCCATCGCTAGCCCACTGCCTTTGATGTGCGGACGAGAAACCGACACCGCGGCCATCCCACCGCCATCCCGCGCGCCATAAGCCATCCGACACTGGTGTTTCCTGAAGAGACCCTCTCTACACGCTGGCCCAGCTTAGTGGGCCACTATGATGGTCCATCGTGTAGAGGACCCATTATGTTATTTCTAGTCGGGATCGCGAGCCCTTTCCATCCTTATAGGATAGGAGAAAGAAAGTGTTCCAAAATATCCATACATTTTCCATACTTCCCTTTTTGTTACTGCCATACAAAGTAAAAGGTAAAAAGCCAGGAAAAGGTAACACAATACGAAAGAAATCTGGGACATTTTTTATAAGGCTCGAAGGAGCTCGTGAGTCTGAGTAGAAAATACAAAAAAAATTATGAAATAATACAAAATTAATAAAAGTGTTTTTTTTTTAAGAATCGCTCAATTATGATCTGAACGTCTATGATTTTCTTCAATTCCGGTATTGTAATATCGTTAAAATCAGTCCGATATTCCGGTATTCCGGAATACCGATGTTCATGCCCTAAGAGTGTTGCTGTTTTCTAGTACGTAACAAATCTCGAAGCCAGGTCAAGGTATAACAGCTCCCTTTTCCATTCCCATTCGAAATACTTTGTGAACACGTACCAAATCCCTTGGGCTTAACATGGGTATTCCCGCGGCGTCCATAAAATAAAATCAGCATGCGATTTCAATTTATTTGAATCGGAAGTGAAAAATTAAACTTTCTACTATTTTTAGCTTATTGATAACTTGATACATATAAATAAGCGGAAAGAAATCGTTAAAGTCATCTTCATCTAAATTTTAACGACGCGTTAACCTGTCCAAGAATTTATTAGGTATGAAATTAATGGATGCAGTCTTTAATATAAATTGATATTAATTATCTACGTATTAGTTTGACTGTTTTAATTAAATATTAATACCTATGTATAAATATTTTAGTAATTAAGAGGAAAGGAGACGGCCTCTTCTCCATGCAAACGTAGTCCCCATTTTCCTCTCTTGATATTGACATTATGGATTTTTTTTACATAATTTGATGTATATTAACCATAGCTATGCCTCTAAATTTGACTATTTTTTGATTTATTGATTATCGTAAAAATTAAGAGCGAAAAACAGATTTCATACAAATTTTTAAATGCTCCTAACTCTAATAACAATTATGGCGGAAGTTACAGAATTATTTACCGAAAGAAAATTTCCAATTTGATTTCATAATTATTGCTCCTGTCTTACCCTTCGTTTTACTTCAAGCAAGTGCCGAATCAAAACAAAAGAAAAAAACATCCACATTTATAACTCACGTTATGTAATACCTGTGTTTTTACAACCATCATACAATGACCATATAACATGCCTAAAAACCTTTTCGTGTCCAGCGTGCCTAAACATATCCATAAGAACGTAATTAGCAGCGTGGGAAATTCGACACAACACGAATATTCTCACAATTATATTTGCATGAACTTGAAATATTATTACATCCTTTTGCCGTGCGTTACGCGTGACTGCGATATTTTTAGTACAATCCTACGTTTTGCTGTTTTTACTTACCTCGTACATTTTATTAACAGTACAAAACTGAAGTAAAGTTAATAATATAATAGCATAGCGGGCCAATCTCAATCATAGCATGAGGAAGTTCTACACTTTACAGGAGATTTCAGATAAATAATACCTTGTTGGTGACGCGCTGTTGATTGATTAATCCTCTTGAATTTAGACATTAGTTGCACGCTACTGACCAATAATAGTAGATTGTTAACCATAGGGTGAAAGGCACTCATTTCTGTCGAGGTAACTTGACGCTCAAACGCAGCGAGAGCATGAGAAATGAAATATTTTAAGCATACGAGTACACAGACACATGACGCATTTAGTTAATACGTATATGATAACCATACTTTTTTTTAAATTTATTTCAAAAAATAGTTATGACTATATACATACAAAAGCTTGCTTCTTTGACGATAGGTCTTAAGATGAATATGTCCAAGATTAAAGTTATGACGAACATCTCTGGTAAATCGATTCCAACTATTATGGTTGGGAACGAAGTACTGGAGGTGATTTATGTATATGAAATTCTCTATAACTGAAAAGAGATTCAATATCGTGGCTAATATTCCTCTAAAGGAAAACGAGAAAACGAGAGAAACTTTAATAATAAACATCACTTTAAAATTCGTGTTCCGAGTTTGCACAAATGATAAGCGTAAAGACACACATGTTAATAATGTATCCACATTTTTTATTACTTCGTTAGTTTGGTCGCCACACCAGTTGCACCTTATCCCTTGTTTCGCTTGGTTAACTACAGCCATATGGTCTTAGGCTTCATGGGAATGGCCAGCGGAACAATTAAATTAAATCATCCCCTAAGTTTGACATTTGAATAAGTTTCGATCCGATGTGTCCCGTTGCGTCCATGAGAATGTAATTGTCAAGTTAACTACAAAAAGTAAAGTAGGTACCTACAATTTAGATTAACTTTCGACATCGTTGCCCAGAAAAATAGTGTTTAAAGTTAACAACTTACACACCTTATTAACTAATACAAACGGGACTTAATCGCGTATTAGCATCCCTACCACCCTTAACATCCCACGCAAAATGTGCAAATCAATAAACAAGAACAAGTGCGGGTAGTTCGAAAACTCGCGCGGCTAGAAGATGTTCAAGATGTTGATGTCAAGTTTAGCCAGTCTTCTCTGATACCACTGGGACAACGCCGTCTTCGAAACGTTGGAGGTAAATTTAAAACTTAATACGCGATTAAGTCCCGTTTGGGTTAGTTAATAATGTGGAAAAATCTTGAAAGTTTAAATCAGAACCTGTTTTAAAAATACTTTACAGTACATATGGGGCTACTTTATAGCACTAGTGCGAGAAGTAGCATATTACGTTACTGTGTCGAACATTGAAAGGGCCATATGTACTGTAAAACGTTGTACGATACATGTGCGAATAGGTAATTCGCAACTCGTGTCGATTTAAAACACTCGGTCGTGTTTTAATTTATCGCCACTCGTTTCGAATTTCCTATTTTTCGCACTTGTATCGTAATGTACTATTTTATAAGTTTACGGTACTTTAAAATGAATTTAATTCCATTCCCCGAAGCTTTTTAGGTGCTTTGCCTAGCGATTCAATCTACCATTTTTTTTCATAATTGTAAGAGGCATTTAGGCTTAATAAATTATAAAATGGGAATAAAGTTTGCTGCTAGCGTAACTGTACTCTATTTCTTACTAAATATCTAAGTTTCAACATAATGTGTCAGTTACAGCGCGAAATTTCGCAGATACTCCACACGAAACAAACTACTCAAATCAACTCCGTCACCTCTGTACCCATCCCCAAACGTCGTATAAACGTCAGGAAACAAGCACACTTCCACTCTATGTTGCTATGTGCCCGGATATCTCACTATCGAGAGTATCGAGTTGTGTCGGGGCACCCTTGTGGACGCTTTGAATCTGTTCCAAATAATGCTGCAATGCATTTGTGAAGTTGCTGAGTAAAGCAGTGATTGTTTGGTAAGCCAAATTAGAGGCTTTAAAAACGGTACTTTTCGGTACTTATGAAATAAACCAGTGAACTAGACGTAGACAAAAAGCTAATGTTTTTAAAAACTACTGCCTTGATTGTTAGTTTTCCTTATCTTACTTATAAGTAGTATAAGTGGCTGGATAGAACTGGGTACATATTAGAATCATTCTTGATGTAGTAAGACTACTTAGTAGCGAATTAGCGATCTACCCTTTAGCGCGGCTGTCTTGACCTCACCTAGAACGATGCTTTTAGTTCCACATAGGTAGCCTAACATCCCCAAATATGGGTACCAATAAGAAACAGCAGTCTAACCTTTGGTATATTTGGTACCTTACAAAAAACCGCAGCCAAATAACACTTGACCCTACTCATAGTGTTGTGTTCCTGCCGGTGAGTAAGGTTGCCAGAGCTCAACGAGGGGGGTGGGGTTAGGGTCGGCAACGCGCATGTAACTCCTCTGGAGTTGCAGGTGTACATAGGCTACGGAGACTGCTTACCATCAGGCAGGCCGTATGCTTGTTTGCCACCGACGTAGTATGAAAAAAAAAAAAATATGCTGATCAACATATCCCTGTATTAGTTCAACTTAAGAATGTTAACATTAGGGTCATCGTTTCAACGAATATTTTTATAACTGATAAACAGCTGGTGTCTCTCAGGATACCCCACTTTTTATGTCGAAAGTTAAAATTTAGATAATGTCACCATACAATTGGTCTACTGGTAACGTTTTTTTGCTTAAAAAGAGCGGGTGTTTCGAGGAACTCTACCTGTATCACACCGTTACACCCTAAGATCCCTTTTTTGTTTGGGGTCAACATTTCGATAAGGTAAACATAAAATTGGTACCGAATGAACCTATAGAAACATTTATAAAATAAATGAAAATTAAAAACATGACGCTGAGGTTTATTCTTTATTATATTGCAGTCATGCTCATTAGACATTATGTGTTACAATTAGAGGATGGTTGTATATGTATGTCAATGTATGGTTAGAATTTATTAGTTATTCTTGTCTGTTTTAAGGAAATGACGTCAATTCTTGTCGATGCTTTGGAACTGTTCCAAATGATTGTCGGAAACACAATGCACAGTCTGCAATGCACCCGTTGCAGTTTCCTTTGCGGTGGTGCGATAGGCTTTGATACAGTTACAACTGACATACGTATATTTGATTATTAAAGTTTGAAGGCCCAGAAACGTTATTGTCGCTATACGAAAAGCAGAATATTGCATAGAAATTATAAGTTGGAATAAAATATATGTGACAATCCAAATCAAAAGGGACCTTATGGCGGTCGGCGCCATTATCACCTGACGGCATTCGGTCAAAAATACTCTGGCACTGTTTTTTAAACAATGGTTCAAGTCTCCCGGACTTCTCCTACAGAGTCTATAAATCATGGAGCACGTCAGTAGTATACTGCGAGTGGTAAGTGCCTTTTTCAGTACCCGTCTGTCAGACTAATGAGGAAAAATCCACCGCTTCTTCTTACTCGGGCCTTGGAAGGGTAAACAATCGTTTACCAGTTAAGCTTTAACCTTTTAAATAAGAAGTACCCACGTTTTAACAAAAGTGCCGAAATTCTGAAAGGTTGGACTTTTAACAATAAAATATAATATGATTTTAATTTTATTTGTGCGACTTGCAATCCGGAGGTCGCGGGTTCAAATTCAAACCCGGCTCGTACCAGTGAGTTTTTAGGAACTTATTACGAAATATCATTAGATATTTACCAGTCACTTTTCGGTGAAGGAAAACATCATGAGGAAACCGGACTAATCCCAATAAGACCTAGTTTACCCTCTGGGTTGGAAGATCAGATGGAAGTCGCTTTGGTAAAAACTAATGCCGGTTCTTGGGATGAGTTACCAAGCTCAACCTAGGCTCACCTGAGCCATGACAAAAATGCCGGGAAAAGGCAAAGGAAGGAGGTTTCTTATAACAGCATGTGTTTGAAATTGGAAAGTATAAATACAGACTTAATTTTAGTTAAAGTATTATCCACCAGTACCCCTAGTGTAAAGTTATTTGATAGTGAGACGTGAATACTATTGAAGATGAAATAAATTAATTAAATAAATAAATAAATATTATAGGACATTATTACACAAATTGACTAAGTCCCACAGTAAGCTCAATAAGGCTTGTGTTGAGGGTACTTAGACAACGATATATATAATATATAAATATTTATAAATACTTAAATACATAGAAAACACCCAAGACTCAGGAACAAATATAAAATAATACTATATTCATGCTCATCACACGAATAAATGCCCTTACCATGATTTGAACCCGGGACCATCAGCTTCGTAGGCAGGGTCACTACCCACTAGGCCAAACCGGTCGTCAAATTACCTTTCCGAATTATTTTTATCGTTTAAACCATAGCCACTTTACCTTATCCTCATAATCCCAAACCTGAGACGGAGCTTTCAAATTCGGGCTTAATTTTGCGGAAATCACCAAACAAAAGAGTGGGGACTTGGCAGGGATGAAACTTGGAGAAAGGCTCTTTGTTCCTTTCCATTGGGAATGGTAACGCTAGGTGTAGCAGTTGGAAACTTTCGCAACCCTGTGAAATTGTGCCTGAACTTAGAAAAGTGTAAACGCAGCGGAAATTACGTAAATGTAAAGCAAAATCAGGGATTTCAAAGTCAATGTTTTTATCCTTAATTTCGGCCTAATTTGTACTTTTAATTAGCATTTAACAGATCATATCAAAATAATTAAATTACATTGTTAGTGTGAGTCGTTCCGGGCCTTTGATTGGATCCTCTGATAATATTTTTATTCGGGTCAAAATTCTGATCGTCTTTCGGCCCGATTCGAAGAATGAGATTCGATAACGATAAGTTGTGGTAGAGATAAGTTCTCATTTAGAAATCGTTTTATTTGACAGAAGTAGCTCGATTCTGGCAACTAATGTCACTTTGACGTTAGAAATATCGTAAATAGATCATATTGGGATCACTGCGGAATCGAAACAAATGTCAATTTTGACATGTCGTTTAGTTATCGATCTTTCCAAGATCTTAAACGTGTCTGAATCATTCTTCGAATCGGGCCGTTTATATGTTTAGTGCAACTCAGATTTCCAACTCCAATAAAACAATTAAAATTTACATTGTATCCTCATACAGAAAATCTAACCTATGATTTGTTTTAGCTCTCTGCATTGAGAATAATCTGATTCATTTAAGTTTGAGAGTCATTTAAAGTTTTAGTGGGACATTAAGGCACCACTAGGCTTTAATGGGTTAAAAAAAGAACTAATGCTTTAAAGGATCACTTATCAGGAAATCGGACCAAGAGAATGGGAATGTAACTCTAAATCCTATGACTTAAATACTAATAGAGACTAACGTTGAGCTCAAGTTCCTGAATGGAAAGCAAATCAATTCTGTGGGATTATCTCCTTTTTAGTTCTGGCAGAATCCTACCGTAGCTGCGATTCTGCGGAAATACAGGCATCTACGTGATGTGTACATACGAGCAAAATGCACACGCGAATGATAACTGGTGACCTCGTTTAATATCATTTTGATGACAAATACACGTTCGCATTGGCCTCAGTATATAAATCCATAAGCGCATCGGTCGAAGCCTCCAATGATGTACCTATTGATTACAAATAAATAGGTACAAATACAAATAATTTATTGAAAAAGTATTATACAGTGGTAGCTCTTAAAGACTAACAAGGAAGGGTACCCAACTGTCCGACTCCGATTTGATTCATTTTGATATATGTTATAGAGTAGTCTAAAATAACGGACACGTATTTTTTTTTAGCTGCCCAAACTCAACCTGTTAGGAGAAAATGGCCTTCAAAGTACTAAAAAGTTACTAAATCTTCTAACTCCTATAGAAAGTGATGCTCAAGCAACTTGCTAGTTAATGGCTGGTTTGAGTAAATGTTTGAAAGCAGCAAAAAATAATGAGCACGTGTTTTGTTATATCTGCTTAAACTCAAGTTTTCCTAAAAAAATACCTGTCTTTATGTGTAACTTTAGCAATAAGATATTATAAAACTTCGAATGTCGATTTTTTTCACAGTTGACCTAGTTGCAGAATTGTAAATGTTAACATAAACCAACATCAATTCCGAAATGCAATAGAATATCGCCATAAAACCCGATTGCATCGCAGACAAATAAATTAAAGAAAAACCCATAAATATGGCGCGGAAAGTCTGATATCTATGTCCATAAGAAAAACACAAATCCCGCGTCTAGACTGTGACATATAATCCAAGCTGTCCAACATAACGAAAAATAACTTTGAAAAACGAACGCGCAAACGAAAGAGAACGCTATACCGATGACGTTACGGCTTTTCAATTAAGTTTGTGGATATTCGCCAATAGTTTGTGGAATTTAATTTCAATTCGTCTGGGATTTATCGGCGGACCGCCGGTAGAAGTATTCGCCATTGATTCAGTCGGGGTTTGTTTGAAAATTCGTGTCCCTGTCATTAATTGCGACGCTGCTTTGATCTCGACTTGACTCGTTGTGAAGCGTACTTAATGAGAGCATTCTACATTTAGTGAGACAAACGTTTCTAGACTAAGGTTTTAAGATGCCTTCTATTTGAAACTGAGCGCCGTTTTGCTGACAAAGTATTCCGCCTCGAGCAACGTCTTTTAAAGACCAGTATTCCACTAAAATTGGGCGATGTTTCCGCTTTGTATTTGTGTAGCCTACTCATAAAATTTGTCACTGCTCACAGTTCTCTTATTAATAAGAAAGGGGCATTTTAATACGGCTTAAAATAGAATAGGTTTTTACAACAAGTCAATAAGACAACAGGATTTCTTTTGAACGCGCTCAACAAATGATATGCTTCACTAAAGGCGAAGACCACGGACTGAGCCATAAGTTGTTCTAACAGGCCTTGTAATATTAGATGTCCAACGGTAAATATCCGAAAATTTGATTTAGTAAAAACTGAAACATATAAGCCAAAATAATTTAATGTTATGAAAAGACGATGAACGCGAATTCCATCTTTTGAAAATCACATATATAAGTCCTCCTTCGCTGGCGTAAGTTTTGCATTAACTTTCGGAATATGCTGAGAAGGTTGGAGGAGTGTATGCACAAAACGAACTTAATGTAAAACTTACGCCTTGCGGTACTAACTGAAAAGCCTTCGGTACGGTAATACGTCTCAACAGCACATGCACGCTGCTCTGCTGACCAGCGATCCATTGTCACTTATCAATCTGCAACACTCACGAAACCAAAACACCCCCGTGTCTCCCTTGCACTTCGCGTTAGAAAATTTACTGAAGTTGAAATCTGAACTCCCTACAACCCTATACCCTAACTGCTCGACAACCCTATACGAGTACTTGTTCGTAAATACAAACTTACATTTTTCTCCAACGTTAAGTAAATTGTTTGTCTTGTTTGTGTTGTTCATTACCCTCCTCATTTTCTCGTATTAGTGCAATTCTTATTCTTTTATAGGTTTTTGTAATTTAGTTAATCATTACTCTTTTTTATTTATTTATTAGAAAATGGTAAGCTTTTAAACGCAATCTCATCTTCAAATCAAAATCAAATCCCAAGTAGCCGGTGGTAAAATGTAGCTACCTTGCTCCAAAATGTCTTCCAAAATTCGGAAGTTTATTTAAACTTTAAAATGTTTATATTGTGGTGTATTATGATATAGGTACATGCCGATTTAAAGTAGTCCATCTCTACTATCACGTTGTAACCCTTAAATGAGGTTGTGATATAGTGTCATATATAAAAACTGTTAGAACACAATTGTAAGCTTGAATTGGACTGGGCTGGACACATCTACCGTATGAAAACGATTTGTGGGAAAAGAAAACTACGAAATGGATACCAAACAGTGCGGCATCACGACAGACCTCGAAGGAGATGGCGGCACGACCTTGATGTTTTTCGGAAAGATTGACCTAATACTGCCGTATACAGAGATGCATGGAAGAAAATCTTTGCCTAACAGTGGGACACAATAGGCTAACAAATAAATAAATAACATTACTCTGATTTTAGCAGCTCCCCGCCATTTGCGTTGTCACAGGAATTATACTAACTCCCGCCAAAAGTCTAACGAGAGGATGTGATGTGATTATGGTAATTTCGGCCCACGCACAGTTCGCAACTCCACGAATTTACTCAAATATGAGGTTAATGTACGATTTAGCGAAAGGTTACAGTAACTACCGGGTAATAAAATATTACTGCAACTGTTATTTATACTAAAGGATAAATGACAAAAATCACCACATCGGACAATACTCGAATTTCGAAGGTCGAAAGTCCGAATCTTGCTCGAAGCGGTGATTTTTTCCGATTGTATGACACTTAAGTCACATATTTTGACCGTTACCAAATAACAAAATTACATTTACCTGCCTAATGTTTGTTTACTTTCATAGACCCACCAAAATTCACGATAGAATCAACGGTGTGTTTGAGGTGGTTTAGGTACCTAAAATTAGTGCTAACAATAGTACCGCTTACTTGTTGAAGCTAATCAGGTTAGCTCCCTAACGAACCGCCGGATTAAACCAAATATAACCCTCATGCAATAAACTTCCAGGCCAATTCGAACACTGACATCAGAATGACATCTAACTAATCTCATTCAGTTATCGTGCATTTCGCTCGTACTTGTTTATACATGTATCGGCGTGGGCGAGACAGACGATAACTAAATAATATGATTCAAATATCATTATTATGTCAGTGTACGTCCGAATTGGCCTGTTAGTTAAATCAAACAGGGCTATAAAGCGACTCGACGAAGTTAGTTTAATTTATTCGACAAGTTGGCTACTTATTCTGAAAGTCGTTTATACAACATGCGACTAAAGAAGCTGAGTTTAAGATAAGAAAATAGCTTAGGATTTCACATGTTCCATTTTCTAGGTTTTTTAAAAGCGTCTAGAAGTTGGCAATGACATTAATTAATTAATTGGCATTAATTATTTCACCACTGTCCGTTAGTTGAACCTAAAGAAAAATAATAGGCCGTATACTTCGTGGCATTCACGATGACGCACAGATTTGTCAAATCTAACCTTTAATAATATGAAAATACGAGTTAAGGTAGCCGTCGACGTGAATGACACGATCTTTACCTAATTAAGCCTCTAACCTCCTCTCTGTGTATTTTGAGGTTCCTGACCGAATTCTTAGTCATCTCATTTTTTTATTTTTTTTTAATGTCATTTTCTGCTCAAGCGAGTAAAGCACAACGTATGGTACGTACGACCCACGATTTTTGCCGACCACACAGAAAGTTTAATATGGTCCTAATGTCTATTGGTAACATTTAGCTTGTTTTTTTTTCGCGTTTTATAGATTTCTAGTTTGTGGTTTATATTACGCGGCGATTACAGTTTCCTTCGATATTTCTTTTGAATTATTTTGTGAGTTTCCTTACCTTTAGTTACACGATGTATAATAGAATTCTAAACATGCTTACAACTATTCAGAACGGCACAGAACTCCGTGCCAACTAGTCATCCTTCGTTTATTACCAGACTAAGTATAAACGTTACCCATTTGAGGGTGAGGATCTTTCGGCCCGATTCTAAGAATGATTAAGACACGTTTAAGATCTTGGAAAGATATTTAAAAGATCGATAACTAAGCGACATGTCAAAATTTACGTTTATTTCGATTCCGCTGTGATCCTAGTAAGATCTATCTACGATATTCCTAACGTCAAAGTGACATTGGTTGCCCGAATCGAGCTGCTTCTGTCAATTATACGACATACAAACGATATCTAAATGAAAACTTATCTAAACCAGAACTTATCTTTACTTAATTTTCACTTTAACTTAACTACGTAACTTTATAAAGTGGACGATGGAGGTGGATGTAAAAAATATGATGTACTAGCCTTCGCCTGCTACTTTGTTCGCGTAGAACTGTTAAAAAGTTTCGACCCCATTTTTACCTTATTAGGGGTTTAATTTCATAAAATTGTTTCTTAGTGGAGCTTAGGGAATGCAAGCCGGAAAAAAATATATCGAAATTATCGGTAGACCGGTAAATTACCGGTATATCTCATACTAATTATTTACCGGTTGCATTTCCTAGGGAGCTCGAGAGCATTTTCAGAATATAAGTTTCGTCTACCTACCCTACCTTGAATGGATTATCCGTGCGTTGTTTGTAGTGTTTAGGTAGCGGTCCGTTTATAGGTACGGTCGGGTCTGAAAATATCGAAACGAAAAAAGTGCCTAAAATATGTATACACGAATTTATTGCCCATATATTAAGGTAGTGTAAACATATTTTTGGCACATTTTTCGTACCGATATTTTTTGACGTGACTGTACCTAACCAATGCTGTTGTATTCTTTATCTTTTTATTTTAGGTAATTGTTACGCTTGCTGACCCATTCATTAAAACAGACTTTTTTTTACTGTGTCGTCTTTATTTTGCTTGAATCTTCCTCAATCGTAAAATTTTGACGTTTAAATTTTATGAAAACAAAATTATCATATAAATGAAACAGTTTCCTAAGCGTTGTTTTAAAAAAATTTCGTTGTGCATAAAATCGCCCCCGAAATCCTTGTGAAGACAAAGAGGTCACTTGTTTGTAAAATCTTTGTAATTTTGCAGTCTTATACAGTGTGTTTATTTACTCACCTGTAATAATTTACGGGCTGAATCATACTGAGCAACTTTTACTATGTGACCAACTCCGAAATCGCGAAAAAAAAGTTTCATCAAGCCATACATTTTGGCTGTCTGACCTTGACATTTTGTATGGGAGAGTAAATTTGTTTTTCGCGATGTCGGGATCGGTCTGTTATTAAAAGTAGTTGCCCATTATGACCTATATATTGATCAGCCCGTAAATTATTGCAGTAGACTAAATAAACACCCGTATTACAAGTTCTTATTCTTGTTGGATAATTTTCCATTAATTTCTTATTGGTTTTTATAAAAAAAAAGTACATCATCCCCGACTTCAAACTGCTACATACATAGCTTACACAATTAAGGGCTTCATTGAAAATCAGCGTCGCGTTATGACTATAAGTATATAAGCCAGGATTCAGACCATAAAATCAGAGCAAGACATCGAAAAACTGCTTAAGGTGAAAAGATGAAACAATTATGGTATGTCTTTTTTACGTGTTTTTCCTTAACGGTAGAGGTCATCAAATATATATATATTATTTTCTTTTTATTTATTTTAGTTGGAATAAATAACAATACAACACCTATTGATGTCTGATGAACTACTTATTAACGAAAGTAACTACAATACCTGGAACGAGTACATTGACTCACTTACACCTCATCAAACCTTGCTCATTTTTCTCCACGTTAACATACGGTCTTTAATTTTAAACTTCGCACACCTTGAATATATAACTAGTAACAGTAAACGTAGTATTGATGTTATAGTATTAACAGAAGTGAATATTCGTGAAGACTGTCTTTCCTTATATAACATTCCAAATTACACTATGTATTCCAAATTAAGATGTAAAAGAAGGGGCGGGGGTGTAATCTTGTATGTGCATAACAAATATCATTTCGAACAACAAAAAACACAGACGCATTTCTTTGAAGCAATAGTTGGTTGCCTACATACGAACCCTTACCATAAAATAAATATATGTGCAGTATACAGACCGCCGGACACTGATAAGACATGTTTTGTGCGGGAGTTACATACCTTGTTGAACGGTTTCAATCAAAAAACTGACTTGCTATATACAGGTGACATTAACATTAACTTAAAATTGAATAATAATATATGTAACTACTACTTAAACACAATGAGTAAACTAGGCTTGGTGTGTGGTATAACGCAATATACACGGGTTGAAAAGAAAGGTAATTATATATGTAGCTCATGCATAGATCACCTGTTTGTGCGTAGCGTATATGGGAACCAGGCACAAACCTGCGTGATAAATACTGCACCAGCTGATCATTACATAATAGGATGCGCGTGTGTGTGTGCACCGCCTGGCACCTCATCGCGGCGGGAGCGGCGCACGCACACCATTATAGACAATAGGCGCGTGTTATCACTTATCAAATCAGTTAACTGGAATGCGGGTCTCGCTTATGAGTGCCCCGAAAAGGTAGTAGATTTTATTATTAGCCAATTTCAACGTATTTATAAAGACTGCGAAATAGTTATCAAATCAAAGCGCGGTTATTTAAGAAAATCGTGTGAGTGGGCAAATAGTAAAATTAAATTTATGAGCAAGAGGCGAAACGATCTTTTTGAAATCTGGAAATCGGACCCGGAAAATTTAAATAACAGAATAATATATAATAAATACCGAAATATTACTAATAAATATATAAATAAGGTTAAAAACAGATTTTATCTAAATAAAATAAAAGATAATTTTACAAACACTAGAGTAGTATGGGGAATAGTCAACGAGTTATGTGGGAATATTAGTAAATCAATAGAGAACACGGTCTTACGTGCATTTAAGTGCGAAGAAAAAACTCTGGCGTGTAACTTTGCTAAAGAATTTCAGCGTAATCTAGATTCAATCACACAAATGTGCAACACACCAATTCTAACCGAATCCACATACTGCAAGAAACCGGATGTAGTCATGAGATTAGGAAAAATAACAAATGACATGACTAATAAAATTATAAAGAAACTTAATAAAAATAAAAGCCCGGGCTACGACGGAGTTCGTGCCATAGATCTTAAGTATATTGCAAATGAAATCACGCCTTTAATTACACACTTAATTAATACATCCTTAACTTCAGGAACTTATCCAGATATATTAAAAATAGGTACCATCCGGCCGGTACATAAAAAGGGTTCAAAAACGGATTACAATAATTATAGGCCCATCACAATACTTTCGTGCATTGACAAAATAGTCGAACGTTACGTAAGTGATAAAATTAATTTATTTTTACAACAAAATAACATAATTAACAATAAACAATTTGGCTTTCAAAGAAACAAAAGCACTGCACAACTTTTAGGTCAATTTTGTGATGCAATAAACGGGCATTTGAATAACCAAAGACATATATTAGTAATTTTTATTGATTTTAGCAAAGCTTTTGAAACTTTGTTGTACAATACCTTATATAAAAAACTTGAACAAAACGGAATTCAGGGCCCCCTCTTAGAATGGTTTAAAAGCTACCACAGAAACAGATTTACCACAGTTAGGCTAGGAAACTCGTATAGCGACATGATAAAAACATCAAAAGGAACGGCACAGGGATCAATAATTGGCCCGACCGAATATATTTTATATGCGAATGACATGTGTAATACGGTCGGAGAACAGTATGTGTACCAGTTTGCCGATGACACTTGCATAGTTGTTGCGGATAGGGATCTTAAGACTGCCTTACAAAAAATTCAAAATATATTCGACACCATTTGTAAATGGTCACACGATGTTGGCCTAATCCTCAATGCGGACAAAACGAAGGCCATGCACATACGTTCTTCACATAACAAACTTTCCTACGCTCCAGTAATTAAGGCACACGCACACAGTTGCCTACACATACAACAAATAAACTGCGACTGCCCTACTATAGATTTTGTGAAAGAACATATGTACATTGGCTTACTAATTGACTATAGGTTCAATTGGAAACCGCATACTGAATACGTATGCAATAAACTAAGATCTGTCATAGGAAGGCTAACAATTTTAAGACATAAGATACCATACAACACCCTACGAATGTTATACCTCTCTCTGGCTGAATCGGTAATACGATATGGGCTGAATAGCTACGGAAGGTCATACAAAACTAATATTGCTAAAATATACAATCTACAGAAAACACTGTTGAAAACCATTGTGCCCAAAAACATACAAATAAATAATAGTGATGGCTATCCCCACCTTTTTCAATTTTGTAATGTGCTTCCCGTACAAAACTTAGTCAAGTTAACAATGCTTAAAGAAGATTGCAAGGATGTATCCGATCTAAAGGAATACCATCGTAACAATAGGCTAAGAGGTTTACCTAACTCACATCGATTTATATTACCAACAGTAAAAAATGTGTACGGTATGAGAACCAACTATTACTTGCTTCCAAAAACACTAAACAGCCTTCCGAAACATATACAAGATTTATACCTAACCAATCCTGAATCAACTAAAGATATAAAAAAATACTTGTTATCATCTAATAACCATGAACATATTTTATAAAGGATAACATTAGAATAATATTAATGTAACATGTGTACAATATTATAACATAACTAAATTCTTAGTGCATTAGTCCGAACTCTGGCTGTAAACAAGCCATCTTTGGCTTAGCAGTTAAGAAATAAGAAACTCTGCGATTAATTTAATGTTTAGAACTTTAATAAAAAAAAAAAAAAAAAAAAGTGCGAATTTAATTTTATTGCATTTATATTAAGTGTCCGCTTATTAATGTTTCTCCTTTTCTATTTTGTTCTAATGTAACTTTACTGTAAAAGCCCGTCTAGTCTCTATTCAAGCAATGCAAGGAGTGTCCCAATTACAGCTGGTTGTGGTTTAAACAGATATCAATTGCAGTTACGAGTTACTGCGACTACCTATTGCCGATTGCGGTTGGCGTATCAATTGTTCTATTTACTTATATAATACGACTTCTTACATAACTATTTTGAATAGTACAAAGCTTTCTGTTAAGTTATTAAATATATAGGTACATCCAGCCAACACTTGTTCAGCGACTTTTAAAAATAACTTGTGTTTTCATTTTTGATACACTTTAAGGTTTATTCTAAGACACCATGTATTGCAAATTTTGTTATGTTTAAAGTTTTGATTTCGTATTTATTCAGCCTAGAATGAAGAGCTAGTTGAGCTCTCCAAGATGAAGAAAACGGGTATGTTTTAAATTTTTAGGTACTATTTTGTACTGTTTAGGCTGAGCGTTGTCTTCCACAGTATCTTTATAACGGGGCTGGTTTAAATCAAGTATACACCTCTGTGAGCAATACTACTCATTTTAGTACTATGAGTAAAGGAAAATATAATTTTGAGCAAGACTTGCACCTTAGATTGGGGTCTAATTCGTGTAAACAAAGAGGAATCAATGGAAAAATCGCATGCATCTGGAAAGCCTGCCTATGAAGCCGATGGTCCTGGGTTCGAATCCCGGTAAGAGCATTTATTTGTGTGATGAACACATAGATATTTGTTCCTGAGTCATGGGTGTTTTCTATGTAGGTATGTATAAGTATTTATTTATCTATATAAGAAGGTATGTGTTTATCGTCGCCAAGTACCCATAATACAAGCTTAGTTTAGTTTGGGGCGAGGTCGATCAGTGTAAGATGTCCCCTGGTATTTATGCATGTATGCGGTCACAAGTTCGTTTTTTACCCGAAGCGGTGATTTTTCTCATTTTTCCTTTCACATAAAAAACCATTCGTATTCACCGTTTGATCTCGGATAGTTCCTTGAAATGATATTTAATTTCAAGATATCTTTCGGCTACACTGACATCTTAAAACCTGTAATATATGACAATATCTTAAGGCTACCAATCAGGGCCACCCAGGCGCCATGTTTCAATCATGACATTTTCGTTTTGCCCTTGCTAGGGATCGACCCCGCGACCTCTCGTAAGACGTTGAAACTTTGGAGGCCAGTTGAGAAACTTGATTCTTCATTATTTTAACAGTTTATGGAACTCAAGCTTTGATAATAATCTGATCATTTCCGATGACTGATAAAAGTTAGGCGTCGCCTAGAGCCAGAGCTATTAGGATTACTGCTTAGTATTATAAATTAAACTTCATAAATATATAAATTCTTCATGAACGCTAAGAAATTCCATGTCTTATTTAGCTTAAGTAATTTTACTTTCAGCAACATAAGTAGCATACATAGCACTTGGACCCGGGTACGTCCTTAAACTACGTCCAAAAGAGAGGTATGGGCATTGTGAATGTCATCTCGCTTTGTGTGGTAGGGCACAGCGCAGTGGATATCATTCCAGATCTAGAGCAGAGCCCAACTGGGGAAGTACCTCCACCTTACAGAAAATCGCAGCCAAATAACACTAGACCCTACTCATAGTGTTGTGTTCCTGCCGGTGAGTAAGGTTGCCAGAGCTCAACGAGGGGGAGGGGGGGTTTAGGGTCGGCAACGAGCATGAAACTCCTCTGGACTTGCAGGCGTATATAGCCTACGGTCACTGCTTACCATAAGGCTGCTTACCGTATGCTTGTTTGCCACCGAATTACTTATTCTGTAACATACTTCTCATTGTATACAGGTGTTTATTTAGTCACATTAAGGGAAATTTTACAAACGATGTCTTTAGATACACGACAACCGCAGACTGGAATGCATTAAAAACTCGAGTTTGAAATATTCTTACTGGAGTTACACACAATGTTTTTCATCACATTAAGTAAAATCTAAATTTTAAGCAAAATACCTAATTCTTAATTACTGTGCCGTGTCAGACATTCGTACGCCATACTGTCATTCTTTGACAGGCATCGAAGGCACAGACCTATCCGGCATTCAGCCACGATTGAAAATTGTCTAAAAATAATTTAAACTGCTATTAAATAAATCAAATTAAATATTTATTTTACATAAACTTCTTCTTCCTCGCGTTGTCCCGGCATTTGCCACGGCTCATGGGAGCCTGGGGTCCGCTTGACAACTAATCCCAAGATTTGGCGTAGGCACTAGTTTTTACGAAAGCGACTGCCATCAGACCTTCCAACCCAGAGGATAAACTAGGCCTTGTTGGGATTAGTCCGGTTTCCTCACGATGTTTTCCTTCACCGAAAAGCGACTGGTAAATATCAAATGATATTTCGTACATAAGTTCGGAAAAACTCATTGGTACGAGCCGGGGTTTGAACCCGCGACCTCCGGATTGCAAGTCGCACGCTCTTACCGCTAGGCCACCAGCGCATAAACAATTAAAATAAATTATAAAAATAAAATTATGAGAATTTTAAAAATAAAATTAATTCATACCTTCTTGGTTCGTATGAATTTGTGACACAATTAAAAAAAAACGCTAGGACTACCTCCTCGGGAGCTATATTTTTTTAGGGTTCCGTATTTTTTCACAATCCATAACTCCTGCGGGAACTCTAATACATGCCTTTATGCTTCAGCTTCAGCTTCCATGAAGTTGTAGCTGCAGGTTACTGTCCCGGCGGCATTCCCACTTTATTCTCCTCAAATCTTCTCGTTTTCTTGCAGAACAGAAGGACGTCTTTGACTTCATTTTCTTTCAGTGTGTCTCTACCGAATGCATTATAAACGCGGTGCTGCATACAAAATATAATTTGCTAAAACTTGCACGTCTGTCCTATAAAAATCGCTTTCACTGACATAAATGTATTACGTACTAGACACGCTATCGGGAACAAATTGTGTCCGCCATTTTCGGCGTTTGACGTCTGTCAATAAGCTAAAGAAGAAGCGTATAAGCCAGAGGCGAAACTGTTATGACAACTGTTCATATTCTGCCTAAATACGCACTGTATAAAAGAATCTAGATAAAATTGATGTATTTATTTCCTTACAAGTGTATTGAATTTTTTTTACATACGTGACACTGGCGACATTAAAATTTATAAAAATAGTAATAAAACTCTTTCTATTTGACTCTCGTACTCGTAGCAGTTTTGATCAAATCGCGCTTATATCATAATATACTCTTTAAATGTAAGAAAAACACTCCAAAAAATTACGATATAAAGAGTAATATATCATTATTGTGTATATATTTTGCAAACAATAAGGTAGGTAATCATTAGTACCTACGTGTTACGCTCCGTGTGCGAAATGTAATCTGTGCGCCAAAGAAAATGTTTAAAGTCACGTTTCGAAATTATCAAAATAAGCTTAAATTAAGAGGGTTTCGCAGTGGATTGTTATTATATTATATTGCTTTTATCATGTTTCTTGATATTATTAAAATACATTTTTATAACGTACAAAGGCATTTTTAATTTTTTATTTTTATTTTTATTTTTTGTTACATGCGTGACAACTCGACATTATTAGTCGGAGACGTACTAATCGCAATGAAGTGCCGGCACTTCATTGAGGAGCGGAATCATTTTGATAGAGATGCCGACTATAGTACTATATCAACCAGTAATATCCAACATATATTGATTTGGAGTTTGATATAGACTCGTATTGTAGGTACATAGTGTCTGCGGAATTGCAGTGGTAAAAGTCGCCATTTCGTCGAATAATGGGCGCGGCTCGTTATGAGCACCAATTATACTTCTCGTTAGGGGATCATTACTGACCCCGGGTGCTTGATAACGGCCAGTTCACACTGAGGGTTCCGAATTGAAATGTGAATTTGAAATGTTTCTGTGTTGCTAAAATATCTTTACGTTTCTTCAGGTGTCAGGATTTCGTAATAATATATTATTTCACCACACCAACTGGTAAAGTTCCTCTTGATTGTTCAAAAACTAATGAGAAGGTGCATTTTATCCACATGTGGGGCAAAGTAATCAGATGCAAATTTTGACTTGTTTCCATAAGTTAGCTGGTAGAATTGACTTTTAAATGATGATTTTGAATGTAATTTATTTTTCGTTTGATTTTTTTGGTATTTTATAGCGCGTTGGTGTGGTGAAAAGTTTTATGTTTCACTCGGAGGCAAAGTTTGTTTAACCCTCGTGCCTTAAAACCCTCGCAACGCTCAAGGTTCCAATTCTCGAACCATTCGCTACGCTCGTGGTTCTATTTTGGAATCTTTCGCTTGCTCGGGTATCAATATTAGCACGAGCGGTTAAACAACAACTTTGCCCCCTTGTAAAACAAATAACTATTATCTAGTAATAGTACTTAGTAAAAACTTCTTTGTACGGTCAAGCAGGAATTTGATTTCTATGCCACTTTGTACCTACCTTATCACAGTTACAATAATACTCGTAGAGATCCCTGACGGATCTCATCGAATGGTTTCATATTGATTGTTATTGTGACACAGTTCTATTTGGCAGAGAAATCAAATGCCTCGTGTCGAATTTACCAGAAGTATTTTGGTTGTTCCCTTGTGTTAAATAAGTTTACAATAGTTACCTACTTAAATTTATTAAAATTTACAATATAATAAATACAATTTACTGCGATATGAACTTCTCACGTAGTCTAGACCAGCAGGGCTAAGATGGTCAGCTCTTTATCATTTTAACAATTATGTAAGTGCGAAAGTGACGGGCATAGTGACAGGTGATAAAAATGGAACCATGCTGCCACCGCAGGAGGCCGATTCGGATATACCAATCGGTTATGGTTTGGTCTTGTTATGATACGACCTTGAGATGGCTCACAAAGCACCAATGCGAACGAGATGTCTAATGACACGAGTTCCTGTGAGTTTCTCTCGCATCCCATACCTACTTACTTGACAACAAATATATTTTGTCGTCTTTCTGTCGGTCGCAATTCGCAACGTACTCTTAATGTGAATAGATGTTCTCAAGCACCTAGTTATGGTCGTTATAGGGGCTATTACTGGCCCGAACAACGTCGCCACTACAAGAAGTATTGTGTGATAAAAAATTCACCTCACGCCCATGTGATGTACCGAAACGCCCATGCCGTATATTTTGACTAAGGGTGTTTGTGAAGTTAGGGTGTAGATTTAGAAGCTTGCCTCTACAAGAGATCTAATAAGTGATAACGTTTTGACAGTGCGAGTCTTATGGTTTCGTCTTGGCAATATTTTACAAGAAAATGTTTTTGATGGGATGCTTTTATCATGACAGACATATAAGCACCCAGTTATGGGTGATCGTTATTGGGCCCAAGCCCGGTAATGAATGCAAGCGGTAGCTTATAGCTATGGTACCGCACGGCACCATTCCAATGATGTCTGTAGCAGCGTTGCTGATGTAGCATTGCGTCAAAGCGGGCGATGTCACTCATCCTTTTTGACGCCAATGGCGGATATATCCGCACCGTAGGCCCAACACTGAAGACAGATTAATCCGTCACAGACCGCAGAACAACATAGACCTAGGGCATTAAGTTCAATTTCAGTTTTGACACTTCGGAGTAACAGGTTTTGTGTTTGACACGGCGTCGAAAAGGTTAATAGTTATATCCTTGTATCCTTGATCATTATACAAAATTATTTATATCGAGTGTTCACAACGTACTGTTGCCGCTGTAGATGTTCTCAAGCACACCACATCCAGTTACGGCTGCTCGTTATAGGAGCTATTACTGGCCCGAGCCGGGTAACGGCAAATGCAAGCGGTATTAGTTGTAGATTTTCCGTACGGCTAAGACTTCGTTGCCATTTTACTTGACATTTTGTCATCTGACATATAACATAATAAAAAGAAAGACGTGACGTTCACATTTAGAACAATTCATCACGTAATGCACTCTAGTTGTAGGGTAAGCTAACAACAAACGTTCAAAAAAATACGATAGTAGCAAATACGCAGTTATTAGTTAGGAAATTTATCGAACTTGAATTTAGATGCCCGTTTTTTTTTCTACTTGAGATCTTTATACAATAGAAGGAAAGCAAAGAGTTTCCATAGAACCTATTTGATGATGCCAAACAGATAACACAGTTCTAAAGCTTGCTGCCAATACGCCCAAATAAATATTAGCCCTTAACTGAAATGTTTCTCCATTCTAGCAATAATTATGTTGTATCTGTACCGTAGGCTATTAATTTACTGACAGCCATAAGGCATTACTTCTCCACTCCAGAAAGCTTGAGCTTTATACCCCAAATTCACAAGCTCTTTAGATTGTTTTTCGCCTTCCCTTAACACACCTTATTAATGAAAGGTTGTAAAAGCCATTTGAATACGTAGAAAATTCCACCCTTACAGTTTTGAAGAAATATCTACACTTTTTCGTTTCTGCTGATGACTTGCAATGCAAATCGATGTAAATTACGATCAATGTGATGGTAATTATGCAGATGTTGCTGTAATTAAACTGCTATTTCTAAAAAGACGTATCTGTCTAGACAGAGACACAATATGTAGATGCTTGACTAATATAAACTTTAAAGCGTTACATTTATGGTTCATATTTGTCATCAAATTCTGGTCAGTTACGATGTTCTGATCAGTTCAAGCTGTGCCAAAAGCAAGCGAAATTGGACGTTAAAGTTATGGTGAGAAGGCCATCAGGGTAATATGTAAGCTATAAATCAGAGCAACGGCTTCCGATGATTACTGTTGATATTAAGGATTGTAGAAGGGTTGTTTTTAATCATATCTGAAAGCATAAGTTCCATTTTAACCATATTTTAAGCCCAGACGTAAACCAAGGGGCTATAAATTTAAAAACATTATAAGGTTAGGTGGGGTAAGAGAAACACATGTAGGTAAGATTAACAGTTTTTTCTCAAACTTGCAACGAAATGTTGACGAAATGACTTACTTTAAATTAGGTCCAGAAATACTACATATCCGGTGTGATGAATGAAGATATGTAAAGGTATTTCATACAGCCTTACACACCTAGGCCTCTAAAGCAACCTTCTTTTGTTTTTAAACGTCAAATTGTGACACAACGTGTTTGGTATTCAACCATCAAATAGCAGTAGATGCGTAAATTGTTTTTACCTGTGTAAACCTACGAATATAACAAAGTGACTATTTTTTTTTTCATTACAAGTTTGAGAAGATTGTATAGTGCTATACAAATTTCAGCGGGAAACGGGGTTGCCGGCCGCGTATTTCCCGGCCTCTATAGTAATGCTAGTGCATTAATAGTTTAGTTAAATGATAAAATTAAGTTCAAAATACTTACGTAGAAGGAATTTCTTCATATGGTTTCTCTTGCCCCGAGCAAAAAAGACTGTTACTCTTACCTACCCCACCTGAGCTTATTAGTCAATTTAACGTCACTGGTTCCGAAAAAAATACCTCTTCTGTCTAGAAGCAGCATTTGAATTTTACAAGTTAATCTCATTTTGACATACAGGTGATTTATTATATCTCTGTGACGTGAATATATAGGTTTTGGTGTGTTGTTTACTCGTAATACATTTTGTCTTTTCATGATAAACAACACGATTTAGGAGTCGGGGTTGAAAATTGTTCTATATAACCAACAGTAGGTAAACCTCTTAAGAGTCTTAAGGCGGGATTCCAACAGTGTGCGGCACTGTGCGGCGCAAGCATTTTTGTATCTACTGAATATGCGTGTGCCGCACACTGTTGGAATCCCGCCTTTAGAAACAACAAAATCATCGTGTGTAAGTTCAGAAAGTGCTTTGCAGACTTCAAATACCTATAAAGGTATTTGAACTGTGATAGAGGTATAGACCTCACCTTATATGTATGTTTAGTGTGTATAAACGTGTGCAAACTACGCAGTTTGCTCTTAAATGTAAAATTTACACCTAATGCAGGTGCGAATCATTTATTTTCTAATTTTCAACGTAAATATTATAAAACAATGTAATCTGATTGAACAATGTTGCTTGTAATTTAAAGTTTTCTTACGCATTGTAGTCGACTTGCTTTTATTTTAAACGAGATTTTCGCACGCTAATGTAGATATATCTAAAACACCTGTTTTCTGTTAACATCGAGATAAACGTTATCGTTTCTGTAAATGACTATAATGACACATTGTTACCTATAGCAAAGTGAATTTGAAAGAAATGTCAAAGAAAACTTTGTAGCCACAGCAAATTTACTGCCATCTTTCAACACATGATTAAAACTTTTAGAATGCCATTTGACTTTGATCCTTCTTCTTTAATGATAGGTGTCAAATTTGTTAAATATCATAAAGTGGCGCCATCTAATAGATCAAAGGCCAAAGGTATGGCGTCGTCGTTTCGAGCGATGGCCTCATAACCTTTAGGTTGTGCCCGGTAATATGGCGCCACTTTTTGATATTTAACAGATTTAACACATATCAGTGAAAGAATAAGGATCAAAGTCAAATGGCGTTCTAAAAGTTTTAGTCATGTGTCAAAGATGGCAGTAAATTTACGTGGCTACAAAGTTTTCTTTGACAATACACCTCTATTTCAAATTCTCTTTGCCTATGTTAGATGCCAAAGACGTAATAAAGTATCAAAGAAGATGTGTGTTGTCTTCGGCTTGTTAATATTAAGCGCCTGTCTGCGGCGAATTGCAATCTCAGTACAGAGGTATTACATCAGAGTCCTACAAACATTGTAGACATTTAATAAAATGAAACTAAAGGCGAAACATAGTGGCAATATCAGGCGGCCTAGCCAAGGTGACAATCGTTTGCGCAACGATATGGCACCGATTGGCATGTTGGCTACGCACCCTGATGTCAGTTACTTTAGTAATATAATATTACCTCAGCCAATTCTTTGATGTAGATTACCTAACGGATCCCAGACTCCCTTAGATACAGAAAGCAAAATGGCAAAAGGCTGCGATAGCACTAAGGGTAAAGCGTATAATAGCGTATTTTAAATAGTAAGTAATTAGCGTCTTAATTTTAAGCGTCGCCTTCTAGTCAGCGCTACGCAGTTGCGCTAACGCCAACTTTGCGTCGAGCAGCAACCATACAGTTGACTAAACGCGCCGACGGTCGGGAGACGCTAGTGTTATATTTTATAGTGTAGGGTATCTCTAAGATGATTGTTATCTCTATAAAACGTTGGCGCGCCTGCTTGTTTGCAACAACATCGAGATGAAGAGATTAGTACAGTCAGCTTCTCCCTAATTGTCGGGAGCCGTTAAACAAAAGGATTGCGATCGCAACTTGATTGCGTAACTGTTCACAGTGTGTAGTTCAAAACAGGGTGACAGGTGGAAATAATATAAACGAAAGTTCATTGTTTGTATAAAATACAATAGATTAATTAAATAGTTTGCAAGCTTTAATCGCTGACTGTACTTTTTTCTCCACAGGCAACTAATACTTATCGAGACAATTCCAGGAACCCCAAACACAATTCGTTTGCGTTGTTTTATCATGGAGTTCCCATAGCTACCTCCTGTCCTGTCTCTATCATCATATCAGCTCTATGTCATCATAATATTGCATTGTCATCCAATTTACATATGTATGCAAAATTTCAGTCACAAAGTCGGAAAGTGACTTAAATTTAGTTGCCAAGATTTGACCCACACTAACATAGGTACATATATACATATTAACCGGGCAACTTAAATAAAAGCTTGTAAAAAGAAGTGTAATTACATTTTTTAAAGGGTTCGCAACGTCCATGTACTACTTCCGGAGTTAAAAGCATTATATACGTATACGTATACATGTATATTCCGTACCGTACCAGACTACTAATCCGTCCGTATTTCCGTAATTGCTTACTATCAGGCGGACTGTAAGCTTGTTTACCACCTTCGTACGAAAAAAAAAGAAAGAAAAAAGACGTGGAATACAAAATGTCAGTGTAACAGACAAATCTCTGTCATATAAATTTTTCGGAGAAAAAAATCTAGTTTGATTCGATTATAACGATATATCATAAGCTCCTTGAATTTTAATTACCTTGATATCAAAGTGTCCATTCGATTTTTAATCTTAATTTTATGGGTAAAAACCTAGTTTTATTTGATTCGATTATAATGATATCATAAGCTCCTTCAATATTAAAGACCTTGATATCAAGGTATCCATACGATTTTTTCCTTGATTTAGTACGACCATCTTAACACATTTCTGACAATCAGCATCACGACATTCACGACCCTAAAATCACCCAGTATTTTCCTACTGCCTTCCCTTGGTTTACTGTGTTAACGCAGGGCTCCATTAGTCAGTGCGCCATTGTCTCGAGAAAATTAAGTAAAAGTTGTTCACATTCCAGTAAGCATTTACTTTTCCACCTACAATATTATCGTGTTGTGGGAATATTGAAATGCTCCTTTTTTCCTATCGTTTTCTGATTAGATAAGGAGCCTATTTCACTCGTTCAAAGGATACAAAATCGCGGCTCACGAGCCACACGAGGCTTGTGAGCCCCATATGGGCCACCCCACACTAGCGTCTTTTGAGCATCGGCGTCTAGTCAGCGCTATAGAAAATGGCGTCGCTGCGCAGTTGCGCCAACGTTGCGTCGAGCAGCAGCCATAGAGTTGAGCTTCAGCCCACGACTTTGACTGCGTGAAAAGATAATGAATGATGAAACTATCCTATGTCCTTGTCCCTGTCCTCGGCCCTCAACCTATCTCCATACCTCATCTAAATCGGTTCAGTGGCTTAAGAGAGGCAACAGATATAATTACTTTCGCATTTATAATATTAAGTAGAGATGAAAAAGAAAATGTTTGGGTAACAAATAAAAGTATCCGGTGGGATGAGTGAAGATGGTATAATTTTATACAGCCTTACACACCTAGGCCTGTGAAGCAACCTTCTTTTATTTTTAAACGTCAAACTGTGACACAACGTCTGGGCATTCAACCATCAAATAGTAGATTCGTAGGTAATTTGTTTTTAGCTGTGTAAGCCTAGGAATAAAAAAAATGACTACATTTTTTAGTTGCAAGTTTGAGAAAAGCACTATACATATCTCGGCGAGAAACGGGGTTGCCGGCCGTGTATCCATATGGTTGGAATTTCCTAGTAGACAAGTAGGTAATATGAGTATACATCTGTGTCCGGAAACCCCGCTCTTCCGTTTATGATGTACAATAGCTATTTAAATACACATTTTATTTGCTTGTCTACCTATTTATATATTTTAGGAATTCACACTTAAGAGTTCTTTAGACCACTACATTTGACGCTCCAATGATATTATATAACTATAGATATAGATATTAATGATTTCTACTACGATTGACTCTGATTTTAAAAAGTTTGAAGATCCGTAAATTAGAGTAAGAGTTCATCACAAACCATATCACTTTTCATAACTACCTTAATAGGTAATAATAATTGTATGAGAGTTTTTAACTTTGTCTACCTTTTATCACAAATAACCTACGGAAACAATTTTGATAGCATTAGGTTTATTTATATAAAGCTTAAAGTCCTCGCAGGAAAATCAGCACTTACCACTAAAGTGATCATACTGGCCATATCATCAGATAAATAGGTATTTATCTGATTATGTGACGCAAATGACCAAAAATAAAAACATTTAAGTAGGTACTTAAGTGTTTTTATTTTTGGTCATTTGCGTCACAATCAACCAAGGTTATGGAGATCAAAAATAAGAGACTTATCTAGTTACTATTATGATATTATCGCCCATCGATTCATTCATCATATGATGTCTGTATCATTCACCAAACATGTGAAATTTTACGTTACGTAGTTTCTGGATTAACGGCCTTCGGCCTAATTCTGGTTTAAGATCTTGGAAAGATCTTGAAAAGATCGATAGCTAAACGACATGTCAAAATTGACGTTTTTTTCGATTCCGCTGTGATCCCAATATGATCTATCTACGATATTTCTAACGTCAAAGTGACATTGGTTGCCCGAATCAAGCTGCTTCTGTCAATTATACGACATTCAAACGATATCTAAACGAAAACTTATCGTTATCGTATCTCATTCTTCGAATCGAGCCGTAAGACTAAAGTGGAGGACCTGCACGAAATCGCCTTTTCATACAAACTTTATACCGTTTTTTTTTTATACCGTAGTGGTATAAAAAAAAATATAAAAAAACTTAGCCTCATTTTCCTCTCTGAATATTAACATTATTGATAATAATAGGGAAATGGGGATCTTTTTATGGTGAAGCGGCTGTTCCCTTTCCTCTTATGTTCTGAACACAAAATCTATTTATTTATTACCATCATTATCATATCAGTCGATGTAAATACTTACTCTACCCTGGCTTTACATCCTGGAAACTTGCAAAATTGTTCATAAATACACAGAATTTTACACAAGACGAGGAGACATACTCGTACCCTCGTCCTACCCATCCAGACACAATTCAAGATTATTGCCACCACCCTCCCGATTAAAACTACACTCGTCTGACCCTCTAAAAATGTCAATAAAATTGTACAACAAATTACCTGAAGAAATTAAAAAAGAAGAAAAAGAAAGTATTTTTGCAAAGAAAATAAAACAAATGCTCATTACAAAAACTTATTATTCTGTGAATGAATATTTAAACGACGAAACGACGACAAACGTATTAAAATGTATTTTTTTGTATAATAAGCTTGTTACAGTTATTACCAAGTGTAATAAAACATTAGTTTAAGTTAGTATAAGTCACATATAAGAATTGCCATGCTCTTACAGGGCTCATGTTTGAAACTTTTATTTTATAAGAACTTATGTACAACATGAAAGCAAATAAACTACTGGAATATAAGTAAGTTCTTGTCTAGCAAGACCTGGCTGTAAAAAAAAAAAAACACAATTTTTAAACAGATTTAAAAAATCATTACTCATTTCAGTCATAACTTTCTAATAAAAATCTGCCATTTCATGCATAACATCAAACTTTGGCGCCTTAAGAGTCCATCGTATGAATATTATGAATTAGTTTCGAACGCAGCGGGAATAATTTTCACGACCGGTTTGGCCTAGTGGGTAGTGACCTTGCCTACGAAGCTGATGGTCCCGGGTTCAAATCCTGGTAAGGGCATGTATTTGTGTGATGAGTATGGATATTTGTTCCTGAGTCATGGGTGTTTTCTATGTATTTATACATGACTCAGGAATTATATATTATATATATCGTTGTCTAAGTACCCTCAACACAAGCCTTATTGAGCTTACTGTGGGACTTCGTCAATTTGTGTAATAATGTCCTATAATATTTATTTATTTATAATGGGGACCTTTCAGAAGGAAGTAAGTGATCGTCCATACAAAAAGGGAAAACGGTTTTCCACTTCTAAATATTTTCCATTCCCATTATTTTTTTGTATGTTATTGACACAATGAAAAACTAGGTTTATAGGTTTTCCTTTTTTTTTTTATTTACAATACCAAAAAAAATTTTCTTTGTTGCAGAGCCTATAAACCTAGAATATATATAAAAAAACGATGAACTAAAAAAATATATATATATATAATAAAACTTAAACTCACCTATCTTAGGTCCCCTAGATCTGACCCCTGCGGAAGGGTGCCCATAAGGCTGGCCACATTCCCACGCTGAATAGCTATGGCTATTCTTTGGCCTAGGAATGAGAATATATATTAAGCTGAAGCGATCAACATCAAAATCAAAGTGATTTGTTTAGATTTAGTATGTGGAAAACGTTTTCTCCCGAAATGGAATTTCATAGAAAAAGTACCATTATTTCGCTAGGGTCGCAGAGCTATTCTTTCCTCTCAAGCCATACCGTACACGCATACATTCAATGAATTTAATTTACGTACGATTTAGGGTGGGTTAATTTTTATTTATTTTTGACTGAATGGAATCTGCAATCACAGTCCAGGTAACAAAACTAATAACACTTTGAAGAAAAAAAACTATTTTACAAACTAAACTGTACTTACATACATACACTAATAACATAATGGCAGATTGTCAACAATTCCATTTCAGTATTTACAGTAGATTCAAAAGGTTGTTTACACACTATGACCGCAAATGCGATTTTTTAATCAAAACTGTAATTTAATTAAATAAGGAAATTGCAATAATGTCCCTTGGGAAATTTAAAGAGCTGCCTCATATAGCTCATTTAGTCCTTTGCCATAAAACGCATACCGTGTGGACCCGCCTTCATAGCCAATATATCCTTGTTTACCACATTTGAAAAAGCATAAAAAGTCCTTAAACTCCTTGTACATACGTCTTTATTCTTCTGAGGCAGTTTTCTTCCTTACAAAGGTATCAAATACGCTAGCAAACGTGGGGTCGTTGAGTTTTTCTTTGAGTTTTGTTGAACGATGTTCATTTGTTTCTTTTTTGGCCTGCATATATAAGTTTGTGGTGATAGGCTTCTACATTGATGTCGTTTATGAGTTTGGTTCGGTAAAGGTTAAGTGAGTAGGGTATTTTTAAGGTACGTAGTGCCAAATAAAATGTCAAGTGAATACTGAATTAGATAACTGAAATGTAGCACTTATTTCGTTAGATATGATATGAAATATGGATATTATGATTGACAGTTATATTACTATCCTGTCATTTATTCCAACTTGTAACATATGCAATCAGTAAAGTAGTTTTTATATGCGTTTTTACTAAGTTTTTAGTCATTTTCGTTGCGAACAGCGTTGGAGTAACTATCAGATATGATACTCCAATAGACAAAGGCCTCCTGAGAGTCCTGAGTCAAGTTTTTCCACTCCACCATCCCTAAACGACCAGAGGGCCTACCGCGAACCACGTTCAACGTGTTGCCTCTCTGTCGCACTTGTATTCGTACGTAAGTGCGTACATATTATTTTTTCTTTCGGAACGATTATTTCCGAAAATACTCATTTTATCAAAAATGGTTGTTGGAGACCCGTATTCGTTTTGAAAGACCTATTCAACGATACCCCACAACAAAAACATCCAAGAAAACCTATTCTATGGGAGGTACCCTAAAAAATGTTTTTGTAGTTTGTATTTTTACCGTTGTGGTGTAATGATTGATTTATGTTTCCATGCCAAATTGCAGGTTTCTAGCACTAACAATCTCGGAGCAAAGCCGCGGGCGGACAGACGGACGGATATGGCGAAACTATAAGGTTTCCTATTGGACGACGGAACCCTAAATCATGCAACAGAAAAAACACATAGGTGTCGGCTTACGTGAGCGAATAACTCGCAAACGCGAAGCGGCGCGGCGCGGGTGAATTCAATCCTTTGATACCCATGGAAGTGTCCTACGTGAGCGATCTCGTTGTGAACACGAATGCCGTTGGGCCGCCGCGTCGCATCGCGAGTTATTCGCTCACGTAAGCCACTGCGATACCTACACACTACACAGTACACAAACGCTACAAAAAAGAAATGCTCATACAATTGTCTCGTGTAATAAGAGTATCGGATTCTCGTTATCTCGGAAGCACTTTTTACCACCCGCGCTAAGGAGGGTAATGATTTTGCTCCGATCAGCATTACATATTGTTTCCTCATACCCACACTTTCACTATCAGCCTTACTCTACCATACATGTAATACGGGTCCTATCGATAGTATCGATAATCAATTTAATTTCTATTGTAATAAGATTTAGATTTGTATTTAACGCAGATTTAGTGGCATTGGTAGAAATAAATGAGGAAAAGGGACAGCCGCTTCTCCATACAAACGTAGTCCTCATTTTCCTCTCTGGATATTGACATTATGGAAAATATTTTTACATAATTTAATATCTATTAACCATAGCTATGCCCATAAGCCCTTACGTTTGTTTTTTTTAGATATTTTGATTATTATTATTATTCTCTTTATTCATTTAATATCTTAGATTAGGATTTTTTATAATATGGATATAGAAGTAAAATATAAAACCACTTACAAAACAATACAAAAAATATAAACACATTATAAAAAAACCTAACCTAGGGTGCCGCCAGCAGCGGGGCAAGGCCCAAGCTGCCGGTGGTCAGGGCCGCAGAGAGAGGAACCGCCGCACTATCCGCGCCGTGCTCAAGATCACCGCCTTCTGCATCTGACCCTTGATCCAACCACCTAGCGAGAGTCTCTCAAGGTGTTGTTCGAGACTCTTCGCTATGAGACCGTTCGCTGAAACGACTATCGGGACAATGATCGTCGAATCAACATCCCACATGGCGGTTATCTCGTGAACCAAGTCTAGGTACTTACTGGATTTGTCCTTCTCGGCTTTCACGAGATTCTCGTCATGGGGGATGGTGATGTCGACGAGCACGGCCCGGCGTTGCGATCGATCTATTATCACGATGTCAGGCTTATTGGCTACAATAGTCCTGTCAGTGATAATAGATCGATCCCAATAGAGCGTGGCATGACCATTTTCGAGAACTGGCGCAGGTGAGTACTTGTAGTACGGTGATTATTATTATTATTATTTATTATTTATTGTTATTTATTGTTCGGAGAACCAACAGCTATAGATTGTACAATAGTTATATATATAGATAACAAAGAGCCAATTATAGGTTCCCACCGGTAGCAACAGGTTAACAGATAATTGGTGGTTAGCACTAGATTTTTTTTTTTTTTTACAATGTGTTACCACTAATATTTTTAAATATTAATACTTATTATATTATATACTGAACAAAGAAACCAAAACTTATTAGTAATCTTAATACGTTAATCGATACAATAATAATTGATATTTACAAATTAGGTGTGAAAAACAGAACAAAAACTATACAAATTTTTAATTTAAAATTTTCAATAATGTTAGTATCCAGACAGAAAATCATTTGTATGAAAAAGGGATTTCGCACGGGTTCTCAACTTTCGTCTCAATTTGTAAAACAATACGACTCAAAATAAAACTGCTGATGTTTATATTTGGCTCATAATTGTACAACAGTTAGGTTCAAAATCGAATAACACGATATCTCGTAAAGGAGAAAATCTCGTAAAAACAAATTGTTTAAAAAATACCTGTTCAATTTAATGTCCCGAATTACCGCAATGATATTGTCATTATTTGTTTTCTTTTTCGTTCGATTTTACGAACGCGTAACGGATTAATTCAAAATATTGACATACTTTTATCGTAATTGACATGATTTTTTAAGTAGCCAATTATCCAAAATACTTTAATGACTTGTACGATCTGATTTCATACCAATATCAAGTTAGTACGAGTGCCTACTTATGATTGTGCCGTAAAAAACGGTAATGGATGGTAAATGGATATAACTATTTGTGTCTATCTTCGTAGGACCCAGACCAATTTTTGCGCTTTTGAATTTGGAACTTTCTTTTGTTTGCAGATAAGAGTTCAGAACTCGAATTCAATGTGTACTTAATACTTATACAAGTACGCCGGGACTTACGACGCTATAAAGTACGTTTATCGTAGGCGTAATAGGTATATATAGAAAAGAAAGAAAGAAAATAAAATGTATTGAGGACGCTTACAATATTGCTTAAATCTATTAACACATTTATTATTATAAAGTATAAACGTCACTGAAAAGGTCTCCCCTCAGCTTGATGACAAGTTACCTTTCAGGTATCTTGACGCTGGTCTTCCGTGGAGACCTGTCCAAGCGATCGCGTCTGTACGTAAACTTAACTAACATTAAACGAAGTCGAGATGAGGATCGTATGGTAGGTAAGAGAATCCAATCGATATTTAATCAGAAACATTGTTATCAGTATAGTTAACATACTGCACTCTTGTAACTGTACTGTTGACATGCTCAATTAGTTGGACAATTAGACCGTCCATCTATCATTCACGGTACATATACCAGTGATCGGTCAAGTGTTATTGCAATACATTAGCTATTGACCGCATACTTCGCTACTTTATGGTATTATGGTACAGAGAATATTTGAAATCGACGACGAAACCACTGTGAAGTAATTTGATCAAGAATGTGTAGAATATCATTAACTAACCGGGCTATTTTATGATTTGGAAGATTTTCCGCTGTTTCGAGCTTTTTCGATCTTTAAATACGATATATGTATGAAGAAAAATACGAAAATTTTTCGAATACCTAAGATTACTATTTAATTCAATAGTCTCCCAAGTTTAATTCGTAGTCATCGCTTTGAAAAATGTATCAAATTGTTTTCTCCCATTAGAATTGAAAGGATTCGCTCCGAGTAGAACAATTTTTGAATAAAAACCTAGTGTGTTTAGGTTTAAGGTTTTTTTTTTAATAATATGTCTTCATTACATCAGTGTAAAGTGCTTACTTAAGATGGATGCTCCTATATCGTCCGTTATTTTTTTCTTGTGCCTAAAAAACTTTATTCAGGTTACGTTTTATGCAAGGTTTGGTGTACTAAAGTTTTTTATTGTTACGGGTAATACTCGTAAATAGTCAAAATGCTGACTAAAATATGTATATTGTGCTAAATAGCGTAACTAATGTGACTACTTCACTTACCTTACGTACATAACATAGGTATAGGTACCTACACATAAGTAAGTAGAATATTATATTTTTTTAACTTAATTTTGTAGATTAGGCATTTCGGTAAGTACTTAATTAATTAAATATGAAAAGGCTTTCGGAAATGTCAGTGTCTGTTCAAAGTAGCACGTTAGCGATTTTATAAAAAAAAAGAATTCCCTATAATGGAACCAGGCACCAGTAATGGGATGGTATAGACAAATCCTTGTTTTGCAGGTATTTACCATCAGTTTTTAATCGCTAGCAACATTTTACCATAAACAAGAGCCAAAGAGCTGCTTAAGTTTTATTTTAGGGTTCCGTACCCAAAGGGTAAAACCGGACCCTATTAATAAGATGATACATATACATTGCCGCTATAACAACAAATACTAAAAAGTACGGAACCCTCGGTGGGCGAGTCCGACTCGCACTTGTCCGGTTTTAATTTTTTTATTTCTATGATATTATTTAGTTTGAAACTTAATCCCATGACTGGAGCAAAAAAACATAGTTTTAATTGGTTAAAATTTTGAAACCAGTTGCAGTAGCTTTCATTATATATTATAAGTAGAAAACATAGATGTAGAAAACATAAAGGACGAATTGGACATTCAACTTTTAAAGAATAAAGCGGTGAAATTTTACAGACGGTGAAATATCAAAAAAACTCCAAATTATCTCTTAAATGTCCCATGATTGGTACCATTAACATACGTATTAATGTTCTTTTAGATAAAGATAAATAGTCTCAATAATTACTTGAATAACAGAAAATTAAAGCAAATTATTCTCAGTTTGCAATAATTCTACTTACCCAGGGTATATCTCTTAAGAAGTCACGGAAGTTGCGAGCATCGAGTTATTCAATAACGACTAGTTATAATGACCCGAGGGATCATCAATCCTTACCTGCGTACACGCAATATATCTGTACGAAACAGGTTCACTTTGATCCATTCATTTTTTCAACTTACTACTACAAGATAAATACGCGTGTAAACTTGGCGCTAGTGACCCAACTTTGTATCAAGACAGTTAGTTCCATATTTCGCCACCCGCAAAGTTATTCTTGTGGTGTTTTACGACAAAGGCCGTTGACTGACGCGCCAGCGCCGCCATGTTGGTACTACGCCCGCCATATCAGCATGTTGGCGGCCATGATGCGACCGCTGTCAACTTCTCGCGGCACACAGTGTTTACGAACGAACGTTATAGTTATGGTTTGAACGTCTAGTTTGTTGGTATACCATATTTGAGAATATGGTTTTACGAGTTTTATCAATGAAACTTGTGGTTAAATAATTTGGTTTGATTATTTTCGAAAATGTGTGTGTTACGGATGTTGTTTAGTGTAGCGGAAATGATAATAGTGATGTTTTAAGTGAAAGTGCGGTTATGTTGACAGTTGGAGTAAAATTGGTAATAAACACTGAAATCTTGTGATTTAATTCATGATATAATTTAGAGTTTTGTAATTAACAGTAATCTTGCAATAATGTATGTTACTGTAGATTACTTACATGACTAGTTTGACCCTGTAATCTAGTAGCAAAGAGATTGCAGAGCCCAGTATGTGATTTGAGACCTTCGCCGACTGTGTATGGTTAAAAACCTTCAACCGAAATAATTGTCTATGCACGAAAAGGAAATAGATAGTCGATTGATGGATCTATTTCCGGAAAATTGTTTCATTTGCACAATTACTATAAATTGCTTCCGTAAAAGTAAAATGCTTAGTTTATTTTAATGTTTGTTATGTTTAATGTACACGCATCTAACTAGATATACTTAACGGTAATTGTTTCTAGGTTAGCATACAATAAACCGCAAACAGGAAAATTGCAGGAATAATAATAGGTAAAATTCCGTAAACCACTGCTACTGTTGCATTTCCCTACCTAATGTCTTAAAACAATAGTAGGTATTACAAACTTAAAACAATTGCAAGTAGGATAAACTCGCAAAGCGCTTCCGACGTTTTAATAATGTATTTATGCCAAATTCAAAGAAAATATATAGACTAAAGAATTTGTTTTGTTCCAAGACAGTTGTAACCGTTACAATCTGTGGGTTTTTATCTCATTTTATTACCAATTACCATTGTACTCGTATTTATTTCTCACAACATTGGATTTAAACCTCTAAAAGCGTTTACTTTTTCCATTTAAGAATAACAATCAATCAAAAGTAACTAAAACATAGGAAGCATAAAAAAACTTAGTGGAGAAAACGATTATTCATAATAATGCCACGACGATCCCTATTCAAAGAAAACTTTAACAGATGTACTGTGCAAAGTTTTCCTGGCAAATAAGCAGATGTTTCTCTTCCTATTCCATTTTTAAGCGCAAATAAAGACCCTTTAAGAGGGTTACCTAATCTAATGAATGCCCACCTCTAGACACCAATAACACCGTAGGGTCAAAACGGTTTTCAAATATAAAATATTTCTACCCATCAGATTGACGCGTAATAATACTAATTTAATAGGTGAGCTAGTACCTAATGATGAGGAAAGAATACCGTGTGCCTACTGCCTTATTTCTATTCAATAATGTGGCAGTAATTTCGTTATAAATAAAACAATTCCCACTCACCTTAGGCCCCTAGGCACTTGGTGTGGCACGTAGAATTTAGAGGCTGGGAGGGGGAGGGGGGCTTCTCCATCACAAAACCATTTATTTAACCGCTAGCGTTATGGCGCTATATAAAACATTAACACTACAGTCATTTAACTATGAATGAATGATTTCATTCATAACTTGTCCATGTACTTTTGAACCCTACTGTATGTACACAAAAAATCGACACCGTACTCGTACTTTTAGGGCCACGGCCAGCGAGGCAAGTTACGCAGTTTTAACTCTGATTACGAGAACGCCCCATCGATCAGCAATGGACTGCTTTCAAAAGTCCACAAATTCAATCTACAAATTCTACGAGTTCCACAACTTGCCTCAAGCGATCGTAATTATGAAATTATCTATTGGAACCTCGTTTCAAACGAATCCAGGCCATCGGTGACTACTTCCGTGTTTATTGGTTTTGACAACGGTCAACACATTTGCATTTCCTATGATACGTTCGGGCCTATTTAAATTCTAAAAATCCAGTTCGATTATGTAGTGAAGAAAGGAACAGAAGCGCTAGAAACACTACTACAAGGCATACTCAATTACCAAGTACCTATAACAAGCAAATTAGACATTAGGCTCCAGTTTATTTTAGCTTTCGGACATTTTGTTTTCTAGCGTTATATTGCTTATTGAGGTACGATATCTGGATTTTATACCCCAAATGTCCATTTCAGTACTAACTAGGTAAATTAGTACATCCTAATAATGTAATTCATAATTCCATACTTACATGAATTTGACCTACCCAATTGTAAGATAATCCAATTAAGGACAAAACAATTATACATACAGATATATGCAAACTAGGAAACAAATTCAGGAATTAAATTGTACCCGATATGCGTTTTGTCATAATTAACTTCATTATCCCTGTCTGACGAGCAAATAAAGGCAATAAAGGCGACATTCGCGTTGAGACTGCAGCAGCGCTACTATTGTAGCGTTGATGTGGGCGATGTTGATTACAAATTGAACGTTCTAATCACGATACCAATGCGAAAAAGACGGCAACACATCAAAATTTTCTGACTCATACAATTAAGACAAAAGTCGAGTTCTTTTCAAGTTGATAACCCGAGTATTTTGTAGAGACTTGAGTCCTTTTCACAGAACTATCATTTTATTACAAAAAATGCATTGCGTCACGTAAAATGTGGTGGGGTTAGGTTAGGCCAGGGACCCATCCACCCCTTTCCAGAAAAAAGCCTTTGAATGGCAAATGGTAAAAAGTCGTTTATCGAATAGCCCCACGATTTACTTTCCCTTTGAATTACTTACCCCCTTTGTTTTGCTTAGCTCTAGGAAGGGGTTTCCTTTTCGGATTTATTATGACAACATGTGCTGTCAACGCGCTATTAGACACCTAGTCCTACACTGTAAATAGAAATTTACAATATTCACCCTTTTTTTATGAATAGAAAGTTGAAAATAGTATAAAGCGTTATAATTGATACCCCTTCAAGGGATAAGAGCTTAAGTAATGGGTATCAAACATTCGAAGAGAGAACTGCTTACCCGTATTATGAAGTGCTTAAAAAAGCCAAATGAAAGGGTTTTAGAGAGCAAAGGCGTTGGCAAGCAAAGCCTTTCGAAATATCCCTTCCAAAACCCTCGAAGGGGATACCGGACCGGTCCTTGGGTTAGCCTAAACGTTGTTGTATTCGCTATCCGTATATAACATTAATTCTTAGTAATAACTGCCAGAGATAATTGATAGATTGATAGGCTGTATTGTTTCTGTTTATGTGACATATTACGTAGGTCGTAGCCATAGACATCGCGTGACTATGAACCATAGACGGAGTAATTACGAGTTTTTATGCAACTTTGAAAGCTTTCATTTAGCCATAAAGCCGTTTTATGATAGATTGCTGATATAAAACGAGGACAAATAGTCTAGAAACACTAAAATATCACAAGTTGACAGTTTGAGGGACTATAATTGGATTTTGTTACTTTATTAAACATTAAAATAAAATAAAAATGCCTATGACCTACTAATGCGAAAAATAAATGAGCATGCCGTTCAATAATGTAGCCCTTACAATTTGTTAAGTGTATATAGCGGAAATATAATTTTTAAGTTTAATATCGTTTAATGAGTTTAAGATTAATATCTTGCAGAAATAACTAATGAATAAAAACCCCAAAAAACCGCATCGAAATCGGTCCATCCGCCTGAGAGCTACGATGCTACAGACAAACACAGATAGATATTGGCGTCAAACGCATAACACTCCTCTTTTTGCGTCGGGGGTGAAAAAATACGTGTAGTAGTTATTTCTAGCTTCATTATGTACTTTTCGTAAATGTGTGGACCCACACAGAGCGAGCATACGCGCGAGGCGATTTCAGGCCATCGCCTCACGCGTATGTTCGCTCTATGTGACCCGCCTAATGTTATTTATCTGAAGCAAATTGTCCAGTACGAAAGTTCGAATAACCATTACTTACAAGTATTACAACAATGAAACGGCTTTAACAACAGTTTAGACGATAAAAGGAAAACTAGTTTTCTTGTTGCGCAACTGGATTGGCTCCGGAACTGGTACAGGACAACTAACGAGTTTTTCAAAAGACCTGCGCTACCGCTTGTAGATACCGACTATACCGAACTCTAATATACAATAATCGTCTTATCTAAGGAACTTCTTTTAAGACTAAGACGGCGGCAAACAAGTATACGGCCCGCCTGACGGTAAGCAGTCTCAGTAGCCTATGGACGCCTGCAACTCCAGAGGTGTCACATGTAACACTCCGCACCCTCGTTGAGTTCTGGCAACCTTACTCACCGGCAGGAACACAACATTATGAGTGGGGTCTAGTGTTATTTGGCTGCGGTTTTCTGTAAGGTGAAGGTACTTCCCCAGTTGGGTACTGCTCTAGATCTGTAATGACGCCTGCTGTGCTGTGCACACACGCAAAGCGAGATGACATTCAGTGCCCATTTGGACGTAGTTTAAGGACATACCCGGGTCCATACTTCGACGCGAAAAAAAAAGATCCCTACATCCTACTTATGTTATACCTAAATGAAAACGTAACTGTCTCTCTGTATGTTACATCTATACGCTTAAACGGCTGAACCGATTAAAAAATGGAGCACCGGGGAAGGTTTTGTTATGATCAATCATCATCATCCTTCCGTGCAAACAACATCGCGGGCAGAAGCTAGTGATAAGTGACATATCTAACTTAGGTATATAATTTACTGTGTACAGATCGTGTCATTCACGAAGACGCGTGCCTTAACTCGTAATGTTATGTTGTTAAAGGTTAGATTTACAAATTTGTGGATGACACGAACTATGCCTACTACCCATGCACAAATACATGGTGTTATCAATATTTCTTAATACCAAGGTTGTATATACAATCATATAAAAAAGCTACTTAGGTATATTGAAATTAAAAAGAGAAGGTACGGTACTAAGGTTGATATTGAACAACTTTTACTGTGCTGCTAAATTGCAGTGCTGTCCCATTCCCATAGAAAACATCGGCATATGATCGGCTGAAATGTACGAAACGTTGTTCATCATGATAAATGACACCCAGTATTACAATCAAATAATATTAACACTCTCTTTAGTTAGCCAGGTAGAAAGAAAGATAATGCCATTATCCATGCAATAAACAATACAAAGGCACGACTTTACCTTTATACGGGTCATTGCGTATCTATATATGAAAACATATGTATGTATTGAGGCAGAGTTAACCACATGACCCGTCCCAATATCATGACGCACATTGAACACATGATCATTTAGGTACAATTGCATTGCAACCTTACGCATCAAATCAAAGTCAATTGAGACAAATAAGTTCTGCTACAAGAAACCATGACAATTGCTGTTAGCAACTCAAATTTATTCCATAACGCTTTTATACCCACGTCCGTTCACACTCCCCATTCTGGGCCTACGTTCCCAATGCTCCAAGAACAGGTAAAGAACACTTTCCTTAGACGAACCAGCATAAGTCTGAGCTCGAGATCCATACCCTTAACAAACAACACGTTATCAGGATGTTTATACTGGTTAATTTGATGCGAACGCTCTGATAACCATTGACAATGCCCAGCCGGCGACAAAAAATAATAATATCCTGCCGGAATGCGTAAGAGGGTCAGTACAAAGCCACCTGCTACCTGATATAGAAATTTGCACTCAGGGGAAAGGTAATATCATTTATTTAGGGGCAGTTTATGGGAGTTACGTAACTAAATCAAAATGTTGGTGGGAATATGCAGTTTTTTGTAAATAAAAAGGTTCTACGTCTTGATCTTTGAACCTATACTTATTTTATTTTTATTTATTAACTATGGAACTCCTTACCCGTTGGCATTAGACGCGCTCAATCTCTTGCTGTGTTTAAAAAATCACTCAAAGAACATTATTTATCTCTCCTTTAGTGTTTATATAGTACATAGTTATTTTTACCCTGTTGCTGACATGCTGCTGTCATACTTAGCTATGTTTCGGTTAATTATATATATATTTATATGTATGTCTATTTGTATTCCTTATATGTGTATGTTTATTCACTGTAATTGTGTGTGTGAATGTAGGCTTCATAAAGGTTTAGCAACACCTACTTTTTCTCTATTTCCGCTACCCAAAGGTTGTCTGGAAGAGATCGCTTTTTAGCGATAAGACCGCCTGTTGTCTGCCTCTACATTTAATCAATTGTTTATTTTTCTTGTATCTTTTTACTGAGGTGTGCCAATAAAGAGTATTCTATTCTATTCTATGGTATGTATAATATTTCCGGGTTCAGTTACGGTTTTGTAAGATTTAGGAAACCAATGAGGTTTACTTCTCGGGATTCTAAATATCTGGAATGCCACAAATTGTTATCAATTCTTTTAAAAACACAGTTGACAGAGCTTATCTCTGGCCCTGATCACTACCATCCAAATTATGCGGGCGTGAAGATACGATAAACAAGTTACGCATATGTATGCAATACGGTTCTTCAGTACATTGACAGTTAAACTTTGATATCTGATACGTGACACGATATCGGGCTTTTCACTTCAAAATGACTTATCCAGATTTCGTTTTTCCTTTCAGTAGATAACATATTGCGTTTCTGAATCACAAGCGATCCGTTTATTGCACCACGAAAATCTACAAACTGTTTCAGAAATCGTCAAAGTTTGCAGAGAACATAAAAAGTTGATAAAGCTATCAGTACCTACCCCTAGTGTAAATATTTTCGACAGCGAAACGTGACGTACGCGTTTGCGTTAAGTGTCATTTTGTATGAGATTTTTGACTTTCCAAAACGTCCCGCTTGGCGCGCTGTTCAAAAACCCATACAAAATGAGACTTAACGCAAACGCGTACGTCACGTTTCGCTATCGACTAAATTTACACTAGGGGTACTGAAGCCGGCATCGTTCACACATGTCGCCATGTAGGTAGTCTCAATAAGAAATTTTGTTGATAATATCTGGAGTGGACGGAGTTCATTGAGTTATTTGATTTAGTAGTTGTTCTTGGTATTCTTAATAAAACCATTAAACAATTTTCTGGCAAGAAACTTTATTTCGGATGACCACATTTTTCACTTAAGTCTTAAATTTTATCTCGTAACATTGCTTAACACTTAATATTTGTTTAAATGTTTATATACCTATATATATTAGCTATATCTACGAGTACAGATCGTGTCATTCACGATGACGCGTGCCTCGATGTGTATTGTCATGTTTTTAAAGGTAAGATTTGACAAATCTGTGCGTCATCGTGGCTGACATACACTATAGAATTTTATTCATGCGTGGCCATAACGTATTAAGTCCTCTCTCCTCCTCTAAATATCGATATCTAAAATATATCCCTTTATTTCTTGTTAATAAGAACTTGTTACTGGTTTCTTTAGACCCTTTAGGATTTTCTTTTTGTTTGATTCTCATTACAACTCTTTTCTATTTACAATCCAGTTTTCTGAACGCCGCGCCGTTCTATAAACCAATGTGACACGGTTTGCGTTTTTATTTTCATGTTCGGTAGCTTTGATATAGAATTGCATTCCAATTTGTACTGAATCTTGTTACAAACGAGGAGTCTGGTTTGCACGATTTTGAACTGAAATGTCAACTAAAGGCCAAATGTTTTATTTGCCGAACAAAATCCATTATTCTTGTCCCCCCGCGTTTTGGGTATCTTTCGATTTCAACAGTAGGGTCGTAAGATTCTATTTCATAGCTTTAAGAAATATTAAACGTGACATTCTCATATTTAATATTGGACATTGGATATATTCAATTTACTGTGAAAAATGTGTTTTCTTTTTTACCTAAGAAAGAATTGAGGGACATATTTTTCGTATGTCATGTACATGTACTTATGTTGACATACTGCAGCTCGACATTGACGGATTGAAGTAAATGCTAATAGATATCGAGAGTCGGCAACGTGCATGTAATACCGCCGGCGTCCATAGGCTACGGTGACTATGGTTGTTTGCCACCGACGTGGTATAAAAAAAAAAAATTAACGTTATAGTGGTATTCTCTTATCCAGTGACAGAATCGGTTGCCCAAATTATGCCATTCAATCTGTGACGTAACCCTCCAATCTCAAAAGTATCCTATCGACGCTATCGATAATTGAATACCACTTAACAATATGACTCAAGCCTAATGATTACAAGTGGCGTCAACAAGAGGGCAGTGTAATTAGTGAACCAATTAGAATTGCTCCGTTAGTGATAAACCAATAATTATGGGTCGTCGAACCTTTGCGTGCCGCTTTCCAGTTCGGTGGAGATGTCTGTGCCAGTACTTAGATAAACGCATCGGGTTTGTGTTTTGAACGTTCACTTTCTTACAGTACCTGTTAAAAATATGTGAAGGTACTTCCTGAAATATTTTTGTATAACATTAGGCCTTGGAAATAAGTGGATATAGTGGGGAAATAAGTGCAGAAATGTATGGAGCAGTATGCGCCGACAGCTACAGGGTAGGCAGATAGAAATAAACTGGATCAGCGGAACCGCCTTTACCCACTCCCTTTTTGGGGGTAGCCAAGAATTAATCTCGTGGTGATCATCAACTAACTTTAATACAAGGAACACTCGTGCTAAGCGGCATCGCCTGAGACAAATCGCATATACTCACTGCACTAACATCCCCTACTAATAAGACTGGGCTATTTACAAGTTTTTTTTTACGGAGGTCACAGACGTTATAGCCTTATAGCAGCAACTGCGAACAAGAAAAAGCTTTCATGTCATAAGTATCTTAAATTAAATGATTTTATATACCGAAAACCCTGACAAACGACCTGCCAAATTTTCTGACATAGCAAGTATAGCAACATCTGAAAAGCTCAGTACCCCTAGTGTAAATTTGATCGACATCATAACGTGACGAACACGTTTGCGTTAAGTCTCATTTTGTATAGGATTTTGAGTTTCCTAAACGTCCCGCTTGGCGCACTCTTTCTAAATCCAATACAAAATGAGACTAAACGCAAACGCGTACGTCACGTTTCGAAATCGAATTTATTTACACTAGGGGTACAGATCATCCTTTTTGCCTTGCTATCTAAACTTTTCTAAAGTAATTATAATGTTTGCAAAGGTTATATAACTGCCAGTAATATCCAATTAATTTCACGCCTTATTCCCAGTAGGCCGGCAAGCTCATATAGCGTCTCGTGGAAGATTGAATCTTTACGATAATGTCTACAACCGCCGCCGGACCGCACTTAAATTTCATCATTACACGAGCCACTGCTCTTATTACTATATTATTAACACACGCGTCAATTATCACCATTATTCTCTTGCATTATGAAGTAATTGATACTCTGAAAATTCCTTCGCTGCCATTAGGCGTTAGCCTTTGTAAATTAGAGTATCGATCAATCAAACGTTGCGAGGCCATCGATTCTAACGTAAATCATAGAGTGGCGATAATACTAGTTTCGTAACTAGCTCACTTCGCTTTTAATTAAAACACTTGATTAAAAATCGGCAATCTCGCAAAACAAATACGTCCCCCCTTTTATCAGATCTCTACGTCACAATAAACAAATCTCGGTGACATGCGTACTCCAAGCCGCTATCTTATCAAAGCAAGTGATTGTGCAAATGAGAACAGTTTATCAAGCGACTACAGACAGACTGGGCTGCTGCGAACTCTTCCGAGCCCTACCAATACGGTTCAGAATACGAATTGTTGCAGGCCCATTCCACCGTCCGCCGTCGTTTCGAGTGAACGTCGGAAAGAACTCGCGTAACTATCGTTAGAGTAGCGCGCGTAGTTCGTACCGGGCCATGCACAAGACCGCGCGACCCGTCCTAGGGCTATGGACACCCTCCTCGACAGGTTCAAGCGGGAGCAAGGAGGTCTCCGCCGCTCCCGATCCGTCCGAGCTTCCCTGCGATTGATCGGCAATCGCTTGCGCAGCAAGGACGAGGAACCTCCCGACGACGTTGACCTCAAACGCAACACCGTCGTTTTCACGACTGCCCAAATCTGGCCGACGGAAAGCTTCGACGTCGCGTACAAAGGCCTCGAAGGGACATACAAATCGAAAACCCCTACAATGGCGAAAAGGAAACCGGATGCGAAACCGAGAAGGAAGAGTGGTGATATCGATTTAAATTTGAAACCGCATAAACATGGAAAAGTGGAGAAAACAAAGTTCAGTGATTTCTTTACGAATAAAAAGTTAAAGAGTGCTTCAGCTAAGGAGTTGTTGGTGCCTGAAAAAATTCCTCCAAAAGCAGCAGCTATACTCCATATTCATTCCCCGGAAGAAAAGGGGAAGAAGAAGTTAAAGGGGATGGGGAAGTCGGAGTCTGCGAAGTCGATCGTGGATTCCGTGCCGCTGCGGCGCGTGCGCCGCGGGTCGGAGAGCGATATGTCGTGCGACGAGCCGCGGGGGCTCGTCAACCGAGCTTTTGTGTTTGGCACGCCGCCGAAGGACAGGAAATTGCCCAAGTCACCGTCCGCCTATCTAAGTACGTATATACTTTTTGAAGCTTTTAAATAGGTGTGACAGATTCGCACTATATTTTTTGTGACATGCATTTATATCGAGTTTTCTTCTCCAAGTAACTTAAAGAAAACAACTTATTTTACTTAGGCTTTATTGACTGGCTTCAGTCTTGTTTAGTCCCGTTTTACAATCATAATGTTTACCCATCTCAATGCCTAGATTACGAGTATGTGCATACTTATAATAAAATGTACGCAACTATCTAATCTGAACAAACTAAACTAAACCAATGTGCTTGATAACTATCTGAGATGATAGGCAGGAGCCTCTTATTTTGATAAAAGTATTAGGTACTTAGTAATTGCAGAGTTTTAATACCTAATGTGAGTTGGGACAAATTCGAAAGTGGGGTAATTTTGAAAATGGCAAATATCTACTAAACTACATAGAAGCTCTTCATACTTTAGGAACAGTAAGCAAGATGTACCAAAGTAAGCATTGCAGTAGCGTAAGTGTGAAAATTGCAGTGCTTCAGGTTTTAAAAATATGAGCAATTTTCAAAATTATCCCGCTTTCAAAGTTAGCCCAATACCTACACCTTAGGTACGAGTATATAGATTAACGCAGAAATTGTTATTTATATTCTAATGAGGTCGAGACTACTCGCATGTACTTCCATACTCGTATTTAGTTATTGATGAGTTTTAAAATAGACTTCAATAATATAATATAGACTATCCATTATCGAAATATAAAAAAAGGTAGCATAGAAACTGTTTATTTCCTAGTAAAGTTAACGGTAAACTGCTCAATTGATAGATTAGAATCAGCTTAGTAACGGTCTAATGTTGCGTGCTATAATTCCTTCATTATTAATACCGATTAGTATCTAATATTGGGTATCGTACTGGGGCCAATTCGACTTGTTTTGATGGCAATTTGTTACAAGTACATTATTACAACGTCTATAAAATATGGCCATATCATCCGCATTCATCGTACCGGTCTACAAATCGTTGAAATGCGTTTTATGGAAAATCTAAATATCTTGTCTGCCTCTACATTTAATAAATTGTTTCTTTACTTTTCTTTTATCTTTTTACTGAGGTTTGCCAATAAAGAGCATTCTATCTATCTATATCTAAAACAGTCGTGTCATATAGATGGCAGTCAACGCAAATTCTAAAGCATTAAAAGTAGGACCCTGAAATTAGGGGCATATATTCTTCAAATGATGTAGAGCTCCACTAAGAACAGAATTTTTGAAACTCAACCCCGAAGCGTGTGAACATGGGGTTGAAAGTAAAGCATACTCCCACCTTAAATCCGGCAACGCACTTACATTCCCTCTGATGTTGTATTCATGGGCGACGATCATCGCTAACCATCAAGCGATTCGACCACTCGTTTGGCTCCTACATCATAAAAAATAGTTATTAACGATTTGTACGTGGCGGCTACAGTCAGACCAAGATAAGTTGGCAGCGATTTTGACAGCCCAAACAGTGAAAGTGTTATTTTAAACGTCAAACTTCTATGAAATTATGACGTTTACTTAACACTTGCACAGACTGGGCAATCAAAATCGCTGCCAACTTATCTTGATCTGACTTGGTTTCGTTATATAGCAGCCACATGTCAGGATTGGCATTATCTGTATGTTTGCCAGGAATACTAAGTTAATGTGTTTGCTCACTTAATATTGACTAACATGCACAAATAACTTGTGCTAAAACAAACCATTTATTTTCTTCTGGCATATTGTATTGAGTTCTCTTAAGGTTCATTTTATCAAACAAAAAGGTAAACAAAGTGTTACTTTGTCAACACTGTTGGTTCGCAAAATATTAATAGCACACTTTAATCAGCTCAGTAATACTGCAGTCAAAGACAAATAAGTAGTTTGAATACAAATCTACATACAGGAAGTATGTATCGTGTAGATAGGTTTTACCCCAATAAAAATAAAGGATTATCCGAAATTTGGTATTGGGTAGGTAAAAAGTCCGTTAACAAAACAGGACCTACGTTTAAAATGTTATTTTCATGAATAACTATTGAAGACATTTATTGATACATTTTCGGTGGTTACGAATTTTTCATATTTTTTATTTGTTTTGAACGATGTTTGTGGTCAATACGACCGGACTAAAACGCAATTATGCATCACATTGCGCAACGCATTTCGCTGAAATTAAGTAAGTCTATTGACCGTAAACGTTGCAAGATCTGAAATTAACTTTTTTTAGGAATTTCGCCGACACTGATTATAGGTTACCAGACTTATTAGTAACGTAACCGATGATTAAAGTACCGCATTACACGCGTCTGTTCCGTCATTCTTTACAATAACACTTCGTAATAGATAAAGAATTTGATTACATTACAAAGAGATAGAACGTAACGTTCTAGCTAAGATAAATAGTGGGTCATTCTTATTTTATAAAGTAGAAGTAATTTTAAAACAATACAATTTTCTCAATGAAATTTCAACATGAAATGTATAAAATTTAGGAGTCTGCAGCCAGCTCGGTCGATTTTCACCTTCCCATACAAACGGAGTTTCGTTCTCATTTTAAAACTACGTGTTAGATTGTAATGAAACTTTGCACACACAATGACTTCAAGTATATCTATGCCTGTAATTAGTTTATATAGCTCCAGCTTCTAGAACAAACGAAATAAAGCAAAGATTAGTTTTGTGTAAAAAAAAAATTCGCTGCATTTTTTTAACTATGGTATCTGAAGCTACATAAATTAATTACAGGCATAGATATACCTCATACTATTGTAAGTACAAAGTTTCATAGCAATCTAGCTAGTCGTTTTGAAATGAGAGCCTAACTTCGTCTATGGAGAACCGAGCTTTCGGCGGACTCTTCATGTCAAAAGTTATATTTTTTTCTAAACACCAACCGTAAACAATAAACCTGTCTTTTGTCTACCACTTTTTTAAAAATTTAGGACTGATTTATTAGACAATTTTACCTAATAATAAACAGAAGCACTAGAAATTGCTATTTTAGCCCCAATTATCGTTACCGTAAACTTACCTAGACCGAAATTAAAGTTTAAAATAGCTTTAGTTTTATGACTGAATTGCCCGTAGTGACATTAGATTTTACGTCTACGAGCATTACTCGGGATTAAGCTCTAACTTCATTTCAGTTTTGACATCAAAGTTGAGGATTACGAAAATCTCACGCTATTTAACCGAAATATTCAAGTACCAGTCTTACCTGAAGGGTTTTAACAGTCTGTTATCGTAAATAATGCTGTTATAGTTCGTTTTTAGCATTAAAATGAAGATGAGCGATCGCGAACGTGTCTTTTTATTAAAAACCGCTTTTCAAAAATAAGTCACAGCAAATATGCAACAATAATAAATCATATACGATCTTTTACATTATTTTGCTTTCGTAAGTGTTTATATACAATTCCATAAAGCGGTTTTCAATAATTTTCAATAAAAAGACACGTCAAGATGTTAACCTTTTTTCTAATGCTGAAAAAACGAACTTATAGCAGAATAAATCGGTATTTGCTTGCCAGTCGTTGCCATGGTTACGGCCGCCTCTACTACGGCTTTATTGAATGAACGGGTGCTTCATTGAATGAATGAACATCTTTATTTTTAGGCAACTATTGACTCATAGCATTGAAAAGCGGTGGTGGCCGAGTGGATATGACGTCCGACTTTCAATCCGGAGGTCGCGGGTTCAAATCCTGGCTCGTACCAATGAGTTTTTCGGAACTTATGTACGAAATATCATTTGATATTTACCACTAGCTTTTCGGTGAAGGAAAACATCGTGAGGAAACCTGCATACATCTGAGAAGAAATTCAAAGGTGTATGTGAAGTCCCCAATCCGCATTGGGCTAGCGTGGGGACTATAGCCCGAGCCCTCTCGCACATGAGAGGAGGCCTGTGCCCAGCAGTGGGACGTATATAGGCTGAATTATTATTATTATTATTTATATTGACCCATAGATAAATACTTTAAAACTAGAATACTTATTATTATACTCTACATATATATTATACATATTATTATAAAATATATCTTTAAAAAAAACACAATTATGGTTGCGATGCAGTTCGCAACCCCGCAGTGTCAGGGAGCCGGCCGCGGTTTATTATGGGTATGACCGAGAATAATATTCTTAGGATACATATTTTGTTTACAATTTTGGCCAAATTCATTATACCTATACATACTTTTTTATCTTAAACAAATCTACGTAAACTCACGTACTCAAGATTAAAAGCAGATAAATTGAAAATATCTTTTAAGTATCAAAACACTCACGTGAATGTTAACGATATCTCCGAAATGTACACTTTGGCCCCTTTCATATAAAGATAAATTCTTCTAGTTTACATAGGACAGTGTCCATACAGGCACCTAATCCTTAAAATGAGCTCGTTTATTTTCTCGGCTAGCCCAAGTAAAATGGGTTACAGGAATAAATAGGAAAGTCGCGCCGTCCGTTGGTTTAGATTTAGGTACTTATGCGTACTATATGTTACGGTATTTTTAAATCCGTTAATTTCAAGGGCACATTCCTAAGCTTAAATTAAGCTTGTAACTTTCTCAAAGAAACCGGTATTCTAATTAACTCCATTTTGGTGATAATCAGTGATTTATTTTTATCTGATAAGGCCCCTACAAGTGTGTACACTGGCCTTTTGGCTGACTTTATACATTTGCTACTAAACGGATGATCGATAATTGGATATTCGAAATGTCATTGATATTTCATAGTCTTCAATTGTGTGGTGGATTTATATATAATGTCTATGTTACAACAACGCTATTAATAACTTTTTATGAATAATAAGAAAAGTGTTTTTTGATATTAACTATGCAGTTTCCTTAAATGTACTTAGCCATACCCCGAAGTTAACGGATTATAAAATAACACCGTGTGTAACAAATATTTAGACACAAACAAAAGACTAAAACCTGAAGGGGATAACATAGGAAATACGTTGTAGATTATTAGTTATTTTACAGTACATATGGTGCTACTTTCCCGCACGTGTGCGGGAATGAGCACTTTCCGTGCATAATGTCGAAACTTTAAAGAGTCATATGTACTGTACTCGCACGTGTAACGTTGTACGATACACGTGCGAATAGGTTATTCGCAATTCGTGTCGATTTAAAACACTGCCTTCGGTCATTTTTTAATTTATCACCACTCGTTGCGAATTTCCTATTTTCTGCACTTGTATTGTAAATATTATTGCGTTATACTTGATTCTAAGAAGAATTTTATTTCATTATTTAGTGGTAGGTAACGTACAACATTAATTAAATAAATAATTATAGTAGTAATCAAGTAATTCTGGCTGAAAGTAATAATTTTATTTCTATCAAAAGCGCTAATACTACTTGACCGCAATTTGTTTTAACAAAAATATGAATATTTACCGATTTAGGTAAATTAAATTCATAAATTATCCGTGTGTAAATTTTGCTTTTCTACTTAGGTTTTTGATAATAGTGTATTTAACCTTGCTACCTATAGGCTACACGTGCAGCCTATTTCATTTTAATTACCTACTTGATCTTAATAGTTTACATTGAACCAAGAGCGCTGTGCTGGTGGCCTAGCGGTGATGGCGTGCAAGTTTCGGAACGAGTTTTTCGGAACTTATATACGAAATATCATTTGATATTTACCAGTCGCTTTTCGGTAAAGGAAAACATCGTGAGGAAACCGGGCTAATCCCTATAAGACCTTGTTTACCCTTTGGGTTCGAAGGTCAGACTTCAGACGGCAGTCGCTTTCGACAACTATAACCTAATACCGCCATTTCTCGGGATTAAGCGGGTTTTTGAGCGGACCCCAGGCTCCCATGAATCGTGGTGGCAAAAAAGCCGGGATAACGCGAGGAAGATGAGTTTACATTCAACCAAAAACGTATAAACTTACATAATAAATTAGTAATGTCCTGGCAGCAGCCGGGTTGCTAGTTAAAGTTCAGTAAGTGGGCAAGTTGGCATAATTAAGAGTCCCCGGCAAGCTCGGCCGAATGTCACCTTCCCATACAAACGGAGTTTCATTTTTGAAAATACGTGGTTTATATAGCTCTAGCTTATAATAGGGGAAGAACTTCAGTCCTGATCCTTTTTGTGGTATCCCCAAAAGCCTAACGCGGCTCACCCTAAAGACCTACTGTCACTACAAAACCATTCAGCTCTAGAGAGAAACTACAGGCTTGAATCATTCCAAGGCGCTTATCAAGGCCTTCAGCAAAAAGGCGGCCTCGAATGCCTTAGCGCTGTCTAGGAACCAACTGCGCAACTTGGTAAGGGTGCTTACTGGGCACTGCGGCCTAAATAAGCACATGCTCACTATGGGGAAACGTGACATGGGGCGGTACAGACTCTGCATGGAGGCAGAGGAGACGCCTTTGCACATCCTCGCAGAGTGCCCTTGCCTAATGCGCACTCGTGACTCAATCCTGGGCAGACACACAATTACGTCCGGAGGATTTAAGGTCTCTCGAGATCAAGAGGATCCTGCAGCTATTTGAAGTTGCAGGTTTGCATCGAGGTGGGTGGCTGCTGTAGGTGGCGATCACAATAGATCAGGAATGGTCGCAGTGATATTTAAGCTGTAGAGCCTTACATAGCCCCTAACAAAGAAGAAGAAGAAGAAGAAGCTTATAATACAAACGAAATATAGCAAAAACAAGTTTTGTATGAAAAGCTTAAATTCGCTGTATTTTTTAACTATGTTATCTGAAGCTATACCTTATTTTATTGTAAATACAAAGTTACAAAGCAATCTAGCTTCTTGTTTTAAAATGAGAGCGTAACTAACTACGTTTGTATGGAGAACCGAGCTTGCTGGGGACTTAAGAACTTAGACCTTGTCAAAGCCAATCAAAATTTTAGCTCGTAATTTAGTCAACGGATCTGACATGTTTGTATTCATGTTACGACTACGTAACGTATGTTATTACATAAACAATCCTTTAAATGGATAAACACACGCCTGCAGTTTCTTATTTTCATTTGAATTGGATTTTATGGCCTAATTCATTATTAGCATAATGATAATGTTGCGTGTTGTTGGTTTCTATGTAGGTAAGTTATTTTAAATTAACATAAATATTTCAAAAAAATGTTTAGATCAGTACTTGTAAAGGATGGTCTTGGAAGAAAAACAGAAAACCGTTGCACAATAAATCCGTTTTTATACTAATTACGTATTTTTTATTACAAGCTTTTATTTAACTTGGTCTGTTAGTTTGTGTGGGTCAAAATCTTGGAAGCGAAGTTTGACCCACATCCCGATTTCCGATTGAGCTGAAAATTTGCGTACTTATGTAAGTCGGGTGAAAATGCAATATTATGGTACTATCGAGTAGATCTGATAATGGAGACAGGTGGTGGCCAAAAGAACGCAACCTAATTGTGTTTGGAGTTTTTAGAATTGTCTCGATGAGTATTAGTTGCCTGTGATAATAAAAGTAGTCAAAGATAAAAGCTTATACCAAGCTACAATTAGATTGTCAAATTCAATTCATTTTAAAAACATGCATATGTCCATAGTAGTTAGTAACAAAAGTCTAGTGTTAGTACAGATACATTCTTATATCACAGTCAATCATCCTAACCTTGTAAGCAATGTAAAGTTTTTAAATGCTATGGACTTTATGCGACGAATCCGCGGTTAGGAAAAGGATGCGCTCCGATTAGAACAGATTCGCCGCGTTAAATGTGAATCGTACTTTTTTATTTCCGATCAGATGTTACCTCGGCGTTACGGCGTAGAAAATCAGCCATTTCTCCACGCCGTGGGAACTCCACAAAACCCCTCATTGTAGTACTATTGTACACGACGATAATGAGTGCCAATGGGAGAGTTTGTACTTACATTAAGTGTTTCATTATGCGAAATTAAGTTTCTTGCCGTAAAACATGTGTTACCAGTTGTAAAACTTTTATTTTAATTGCCTACACTAAATTAACTGTTCTTTAGCGGTGCTATAAACTAAGAATAATGAGACTGCTTCTATTTGGAAGTTTTTCCCGCAGGGACTAACAGTATACTCGTAGTTGTTACAACTATTACAAGCCAAACTAAAGCGATTTAAGCGAGCGAAAATTTAAATCTAAGGGGACGTTTACTCCTGCCAGAAAGCAGTTGAATGAACTATAAAAAAATATAATAAGTAAATAATTATATGTCGCAGACCATCTCTTATGATGGCTGCGTTTGATGGAATGTCAAGCATTAGCCGATACAAGTTTGTTAGTAAATCAGTACCCCTAGTGTAAATTTAATCGACATCATAACGTGACGAACGCGTTTGCGTTAAGTGTCATTTTGTATAGGATTTTGAGTTTCCAAAACGTCCCGCTTGGCGCGCTCTTTCTAAATCACATACAAAATGAGACTAAACGCAAACGCGTACGTCACGTTTCGAAATCGAATTTATTTACACTAGGGGTACTGAAAAACGAACTATCAATTTATTTACTTAACTAGCTTAGAATTAAAAAATAAAATAAACAAATTAAAAAATAAGCTCAACATACAGTCACCAGTGTTTGACAACATGCATGGACGTCCACCGGGCTAACATGGGGTTGTCCCAGCGGTTAGCAAACACGCTCAAGATGCGATTGGGACTGCCGCGCAGACTGCACATGAGCGAGGCACACCTCTTCATGACGGCCAAATAAAATAGTCTATGCTTATACGGGGAAATAGTCTATGCTTGAGTATGTTTAACTGCGATACAGTAAATTTTATATGTCCCGCGAACAGCTGCTTTAATGGATTGGTTCCTGGCTGATTCTGATGACAGTCCCATAAGGGCTGGCATCCTAAGAGGAACCGTCAGTCAGATTGGAATTGGAAAATGTCGCAGTCAACCTCAGTACATTCCTATAATATTATTTTAACCACATCTAACCACACAGAAAAGCGCTTTTATCTTCAATCGTTCAGGTAATCAAGTTTGAAAACGGTAATCGTGTTAATCAAAGTAAAGCGCCCGGAAATGATCTGTTAAATAACAATCGGCGGAGGCGGCCGCGGAATGATTTGTTTTCCATCACAACTCGTTTCCGATTACTTCCCGTCCTGGGGGAGATTTACGCGAAATTGGGGCGGGAAATATGAAAATAATGGAGAATATACAAGTACATTTTAAATTACAAACGAAAGCGAATGTAAAAAAAACAACCTCATTTTACTTATTGCTCGCACACGCTCCTAAATTATCTGCCATATTATAAATATTTTTCGAAATATATTTATATTATAAGCCTATACGGTGTCCCACTGCTGGGCCAGCCCCCCCCCCCTCCCCCCTTTTCCACTCGTCTCGGTTTTGAGCAATCTCCGGCCAGTCATTGAGACATGCATCCAGGTCGTCCCGCCATCTGGGCCTACCAGATCCTCGCCAGTCTTGCGGCACCCATACCGTGGTTTTTTTAGTCCACCTCTACATTCTTAAAAGTCTCATAAAAAATAGACGTCGATTCCATGTCTGTGGTATATTAAAATTTCGCCTGGGAGTTTCTGGACGTCATGTTTATTACCTCATTTCTAAATTGAACAGCTTAACAACCTTACCGATATATATGTTCTCACACTAAGAGTATGTAAGCAGAAATATAATGAGATTGAGAATTACCTAGCCTCTCATTAAAAATCTTTTACTTAATATCATACGAGAAACTTCACTACACACATTTACAAATTAATCACACTTTCAACTCTTGTATAACAAACATTGTGGTATGCAAAAAAAGTGTTAACTCGTTATTTATTATGTATTTCTTCGCATTCAAATATGTCTGTTACAGTGTAATTGTTCTACATAGAGATATATTTATTTTTGTTATGTTTATTAGAGGATAGTGGATACTTTTGACACCTTGAAATTTTTTAAACACATTTCGACTGCATCCTTCTTCATCGCGTTGTCCCGGCATTTTACCACGGCTCATGGGAGCCTGGGGTCTGCTTGACACCTAATCCCAAGATTTGGCGTAGGCACTAATTTTTACGAAAGCGACTGCCATCTGACCTTCCAACTCAGAGGGTAAACTAGGCCTTGTTGGGATTAATCCGGTTTCCTCACGATGTTTTTCCTTCACCGAAAAGCGACTGGTAAATATCAAATGATATTTCGTACATAAGTTCGGAAAAACTCATTGGTACGAGCCGGGGTTTAAACCCGCGACCTCGGGTTTACAGGTCGCCCGCTCTTATGACGGTCGCACGACGGGTTGTGTTGGGGATACCCCCGTAAATTACAAGTAGATTCTTCTCTCGTAGACATGTGTTTGTGTGTAATGTAATGTACCTACCAATTCTCTTCAATGAATGACTTTATTGTTTATTGTTCGTGCGAAGATTTACGGGAATTTTAGGTCTCTGTACCACATATTTTCCTGTTGTTATCTTGTATAATAAAGTGTATTTTTCAGAGTAGGGCTCATTCTTCCAATAGTTAATTTGATTAGGTTCCCAATGGAAATACCAAGTTAATACTTAATGGACACCATGTTTTCCAAAAATTTTGAGGAGTGAGAAAATATAAAAGTTTATAAAGTCAAACCAAGATATTTAAGTTGGCAGCTATTTTGATAGCCCACACGGTGCACGGGTTATTTTAAACGGCGAAACTTCTATGAAATTATGACGTTTACTTGACACTTGGGCTATCAAAATCGCTGCTAACTTATCTTGGTCTGACCTTATTTACAAAAAATCGTGTGAAGATGACAAAGACCTTACCCAATTTAAATAACACACCTTGCAACTTTTAAAAAACTAACGCATAACAAAAAAGTTAAAAATATTGGATTTGTTAAAATGACCGTAAACTAAAAATATAACCTCTTTAGCCTAGGTATACTACCTCCTTGAGACAAAACTACTCTATGTACCGTAAAATGGGGTGAGTAGGGACAAAACTGACCAAACCTCGTTAAACTTGATTTTTACATGTGGCAAACTGATTTTTATACATAATAAATGTTCCGGTAGTTTGAATTTTAATATTTTTTTATGATTTTGTGTAGTTCCATTTCATAACTACGTAGCAGTAGCCTGTAAAAACCATCTCACCCCTCTGTCACCCCTCCTCACCCCATTCATAACCCAACTGCCCTTGTAATCTCTACTCTCCCTATTTTACGGTACGTAATCATAATAAACACTACTACCCCAGTAAAACCTACATAGAAACTATGGAAGGTAGAGTTAAGGAACGCAATCTCCATAGGCAGAACTTATGCAAAAGTGTCCAGTGGTCAGTTATAAATAATAGTTCCAAATCTCTCCAGAGTAGCGCTAGAGTAGCTAAGAACCTAGGCGTTATTGACGGAGTAAAGTGCGCTGTCTATGATTTGATTTTTTTTTTCAAGTATTCTAGGTATTGTAGCGCCACCTATTTAAGGTTTTTTGATGACACTTTTTGGTATATGGAGATTCCATTCCTTATCTCCACCTTCCGTAATAGAAACTCTAAAACAAACACACTAACGTCACGATAAATCCTCACAACACAAGTTCCAAGAAAAGTTGCCATACAAATCAAAATATCAATCATTCTGACATGTAGCCACCTCGTAGCACGACTACATTCTACCACGCGTTAACTTACGTGTGGACATTAAATTGGTTCATCCGTCTCGTTTCCTCTTAACGAGCAGCGTATGTGTGGAAGCGAGATTCGTAATTCATATTACATTGAGTTTATATTTATTAAGTGGAATGCAGGCCGCGGTGTTCAGCTATTTCATATGCAAATTCGGAATACTTGCGATGTGAATGTGAAATAAAACAAAAGGTTGAATTGGATATGACATGTATTGTTGGTTTAGCGGCTTTCAGCATACTCGTTGTGATGAAGGCATCAATGGGTATTATGGGAATGGGATGGTAACATGAATCATTCAAGCTAAAGAAATAAATTATAAAATTAGTTTTTTTTTAAGAAGCCAATAAACCTGACAGTCATCTTATTTTCCGGTTTTCCCGAGGGTCTACAGTATGGCGTTTTTCAAAAAAGGAGTGTACAGGTTTTGAAAAGGCCGGCAACGCGCATGTAACACCTCTGGAGTTGCAGGCGTCCATAGGCTGCGGTGACTGCTTACCATCAGGCGGGCTGTATGCATGTTTGCCACCGTCTTGGTATAAAAAAAATTATCTGAATCTTAAGATGCAGTAGGTTTAGAAAACAGAATTTTTAAAAAGTCGTAGCGCTTTGTTGGATCACAATACGGCTGCCATAAATTTAATTAGCGGACTTGAGGCCTTTCTCGAGGGACTATCAATTCGAATACTGAGTTTTTGACATACGCTCGATAGAAAAAAAATCGGGAACATGGTCTATAATACACTTTAAAAATTGTAACAAATTATGCACAAAAATTAAAAAATATGAAAATTGCTTCTAAAATCGGCAATATCATGTTTGAGGGAACGTACCGAGTTTTTAGTTTATTTAAACGTACAAAAAAATGAAATAACATGATATCCACGCTCCCGGGCACGCACTTCTATCTACGCTTACCAAAAATTACCTTATATACTATATATACCTTCTTCTACCTAACGTTATCCCGACCTTTGCCAGGGTCCGCTTTTCTACTTGCCTTCCTCCACTTTGCACGGTCCTGGGCGTCCTCTCGTGTGAGCCATCGCTTTCTTGGTCTGCCGTGGGGTCGGGGGCATATGTTTCCTATGTAGTCAGTTGGCCTGCGACAAACGTGTCCGAACCGAAACACCGGAGGCGATATTCTTGGAGCTTCTCCGCTACGTCACGGACTGCGAGGCTTCCACGGATGTATAAACATTATTTCGTTTTTTTTTTCTTATGCAGAATTTTGAGGACTTTAAAGAGGCGCTGAGGCTTGAATCGCGTATTTTTCTTAATCTCGACTGCCAGCGCGAGCTACGCACTTACACTACGTTCGTTTCGTAGCCAATACCAAGAAAAAACCCATATGTAGCGAAAAGCGCCTATACGAACATAAAACCCGCCTAGCGGATCGGTGGCAGTGAACGTGTTAAAGGGTTAAGATTTCTCTATAAAATGTAGGCTCTGATCGGGTTAATCCCCCGTGCGGAAACATCCATCTTAGGCGAAGAAAAGGTACAGATAATAAAATTTAGCTCGTTAGTCGAAAAATCTGTACAGTCACCTGAAGGCCTTTCGTTATCTGCCTCTCTTTCGCTCTTGCTTATTCGAAAGACAGAGGCAAATAGATGAACAAAAGAACAAAGCGGTAGGTCCCCTGAAGTATCTTTCAATACGAAGCGCGTAGGAATCTGACACCATTTTATTTGTAGAATTTTGTTTAAGATAAAGATAGTTTATTATTCAAGTAGGCATATTACAATGCGCTTATGAACGTCAAATAAAGCTTATAGTTTTCGTGGAGATATTATAGAACATTATTACACAAATTGATTAAGTCCCACAGTAAGCTCAATAAGGCTTGGGTACTTAGACAACGATATATATAATATATAAATATTTATAACTACTTTAATACATATAAAACATCCATAATCTTACACCACACCCATATTGCAGATACCTATACGTTTTGAAGCGGTTTCAGATTTTAAACATCTTATTTTGTTTTGATATTGATAGATGACGATGTGAGTCGTTTTGTATCTCATTAGCACAAATATATGTGTAAACATTTTTTTCTTATGATAAATGCAATTACAAAGCGCTGGTGGCCTAGCGGTAAGAGCGTGCGACTTGCAATCCGGAGGTCGCGGGTTCAAACCCCGGCTCGTACCAATGAGTTTTTCGGAACTTATGTGCGAAATGTTATTTGATATTTACCAGTCGCTTTTCGGTGAAGGAAAACATCGTGAGGAAACCGGACTAATCCCAACAAGGCCTAGTTTTACCCTCTGGGTTGGAAGGTCAGATGGCAGTCGCTTTCGTAAAAACTAGTGCCTACGCCAAATCTTGGGATTAGTTGTCAAAGCGAACCCCAGGCTCCCTTGAGCCGTGGCAATATGCCGGGACAACGCTAGGAAGAAAAAAAAAAACAAGAAATGTTACGTTTCAAATATAACATTGAGCGACCATAATTATCGTCAAAATTATGATATTGTTATATAATCTTAAAAGCCACAATGGGAGTACCCAGTATGGGAATATTCCGCACATTGTAACGTACATTAGTTACGAAATCTTAACGCAACGAAAGTTGAGACATTGACCTTTCACCACAACGAATAATCTTATAGTAACCGTTGGTAATTTTTACACTTTTCAAACGCATTTAAAAAAACTACGTTATATGGCCCCAAAGTACGAGTACTATTGTGAGCTGTGAGCAATTGGATTCCTTCTTACGCTAGTTCATCTGAACCACGCTTAGCATTAGGAATAACACGACGATATTATATAACTATGGATAGGTTATCCTCATACATAAGGAACACAAAAAATACTTCCATATTTATTTCTACCTACGAAGAAATCTGTTATTTTTGATTAATTTTCGCATTTTATTCATATTTGTCATACTCTTTGTTAAACATAAGCTTGTCTCTTTCGGAGCGGGAGCTCTAGCACGTGCACATCTCGCTTGCCCTAATGCGACTAAAGGGAACCGGTACAATTTGTCACAAGGTAAGCGCTTTAACCTTTTCAACGCCAAAGACCACTAAAACGGTCATCGACTGTCGTGCCCGCGACGCCAATGACCATTAAAAAGGCTATGGCGGACGTTGTCAAAGCGACTTTCCTACTGTCAGTTAAGCTTCATATTCGCTCTTCACCAGTTAACTTTTTGGCGTCCATGGCATTTCTTGACACGTGTGGAAAAGCGCTGAAAAGGTTAATTTTGGAACGGCTTTAACCTATCTTGAGTTATTAAATCATTGGAATAACAAACCAGGTTTACTAATTCATCTATAATTGCAGCAGTTCTTCCATTGATATAAGGTTCATTTTAGTTTAACCGTAGCGATTTATCTACTCATAACATGATGATGATGACATGTAATTTCTTTTATTTTCACTTTCCTTGTACGTTTCCGCATAGCTGTTAAAAGATAATGTATCGCAAACCACAAAATAAATGTGGCTAAAAGTACGGATATTTGATGTAAACACGCTGTTACGGAATTCGGCTATCACGAGGCCTAAATACTCTTTCAATTAATGTACGATTAATGATTGGATAGTCTGTAATCGTCGTTGTTATCGAATTCCTTTCATTTTTGGAACAAATGACCAAAAATACCTCAAACCAATTTTAGACTCGTTTGATTGAAAGAAAGTGGCGTTCTGTCTCAATTTAATCCAGTTCGAAATTTAGCTTAATCGGATAAATTCTTTCATAAAATAGTTTAAACGTTTTTGTAAATATATTTGTTTCGACGAGCTTTCTATTGCTATTTCTTATATGTACCTAAATACCCGGTCAGTCATCGATTTTAACGAACCCAAGCGATACGGGTTTTGGTCGTCTTATAGGATATCTACTCCATCCAATATAAACATTATAAAAACTTTTAATTGTCAGCGATCTTTGATCCATAATTATAGCGCAATAACGCTAACAAGTAGTTGAAATAAAAGTTTTAATTTTCTGCAAAAAACACATACAGTTGAGTGGTTGTCAAACTGTCACGTTTTAAAAATTAAATAAAACAAATATTTTGAAATACTCGTTATGGAAATTGAATTCCTATGCTGTATTGAGGTTAAATCGCGTAAAAAGGCTTAGATCCCCTATAAACACCTCTTCGTCTCAACGAAAGCAGTGTAGTGCAATCAGTTAAAAATAGACTTCCCTTTCAAAAAGCTGACACTAAAGTTTAGGCACTAACCCAATTTAAGAAGTAAATTGAACTTGCACTCAACCTAGTTAGCCTAGAGATGGCACTTTCTCACAGATGCTAGATGTACGCTATACGATCGAGATTGTGCACACAATGGCCCGCTGAGAGCGGCAGTTGCAACCATGATACTGCAATGGAGTGACATGCTAGACTTCCTATCTTGCGGTCAGTTCCAAATTCAAATTTTAATGAGGACAGTTTTGTTTTTAATTTGTGATGCTCGTGCAGTGATGTTGCCAGTTTGTGTTAAAAAGTTTGGTTGTTTGTGATTGGACTCTTTGGATGTTAATGTCGTTAAGTTAATCTAAAATGGTATTGAGAAGAAGTGTCTGAAATGTAAACAAACTTCGAATTTTTACTCTGTCATCAACACCACTTACCTAATTTTGAAGGCCAAGCCGTATCGTATCAATATTTTTTGTGATCAATTAAACGTCATTATTAGTTAACTTACTTTTTATTTTGTTAATCTTTTTTTTATACGTTAAGGTTGTATTAAACAAGATAATTATATTTGTTTACATTTTTAGTCATGTTTTTATTTTTAATTTTATTTATGTTTGATATGCAACAACAATTCTTCATGTTTTCAAAGAAATAACAGACGCAACAAATTGGCCGTGATTATATTAAAGCCAATTTATATCAATGCCACTTATTACGATGTCACATGTCTGTCTTATATCATTTATATCTCGAAATTCTTACGCGAATATATCATTCATTACGTAGATATATTTGCGGAATTTGAGTCATCGCTCAGCCATGACATCGGGGTCCGTAACCAAGACGACAATCATATAGTGACAAATGCCAAACGATGACATTAATTTACCGACAAATACCAATTGAAAAGTAACAAAGTTTCGGAATGCCAAGTTTCAATTGGCATTTTCTATTATTGTCACTTGTACAGACACCGTCGTCGCTTGGATAGGCTAGGTAGTTCCAAAGGCCTAAAATAGATGATCCGAACGGACTAATCCAAACGACCTGAACCGTTCAACGTATCATTTCAATCATACCGCTAACGCTATTAGCCGATTAACGCGATCTTCCGCGCAAATAGGGTTGCCACTTATCAGATTCATATTTCAAACCTTCTGATAAAATCTTAATTCTTGAACTTTCTTTGAATTATTTACAACTGAGCAGTCATTGCTAACTCCGCCATTGGTCTTATCAACGACTGTAACATTTTTAAACAAACTTTATACTTGTCGTTTAGTCACATATTTAAAATTCTTAGTCTTTAGATTGTAAAAAATCTTAAATTGTAGCTATAGAAAAATTAACTGCAGAAGTGCATTTTGCAGCCTATTATCACTTACAAACCAGCTTAATACCTCCTCGATAAAGCCACTCATCCCGACATTGTTTACACCGGACAAGTCATCAAAGTCAATTCAAAGTAAACACAGCCATACGTATTATTATGTATTATGTTAAAATCCGATAAAACTTGTGGTCTAGTAACCCTGCAACGGCCTCAAGCGATTTCCGCAACGCAGACTGTAGAAACGATTCATCACTATTGCTTTCAAAGTTTTTTGCCGGCAAGCGGGCAATGGAGTAACATACGCCACGCGATGTGTTGGTGCGCGGGTAGACCTTGTGACATAGAGAAAGATAGTCTCAAGCTATGCACAGACATATTAGCAATGACAATATGCATATATACGTCAAATTTCTATGAAGATATGATAAACGTCGTGTTCTTCCAGACTGTTTTATAGAAACGATTCATCACTATTGCTTTCAAAGTTTTTTGCCGGCAAGCGGGCAATGGAGTAACATACGCCACGCGATGTGTTGGTGCGCGGGTAGACCTTGTGACATAGAGAAAGATAGTCTCAAGCTATGCACAGACTTATATTAGCAATGACAATATGCATATAAACGTCAAATTTCTATGAAGATATGATAAACGTCGTGTTCTTCCAGACTGTTTTATAGAAACGATTCATCACTATTGCATGTAAAGTTTTTTGCCGGCAAGCGGGCCATTGAGTAACATACGCCACGCGATGTGTTGGTGCGCGGGTAGACCTTGGGACATAGAGAAAGATTGAGTCTCAAGCTATGTACAGACCTGGCACTGTCAATTTAGGCATATACGTCAAATTTAGAGATATGATGTTTATTATGCACTTCCAAACTTTTTCATTCAAACGATTCATCATATTGCTTTAAAACTCTTTCAAAGTTTTTGCCGGCAAGCGAGCAATTGAGTAACATATGCCACGCAATGTGTTGGTGCACCGTGCACGCGTAGACATTGTGACATAGAGAAAGATGAGACAGCTAACTGTGCATTTTGCAGTGATGATGTGTGGAAATGTTAACGTAAACGTGAAATTTCTATGAAAATATGACGTTTACTCTAGTATTTTCATAATACCGGAGTGGCGTGTGGATCTGCAACCGCATCCAATGTGAATGCTGCCTTAAAGAACCTAATGATGTAGTCGCTTGGAAAAATATCAATAAACAGTACATTTTACAAACGATTCATGCTAGTAACTATTTTCAATTAGTTATTCAAGTTGGATGTCCATCACCAATAGTTTTGTGACGTCAATAACCTAATAATTAGTGGCACAAAATGGGAACCATTACCAAAGATCCGACTCGATTACGTAGAATCAGACTATGAGGAATTGAGGAAGCCATACTTGGTGGGAAGCCTCCGGTTGTTAACACCTGATCTCCCGTGCGAGTTTAAATTTACACGTACAGTATGTTAGAGCACCTACTTCATCGTTAAGTAGATTTGAAGGGATGATTGGTGTTAAGTAAACAACTTGGAGGAAAATTAAATGTTTTTTTTTTTCGAAAGTGAAGTGAGTTTAGAAAATTTTTAAAATCGTTTGACCTCAATTGGACTATGTATTACTAGAAGAGTTCTACATAGTCCAATTGAGGGATAAGTTCGCCATTATTTCAGTTATATACTTTTTTTTTAAATGTATTGTACTAGCTAATACACAAAAAAAACGCGGAGGTCGTGAGTTCAAACCCCGGCTCGCACCAATGAGTTTTTCGGAACTTATGTACGAAATACCATTTGATGTTTACCAGTCGCTTTTCGGAGAAGGAAAACGTCGTGAGGAATCCCAATAAAGGCCTAGTTTACCCTCTGGGTTGGAAGGTCAGATGACAGTCGCTTTCGTAAAAACCAGTGAATACGCAAATTCTTGTGATTAGTTAGCAAGCGGACCCCAGGCTCCCATGTGCCGTGGCAATGTGAGGAATATGATGATGACTAGCTAATATACGTATTATTATGTATTATGTGAAAGTGGCTTCATTTCACTGTGCATCATAGACAAGTAACATGTATAGGACTATAGGCAGTACTCACATATTATTAAACTAAGAAAACTAATGGCCTTATTCATAAACGCGTTACTGGCCTGAATTAGCTATGAATCGTTTGTCCTTATCTGACATTTAGACTTGTGTATTTGTAAGAACGGGATAAAACATAATTTAACTAAATCAGGCCCGTAAAGTTTTATGAATAAGGGGGTAAATGTCTAACCCTCTTATTAATAAAACTTAGCAACCTCTTAGGCCATGGACTGGACGCACGCAGCGCGCGGCGCGGCGAGCGAGTGGGGCGACGGGCGGCGCGACAAGCGTTTGCTGTCGTCCAAAACAGGGGGCCTACCGCGAAAACCGAAATTCGCAAATTGTGGGGATCTTTCTCTTTTACTCTCACTAAGACGTAATTAGAGTGACAGAGAAAAATGCCCACAATTGACGAACTTCGATTTTCGCGGTTATAGCCCAGGTCCGCACGCCGTGTGCGTCCAGTACGCGGTCTTATAAATCTCTCTAAAATGTTGTCTCGTAATAAACTGAAATGTCAAGATAACGGATTGTCAATAATTTGTTAGATTTGACAAACGTTTATAAATAACGCCATTACACGATAATATTACTGTTTCGATGTAACATGCGCACGAACTCGCGCACGAATGGACAATTATGGGAACTTTTCACCGTACCGCGTACGCTGCTTTCTTTCATTTGCGTAATTGCGTTATGTCACGTGTTTCCTGCGTATTTTCGACAAAACATTTCCTTTTATATCATCAATCTTGTTAATTTAGGAGCCGATTTGCTAGAAAACTGACAACTGAGTTTTGAAAGACGCAGTTAATTATAATTAAATGTTTTTAGTAATTGCAGATTTTAAAACTTATTTAGCGGAGTAGCCGCAACTCTGACGTCCACCGATGAACAGCTAGTTGCCCAGGTACCTGGGACGAGTCAATTAAAATAATAACTTTTTAACAAAAAAAAAAACCGACTTCAAATATTACCAAAAGCGCCATACATATACATTTGAAGAGTTCCCTCGATTTCTCCAAGATCTTGGACTTGGTGCCAACGGGACCATCTCGGGGTTAATATTAACATCAATATACCCCGATAATTTTTGAAAATCGGTTCACGATTCTCGGAGGTATCGAGTAACATACATTAAAAAAACAGTCGAATTGAGAACCTCCTCCTTTTTTGAAGTCGGTTAATAATATGTGACATTATCTATGAAAAGGGACCTTATTGTCGGTGGCGCTTACGCCATTATCAACGATGCTCCCATATTATAAACTACGCTGCGCCACACAGTGCGGCATAAGCGCCATCGACAATAAGGTCCCTTTTCATAGATAATGACACGTATAGGTGTTTCGTGACTTTCAAAATTGTACACCTTTTTCCGGGGCTAACTATCTATCTTAGGTAATCTTATTTTTATACCCGTCGAGTCGAATGATGGTCACCATGATATTTCATTTTTATATGGAGTAGCTGTCACTTCAAATGTTTGTAGACACTTTTTGGAAGTATAGCACATTCATTTATTTAGAAATGTAGTACAATTATGATTATTACCATATTTTATTGGATGAGTCACCCGTGTGTGATGTTTTTTTAGGGTTCTGTACCCAAAGGGTAACAAGGACCCTGTTACTAAAACTCCACTGTCCGTCTGTCTGTCTGTAACCAGCTGTATCCCATGAACCGTGATAGCTAGATAGTTGAAATGTTCACACATGATGTATTTCCGTTGCCGCTATAATAACAAATACCAAATAAGTACGGAACCCTCGGTGAGCGATTCCGAATCGCACTAGTCCATTTTTTTTATTAAGGCGTCGATTACAAGTTTTTATTTAACATGCAATGTTCGGTCATTAATATATTTATAAATTAAAACCTACTTACCTATATTTGATCCGTCACTATTATTAAGCAGTAATCGGGTACATACTAATACTAAGCGTGCAGCACGCTAAACCGAACCCAAGTGCAAACGCGTACGCAAGACAAATACGTCTTTGATGTTTTCCAGTCGCTTTTCGGTGAAGGAAACCGAAGTCGGACTAACCCCAATGACCCCGACGGAAGGCTAGCCAGGCTAGCACCATGCTGAGTCGGGACCATTTCGTGGCTTATATGAGTTATATGATATGTTATGTTACTTGTTCTTTTTTATTTTGCAACGAATAAACGCTCTCTATTCTCTATTCTATTTTATTCTAATAAGGTCTAGTTTACCATCTGGGTTAGAAGGTAAGAGAGCCGTGACAATATGCCGGGACAACGCGAGGAAGAAGAAGAATACATAAACTACGTCTATATAACTTCTACATCATCATCATCATCAACACGGTTTTGAGGAATAACTCATACCGCATTTGTGAAATTCTACGAAAAGGGGAACAAAAATTAAATTAACTTATTAATTTAATGTTCTCGGAGAGGCTCGTGTGTACAATCAACAACAAACGAATGTGATTAACTCTTATTTAATTGTCATTTTAATTAAACAAGGATTATGATATCAGAATAATATCGAGATCCTCCGCCATTTGGAGAAAGTCGGGTAGATCGGATAGTTTTTCGCAATAATTATTCTTTATTATTTATTACCATCCCCTTTTTCATGATAAAAACTATCATATCGTCACGCCGTTTCACAATTACGGCGAAAATGTTGTTGCAATTATTACCATAGTGCCCAAACAAAAGGTCTATATTACTACCAAATGTTCCGAGTAATTAGTACTGTGAACTAGGTTACGATATATTCTGTGACAGGATTCAAATTATCTCCATGGCAAATCTTATCTAAATATATTCAGTAGTTCAAGCGTGCAGTGGTAACAGATAAACAGGATTACTTTACTTTCACATTTATAATAATTATTACAGACGCACGCGTCGTCGTGAATGACACGATCTATATTTTTTATCCGAATAACTGAAGTTCTTATTAACATAAAGTTATACAATACAAATACTCGTTATTGCACATCTCGGTACAAGAAATTAATACAGAGAATTCAGAATCAACAAGTCAAGTACAAATTAAACAACAGGCGTAGGCGGTCTTATAGCTAAAAATTTATCTCTTAGACAGAATTAGAAATGACACAAAATTATTAATGAAAATTAGCTTTATTGCTTACTACGAACGTATGACGAAATAAACATAGGTAGTGTCCGGTGAGTCGGAATGAAGAATTTAGAATACAGGACATCCCAGCCCCCAAATTTTCCTCATTGCTAAAACCGGCCTTGCATCCTTCCGGCTCGAATTGGCTAAACCTCAATGTCGCCGCGTGACAGTTTTAACGACCGATCGACTAATCGCTATGGATCAAGTGTGCCAAATAAGGTTATTCGAGGTAACCTCGTCTGTACTGAGGACTAGGGTTTTATTGAGTACACTCAAAGCCATTTAAAAACTGAAAATACGGTTTTGTTTTATTTTTACCTACAATTCTAGCAGGACAATATAAAAAAAAAATGTTCTCAGATAAATAATAATTCTCATAGATAGATAGGACATTTATTCAGAAAACATAAAAGGATGTGTTACTGTGCATACTGTAAGTAGTACAATATTTAAACTTTGCTAGATGTTTTAGTGCGCCATATTCTGTCAGTTAGTTTATTATTGCAGGTATTCTTATATATATCTAAATTTACTTAAAAGCTCATTATATTCCTTGCTTTATAGGTTATAGTTACTAGCTTATTTAACACACAGACACGGACAGTTCCTTAGCGTTTGAACATAAATTTCAACGTACACACACTCTGCACATTAAGAAGGCTTAATAAATTAGCTACTTTTAATGATCGTACAGCTAATCGCGTTGAGTTATACTAAATAAGGCCAAGGCGCACTGAAGTATTGTCTTATGCAACGCTCAATTAAAGTCGTAAACTATAATTTGAATGTTCTAGCATCTTATAATAAACTGCACCTTACTCCGACTCTTCGCAGTTTAGCTAATAATTTTGGATTTACCAGTGTTGGCGCCCGAACGGTAGCTAATCGTGATATATCAAGTGTGCCTAATAAGGCCATTCGTGGCGACCTCACTTGTACCGTCGGCGTTAGATACATATTGTTCAATTTATTACATGGAAAGATATAAGAATTCTAAAATGAGTTAGTCCTAAAAGTAATGAGTTTCTACTTTACGTATTAGCTATTATAATATCTTTTTTGACGTTACATTTATCTTATACCTTTAAACGAGCAATTCTTGTATATATATAAATATATATATTTCTGTGATCTCGGAAACGGCTCTAACGATTTCGCTGAAATTTGGTATATGGGGGTTTTTGGGGGTGTACAATCGATCTAGATTAGTCTTATGTTTGGGAAAACGCGTGTTTTCGAGTTTTCATGCCTTTTTCTTTCGACGCAGAATATGGTCGCTAATTTCGGGTTGCCGGCCACTGTCCGTCTGGTCCAGCGGGTTAAGACGCGGACTGCTAAACGAGTGTTACGGGTTCGAATCTCGCCCGGTGACTAACTTTTGTTTTTTTTTTATATGTTCAAGTTTATATATAACTTTTTAATTTTTATTGTTTTAGACAAGTTTAATTTAGTAAAAAAAAAAGTTAAGATTATCACCTATAGACCACCATATTACAATAAATAGTTATAACCGAGCAAAGCTCGGTCGCCCAGGTACTTATATCTTATATCCAGTCACATATTTTTTCATGATTTGGTTTAATCTTGAAATTGTATGGATAATATGTATATCAAATCCAAATAAATAAGGCCATAAATACTGTAGTTATTGCTCGCAAAATGACCATTATCTTTGTTATCCACAATGTCAGGTAAATAAATAACAAAAAATACATATAAATAAATTTTGAGACGTTAACAACGACAGATTTATATTGTTTAGCGAATTTACCAAAGCACAATAAATCGAAGAATACAAATCGGTATTAACGACTCGAAATTCCAACGAAAATGCCATAAAAATGATAAATATTCCTCATGTGTACCGCGGTCGGCGAGTGTACATTATTGCATTAACATACAATCCGTGCGACATTGACTCCGTCACGTGTGGGCAGGCTTTTAGCGTCGTGAATTTGTAGGCGTCTGATTATACCTTTATAACCTACGGGCTGATATGTCCTCTATTTCGTGCGACTGTCAGTTCTTTGTACCTACTTTTACTGTAGTTCGGTGTATACTAAAAGGTTAAAAGCAGGTGATAGACTTATATGTAATTTGTCTTAGAGTATATGATTTATTCATAAACCATAGTAATTAAAAAAATACGATAAATCCATTATACAAAGGCATAAAAGGAGCCTTGCTATTTAAATTCACATGAAAGGACATATCTACACGACTAAATGATTTATTTATTTTTCCATTCTACACTCGATAATTATATTTACTCTTATATCTATAATTTAGTTACACTTATGGACGATTTTATTATTTTAAATCATTTTTGATTATTTAAATTATATTTGAATATTTTTTTAACTGGTCTCTGTTTATTTTGGAAAGTTTGCTTTCGAACACGTTTGCTTTAAGAGAGGTAAGACTTTTTTTAAAGCTAACATTTAGCTGTTGTAGTTTCATACGAATTTACACTTTTGTCAAAACCAGTACCTATCTGCCTATACGCAAACATGTTCAAAATGTTTCATTATTTTTTATTTTCCTTTATTTTAATTTACCCCTTTCTCCCCTAGAGCTCCAGTACGGCGCGCTCCTCGAGGGGTGCGGGGGGGAGCTGCCGTCCCTCTCGGCGTGCGCGCCGCTCCCCCCGCCCCTCGACAAGGCGAGGAGGCAGAAGACGAATGATAAGCTTGACAAAGTCGCTCAAGTTAACATACACTTACACGGTATTTTTGTTTTTGTTTTTTTTTGGTTGTGGGATGTCCGGTTTTTATTTGTTTTGTTACTTTTTAATTTTAACACGATTTAACTGCGAATGCAATCAATCCCCTGGCTTTTTCCCTATTCGGGGTCAGCCCTCCTAATACATTTGCGCCAGTCATGGCGACTCTTGAGTCAGTTAACTGCGAATGTCCGAAAAATAAACGCATACCGTAAATCAAAAAATTATAATTGAAAAAACTCACGCAGCACATAAACATGGAATTACTTTGATGGCGTTATTTTTGATCTTATGATCTGATGTCTCGAAAGACAATTTAACGCCATACCATCCACATACCACCTTATACCATCATGACATGTAAATTGGTGTTATAAATAAAGTATTTTTATTTGTACTAAAAACACCATAAATCTAACTGTAATATCCTGCAATTCAACGACCTTATGTATAAAGTCAAAAGGCCATCCTTACATTTTCCCGATGGATTCATCGTGTTAGATATTTTTGAAGGTCGTACGATAAAATAACATCTGTATTTGTATTAACAATCTGAACTAAGACTTCCAACGATATTTATGTTTCTTAACAATCGGCATTTATTTGTTACAGCACTCTTCGCTGCCGTCGAACACGGATACCTTGACAAAGCCAGAAACATCCTCGATTCCACCGATGTCGACGTCAATAGGTAAACTTTGCCCCTAACTACTCTTTAACTTTTTTTACTGCAGGTTCCCTTACCCTGGAGTTACATATTAAGGTGACATTTGGATGTCAATTTCAGCTGCATTACTGCTGCGAAATAACTGCGGCGGTGTGTCCATTTTTCTTGCGTACACATATTTGAAATAAATGAAAAGTGAAAAATTCTCTGTCTCGAGCGAGATACGAAGTCGGGACTCTGGATCTCTAGCTCATTGCTCTACCAACTGAGCTACCGAGACTTCATTAGATGACAGCAAATATTTCCACCTGTCTCTCATATGGTATGCTACTAGGGTATGTCTGCGCAGTTTTGCCTGTACAGTTAAACTGCACAGGTAAAGTTGTATAGGGAGCTGCACAGTCGAATGCCACACGCGCTCCGTTTTACCTGTGCAGTGGATAATACTGCGCAGGCATACCCTAGTGTGTATGGCCAGCTTTATTTTACAAAAATATATATATGTTATCCGGTTAAAGCTGACATACACACTATTGTATGCGTGCGCAGTTTTATCAACGGCACAGGTAAAACGGAGCATGTGTGGCATTCGACTGTGCAGTTCCCTATACAACTTTACCTGTGCAGTTTAACTGTACAGGCAAAACTGCGCAGACATACCCTAGTGTGTCGAGCCAGCTTTAATGCCACCAAAGTTAATTTTAACCTTTCAACCCGCTCTTAAATATTTAATGACGTATTAAATAGCAACTCTTGACTTGTTTACCCTCTGCTGAAATATTAAAATTGGGCTCGCGTAAACCAAGTACACTCAAAGAATTTATTTACAAATATAAGGGTCGAATTATTTCTACTTTATTTATAAGTAAGTGAATTTGGGGCACTCATTATCTCGGGCGTCCTTTCCCTTTACGTTATCTATACAAAGGGCTACATTTTCTCCAATGCTGTTTCTAACTGAGGCATCAAACTACAACTTAGATTTAATAATATTTATGAACCAATAGGACTATTTGCAATCAATTGAAAGTAACTACTAGTGGCACTGTGAGCTCCGCCATTTTAAAAAGTTTGCAAAACCGAATGGAAAACATATGTAAATATCGGACCTGCTTACAAAATGCGATCTGACGAGGAGGACAGCCGACTCGAACAGACATACGAAAGCATTTTTTGCCAAGATGAAATTTAAAGGCTTCACTCGCGCTTTGCGCTCGCCCGGTTTATGACAAGGAAAACTGGACGTAGTTAAGCGAAAAGGATCCATCCTCTAAAATTTGACAATTTGTGTGTATACAATTTTACTTATCCTATTCCCTAAATTACGTCCAATTGCTACGAGGTTTCTCTATTCTATATAACAAAATCACAATGGCGTCATACAACTTGCAATATTTGATTGTACGGGTAGCGCATAGCTCAAAACTATGGTTAGTTTATAAATAATTAATTAGGTTATGAAAACACCCATCACGACACAATACAATCGTCAAGATAACTCCAAGCTTAAATGGCATCGTAAATAGAAGTTGCGAGAAAGTGCCAAGGACTACCAAGTAGAATTATCCTACGACATAAATAGTATGAACGTAGGTACAGGTCTTTTTTTTAATACTACTTCGGTGGCAAACAAGCATACGGCCCGCCTGATGATAAGCAGTTTCCGTAGCCTATGTACGCCTGCAACTCCAGAGGAGTTACATGCGCGTTGCCGACCCTAAACCCCCCTCCCCCTCGTTGAGCTCTGGCAACCTTACTCACCGGCAGGAACACAACACTATGAGTAGGGTCTAGTGTTATTTGGCTGTGGTTTTCTGTAAGGTGGAGGTACTTCCCCAGTTGGGCTCTGCTCTAGATCTGGAATAACATCCGCTGTGCTCTGCACTACCACACAAAGCGAGATGACATTCACAATGCCAATACCTCTCTTTTGGACGTAGTTTAAGGACGTACCCGGGTCCAAAAGGCAGGTATAGCATTCCACTAAACTTAGATGTATGTAGAGGTGTGCGATAGTATTCCTGTAGAACAATACAACCGTCCCAATACCCGTCAAGGAGCCTACTGATTACTAGTTCGCCGGACGATATCGATCCGCAAAAACTGACAACCGCGAATAACTGACAACAAAAAAATGATATGAAAAGTTGCCTTTATTTTATATTTAAAGATAATTATTTTAATGTATGTAGGTAAAGTACCATCTGTAAAATATCGGTACCTAGCTAATTTGTTAGCGCCTTATATAGAGTACAGAATAGGAAACTATCTATTCTTATAGAAATCTGACGAACAACTAAAACCGGCCAAGTGCGAGTCGAACTCGCACAGGAAGGGTTCCGTGCCATTATCTCTAAAAATGGTCACCCATCCAAGTACTGACCCCGCCCGACGTTGCTTAACTTCGGTGATTGGATCAAAACCTCGAGATTGGAAAGAAATATTTATTTTATTCTGTTTTTAGTATTTGTTGTTAGAGCGGCAACAGAAATACATAATCTGTAGAAACTGGCTAACTATCACGGTTCATGAGATACAGCCTAGTGACAGACGGACGGACACCGGAGTCTCAGTAATATGGTCCCGTTTGACCCTTTAGGCCTACGCTAGCTGGACGCCCGCCGCGTGCGCACGCACGCGGGTGCTATTTGTAGGTGAAATCCGCCGCACGCGTTCGCTTCAGTTAGCGTCGCTCATACTATTTTTCGTTAATTCGTTAACCCGCTCGTCCGCTTCGTGCACCCGCGCCAGCTAGCGGAGGCCCTTTGGGTACGGAACCCTAAAAACTACAACAATAGTCCGAGACTACACTACCCAAGTTAAACACTCTACTTTTCATTACAAATACGGGGAAAGTAAAATACATGCATATTCTTTTATAGTATTTCTTGAGTGTACTTTCAATTAACAATTTAGGTAAAAGTGTCGTGAGTTATGGAATGAGGAGTTAAAGAATGGAAATTGTAAAACAAATCCATTTAAGAGGGAAGAGCTATGCGACCCTAGCGAAATAATGGTACTTTTTCTATGAAATTCCATTTCGGGACAAAACGTTTTCCACTAACTAAATCTTAACAATTCACTTGTCCATAGCTTCAGCATAATTTATTCTGGGTTTATAGGCTTCGCTTTAAAAAAAATATTTTGCTAATTTTTAGAAAAAAAGGAAAACCTAGTTTTTCATTATGTCAATAACATACTAAAAAATCATGGAGTATGGAAAATATTTAGAAGTGAAAAAACGTTTTCCCCTTTTGTATGGACCTTTTAATTGCTTATCGTAATATAAACAGAAAAAACGTACTGGAAAAAAATGCTCTAGTGCAGAAACGTATCATATTCTGCACACTTTTTAGAACAACAACGACCCACTTTCAGAGCATGATAAATGAAAAATAAAATATCGGGCCCTTTACGACAATAGTATTTTAGCATCAGATTCGCTTGCGCTCTGGCTCTGACATTTTGGCACTAGGTACATAGTGATAATGTACAGTCAAGTGTAAAAATATGGGTGTACACACATCTTACTCAAAAATATGTCCCATAGCATCTTATTCCAGTGTAATAAGAGCGTAGTACCATATTTATGAGACGATTCTTTCGATACATATTTTTGCACTTGACTGTACTCATCGTCCTCGCCCGTAGGAAATGTCACGGGTACTCAGATAACTGAATTACGTATCCTTTTTCACTGCAGAATTCCATGAAAGCTTTAATAACACGATTAAAGACACAATGGTTTTTTGTAGCCTTTTACATTTTATATTAAAAACCATCAAAATCACTTTATTTACAAAAGATATCGTTTCACTATCTAGTCTAACGAAAGGGTGTTTATATTTTGCCCATAAAGATACATTTACGAGAATTACGATTATATTAAACTGCCTTTATTCAGAATGATCGATCTTTATTGCCAAAAGACCAAAAAGATTATATGGAACATTTTTAACACTGATTGAATAGGTACTTATATCTACAGAAAATAAAGATAAAGATAGTTTATTATTCAAGTAGGCATATTACAATGCGCTTATGAACGTCAAATAAGGCTACACCGGCTCTAACCCTACACCTCTGACCCGAGAAGACTTAAATACATCCTCAATTGGAGAAGGGTATCCCAATAAGGACCGGCAAGAAGCTCGGCGGGACACATCTTTTCAAAACATGCATTAAATAAGAAAAAATACAGTCTTTTAAAAGTATGTATAAACTATGCCTCCACCCAGTGCTCTTCTTTACTCTCAAAGACTTATTGATTGTAATAGAGGGGTAAAGCCTATGAAAAACATGTGCCATATAGTTTGATAGTCGAACCAGATGCCCATATGATTTGTGGTCACTAATTTTCAGATTTACCGCGTACAGCACGGAATCATGTTTTGTTTCTGTAAAACTAAGAAGGATTGCGCTAGATAAGTAATATAAATACAGTCTACCTAATACTGAATTATCACCCCAAAGCCTTCAGGGCTAAAGGGAAATGGGGTTAAGTGAAAAAGGATAATGGAACACCTTATAAAACTTTATATTTCACTAAGGGTTGTACCTCTGGCGTACCTTACCATGAAGTGTAGTAGTAAATTTACAATCAGTACTCATAGAAAAGAGCTTTGAATATTTTCTAAGAAAAATCTTTCGGTAAAAGGCATTCTTTTCAGCCGAGGCATTACAACTTTTTACTCGTTGCCGAGGTAGCAGAATAAAGACAATAGATATACGGAGCTTTGTATCTAGTCTAATTTTCATAAGAAGATTCTATTGTAGGGACTTTGTCTTATATATTGGTAGCTAAACAAAGAGAATATAAATGTGCATATATTTTATGTACGAATGTAGAAAATAGAAATCTATATGTCGGCGGCCGATGTTAAGATCAGGCTGATCGTTAAATCGCTAGGCCCTATCGTGAAACGTGAAAATCTTTGTCTCGCTCCCTGAGTCGACGGAGCCGGGCTCCTATTTCTAGGCAATTTGTCCTTCGGGCATCCGAAGTGGTTTTATTTGACTTCAGTCAAAACATTATACAGGAACATTACAATCAGCCAGAAATGCCTGATCTTAAGATCGACCGCCGACATATAAAATGTCTTTCTACTTATCTAATTGACATACTTAACATGAGTCAGCAAAATACCTATGTTCCATTCAAAGCTGGATTGGGAATATTACGACTTTATTTTGTTTGATTTTGTATGCAAAACCAAAGCCACTGTTTTTCTTATTTTGTTAACTCAGGATTTTCTCTTGGGAGTGCTCCCGGTGGGTTTCTTTCTATACAAAATACCGGAACCAAGAATTCCCGGTTCTCACCATACAAACTCAGTACCAGACCAGAAGCATTCCCTAATTTTCTCATTACGATCTTGCCAAATGTCTGTACATGTACACAATAAAAATGACCGCTCCCTACCAATAACGCTACAATTTAAATATGGTATGTAATACCTGTATAGAAGTTTTAAATTCCTTTGACCAGTAAGACGCACGTAGAATCATACAGTACTATCATTTACGAATTGTCTATATTCCAGTGTCAACCCCGATGGCCTGTCGCCGCTCGACGTGGCCGTGCTGGCGAACAACAGGCCGCTCACCAAGATGCTCATGGAGTTCGGAGCCAAAGAAGGCACGCAATGTGAGTACCTAAGTTATTTCCCTGCATTTAATATGACGAACATTTTACTTACTTTCCTTTATTAGACAATTATACTTACATGTAAGGTGGATATTTACCCCCACCCGTAAATATTCTGCAGAGTAACTAAGTGTAAGTGGCCTTCATACCGGGCCCTGTTTACACATTGATTAGACATTACGTGCTTGCATGTGACTCATATATTCGACTTAATTAAGCTTTGCCCCTTTAAGCTCATCAGACTTCTTAATAATTAGATAACGTGGAATTTAATAATTTTCGACTTGGGCACGTGGAATAGATAACTGTACTTTTTTCAAAAAACTTTCACATACACACGTGCTTAATGTTTTGTTCAAAAATGATTTGGGCTATCGAACTGTCAGAAGCAGGAAAAATTTAACATTTTTGATTAAGGTGCATTGGGGCAATTTCGAAAGCGAGATAATTTGAAAATGGCAAATATCTAATGCACCTTACACCTGGAAAATGTTCAACGTTAAATGACAACACCCTATAAGTGGCTGCACAATGCCGCAAATCTAGCTCAAGCCGAGTCAGATTTGCAGGAAACTGTGATTTCGTTTATTCATTTCTGTTACGTAAAAAAGCTTCCTTTCTATGAAGAAGTACATCGCTTAAGATATATTGGTTCTGAGAAAGGTTAAACGCAAAGCCACTAAAGCTTTTCTCCCCGTAAAGGGCTCACTAGGGATGCGGATGCTTCCGTGCTGCTCTAAAGAAAAATACAAATTGCACTGCCTAATAGTACACTTTATTTCCAAAACATCGTATTTACATGTACAGAAATACTAAGATAGATCTTATTTTTTACAGTGTAAGGTAGAAACTTCACAAACGCAAAAAAGAGCTACGCGGTCACAAAAGTATCTTCGGAATACGAATGGGCAGCGTATTCGTAAACAATCTTAATCCCTACGTATTTGATAATAAAGTTGAATTTCAGTTTAATTTAGGTTAAACTACAAACTACTCGTATGAAGAGTAACGAGGGATTATGTGTACGGATCTGACTGCAGTGTTTGAACTGAACTTTAAAGCTGTAGTTATTCTTTGGCTAAGCCGGTTTAGAGTAGGTACAGATCCAGATATGCAAGTTGCGAAAAGTGACCAAAAAGTCGGAAATGTTCTCGGTAATTTCTTGAAATTTTTACAGATATATAAGAAATTTCCATCTTTGTTTCGGAAAGTTTCAATTCCCATACAAAAATGTGAGAAAATTCGAAGCTTTCCTATTATGTGGAAATTTTCTAATTTTTTTAAAGGTTTATGCTGGCGCATCAGTAAAAAGAGTGACTTAGATGTCGTTTGCTGTCTTGTGTTTTATTTCATTAGACTCTTCTGGGCTACACCTGTGATTTCCGGTTCAAGTTTCTGCTCTAACTTGGGGCCTTCTTCGATATTTCGGTATCACAATCCATGACGGCTTTCTTGGAATTTTTTAATATAAAAAGAATTGACACCTTGACTTCTTAGGCCCTCAGCTCAGCACAAGGAGCGTAAGCGTCTCTTAAGCGTACAGTAAAAACGTTACGAGTACGAGAGGCGTGGCGTAGAGTTCTGAGCACGAAGCGCCGCGTAAACGTAGTCGTTTTATTCACATTAATTATTAAGAAGAAACTCGAATTTAAACTGTCGTGAGACATACTAACATTAAACTAATTCTACGGCTTCCACTCAAAATACGCGAGTGACTAAAAACACGTGAGTGACCGTATAGGTGAGTCGTAGTTTTTTACGCTACGACTGTCGTAATTCGTCGCTACGCCACGACTACGCTTCGTGTGCGGACTTGTTTGAATTTGTTCGTGCACGTATCGCTCTCGTTCTACGCGCGTATTAGGATACGCTTACACGTCTCTTACGTTACGACGCTGTGTGCTGGGAGTCTAAAATTTTTACTATGGTAGGCTCTTCTGAAATGTATGCCAACCCTTGGTCTATTTAATCACGTGTCGACATATCAACTGATTGGTAGTAAAGGTAAATTCATATGTTTATAGTTAAATTCGCGTATCACTTTAGACGCTTCCGGGGTTGGTTTAGTACCACTGCTTTAGAGGAACTATCTTTACCATACTTCTTTGTTTTTAGCATTACATAAAAGGTAAATAATCTTGACGTGTCATTTCATTGTAATTTATTAAAAAAAACGCTTATTAAAAAATTACTTGTAATTCAAAATAATGAAACTAATCGTATATGATATATATTTGTTACATATTTGCTGTGACTTATTTTTCAAAAGTGTTTTTTTAATAAAAAGACACTTCAAGATCGCTTGCCTACTTTCAAATTCTAAAAAAACGAACTTTATATTATAACTTTATCGTGATTTATTACTACTGAGATGTACCTATTTAAAACCACAAACAGGATAGCATCGATTATAGTCCATCGATACGCATCTAACTTTTCAAACTCTATGAATAAAACAACGTCCTAATAGCGCAATACATGGAATAAATACCGTTTTTCAACTGATGAATTCGTGTTTGAGAATTTAACCGGTTTCCTTGATATAATATACTACACCTATTATCTGTTCATTCCACGGATTACAGGAAAATATGCTTTTTAGGATGGGTGTATTCGATAAGTCTTTACGAATTACCGTACAAAAGGGAGCTATTGGAGATTGGGATGTTAGATTAGATTGGTATTCACTCTTAATGCAGAGATCGGGGATAGGGTGATTACTGATCAACTGATTTGTTCTCATTGATTGGGTCCATAACTCGACATGTGTGTGAGTGAATGAGTTGTGTTTTATTGTTTCTTTCAGTACTTATATTTAATAGGCTTAATCATATCTTGGTAATTATTTAGGTAGTGACCCTGCCTATGAGGCCGATGGTCCTGGGTTCCAATCCCGGTAAGAGTATTCTTTGTGTGATGAACGCTGATATTTGTTCCTGAGTCATGGATGTTTTCTATGTATCTAAGTATTTATATATTATATATGTCGTTGTACCCACAGCACAAGCCTTCTGACCGTAAAACTTAGTCAATTTGTATAAGAATGTCCCTATAATATTTAACTATTTTATAATTGTTGTGGCCTATTTCACGAACTTATAATGTACTGCTCTGTTTTGTTTCATTTTCTAGCTCTGAGACAAGGGTGCCGTTCAATTTTAATACAAACTTTTAGCATAATTTCATTTAACTACTATTGAAACTCATAATAAAAATTATGTATAAAAACAAAACATATAAAGTTGTTAGTCATACTAATTTAATGACAGAATGCTCTATAATCATAAAAACATTCTTCATAACAATCCTTAGGAATAATTTTACTTGTTATAACATACATTTCGTATAATAATTAAAATATAGTACTACATTTTGACTAATGGTGACATAGTGTTCTATGATATAAATAAATATTATAAGACATTATTACACAAATTGACTAAGTCCCACAGTAAGCTCAATAAGGCTTGTGTTGAGGGTACTTAGACAACGATATATATAATATATAAATATTTATAAATACATAAATACATAGAAAACACCCATGACTCAGGAACAAATATCCATGCTCATCACACGAATACATGCCCTTACCAGGATTTGAACCCGGGACCATCAGCTTCGTAGGCAGGGTCACTACCCACTAGGCCAAACCGGTCGTCAAACTATACTTGGTGTCAATCAAACTATAAAATTATACAACAATCTACCTTTTCAACTTCAAAGCTGGTCGCCGTTAGGTACGACGACGAGCGAAGCGAGGAGGAGTGTTAGGTAGAACTGCGACCATATGGGCAGAACCATATGTCTCGGAAATTGTATTTTTGCTTGTTCATTTTCACTAGGCGTTTATATGAAGTTTATCTGAATCCCTTAGGAACCACAGAGGTTCCAACTCACACTGGCCGCTGCTTTGCGGTAAAATGATATATGTCGACAGACGTAAAGTACGGATGTAGGTCAGTTTGACGCTTAGAAAAATCGATTATGTTCCATGCAAATATAATGTTTAAGTTTTTTTTTATTAATTAGTAATTCAGTGTGGTTAAACTTTCAGCAAACTCAATCAAATAAATAAAGTTTATGAACGATTTGCCGTGGTTTGATTGTGAAACCACACCTTCAATATTATGCTGTTGGTTTTCATGAATAAAAAACGTTCTGAGTATAAAATAGTATACAGAGTGAACATTATACTGGTTGCCTGTTATGCAAATACATTACTATGCTACTAAACTATAATTACTTTCGAAATTATGCAATTCGTTTTTATTGTATTTGTTTTTATACCAAATCATAAGTTCTGCATATCAAAATTATGCAATTCAAATTATGAAAAATGAAATTTCGCAAATTGTTATTATTAAAAACATTACACACCCCTGAGACAAGTGCATTGACATCGCGCCGCACGTCGCGCGTAGTGGCTCATTCACGCGAATTTTAAGGATGCGAAAAATCCTTAAAGTTCTATATTTATATCGTAGTTATACATACTAGTCTTCAATGCTAAAGTCGTGTTTATCATTTGTCGCTGTTCGCAATTAACGACAATACCAGCACTAAGTTATGAGACGTCTCGCGTAATGCGACGGAACAATGGATTTGTCGCGCTCCGGTCATGTATTCCGACTCGTTGGTAGAGAGCGGATAAGTCGAGTTCTTGCGAGAACCCGTATAACTGTCACTTTGAGAGGTATGTATAGCCAGAAGATATACCTACCGCAAAAAACGGAAATCAATAAGTCGTTATCTGCTTCCCTTTTACTCATATGTGATACAGTACTATGCAACTTTTGTCCCTTGTCTGTTAACCTTTTGAACGCCGAGAACACCTAAAGTCGTCGTTACTAGTCGTGTCTACAGCGCCAAGGACAACTATATGTTGTATGGCGGACGCTGACAAAGTAACCTTCACACTTTCGAGCAAGGTTTACTAATACCTCCCTTGAGCCCGGGTTTTTTGGCGTTTGAGTGATAATGGTGTTTAAGATATAAAGCGTACAAAGGGTTAATAAAACTATAATTGATTGTGACAATTTATAAAACAAAAATATACTAACACTGGTTTATACGAGTGCGCGATTCAAAGTTACCTAAGAAAAGTGACGCGCTCTGGGCCGTGACTGCCACAAAACGATCGTCCACAGAAGGCCCGCTTTGGGACCTTAAGGTACATTTCCGAAATTAATACAATCCCGGAGACAGAGCCCACCGTTCCATTACTTAACTGTGTATATATGGAGATCCCAAGAGTATTACCCTTGTATAGTCGCCGAATACTTCGTAACATTAAAACCAAGGCTTGGAAACCGGTTGAATTCCCAAACCGGTTGATTTAAAAGTGCTTGTTGCTAGGCCTATTTGAATAAAGAATATGTTGACTTTGACTTTAAAACCGTTATCATAAATTTGGCGCAAAACCTTTTAATTTCGGTTCCGCTCGAAAAACCGTTATTTTTAAAACCGGTTTTCGTGATAAGAGTTCTTGTCAAATTAACCTGTTTAGATCAATAAAAACCGGTTTCTTCCTATGTCGCGGAGTCCATGTTTACGTGGCACACCACCAGGCTGACCCGCCGTGGCGTCGGTTTTCGAACAAACCGGTTAATTAAAGTTACAATAAAGTACTTAAAACGTTCGCGTTCTTACGAAAGTTCGGAGTAAAACCAAAATAAATCGGTATTTACCGCTATTTTGTTTTAACTTTCGGGCGTGCCGATTTTAACTAGGTAAGGAGCAAACAAATCGATGTCATACTGTTTTTATCTATTCTGTAGGAACTATATCAAATGAATAACCGACACTAATCTCAAGCCGTCCTGGTACTGGAGAATAATTGAATAATTCATTTACACGGCTCGGTTCGTCAGGGCATAGGGTGTTTCATTGACCCGTGACGATTGGGGTCATTTGTAACATCAGGAACAATTACAATGAGATGTATTTAAAAATATCGTTTGTCAGATAATTTTCGTTTCGGACGTTCTCGATGTTAAAAAAAACACATTTATTCTAGTAAAAAACCCTGCTTTACAATTTTTTTTTCTTCTGCCAAACTGCAAAAAAGTTTGTTGGCAGAGGACAGTGCCAGCTTTGCCAGCAGTGCGCTTTGGACAGTTTCTTGGAGTTGGTTTGTTAGGAATTACCCGAATACACCTTGATCCCATTTTGACTTAACCCGTGTTCAATTATTTATAGAATTGTTCTTCTAAATATTCATTGTAAATTTACATGTAAATGTATTGTTAATGGAGCAATAAAGAATATTTACTTAGTAACTTACACATCAAAAGGGACCTTATGGCGGTCGGCGCTCACGCCGTTATTAGCGGCGCGCCAATACTAATGCGGCACTACGCGTCGTAAGCGCCGACCGCCATAAGGTCCCTTTTGATATGGACTGTCAGTTTAACAGGCGCGCCTACGATGGGTTTTTCCAAAATTAAAAACTTGACGTCTACATGGCCTATACTATAGTTTTAGAACTTAAACATGGCCACTCCATAATTTGTGAATTCTGAGAACCAGTATGAATTCAAGTCATAATGGTTATTGAGGAAAACGTGTGTAGGTATTGAATTAATAAAATCTGACATTAATTAGCTTAATACGTATAGGGAGCGTAGGGGGCAGCAAAGGAGATGTCAGATTTTTGGCGCGAGGTGTAAATGTGAAGTTTATGCTTCCAATGTAGCCCACAATATGGCAGAACCTACCACGCACAAGAAAACGTACGAGAGCGGCAGATGGCAGCACTTTTTGGCGCAATGTACATGTTTATGCATCCGACTCAGGCCACAAGACCCTCCAACGTGCACGGTCCATAATATGGAAATAAAATGGAAGAAATATAACAGTATGTTTAGGTACTTGACATAAAAAAAGAAGAAAAAAAAAAAACAAATTAAAAAAGCAGTAGATGTCTAAGATACTTCTATTTGATGAACAAACAGATGGTTATACTCAATCCCTACGCGTGTTTTTTTTTTCTATTGAGCCAACTTTAACTTTTTTATTTATTATGACCAACACAGACAGAAGGGTGAGGAACACAGAGCTTCGCGCCAAAACTCGTGTCGTCGATGTTGGGATGTAGACCGCCAGGCTAAAGTGGGACTGGACTGGACATGTCTGCCGGATGAATGATGACAGATGGGCCAAAATAGCCACTAGCTGGCATCCCCAGAGTAGTCGCGGCAGAGGCAGACCGAGAAAGAGATGGCGGGACGATTTGGATGCGTTTCAGCGGGATTGGCGGGATCTTGCTCAGCACAGGGAGGATTGGAAAGCGAGAGGGGAGGCCTTTACCCAGAAGAGGAACACACAAATCGGTTATAAAAAAAATTAAACCATTATTGTCGTGTTTTAGCGGACGGGAAGTTATTACTTACTGTATTGTTTTTTTTACTTTTATTAAACATATATCCACTAAGAAAAACGCTAACAGCCATTATAGCTTCGCGTCGTCCGACAAAATCGAAACTCATCCACGAATTGAACTTACTGCACCATAACAGTGTAGAAATGTGTGTGTATGCGTGTACCAAATAAGTTTTTTACTGTTGTATAAATAAGATCCATTCATGATAATCATGATACACGCAAGCCCAATGAGGATGTGTCAAATATTCACCGGGAAATATTAGATTGTAGCCGGATTCAATGTGGAAGATTGAATGAATTTGCACACGCAAATTCGATACACGAATGGGCTGATAAAGCCATGTAAATCCTAATACGCAGTCGAAAGGTTTTGATTTGCTTGATTAGCGCCAAAAAAACTTTCCTTTGCTCGTGATTTGATACCTAATCAGAAATAACAGATTTATTCAATATTTTGTGCTCCTATGTGTGAGTAAGTAGAGTCAGACCAAGCTAAGCTGGCAGCAATTTTGATGGCCCAGACCCTTCTGGGCTATCAAGATCGAGTTCGCGTGCCCCGGCACGTGTCATTTTAAACGTCAAACTTCTGTGAAATTATGACGTTTACTTAACACCTGCACCGTCTAGGCTATTAAAATAGCTGCCAATTTATTTTGGTTTAACACTTTATTTTACGAAACAACTATAGGTTACAGCAAATTTGAAAGTATATAGTAAGATCCCTAACTGTTTACCTAAAAAAGTTCCTAATATACCTTAAGTAATCATACATTATTACGCGTTATAATAGTGCAAGTCAACACCGATTCTTTTTATTTACATGAAGACTAACTAATGTTACTAATACTAAACAATAAAAATGAGTTGTTCAGGAAAATTACGAAAAAAATCGCCCAGGTCCATCTTCTGGGGGATCTCCCCACGCTGCGATTTCCAGTTATTTATTAGCTTCAGGTATAGTATATATCTGGGAGACCGAGCTTTGCTCGGAAAACATATAAAAACTCAAAAATGCGCGCTTTCCCAGAGATAAGATCGATTCCTCGCACCCGAAAACCCCCATAAAGCAAATTTCATCGAAATCGTTAGTCATTTCCGAGATCCCCAAAATATATAAATATACAAGAATTGCTGGTTTAAAGGTATAAAGTAGTAATTATGAATTAACCTATTAAAGAAGAACGGAAGTAATGAATGACAAAATAACGCCGAGTTCAGAAGTGGTATTCAATATTAAATTGTATTATCTTTTTATCTAAAATCAATCACAGAAACTACCAGTATGTCACTGAAAACAATCGTTTTCGATCACTATTAAATATGGATCTTATACTTATTGAGTATAAAGTTCAAAATGAGTTGGAGTATTCGTGGGATTCACAACTGATAGTTTATTGACATCTACAGATAAGTATATGAGTGTGGTTATCGAGAGATTCGAGAGTTATCACATCAATCTGTATTGTTACTGACCTAAATGTTGCGATGAGATTTTTTATACAAAGCTTAGAAATAAATTTCCACTTTTCCTTTATTTCTAAACTTTGTGGTGTTGTGTTGGCTTAATACAAAATTAATTGAGATTTTTCTAAGCTACGCGAGTATGCGCCCACTGTTGGGCATTCGCCTCCAAATCTCCTCCAAGCAGCCCGATATGCTGCTTCTCTCCTCCAGAGGGGGCCCGCAATCTTAACCTACCTAAGTAGAACATTATATCGTAAAATATAACTTTAGAAATGCTCCAATATTTTTAACGAGAGTTCATCAATGAAAAGCGTTTGGAAATCAGCAACAAAAAGCGTTTGAAAATCGATAAAATTAATTTGTATTTTTCGAAAAGTATTATCGCGTTGAGATTAACCAACTAATAAACTGAATTGCCAACTATTTGTTTCTATTTGTGTCATTGTCATTAATAACTAGATCTGGGCCATAAGTATCGAAATGAATCCAGTGTTTGCCACTAGCTGTTATTGGTTATTGCCCTACCCATTTCCATGGCAGTTATCTGAATCAATGGCGTCCGTAATCTACAGATTATGCTTAACCAAAGTGTTTGTTTGTTATTGTGCCGATTCTGCCCCTGTTACGTATATTATATCAGTATCCCCGATGGGAATTTCCATCAATAACATCAATTATTCCATTACGAACTTTCATTCCTCATTTTAAACCACATTGATCAATTTACCTATCTGTCTGTTGTAAATAAATAGTGTTCACGTAAATTACAACACGGGTATTGGATCTCCTGCATAAAATGATAATATGTATTATTTACATAGAAAATACCTTATAACAAAATTTACAAATTTTCTTGAATAGTAAATGGAGGCTTATGGCAGCCATTTTTGTTTTTCATCTAAATCGTAAATAAACATCATGAGTAAAAAACCAAGGAAAAAATATGTCGAAACTTCTGCGTTCTTTCTTCTGTTATTATTGTAGTTCAAGTTCACCTTAGCCTTGCTTACTCATTTGCGCATTATTTTAAGTCTCATAATTGGATAACTATCTTACGTCAAATTAGGTCCGGAAATACCACATATCAGGTGCGATGAGTGAAGATGATAATATATGTAAAGGAATTTCATACAGCCTTACACACCTAGGTCTGTAAGGCAACCTTCTTTTGTTTTTAAACATCAAATTATCGCACGTCTTGGCATTCAACTTTAAAAAACCTATAAGCAATATTCTGCCATTATGCTTTTTTTCTTTTTTGTGTTTGTTAAATATTATTTCAGGGTTTCAAAGGGGAACGAAAATTTGATTATTTTTGCGTTACGACGTACGGTTTAGGAGATACAGCCTTGTAAAGTTTTTTATTTTTTCAGTCATGCAGACATCTTTATAGGGCTGTATCTCCTAAACCATGCGTTTCCCTTAGGAGCCCGACGCACTGTATTCAGTGCACCTATCACATGAAACAATCATCATCATCACTATCGTATTTTTTTTATTATTATTTCATTGCGAGTTTGAGAAAAGCACTATACAAATCAGAAACGGGGTTGCCGGCCGCGTATCCCTATTCGACCTCGCTACGCTGGGCCGTCTATATCTACTTGGCCTGCAACCGTTCGTTTCTCGTCCTCTATAGTAATGTACTATTACTCAATCATATTAAAAGTGGTGCCGTACGGGGCGTATAGCAGGGATAATAGGTTAACGGTTTTACACTTGTACCAATAATGTACAACATACGAGAGAAAATATTTTCCAAGAGGTTTACGAGTGAATGGATTAGCAATGTTACTGAGCCGTGCTCGAAGATTTATCGTCCTGAGTTGCGTAACATGGTCCCAGAGCTTAATATAAAGTACCTGAATGACGGCGGTTGGAATTACTAACATAAATACCGAAGTAAGTTAAGTATACGAGTAAAGTAACCATTTCTTGTGGCATTTGAGAATAATGTACCTGTATAAATACAACACGAATATTATACAACACATCTTCATGAAACACACAATATACTATTCTAGGACTGCCCCACGAAGTAAGTTCCTATTTTCTTTTTCAAGAGTGCGTAATTAAGGTAAGGTAATACGGCATATTTCTTTGTTTTCAGGATTAATTTGCCAAATAGATTGGCGCCCGATATACCAAAAAACAAGTCATAAGATTAAACGGTTATGTTTGTATTAAGTAGGTAATGTTCGGAAAGATTTATTATAGACTAATACTGAGGCACGGTTTACCCAAGGGTTTACATTCACGAAACATGCTCCACACTTTTGATTTATTTCTTTTAGAAACACTTTTTTTCTGTTTCGGACTTTTCCCGGTTTCGTATTTATAAAAACCTAATTATTGCATTCTAAACAAAGGTATCTACTACTTAAATATGGTGAAATATGGTAAGAATTAATATAAAAGAATTATAAAATGTGTTATTATAACCAATATCCATTTTTGAATCACTTCATCATTTGTTTAGCTTGATTTTTACAATCAAACGTTCCAAAAATATATTTACACGACCTTATTGTCAGTACCATAGAGGCGTTTATAGTATTTTATACAATCGTGATATAATAGAGAGCTTTCCAGTTGAGTACCGTGTTTAGGCAACGAAGCTTGCTGAGTTGACAAAGTAAGGTACGAGATTGAAAAACTTGATTAGGTATTTCACTATTGTATACAATCTTTTTTCTACGAGTCATCTAAGTTAATGCTTTTTTTTTACAAAACCTAAATAATTAATGAAAATTGGTAAGTATCTCAGTAGACAAAAGACATAAACGCGCGAAGTTCGACGCCCGCCCGTCCCCCGTTTAGTCTTATCTATGGAAGCGCGGCGGCACGTGATTGGTCAATTTTTTAAATAATTGACTACAGCGTCTACAGCGTATCGAAAAGAACATTATACTTGAGTTGGGAGCCCATACATGAAAAGTACTCAATTATAGTTTGGTATACGAAATCTTAATTCAACCATTACAGTCGACGAGTAGATAAAATATATTTTTGGTACGTTGGCTTGTAAAAATGTTCGTGAACTCGACTGTACATTTATATGCTGGTAAAAATTCTCAAAAGCCATAAGAATAGGTAATTCGCAACTCGTGTCGATTATAACACTCTTCGGTCGTGTTTTAATTTATCACCACTCGTTGCGTTTTCCTCTTTCCGCACTTGTATCGTAAAATAACTACGAGCATTACTTCTTTACTTTAATTTGTATGATATTCCTTTAAATGTATTAAGAACGTCCAAGTTTCAAAATCCGAAAACTTATATTCTATTTTCCCCTGCATAATCGACAAGAGTCGTGTGCTGCCCTGGGGCTCCGAGGACGAACTTTTGACTTTACTTGCGAGTTCGGAGCTAGTTATCCTATAGTTTTATGCACACACGGCCCCAGACAATAAGTCTTTGTTGCTGACGATCTGGGGAAAAAGAAACATTTTTTAATTTTAGAGAGCTATTGAAGGGTAACATTTCATTGTACGTTCTAAACCAAACATTTATTCTTTTATATATCTACTTTTCGCTGCCTATTTAATAATCTGTACTCACATTTTCGTGGAATTTGTATAAGTAGGGCGCGTAGGTAAAAACGAGCTTTACAATTTCTAATTCGTTAGTTTAATTTTAACTTTTTGCACTTTGCCAACCTATATGACTTTGAAGAAACATTGGTTAGTCATATAGCTACCAGAATCTTTACTTACCTTAAAATTAATTAATTACTTTTGAATTAGCGTTTATCGCGGGCGTTCTCTTTCATGACGACACATCAAACAGACGATAAGGCATGACGGTTGTCGATTGCAAAATGGCAGTTCCAGCGTGACATCGCAAAAGTACCTAGTAGATATAACTACGTTACCCTCTGTCACGTTTTTGAATCAAATTGGAATATTTGGAACCCAGATCGACTTGGAATCGGCTTATAGCAAACACAACTTCAGTCCCTGTAAATGAGCAGTAATGTGTTGGCTTTTCGACGCGGTCTCAAGGGTGGGGAAGTTGAAACTTTCATCTCAGGGGCCGGCGAGTTTAGTTATAGTATAGTTGTGTTACCGTATCGGCAATCAATACACTAAACCCAGTTGTGAAACTGACTTGGTTATTGTTTACTTTATTGTTGACTTGTGAAACACTAGCACGCATCTAGCTAACGAATGGCTGTGGTTATTTTCTGTCCAATGTGACAATTTTAGCCCCTATTTTAATTATTTCCCCAGTGCAAAACATAAGAGAATAAGCTTTTGCTTTCTTAAGATTCGACTGAGTTTTTCAGATTCTTCTTTCCTTAGAGATCTTTTCAATTTGTTAGAGTCCCGGGTCTTTTTTAGAGACTTAACTCCTTTTCAAAGAACTATATTTTATTTACAAAAAAAACGCATTGTCTTTAGGTATACATAAACATGAGCCAGATGGTCGGACGATATTAGAAAGACGGCAGGGATAACCTGGTATAGAACCGCCGCATACAGAATAACATGGAAATCCATGAACGAGGCATTTGTGCAGCAGCAGAAGGATTCATATATGCTGAGAAGAAGAAGAAGAAGAAACATGAGATATGAGCACAAATCATATGATAACGCTTATTTATTTAACTGTTATTTAGATAAAACGTATAAATTTGTTAACGAAGTCTTTATTCGGAGGCTCGAGTCCTTTTGAGTTGCGCTTAGAAAAAGAGTCATTAAAGGACTTGGGTCACGTAAAATTGTTAAAATCAATCTTCAAATATATTTCTATAATATTTCAAATACGTCCAAGTTCTAAACCCCTTAAGTCTACCAATTAACTTTCCTTTTGTTTCCGCAAAACTAATAAGGGTGTTTCCAAAATTTATCGAAATTAAACCCCTAACCAAACACCGGTGTTTTGCCGAGATTGGCCGAGCTTAGTGAATAGATTACTGAATGGTAGAGGAAAGCCTTTTACAATGACGTACCTTGCCAGGATTCATTGTTTCCGAAGCTAGTATAATTAACCATTTTGAACTTGTTTTAAGACCAATCGTTATTGTAATTTTAGTAGGTCTGCAATCATTGATTATAACGTGACAATATAAAAAAAGTCAAAAACCATAAATATGAACGAGCTTGGAACTACGATTGTGGCGTTTATGGCGTTTAAAAAAGATCCTAAAGATTACAAAAAAGTAGTTCTATACCTTAAAAGACATGGAGATGCCAATAAGAATAAGTACGAGCGTAATGCACGTAAGAATTATAACAAAATGACATTATTTTGACATTGCCATGTAAGTTCCAACTGTTTTTCGAATGAAGGAAGAGATGAAGTCCTCGGGCGAGAGGAGGCATACTTACCAAAGTTGGTTATGTTGGTAGGGTGAGCCGGTATGCCATTGACATGTACTTATCGCAAGATTTAAGTCTAGCCCAAAGATAATTATTTAATATTTCCTTTATTTCTACTATCAAGAATAAGTAGTAGTAGGTAAGCAGCAGTTGTTAACTACTTAGTCATTTAATTAGGTACGTTTTTTTTTACAGTTAAGAGCGCAGAGGCGATGGGCGCACACATTCGGCGGCTGACGCGAGAGGCCGAGGCGAGGCTGCATGATGCTGCTGGGTGCTTCCCGGAGCGTGCCTGTCGGGACGATGCTTGCACAAGGTACATTCTTTTGAAAGATACGTGAGTACTCTACGTACGTACACATACAAATTGCTACGCCTCTCTGATGGATTGCACAGGTACCGTGTGCAATAAGCTGCGTAGTATAATGCCAGGCCGGACAAACTGAACATACAATCGTGTAAAGGCTAAGACTCCGTTGACCAATTCTAAGGTTGAACTCTAAGTAGGCTTTACACCTAAATGCGATAATACAAAAAAATGGCATTGTTTGCCATGGCATCGGACGAAATTAGATTCCAGAATATTGTTGAATCTTCTTCCTCGCGTTGTCCCGGCATTTTGTCACGACTCATGGCAGCCTGGGGTCCGCTTGGCAGCTAATCCCGAAAATTGGCGTAGGCACTAGTTTATAAAAGCTACTGTCATCTGACCTTCCAACCCAGAGGGTAAATTAGTCCTTATTGGGATTAGTCCGGTTTCCTCACGATGTTTTCCTTCACCAAAAAGCGACTGGTAAATATCAAATGATATTTCATACAAAAGTTCCGAAAAAACTCATTGAGCCGGGGTTTGAACCCGCGACCTCCGGATTGCAAGTCGCACGCTCTTACCGCTAAGCCACCAGCGCTCTGAAGAGATTAGTTCCCCTAATATTGTTTCATATACATAGATATGTTTTAAATTAGGACCATACCTACCTAAGTGGATAATTGACAGAGATAAAATGACTATCATTAACTCTAAATTAAAAATATTAAAAGGGTTATTAAATCTATCCTTTTCTGAACACTTTGCTGAAAAAAGGATGACAAAAGGATAGATCTAATAACGCACCAGCACGTGACACGTATACTGATCTTTCTGATCAACCTCCATTATCTCTATTTTATTTATAGGACCTAATCAACCTTCTTCATCTGTCAATTGTCTTGGAAACTTGAAGACGTCATGTGTCGGTATCGATTGTTACGTTACATTTCGTACGTCATATCTTCTTTAAACTTCATCTCTTTGTTACATACCTCGTTTCTTTGCTTTTGTCTTGTGTAAAAGCTTTGTAAAATTACACCAACACAATGGCGTTGTTAAAGTACCACCAGAGTATATGCATACATGGAGTAGTTCATCTTCAAGCAGAGGTATATTATGCGGTGCCCACTAGTAAGTAAAATCATGCCTAATTCGTTCTTGCGATCCGATACTGCAAAGGCACATCCATCAATAATTAATTATAAGCCGCTTCCGAAGAGAGAAACTTCTCGGAGTGCAACTTATGCGCACCGCACCAATATATTAGTACGTTGTTAGAGACCCCGAGTCTTGTAGAGACTTGAGTCCTTTTTAAGGAACTTTCATCTTGTTTACGAAAAAAGCCACACTCCATACAGTATCGCTTATTCTCTTTACTGCTACTATTACTTATTTAGATAAAAACTACAAAATTATTGACGGAGTCTTTATTCGGAGGCTAGAGTCCTTTTGAGTTGCGCTTTAATAGTATTTTATGCAACAGTTGTATAAGAAGGGTCAAAAAAGGCGAGTGGCGTGAGTTGCATACAATATTTTTCCTACGAGTCAACAAAAATAAATCTTACTTTAGGTAAACAAAGCAAAAGTATATAGCCAAGACGCGCGAACATACCTATTGTTACGCGCCCAGCTCGCCCCGGGCCGCGGCCGGCCGGTCAGCGACACCTCGTAACTCATGAGGCCCTGGTACTTGCTACTTGCTAAATTAAATTTTTGGACAATTTTTTCTCAATTTTGGCCACCGTAGCCTACGGAGACTAACAAGCAACGCTAAGCGGTCTTCGTAGTCTATGGGGGTTGCTATATTACGGGTGTCACATGCGTGTTTCTGACTTATGAAGTAATTATTTTTACTATGCAACCAAATGAATATTTTGTAAGTTGGCAGCAATGCACTTAGTTTAAAACTGTATTCGTTTTGGTTTTGTTAGGTTGGTAGCCATTAATCGCAGTAACGTTATAGCGATTAAAAGCACAAGAGCTTTTATGAGGAATAGACAATATAGACTTTTCTTGAAACCTTTTATGTATGTTCTTATATTCGTGATAATGAATGCATAAATGACAGATAACAGTAGAGGAGTAGGAAAAGACTCAATAAAGGACTCGACTCGGCACTTAAAAGATTCGGAAGTTTTTTAGCATAGAGTCTCGTTATAGAGTTGAGTGATTCAAATTTAGACTCAAAAGACTCGAGTTCCTATCAAACACTTGAATTACTTTATGGTTGTTAGGTACGCAGCAGCCATTGTATCTGAGTTGAATGTCGAACCTTCATTCTTATCGGGGATTGGTTAAGTACCTACTGTCATTGCCACTATTACTATGGTCCCTCTAATGAAAGTTTGGTAGAGGGGTTAGGTTACAAGTTGATCTTCAGACTAAAACTTAATAAAATATTCTGCAGAATGATGTTTAAGAAGTACCAACGGTCTCAGATATCGTGGTGTGGTGTAATATAGGTACATTAGGTATCGTAGAGGATATCACTACAATCGTGGCTTGACACTGCTAGACCTAACGTCCTAAACTATGTTCTAACGTAGATCGGAGATAGTAGGTAACGGATAATAGGCAAATAGGAAAAGTGCACACGTTAGTAAACTGTACTTTCGTTCACTCACGGTACGATTAATCGCTTCGATCAATTTGACGAGAATCGTGCACGATCAGTCGCTTCGAAATCGCTAACCATACACGGAGCAATTGGTCGTTACGATCGGTGCGCGATCGAGGGATGCAGATGCAGCGCTCATACACGGAGCAGTTGGTCATTACCAGCGAACGAAAAAAACATAGAAGACTAATCTCAAACAAAATATCAGCGTAAAAGTGGCCCCACTATTAAAACACGCAGTACTCATAACGGACCAATTGCAACTCGTCGATGTTGACGTCTTGTTTTCAACGACGAAACTGCGTTTGACCATGATTAGTCAATTTAAACCACCCAAACTACGATTGGTGTTTTATAAAATAAGGCGCTGTGATTGGCTGTAGCATTGACACTTGAAAATACATGACAATGGAAACCAACTCCACGTAGACGGTTTCATGCGATATAGAACGTTTTAAATGCTATATTTTGTATGATAATTTGTTATTTTATTTTAAAGAGTAAATATATATAGGCTTATTATTTGTTCGTTTGTCGCACGTGTTTAAAGGGAATTAAGCCTCCGAACCAATTAATACATTGTATCGTTCATGCAGAAATTCGTATTGAACACGTCGTCGTAGGAACAGTTTGTATGGGAATGGGAAAATATCATTATTGTTTTTACTATTTTCTTTGTGGGGCCTACTCCACATCAAAGTACGCAAACAAAACAGAGTCACAAAACCTTTTTCGGGTGGACCCACTCACGACAGCCGACAACATGGCGGCGCGCGGGCTGGCAACCGTTGCTAGACCGTCGGTAACGCGTGCGCCGCGCCGCCCGGCGCCCGCGTCTGTCATCAGTGTTACTTACGTCACGGAATCGATCGCTCGCACATCGTCAACCGTTTAATATCTGTCAGTAGGTACGTCAACGTCAGTTAAATCCTATCCGCGTACTTGACTAGTAGCTTATCGTGATACTAACCTATGGATTCACGGACTAATATAAATGGTATGGTGCATGAACCTAACTAGTGTTTCGGTGAACTGTATGTGCCTGTGCTAACCGCTTGTGTTTAATACTAACTTAAATAATAATAACTTTTTAACTGTATTTCGAACATTACACATTGTTTATTAAGTGCGTGCATTATTATTTACGATCCACGTAGGTTTAACACCCACACTTGCATTCTTTCCATATTTTTTCACCATTCAAACATTACATATTGTTTATTAAGTGCGTGCATTATTATTTACGATCCACGTAGGTTTAACACCCACACTTGCATTCTTTCCATATTTTTTCACCATTCAAACCGTCCCTGGACCTAGAAATATTGCAATACCAAAATTAGCCAAATCGGTCCAGCCTTCCGCGAATTTAACGAAAAGTTATAAATAGCAGCGAGATCTTTACTTTACTTAGTGAAAATGTACCTACACATAAAAAAGCGCCACCTACAACGACGATTCGTATTTACTATCACGAATTTAAATTGTCAAAATAACAACCTGAACAAATTTAAAATGAAAGTTTCTTAATATCAACGATTGTTTAAAATGCATAACATCATCCCCATATAAAGCCTGTTGTGATCAAGAGAAATCAAAATAATATGATCCTAGCTAAACTATACGTGAAAAGTAATCCCATATTGTTTCCAGTGTTTGTTGGAACTACTAGCACATCATTTATCCGCACAATAAGGCATATTTCTTTTATTAAAGATATAATTTTAATACTTCTTACTACGACTGTGACAACGGGCCGCCATTTGCGAACTAAATAGCTCCGCGGCACAAAGTTGACGCCCCGCCCGCTTCGGCACAATATGTGTGGGGTCATTTTGCAGAGCTAGTTCGTCATCTATGTTTATTATCAATCGCTGGTCATTACGATCGATGCTCGATCAAGGGATGCAGTGCATGCGTCAAAAATGACACAAAAATCAAATCGTTGATCGCAAAGAGCCATACAATGGCGATTTATCGTTGCGATATTCATGATTGCACAGGTTTGAATGAATCGTACCCTTTATGTGGCTATTTGAATATGCGCAATATATCCGTGTGCTGTATCGCGAGCAGTCCCCATAGGTCGCTAAGAAGGTAAGCGAAAGGTTTCTAAACCTCTCCTCTATCGTTTACTCTACTAATCTAAATGGCCGTAAATTCTAAATTAATTAGGCACCAAACTATTCATTTACACAAATTATTATCTTACATCCTGTCGACGTACGGAAAACTCTCTCCTAGTATATTTTAAGTAAATATTACTGTAAGAGGAGACAGGAAGGCAAATACAACTCAATTACAGAATTACTTCTAAACGGAATTCCTTTGAGGATGAATTAGGAACCGGAAACCATATTTACTACGCTCACACTACATTCTTAAATAGGTTTACACAACGTTTATAACACCTTTTGCCTGCTACTTCGTTGTTATAAAATTCGTTATCCTGGACCAAATCCAATTGTAGCCGGGACATTTTCGAGTGAGAGTAAAAAGTATCTTGTGTGTCAAATATTTTACCAGGTATAATTATGTTCGGTAACGCATCTTAAAGGGGCCCGCTAGATATCTGCCTGTCAGTTATTCGCGATTGTCAGCTCTTGCAAATAACTGACAGGCCTGGTTATCAGTGGGCCCCTTAACACGTGTATCATCCGCCTCGTGCGGCTTGTCAGCAAAAGACGCGCTGACCAATAATTTTCATAATCCCAAATTGTACTTTTCGGATACATAGCGACCGGGTGCATTCAATTAACATTAACATTTTAAACATAATTATCAACATTAATACAACAATTAACATTTTTAGATCAATAAACATTTTATCTTTTCTCTCTGTCAACTTTTAACAAGACATGATTGCCAACGTAAAAAGTTTACAAACAAAACATCCATTCCGTACATTGTATTGTATTAGGATACAAATTTCTATGCAGGGGTGGTACCTTTTCTCTGCAACTGACTGTACATACAAACTATCGTAGTAGGACTATTTCACCGTAATATTAAAAGTGACATGATCAGGTCCCACCTTCGAGTAGTTAAGGTTAACTCCTACTATTTAAATGTAGGAAACATTTTAAAATAGATTACCTACAGTTAGATTTGAACTATTCAAACACGAAGTCCCAGGAAGCATGACTCCGCTTGCCCCCGCGCTATATCTATATATCCAAATTTGCGCACCCATTGCTTGTTCAAACCATGGTTTTCATGTTCTAACTGTAAACTAACCTTAACCAAAACTTCCGCAGATTCCTGTGAACATAGTTTTAATCTCTCCTCTACTAATCGAATCGATCTAACTAAATTGTACACATAATGTAGGTACTCGGACAAATTTACACTTGGACAGTTTGATTGCGTAGCAATGCTGTCTTCCCAATACCAAAATGTCGTATTAGCCATACTGATTATACTCTGATACGTCGTTTTGGGTTGTCTCGGTAGAGAGGTCAATAGTTGATTTGGTTCGGTCAGTCGTTAACAGTGTTTGATAAGTTTAGACACGTTTTGGTTTTCAGTTGAAAAGGAACGACTGGAGCTGAACATTTCATTTAGCTGTATCGAATTAACCATAGTTTACTACAGTAGCTACATCGTACAACGTGGGCTCGAATAACCCGGCAGATTTTAAATGTGTATTCTTGACCGCATTTAGACTGAAATATCATGCAAAGTTTTTAAAAACGGAGTTTTTAGAGATAATGAATGTGAAAAATGGTTTCGTCAATAACTTAGTTACAAACGACTTTTTGGCTGCATCGCTGCCAATATGTGATTTGATTTAGACATAAGTACCTACTGACAGATATTAAAGTATTAATGGAAACTCGCAATTTTGTCTGCAAATAAAGAAATAACTTTTCTTTTTCGTTGTGATGTTTTTTCCGTCAAGATGTAAAAATAAACAACGTGTAGTATGCAGAAAAATATTTGTTAGCCGTACGTTCAATACGCAGTTCGTCCATTCGTCTACTACGCAGTTCGTCCATTTCGTGATTCGTCAATAAGCAGTTCGTCCATTTCGCGATTTGTCACTCCGCATTTCGTCCATTTCGCGATTCGTCACTAAGTCAGGAATGCGTAGTCAAAATCTGTCAGGTTACTCGAGCCCACGGTGTATATTCTATTTAGGTTTCCTTAGAGCACTTTTATCCGACGTGGATGCGTCCTTGATACAGCGATAGCAATGCTGGTCCAGCATACCTACCTACCCATTTTCTCCTAATCTACCGTTTAATAAAGCCGGACCATCCACAATGGTCACATCCACCCAGCATGTACAGCAATGATAAAGTGTGGTAATGTCATTATTAATATCAAATTTCTATGAATATACACACTTTATTCTGGTCAAATCGGTGAAAGGTCAGGCGGACGGACCATTCACCAATGAATAGTTACCGTCATGTCATGACAATGAATAAGCACAAGTCGAACAATAAAAAACCTTAGACCTTCGACTTAGTGTAAGGCCTGAGTTGGACGCTCGAGTTGGGCGTGCAGCGGGGCGGGGCGTGCGGCGTGCATGTGAAACAAATGCAAACGTATAGGAGCGGCCTTAGTTCACGCTGCTCACATCACTTGTGAGCCCGACGCCACGCTGCACGCCCCGCCGAACGCTCCGCTTCGAGCGTCCACTCAGGCCGTAAGGACTTAATGTAGATTCTGTTTCCAGGTCATCTGCGGGCAAGCAGGTGGACACAACAGGGTGCGCGGGCGGCGCGGGCTCTGAGAAAGACAAGCAGGCGCAACATTGGGAGCGGAGAGTGAGGACGCTCAAGTAAGCAAAAAAACGTATTTCAGGATGGCCCGAAAATACGTTGACGAAATATTTTTCTTACTTACACATCAACGTATTATATTCAAAAGATACGAAGCAGCTGAGCGCCTACATATGAAAATCAGAATTACAACAAGCTCCGCCATCTTGATCTTATTACCTACTTCATGGTCTGTTAAATGAAAAGCCATGTAAGATTGTCTGTGGTTTAACTTTTTTATTATATTCCAGACGTCTACTCCACGGATGGCAGGCTCTACGGGTGCCGGCGGCGCCAGCTCCTCCTGACTTGGAAGTGTGCGGTGCCCACTCTGTCTCGGTACGGCTGAGAGACCCCAGACTGACGCGAGAACAGCCTCCTATCACCAAATACAAAGGTAATACAATAATGTAGAAAATCTAGACGTCTGTTTAGACCACGGGTAGCAGACCAACCAACGAGCAACCCATCACCAAATACAAATGTCCACTGTACCTACAATAGACGCCTGGTCCACTGATGGCAGGTTCTATGGGTGCCTCCTGACCCAAGTCAGGACATTTCCGAAAGTGTGCAGCGCACACTCCGTCGTCGTCGCGGGTCACTAAAGTGACGTACGAATAGCCAGCATCTGCAAATACAAAGATAATTGCACAATATTCAGACGCCCAGTCCACGGATGGCAGGCCCTGTGTGTGTGTGCAAGTTCCCGACTTGGAAGGGTGCGGTGTGCACTCAGTCGCCGTATGGCTGAGATACCCCAGACCGTCGTGCGAGCAACCTCCCAACCACCAAAAGCAAAGATAGTTCAATAATATTATTTGGACGCCTAGTCTACTTAGGCTTACCCTTATGACCCCAATCTGGCTTGAGAGCACCCTCTCATACCAATATTCAGACGCCTATTCCACGGATGGCAGGCTCTGTTAGGCTACCTGACGTAGAGATTTACTAAAAATTTTCAATATTAATTTAATTATTTGCGTGAAAATATTTCCTCGACTTTCATAAAGTGTTTACTCAACAGCGACGTAAGCGGTGTTCACACCTAATTTTTTTGCATCAAGAGATAACCGATCTTTTAAATGTTACAGTGGAATGGTCATCCCGCGCCGACTTCTCCAACGTGTGCGGCACCCGCGAGGTCCCCTGCGCCGTGCACGGAGCCACACGGGTCCTGGCGGCGGGACTGACTCGCGGTCGGCGTTACTTCTTCCGCGCCGCCGCCGGAAACCTGCGCGGCTGGGGCGCGCCCGCCTGCTCTACTCCACGAAGCGTTGTGCCTAGCAGTAAGTTAGATAGAGACATAAATATAAGAATAGAGACGAGGGACACAGTATACACTTCACCGGTGCGGTGCCTGCTTTATTGCAAGAAGCGTGGTGCCTAGAAGTAGTGTTGGCCGAGACGTTAATGCAATTGACCATTTAGCATTACAAAAACCGTAAACTGTCACAGTCTGTTACGGTTTACGGTTCAATGTGTAATAGTTTATTGTCAATTGCAATTCATGTCCGGTCAACACTGCCTAGAAGTAAGTTAGATACAACCAAACAGATAAGAAGAGAGATAGACAACTTCCCAGGATTACTTCGCGCAGTCATGTCATATACCGACAGTGACTTATGGAAACATTAAGGGTCGGTCGTATCAAATCGTCTGTCATCATGCAGGTTACCACTAAAACGTTCGCTAAATTGTATGTTTCGTAAGTAGACCATTGCTGACACGTTAATGAAAATACGAAGAAGTTTTGAATTGCGCCTTAACTATAAAAAAGGATTAAGTGATTTTGAATCCATGATTGTCAATGCTGGGGTGAAGCGTTTGTCGCTACCCATATATACCTATTGGTAAAACTGAATTTATGATGGTCAGCGTACGTCAGCTTCTAGCAAATTCTCTCGAATATTTTTTCGTAGATCGTTCCTAATTCTAAGGCATAAAACGCACTCCGATTAATATCTTGCGGTTTCAGAACCGCAAAAAGTGAAACGTTCGGCATAACGCTTCAACTGTTGTTTACTCTGAGAGTACGTCTGAATGTCTGTCAAGTTAGACCAGTTTGACAGCACGGGCTTCCCTCGAATGCGGCTGACCCAACGTTCGGTATGCTTCATAAGCGCACGCACTTACAAGACTGATACCGCAAGAAATGAATCGAAGTGCGTTCTAAGCGATGTGAATTTGGTCGCATGTCAGGTTGGCGCGACGTGTCGACGCGCGCGGCGCGCGGGCCGGCGCTGGAGGCGCTGGAGGCGCTGGCGGCGGCGGCGGCCGGCGCGCGCGCGCGGCCCGGCGCCGCGCCGCCCCGCCTGCCGCGCAAGAAGACCGCCACCATCCGCCAGCTCTTCACGGCCGCCAGCAAGTTCCAAAAGAATCTTAGAAGGTACGACTTCCCGCCCTGGCCGCGTAGCCGACGTGCATATCGTTCACGCTCCGTGGCGAACGAAACGTAACTGTCACAGTCGCACTAATATGGAAGAGTGATAGAGAGAGATGGCTACGATACGCTACGGAGCGTGAACGATATGCACGTTGGCTACGCGGCCTGGTGTGTCCGACACCGTTTCCGGGAACAGCGTAGTATTATAAGAAACTGAAAAAGGATCCCTATATAGAGCGTTCGAAATGTCCTTGCCTCACTCAGACAGGGTACTCCTGGCATTAATAAGTGGCATTCGAGAAACAGAAGGATGATCTGATTTAATAATTAGTTATGGTAATGATCTTCTTTGCTTGAACTATGAACTTCTTTTTCTATTTTGCGGGTCCCCCTTTGTTTTTATTACAAGATCAGCCAGCAAGTTCCAAAAGAATCTTAGAAGGTACGACTTCACGCACTAGTGTGTCGGACACCGTTTCCGGGAACAGCGTAGTATTATAAGAAACTGAGAAAGGATCCCTATACAGAGCGTTCGAAATGTCCTTGCCTCACTCGGACAGGGTACTCCTAGCATAATTGGTACCTATAATAAGTGGCATTCGAGGAACAGACGGATGCCGATTCTGATTTATTAATTTGTTATGGTAATGATCTTCTTTGCTTTAACTATGAGCTTCTTTTTCTATTTTGCGGGTCCCCCTTTGTTTTCATTACAAGATCATTTGTTTAAGAAGCGCTGGTGGCCTAGCGGTAACTTGATCTCCGGAGATCGCGGGTTCAAACCCCGGCCCGTACAAATGAGTTTTTTTTATTTGATATTTACCAGTCGCTTTCAGTCAAGGAAAACATCGTGAGGAAACCAATAAGGCCTAGTTTACCGTCTGGGTTGGAATGGAAGGTCAGATGGCAGTCGCTTTCGAAAAGACTAGTGTCTACACCAATTCTTGGGATTAGTTGCCAAGGGAACCCCAGGCTCCCATGAACCGTGGCAAAATGCCGGGACAACGCGAGGAGGACAATGATGGCAAGATCATCTGTTTCCGGATTATTTAAATAGCCTATATGTCCAAGCGACCCGCCCTCTCACAATTCTAGCCCAACAAATCTCTAAATAAAGTTCATCTACCATTCCAGGGGCGTCTATTTGGCATGTATTCTGTACCACGAAGACAAGGTGCTAGTGACTAGCGAAGAGTTCCTACCGGTGATTGAGGTCGACGAGACCTATCCTACGTGTATCTACACAGACTTCCACTGGCTTATGAAGGTATGTCTGAAATTCTCAATCATCATCATCCCAATCATAGAAGGAGGGGGAGGGGGGATATTTAGATAGGTATCATAATGCTATAGATAGCATTTTGAAAAACTGTGTTATGTAGCATTTTGATTTGAACTTGTGTTCCAAGGAAAACATAACTAGGTAAATTGAGACTTCCTCACCCTTCACGTACGAACGAAACCGCGACTTCGTCATAAACGAACGATTTGTATAAGACGTTATTGCTGAAGAATAATTTGTACCTATAGCCAAGATTAAGAATAAAGTTATACCTAGTTGTAGACTTGTAGTAACCGACGTAGTATAAAAAAAAACTACTGGAGCGTCCAAAGAGCAAACCCCACCAATGCCAAAAATAGTTTTTCTGCCCTCCGGGCGGAAAGCGTCAATTTTGCTCCCGCTGCACTAAACGAAGTTGCCGCTTTTCGCATCCGTCGAGCAGAAAAATAGTATAGGCACCACGGGAGGAAACGTAGGACATTCCATCCCCCACCTATTCGGAATCTACTGTTTCATTTGTTTGTGATTCATTTTCCGTTAAGGATTTGTAGTCGTTTTAATCAAGTCGAAACTTCTTTTTATAGTGTTCCGCATTTTGGGGAAACAGTAATAGCGATCAGATATATTTCCCCTTTGGAAGTATTCTTTTCTATCTCTAGTAATTTCTTTTCAAAATGAGTGATGATAATGTGAAATACTTCACGTTCATGTTCTTATATTTTCAGGTGTCATGTGCATGGGACGACGTGAAGGCACTTCGCTCCGACATGGAGAAGCACACGTCGTCGTCTATCCACTTCCGACTGAAGCTGCTTACTGCGTGTGCGCAGATGCAGTCCGCACTCTGCATTCAGGATCTAGGTAAACATTACCCCCTTATTCATAACTCTGTAAAATTTTCTCTCTTTCTAACAAATACATATGTTAAAATGATGAATAGGGACTTAGGTACCAAAAAATCTAAACATTACTACTCCGTATTTCGATTTTCTCCTTCTGAGGATTGTTCTTTACTTACCTCCGTCGTCCCTTAAAAATTAATGCTCAAGCCAGTAAATCCTTTCATTCCCTGTCTTGACAATAATGTACTGACTGTAAAATTCTGACTATATTTGTTTATTTGACAGGTCAATTATACCACAAACCGCTGCGAGACTCGCACGGCACCGTGGTGCTGTCCTGCGTGAACAGCGTGAAGTCCGCCAAGTCCGTGTCCGCCCTGAACTCTCGCTGGGCGCCGGTGTCCAGGCTGCGGCGGCGAGTGCTGAGCGAGGACAACACTATTGGAGAGCTCCTAATGGCATCTGTGCATGAACAGATTGCGTACCATCAGGTAACTATGCTGAACTGGTCAAAAAAGGAACAGAGTCCGTATCCGCCTTCAACTATTGGGCATCAGTTTCTAGTCTTCGATGACGTCTGTTAAGCGAGAGCTCTTTTGGAGAGCTAATAGTATGTGCGTGAACAGATCGCGTATCTTCAGGTAACTATACCCGTGAACAACTTTAAGTCCGTCAAGTCCGTCTCCGCCCTGAACTCTCGCAGGGTTTCGGTATTCAGACTTCGAGTGCACTTGGACAACACTTGGCGATCTAGTGATTTATATGAGCAGATCGTGTACTATCAGATAATAATGCTAAGCGGGTTAACAAAGGACTTGGTCATATCCATGTCTGACTTGAACTCCTCTGCTGGCCCGGTATCTATGCTTCAAGTGACTGCTGCTCACGCGGGACACCAGTGCTACATAGTCTATGTTGCGGTTTAAGCGAGGATAATAAGAATAAATATAGGAGTTTAAGAATATTGAGCTAGTGTAAAGCGAATTCGATTGAGTCGTTTATCTATCTCGTGGCCTCATTAAATTATTTATCAGCAGATGAGAAGTAGGAATATCAAGCGTCGCAGTGTTAATCAATAATCTATTATCCATCAATGGAGTTGCAATAAGGGTCACATTCTCTACCAGATATAATGATGTTATGAACTAGATGATCTAATTGCGTCTTAGATGTAGTGTTGATGTCGCTTTTTTTTTTTATGGAGGATAGGTAGGCGTTTGACCACGATCACACCTGATGGTAAGTGATGGTGCTGTTTTTGTTTTAAGATGCATCCAGATCCAGATTTGGCAAATGCGTCATGAGCGCGCCATTTGCGAATAGCTTCGCAGTGACTCTCAAACTAGCTCTTTCACTGATTCCTTTGTAGAGAGGCAATATAGAGTACTCTCTCCGGGCGGGTGTTATGCCTGGGGACCGAAGTCCACTGAGAGTTGGTTAGAAGTTGTATATATAGCAACTGACATTCGAAACTCCGTAAGCGCGATGCAGCGCTCTATATAACTACATTCTAGCTTGCTCACGCCATCTGTTAGGATATTGTGGCACGACGTCGACAGTGACAGCGGAGAGGGCACAATCCGATGCACACGTCACACGTTGTTAACATATCACGTAATGTTTGCCAGGTGTCGCGGGTGCAGCTGCCGCGAGGCCTGTACCTGGGCTACCTGAAGCTGCAGTCGTCGGTGGAGGTGGTGCGCATCGTGGCGCCCGCGCGCACGCCCAACGTGCCGCCGCACACGCGCGTGCGCGACAACCCGCACGTGTCCGCGTGAGTACTGTCCACATGTCGGCGGCACCGTCCGCCGCCCGAGGCTGTACCTGGGCTACCTGAAGCTGCAGTCGTCGGTGGAGGTGGTGCGCATCGTGGCGCCCGCGCGCACGCCCAACGTGCCGCCGCACACGCGCGTGCGCGACAACCCGCACGTGTCCGCGTGAGTACTGTCCACATGTCGGCGGCACCGTCCGCCGCCCGAGGCTGTACCTGGGCTACCTGAAGCTGCAGTCGTCGGTGGAGGTGGTGCGCATCGTGGCGCCCGCGCGCACGCCCAACGTGCCGCCGCACACGCGCGTGCGCGACAACCCGCACGTGTCCGCGTGAGTACTGTCCACATGTCGGCGGCACCGTCCGCCGCCCGAGGCTGTACCTGGGCTACCTGAAGCTGCAGTCGTCGGTGGAGGTGGTGCGCATCGTGGCGCCCGCGCGCACGCCCAACGTGCCGCCGCACACGCGCGTGCGCGACAACCCGCACGTGTCCGCGTGAGTACTGTCCACATGTCGGCGGCACCGTCCGCCGCCCGAGGCTGTACCTGGGCTACCTGAAGCTGCAGTCGTCGGTGGAGGTGGTGCGCATCGTGGCGCCCGCGCGCACGCCCAACGTGCCGCCGCACACGCGCGTGCGCGACAACCCGCACGTGTCCGCGTGAGTACTGTCCACATGTCGGCGGCACCGTCCGCCGCCCGAGGCTGTACCTGGGCTACCTGAAGCTGCAGTCGTCGGTGGAGGTGGTGCGCATCGTGGCGCCCGCGCGCACGCCCAACGTGCCGCCGCACACGCGCGTGCGCGACAACCCGCACGTGTCCGCGTGAGTACTGTCCACATGTCGGCGGCACCGTCCGCCGCCCGAGGCTGTACCTGGGCTACCTGAAGCTGCAGTCGTCGGTGGAGGTGGTGCGCATCGTGGCGCCCGCGCGCACGCCCAACGTGCCGCCGCACACGCGCGTGCGCGACAACCCGCACGTGTCCGCGTGAGTACTGTCCACATGTCGGCGGCACCGTCCGCCGCCCGAGGCTGTACCTGGGCTACCTGAAGCTGCAGTCGTCGGTGGAGGTGGTGCGCATCGTGGCGCCCGCGCGCACGCCCAACGTGCCGCCGCACACGCGCGTGCGCGACAACCCGCACGTGTCCGCGTGAGTACTGTCCACATGTCGGCGGCACCGTCCGCCGCCCGAGGCTGTACCTGGGCTACCTGAAGCTGCAGTCGTCGGTGGAGGTGGTGCGCATCGTGGCGCCCGCGCGCACGCCCAACGTGCCGCCGCACACGCGCGTGCGCGACAACCCGCACGTGTCCGCGTGAGTACTGTCCACATGTCGGCGGCACCGTCCGCCGCCCGAGGCTGTACCTGGGCTACCTGAAGCTGCAGTCGTCGGTGGAGGTGGTGCGCATCGTGGCGCCCGCGCGCACGCCCAACGTGCCGCCGCACACGCGCGTGCGCGACAACCCGCACGTGTCCGCGTGAGTACTGTCCACATGTCGGCGGCACCGTCCGCCGCCCGAGGCTGTACCTGGGCTACCTGAAGCTGCAGTCGTCGGTGGAGGTGGTGCGCATCGTGGCGCCCGCGCGCACGCCCAACGTGCCGCCGCACACGCGCGTGCGCGACAACCCGCACGTGTCCGCGTGAGTACTGTCCACATGTCGGCGGCACCGTCCGCCGCCCGAGGCTGTACCTGGGCTACCTGAAGCTGCAGTCGTCGGTGGAGGTGGTGCGCATCGTGGCGCCCGCGCGCACGCCCAACGTGCCGCCGCACACGCGCGTGCGCGACAACCCGCACGTGTCCGCGTGAGTACTGTCCACATGTCGGCGGCACCGTCCGCCGCCCGAGGCTGTACCTGGGCTACCTGAAGCTGCAGTCGTCGGTGGAGGTGGTGCGCATCGTGGCGCCCGCGCGCACGCCCAACGTGCCGCCGCACACGCGCGTGCGCGACAACCCGCACGTGTCCGCGTGAGTACTGTCCACATGTCGGCGGCACCGTCCGCCGCCCGAGGCTGTACCTGGGCTACCTGAAGCTGCAGTCGTCGGTGGAGGTGGTGCGCATCGTGGCGCCCGCGCGCACGCCCAACGTGCCGCCGCACACGCGCGTGCGCGACAACCCGCACGTGTCCGCGTGAGTACTGTCCACATGTCGGCGGCACCGTCCGCCGCCCGAGGCTGTACCTGGGCTACCTGAAGCTGCAGTCGTCGGTGGAGGTGGTGCGCATCGTGGCGCCCGCGCGCACGCCCAACGTGCCGCCGCACACGCGCGTGCGCGACAACCCGCACGTGTCCGCGTGAGTACTGTCCACATGTCGGCGGCACCGTCCGCCGCCCGAGGCTGTACCTGGGCTACCTGAAGCTGCAGTCGTCGGTGGAGGTGGTGCGCATCGTGGCGCCCGCGCGCACGCCCAACGTGCCGCCGCACACGCGCGTGCGCGACAACCCGCACGTGTCCGCGTGAGTACTGTCCACATGTCGGCGGCACCGTCCGCCGCCCGAGGCTGTACCTGGGCTACCTGAAGCTGCAGTCGTCGGTGGAGGTGGTGCGCATCGTGGCGCCCGCGCGCACGCCCAACGTGCCGCCGCACACGCGCGTGCGCGACAACCCGCACGTGTCCGCGTGAGTACTGTCCACATGTCGGCGGCACCGTCCGCCGCCCGAGGCTGTACCTGGGCTACCTGAAGCTGCAGTCGTCGGTGGGGGTGGTGCGCATTCTAATTCCCTGGCTTCTCCCGCCTCTTAACTGAAAAACACCCTTGCAGCATAGTAATTAATAACGTTTCTGTTAGTGAAAGTATTTTTTTATCGCTCAGTTGCTCTAGGTATATTAAATTTTGTTTTTGCTTACAGTGAGGAATGGGACTTCCTAAAAACACAAGCGGGCAACCCTTCATCCGAGGACCTGCAAGCGATCCCCGCTCTCGTAGCCATGGGCAGCCAGGAGAGGCCTTCCGAATCTCAAGAGATGTTTCTGGACCAGATCGCGTCCGCCTCCCGTCGGCTGTTCAAGGAAATGGACATTTCCATAGAAACTGCTATCACCCACCGAATCTACGACCTTGAGGTCATAGAACTAAATAGCGATGTCAGTTTCATCATGCTATGTCCTCCGGCAGAACAAGCATGCTCGGTACCCGGCCAAAAAGAAATATTGCTTCAGAAAGGCGATTTACTCAGCTTACCGATACAAGCATTTGAGATGATACATCTTCAGACGTATCACACTAACATGTTAAACAAATACTCTAAACTTAGCTGCGTTTTGGAGCTAGACGTCGCTTTAGCCGCCCATTCACATCGAGAAGCTTTCTCTAGCACAGAGCTTCAAACGGCCAAAGAGCGGCTGACCAAGCTAGAGGAACTCCAAAATAATTTAAACACTATATGGAAAGCTGAAAGATGGCTCATGGATCTGATCGGTTTCGCTAGAGACAAAGACAAAGCTGCCCCTAGCTCCGGCATATTGCTCAAATACGTCATAGAAAGAATGCCCTCGCAATCCAGCGTCGACGGTTCCGACGCGGAAAATAACGAAAACATCATGAAGGTTGACTTCCTACAAATACCATCAAGGGATGGCAAGATTAATAAAACTTCCCCCGGGAGAGGCTCCTGGCCCGGTCCGGCTGGCAACGGAAATCACGCAAATCTACATCCAGAGTTCAGCAAATCAGAACAACAACTAAGTCTCGCCCCTCGACAAACTTCCGTCTCCACTCTGAACCTCAGCACTTCGCAATATCTCAACGCTGAATCAAACTTCTCTAGAAAAGGTAGCGCGGATTCTCAGTACACGCAATCAAGCGTGAGTAACAATTTCATGAGCAGCAATTCACAATTCGACGTTAAATCCCCAAGCTCACATAGTACCAGCAGCAATCGACTGCCTCCTTCTCGAAGCGAAGACACCCTCGTGTTACAAGAAAATGAGCCTAAACCCAGACCGAACAGTATTAACGCGAGCATGTCTACAACTTCCAGCCCCCTACTCACAGTAAAAGGCTACTACCCTGGAAGCATGATCAGCGTAAGAGCTAAAGGTATCGCCTCTGAATCCGCTCAGAGCTTATCAAGCGACTCCGAAAGCCAGAGCTGCCCTATAACAACAGCAATTCCTTTAAAAGTCCGTCCTCAACTAAAAAATAGAGCTCAACACGTGATCGCGTCTAAAAGCATGACTAACGTGAAGTCCACCGATGTTGAATTTACGGATACCGGGCAGGATATGTTCCCTAATAAGTCTGGGTCGTGTGTGAAGCGACAGACGTTGCTGGAGGCTCAGGAGGAGGAGTATCACAATAAGGTTCCCAAGACTGACGAGAGCAGGAGCGGCGACGAGGAGCGGCCGCCGGACCAGCCGGGGATACTGCAGGTCAGTTATTTCACTTTTAAATCAAACGCACAAAAATTACACCTGTCATTTTCAAGACTATTTAGTGAATATCGCCTTGCATTTGTTTTGTATAGGGAGTATTACTGCAAAGTCCTGCCGCCAGAGAGCAGCACTATCACATCACACACCATAGAGTAACTTATACATACTATACCTTAAAATAAATAATAATAATTCAGCCTATATACGTCCCACTGCTGGGCACAGGCCTCCTCTCATGTGCAAGAGGGCTCGGGCTATAGTCCCCACGCTAGCCCAATTCGGATTGGGGACTTCACATACACCTTTGAATTTCTTCGCAGATACCTTAAAACAGTTTTTTGAGTGATTTTCACTATAACATTGATGCATAAAGGCGGTTTTTTTACAGCGAAACTCGTAAAATCTAAAATTAGGCCTATTTATTGCTTGAATATGCAAGAGTGATAGAGAGGCAGATAACGAGATTTTGATTTTTGTGTTCCGTGGTAGGCCCTCAGTATCTGGTAGGGGCGCCCGGCCCCTAAGACGAGTTTTGCGTAATATCCCATACTAGACCATGAAGTTTCACATGTATTTTCTCATAGTCTCCGCATAGGGAAATAAGAAGTAAGCATAGAGTGCTCACTCCATACTGGTGTATTTTGATACCAAAACGTTTATTTTGTTAAACCGATTTAACGGGAACTTATTTATATTTTCAACTCCTTCTGCTTGTAATATTAGTTGTAAATTGTTGAGAAATACAATGTCGTCGGTCGCGACACCCGGGACATCTAGTGTCAAGTAGCGATACTGATAATTCCGCTACTCGATGCTGTTGCCATCGATACTCGATGCTGTGAGCCATCTCGACTACGAAAATAATAAGCGTTTTTGGTGCCAAAACCGATGTATAGAGTAAGCACTCTATGCTTACTTCTTATTTCACTATCGTCTCTGTCAGCTCTATTATGTTCAAATCTGGTTCTATTCACCATTTCCCATTGTTGCAGGTATTTGCCGCGTACGAGACCGGTCTGGCGGCCGGCACGTCGCTGAAGCTGCACGTGACGCCGCGCACGTCCGCTAGGGAGGTCATCGACCTGGTGGTGAAGCAGCTCAACATGGCCGCCGTGCTCAAGGGCAAGCCCGGCCCCGTGTACGGCCCCGACAAGCTGCACGACTTCTGTCTCGTGGCCGTCATCGGAGCCCGGGAGAGGTGCCTCCGGGACGACTTCAGACCGTTGCAACTCCAAAACCCGTGGAGAAAAGGCAGACTGTACGTCCGGCTCAAGCATGATGTGCTAGCGGCGCTCCAACATTCTGCCAAGCAGCCGGCGTTCATTTAAAAACATTGTTTGTTTTAAAAAGTGTGTCTATGGACTTTTATATTTTTAAATAAATAATTTCATAGTCTTAAGTTGATTTCTGGTGCCAATTATTTTTGTTGATGCTTTAATACGATAGGTAAATAAAAGTTGTGAGTACTTTAGTGTGTTTACAGAATTTATGGTGCTTCTCACTGTAACGGGATATAACCGCTCTTTCTATCAAACTTTCCGCACCTAGTTCTAGACAGGCGTAGTTTTGTCGCTTTCCGAAATATAGTTGGGCCGGCCGTGTCATTAGAAATTGGCCGAGAGAAGGATACCTTCAAACATCACACAAATGAAAGGGAGAATATATTTTTTCTAGTGATACGAATAGCTGGCCAAATTATAGCTTACAGATTTAGATCGATTTCAATCTCTTGTCGTTCTCTTAACAAATCTAATTATTTAGGACTTAAGGTACAATAGTGTGTGATTCTGTGACTTCAATCTAGTTAGGGTAGTGATGTGTGCTCATTATTTTGGAATTCACACTATAAATACCCTATTGATAAATGTCAAAATTGTGATGAACGTATCATAAATTACTTATTTTCAAACAACACTAAAGTTACAATTCATAACATAACCCTACATCTAAACACCAAAGGAATGTTTGGAACTATCAGCTAACTTCTGACTAGTCCAAAGAAAGAGTTTAAATAGTCGGAAGTTAGTTAAATTATATTCAGAATTAGGAAGAGTAAAATGACAGCAGTATAAACATTCATTTTGTGGACAAGATTTCATGTAAAAAAAAAATACTTAAACCGAAAGTTTACTAAATTAAATTATTGAAAAATTTATATCTACACCATTAGGGCTAATAAGATAGTCGGTTCTTTATCATTTGTCACCATGCCTGTCACGTTCTAACAAGTATTTAAGTGCGAAAGTGACGGAAAAATGGAACTATGCTGTAGGGAGTACCATCATTATAACTATGAATCCATACCTCAAATTGCTCTTTTTAATTCTGAATATAAATATAACTATACATCGAAGTGCCTGGTTAATTTGAAAAACATAGAAGTCATATCACGTAGGAAAACAGGGTGAAGAATATATATTTTGTGACACAAACTCCTAAATCACAGTAAGTAAAATATCGAAAACTAATTTACTAAATCGAAATTTAAAACTACTTCAAGGTCTTGTAATATGAATCTAGATTTTTTAAAGACGCTCAGCTTGTTTATCGGTTGTTAAATTATTATAATCTATTTTTTATTAATTTGGAAGTTTTTATGTGAATAATATTTACTTCCACTAACTTTTAAAAATAAAACGTCTTTTTTATTTCTGAGAATGAATGATAGTGCGATATTTAAGGGATATTACGTGGATGCCTGTACGTCAATATTTGTAAAGATATTTATTTTATATTTTTAATCGTTTTATCTTGTCTGCTGTACGTAGACACAACTTCTAGTTCTTTTCGAACTTAGTAACAAATGCAATTTTGGATAATGGTTTAGGTTTTTTTTGTGGATACCAAAAAATGCAAATCGATATGTAGGTAATAACTATCAATTTATGATTTTAATACTTGTAACCCATGCTAATACTTCAAAAATATCTGATTAAAAATCAGGCAAGATATCGTACTAAAATGATTTGAAAATATGTAGGCTAATTCACCCATAGATCTCTACCGAAGTATTCTTTAACTATTAATTTTATATAGCCATATGTTTTATTTTCATAGCAATTTGTAGAACTATAATGGAATAAATACTCAAAATAAATTAGTACCTACCTAAGTAGGTACGTTTTGTTTCTATGGGAAATGTATATTTTTGTAGTTAGCCATTGTGTACAATACTAAATGTGTAATGAAAGATTGTGAAATAGATATAATATAAATAAATTAAATATTATCAATGATTCGAGCCATACTTAGAGAGGGATTGCAATTGTTGTAACTACGAAGCCTAACTTAAATGTCTTATGAAAATATAATAGATTTATTTTAGATTATTATATTCACCCGTCTGTCGCGGTATGTGTACACTTGAGATCGAAAGTCCTTTACCAGATTTAAACCGTGACGTCGTTGACGTCTGTTTATTTTACTTCTTAATTCCCTACCTAAATGAAGGAAGAAAAGCTTGTTATTCATTAATATTGTTTTTTTTTTTGGAAGAACCGCAGTTCTACCCTGAAAGGGCTGAAAGTGCCGCATGCACTCGGTTTATATTAAACATATTTTTTTAATTCTTTCAAGCCTCTGCGACATGTTTTGCGGTGCGCCCAGCTATACAGTGAGCTGCGAAATTGTATGGAAAAATTATTAATGAATTCATTGATAAAGTCGCCCTGCACTTTTGCGGCTGTGGCTGCAAGTTTCCATTAAATGACAAATGTACGACTTCTAGAGCGAAACGCGCCGCTCCATGTGAAACAGTCCGCTTATCCATAAATATTGCTTTCCCTCAGAGAAGAGTCCTTATGCTTAATTTGCATAAGTATGGACTTTTCTCTGATATAAAGATTATAAAGCACAAATGTGCAATCACGCGTAGAGAACGATCGATATAATCTTTGGTTATCAAACATGTCATAACCGTTTATTTTGCCTGGTTGTTGAAATTTTTTGTTGCCCCCGGACCCCCCGGTGGATATAATTCATCTTATTTAAGATAATATTTGTGATTAAACTACGTAAAATACTGATAAAGAACTTTTTAAGGTCCTGAGTGTACGTTAGAACTTAGACAAGTTGGAATTTAACGTGATGCACAAAAATAAATGTAATTCAAATCTTTTCTTGCGTTTTTATTTTCTATTAACCTAAGTATTCGGTCAGGCATAGTGGCCATATACGGCATCTACTTATCTACTACATTAACATTATACGGGTGATCAGTGCTTTAAAGTGTTGCTTGGTACTAGCACAAGTAGCCAGCACTCATTTATACTTAAACTTCAACATTTATTCAGCAAATAGGCAACAAGGGCACTTTTACACGTCAACACTGAATTTACATACAAGCACAAAAAGCACATCAACAATTTTAAAATACAATTAACTGAAAGAATAAAGTATTGTTATTACTTAGAAATGTATAAAGTCTCTTAATATCGAATTACAAAATAAAACTAATAATCATATAAAAAAAAACAGAAACATACAAAAAATATCGATTATATTCTTAGGTCAAGCTTTATTAGATTATGACGTTTAAATAACACTTGCACCGCCTGGGCTAACAAAATGCTGCCTTAGCTTGATCTAACTCTATCTGATCCAGTTACTTGCACTATGTGCAATCATTAAGGAACAACAAAAATGGGAGTCTTTGAATCTGATTCAGAAATTTTAGAATACTACACTACACCTACACGTTTTGGAACGTTCTACATGTAAACGTCACCAAAATCGTTTGACAGCTGACAGCGTCATATTTGTTTTTGACGTATCTTTTGTCGCTATCTTCACTTCAGTCCAATCATTTTTCAATAAACGGGACTGACTAAATTTGTCGGGTCCAGTCAAATTACTTTATCAGTAAGCCCGCTATATAATACCTTAATCTCCGACAAAACACTTTAGTCGTAAAAGGATCAAGACAAGACAAAATGAGTTTGGTAGCTAACACCGGGTGAGTAAAATAATGGAAAACAATCCGTATTGACGTTGGCGTTCTACTTTCTTCTAATCGTTTAAATTTTAGGAAACTAGCGGGACGTACGCTGTTTATAACGGGTGCTTCCCGTGGTATTGGCAAGGCCATCGCCCTCAAGGCAGCTAAGGATGGTGCTAATGTGGTGGTCGCGGCGAAAACGGCCGAGCCGCATCCCAAGCTACCAGGCACTATTTACACCGCTGCAGAAGAAAGTAAGACCATAAACACCATTCCTTAGTTTTAAATTGCTTAAAAAGAGGCCTGCTGCATAGGGGTGATGAAAAAATGATCATAAAGCAGATTTTGTTAAAAGTTTATTTTTCTGTTACTTTGGACTTTGCACTGTAACTGTATAGGGCGCGTTGATACTTCGCCAAGTAATATTTTATAGAAGTTTATTTATGTTTTTGTGAATATGTGGATTCATTTTTTGTTGTTAGTATCAGAATTTTTGTGATTATAAAATATGAGTACTCATAATAAGTTAATGTATAATGTTTTGAGCTACCTATCATAATATAGTAATGTCTAGTAACAGCAACTAAACTTTTGGCTTACGCTGGTGGAATGGAAAAAGTTCAGCTGATATTAGAACTACTTAAAAAAAAAATATATCTTAGGTATAATTGGTCTTATAATAAATTTAATAATGTAATAGAAAAAGGATTTTATGATCACATCATTAAGACTATTAATAATTTTTATGTTCTCGTAGTTGAGGCCATAGGCGGTAAGGCCCTGCCATGCATTGTGGACGTCAGGGACGAGAAAGCTGTGCAAAAGGCGATAGATGAGGCTGTTAAAAAGGTAACTAAACTATAATATCTTCATTAACTGTGCAGATAAAAATTAAATCTAAGACATTGAACCACTATGAAGGTGGTCTTTATTTAAAACCCTCAAAAATGTGCTAAATATTAAAAAAATATATGCATGGAAGGTGGATGAATAGCTGTGTTGTTCTTTTGAATCTTTACTGTTTACTATGGGAAGAATTCATGAATGAAAATGCTTCTCGTACGAAACAAAACATTCTTGAGAGTGGCTGACCATGATTATGTTCTGACTGATTTTCTCTTTCCACATTTGAAAGAAATGGTTGCATAACAGTAACATTAGATTTTTTAAATTACTTAATTAGTCAACGCTCAATGTAGGATCAGCAACGCGCATGTAACTCTTCTAGAGTTGCAAGTGTACATAGGCTATGGAGACTCCTTACCATCAGGGGGCCGTATGCTTGTTTGCCATCGACATAGTATATAAAAATTTAGTTTGGCCAAGTTTTTTTTTAGGGAATTCTTGAAATTATTGCTACTTATTAAGTACAATAACTTGGACTTTAGACTTATTTCTGCTATAGCATAGATATATGTATGGTGATTACTTATAATAGCACACTAAGTACATTATAATTAAGGTAGATGTCAGCTGAGCTGCCCTTTTGTCAACCATTATTATACAATCAAGGACATGGCTCACAACTATTTTTTTATTTATATCTAATTTTATATCAGGTTGATGTTTGTTGTCGTTTTTTGTTTTGTTGAACAAACAAACAATCTTTACAGACTCGCTAAAACAAAAAAACCGGACAAGTGCGAGTCGGACTCGCCCACCGAGGTTTCCGCCCTTTTTAGTAATTGTTGTTATAGCGGCAACAGAAATACATCATCTGTGAAAATTTCAACTGTCTAGGTTCACTATCACGGTTCATGAGATACAGCCTGGTGACAGACGGACGGACGGATGGACGAACAGCGGAGTCTTAGTAATAGGACCCGTTTTACCCTTTGGGTACGGAACCCTAAAAAGGGTATTGTATTTTATACAAGATACTAAATACTGAGCTTACCATGTTATTAGCAGATTCTAAATTCAAATCATTGGTCATAGCAAAAACGTAAGCTAATTACGCGAGCATATATCATCGTGCGATTATATCATATATGTTTGGCAATGATAACATCCTGTAAATTATGCAGGCTGAATAACTTGATGAGGAACATTACTTATGATGTGTTTCAGTTTTCCTGTATACAACGCACACACACAATCAAATAAGATAAATTAATTTTAATAAATCAAATTTCTGTATTATAGTCCGTTTTTTTTTAGCATTGGAAAGAAAGGTAAGCTATTTAGACGTGTTTTTTTATTAAAACTAACTCGAAAATAAGTCACGGCAAATATGTCTTTTCTTAATCATATACGATCTTTTACATTCTTTAAAAAAAAGTCATGTCAAGATTGTTTACCTTTTTTATAATGCTAAAAAATGAACTATAATGTTCATAATAGATACACGTGTAAATTATAAGATGTAGGTATTATGTTTTTATGTCCTGCCAAGTTTAAGGTACTTAAGTTTTTGTTTATTTTGGATAATTTGTATGAAAAGCTCAGGATCATGACAAATGGTGTACTCGAAGTGAGATCTCTCAGCCTCTCAGCATAGAACAACCAAAGAGCAAAAACGATGATGATAAGTGTTAATTTTTCGAAGATTAAGGAGCCACAATCGCCGATCAATAGAGCCGCTGGTGTCGATCCCAGTAAATAAGTCATTTTATAAGCAATATATGAAATGTTCTGTTTCAGTTCAATGGTATCGACATTCTGATCAACAATGCATCTGCCATCTCGCTCACGGACACACCCAACACAGACATGAAGAGATACGACCTCATGCACTCCATTAACACCAGGGGCACGTTTTTGGCGTAAGTTTTTTTCATGTTTAGATTGTATTATAGACTGTACCGCAATTTGGCACATATAAACTTACAAGATAAGGTGAGAATCTTTAAAACATTATTTTATAACATATTAGATAGAGCAGATAAAGGGTGGTTTTAGTATCGCAATGACCAATTGTATGAGTTAACTGACGACTGTCCGAGCTTTACTCTGAAACACTCCCTGAACTTGATACATATTGGTCAGTCCAGATCACTGCGCACTGGACGGTCAGTACGACACTAAAACCAGCCTGCATAGTGTAACGTCGTACGGACAAACTGACAGCATTAATAATTGATACCCTAAGGGTCTAGGTAGTTTAAAAACACTAGGGGTCTAGTCATTAACACTAGGTCTAGTCACAGGGCATCACAAGCTCAATGAAGTCGAGGCCCTTTGAATGCCAAGAATTTAAATGCGTTATGAATGGCCATACCAACGTAATCTTATGGCGCACCGTAAAGGTGGGTAACATAGGCCCTTACGAGACTTTTTGGGATTAATTCAGTGCAGGGTATGTTATTGAATTAAAACTATGCCATATTGTCATCTGCTTGGTAATTTCTAAGCATCCACGTTTTTATATGATTTATTAGACCTTTCTACATGAGGTTTTCATGCGGGCCAAAGTTATCTTCTGTTGGGTTAAAATAAGCCGACTTTACGGTACGCTGTGTTTATATTTGCTACCTTGTCCATCTCGTGAGTGTTTGAATGTGTCAATATATACATATAACATCAAAAGACAATGTATATTTCCAGGTCGAAGCTCTGCTTGCCGCACCTCAAAAACAGTAACCACGCGCACATCCTCAACCTGTCGCCGCCGCTCAACATGAACCCCTTCTGGTGAGACTACTGATGTGCAAGAAAACTTTCCAAAAAGTTGGAAATGTTCTCGGAAATATCAGGAAAATTTCACAGCAAACAAAGGAAACGTTCATTTTGAAAATGAAAAATTTCGATCCAAATACAGAAAATCTGAGTTTCTTAAAATTTTCCACGTGGAAATATCCCAATTTTGTAAGCTTTCCGACGGAACACCAGTAATTTACATCCGTAAACGAGTAAAAAAAGCTTACCTATATATCTAAGCTAGCTTTTTAGTCTTAAAAAACGAACCTCTTCAATGTCGGTCAAAATAGAGTCATCCGATCCGCGTCATAATTAAAACTAATTGATTTATATCGATTATGTTTTCGTCTGAGCATATCTACTCTTTATTAAAGTCGCGATCAAAAATGATTTTTTTCACTCGACGTAGAGTCGTGATGTAATTTTTAATAATGGCCTTATCTCTGAATTTAGGTTTTAATCTAGAAAACTTTATACAATATTTTAGTCTCTATATATAATCGGGGACTATTACAATAAAATATAAACCGTTAAAATCCTTTTGGTTTCTCTGAAGCAACCTGTGTAATAAAAAAATGCATAATTACATATATGTTGTTATTTTACTTATGTAATGAGTGTGCAAAGGTTAACACGTGACTTGTGATTATCTTAGATGTTGTTTTACATTAAAAACCAAGAAGTCTGAGTAATATATACCTATACAGTAACCTTGAAATAAATAAATACCTAAGTTTAACATTATTATTTTATTGATTGACTGATTATTATTTTACCAGTTGGTAGGTAGATTAGAGAGCATGCATGAAGACGGCAGCAACCGCCTATAGGGACCGTGCGCGTTGGAGGGTCTGCCATCTTGTGGCCTGAATCGGAACCAAAAACATGTACATTTACACGTCAAGTGTTTTCTTGTGCATAGTAGGTTCTGCCATCTTGTGGGCTACATCGGAACAATAAACATCACATTTACGCCTCGCGCCAAAAATCTGACGGCTCCTGTGCTGCCTCCTACAGTTCATGCACGCTCCCTATTCATTGGCGCGAAGCATTATGTCAAGTTTCCATGTTTAGATTGAAGCCACTAGATGGCAGACCATACAATGCGAAATAGAGCCAGCGTAAAGAGTAGGCGGCAGCACCTGCTTAGAAGCGTGAATTGTTTTCGCTTTCGATTCAGGTCACTAGATGGCAGACCCTCCACGCACGGTCTCTATGTACGCATCTACCTGTGTTTTTATCTCGACTATGCGCGCAACGATAACCGTTATAGAAATTCCTGAGATGTGACTTATTTTTCTTAAGACAGCACAAATAAAAAAAAATTAAAATTTCGCGCGATATTTACTGGTTTAATCCGTCTAATCCTAGATATGTCAAAAACCAGGGGATCTTAAGTTTTCATACATTTAGTATGAAATCGCGTCTGCGTTTCGTGTCCGTGGGACTTATAGGTAACTTTTCTGCCGACTCGATATCACGTCCGCGGCACTCATGAGGTAAAATGTTGCATTTCTGTTATAATATATATTTTTCATCACACTTGCTCGAAAAAGATCTTATTTCATGCAGGTGTGATGAAGGACAAAGGCCTATTTTGTTCCCGCGGGAGTTATGGATTGTGAAAATAAAGCTATAACTCCCTAAAGAGTTATAGCTTTTTTTTTTTAATTATGCCACTTATTAATACAAACCAAGTACCATAAATGAGTTTTACTTTTGAAATACTGACGTTTATAATTTAATATTTTTGTTTATGTTTAAAATTATTTAATTTGATTAATTTAACAACTGTTTAAAATATTTTGTGATGAAAAACATTGTGTGTAATTGTCCAACGAGGAGGGTAAGAATATTGCAAACCACTCTCGTATCCATAATTTCACTTACCCCCCTCGTTGCACAATGTACTATAAATGTTGGCATTGTTTCGCAGGTTCGCAACGCACGTAGCGTACACGATGGCCAAGTACGGCATGTCGATGTGTGTGCTGGGCATGAGCCACGAGTTCAAGCCGTTCAACATCGGCGTCAATGCGCTCTGGCCTATGACTGGTTAGTACACTTCGATCGTTACATTTTATTGGCTACTTGCAAGACAGCAGGACCACCAGGAGAGTCGTCATTGGCTGCGACATCACATTTTTTACAGTATCTTTTGTGTCAACTGTAAATTTATTTACTCAAACGGTACATGCTTTAAAACACAATTTATAAGTGCCAGTACATTGTCTGGTCACTCATTAAAACTTGATTTAAAATCCTTTAAAGGTCATACGGGTGTCAGAAATTAATCAAAATTGAACCAGCGTAAAGTGTAGGCGGCAGCACCTGCTTAGAAGCGTAGAAATTTGCAATAAAGTTTAAAATCATAGCTTATATAAGCTTAAGACTTAAATTCAACACGCTCATTTGTAAGTAAGTAAATATTCTTTATTGCACCAACAATTATACATTTTACATACATTTAAAACTACAAATACATTTTAAAGGAAAATAGAACCAGGTAACAACAGGGGGTCTTATCGCTAAAAAGCGATCTCTTCCAGACAACCTTTAGGTAGCAGGAAATTTAGAACTCATACAAAAGTCAACAGGTAGTGCAAGGAGCTAAATATGGAGACTATTAAACACAAACACACATACTACTTATATAAGTATTAAAACAATACCCAATACATACATATTTACACTTACACATATACAATATATAAAATGGCAACTTATGGTAGAGATACAAAGTATAGTTTCAGCTGATTTTTGAAAATGGGGAGAGATTTAGCTAATCTTAATTCTACTGGCAAAGCATTCCACAACCGAACAGCGCGGAAGGTAAAAGAGCTATTATAAAATTTTATTTTTATTTGTGTTAGTTATAAGCATTTTTCATAAAGGGTGACCTACCTACCAAGCGTGTTAATAGAACATTGTATTAAATTTGTTTTAACAAACTATGCTATTATATCCCCTGGCTGACGTCTGGCCTGAATAATAGCAAAAAATAGTTTATACCTGGTTCTTAGAAATAAGTACTATTTTTATTTGGTCGCAGGCATCGCCACGGCCGCCATCGAGATGCTGACGGGCGACGTGTCGACGAGCCGCAAGCCTGAAATCGTTTCCGACGCCGCTTACTTCATGTTGTGCCAGTATGTACTTCCTATTATTTTCAACAATCAGCTCAACAGTTTCTTTTTCAGTACAGTTCGAACACGAGGTTCAGAGTGGAGCAAAATGCCACCATTTGCCACATCTCCCCACCTTATACACAGCGTATACTGGAACGTTTGTGGTCTTGGAGCTTTTCTAGGATTTTTTGTCTGTGAGCTTTAACTGCTTGTTAAAATACAAAAATAAGATTATTAAATGTAAATACCAGTATTTTTTCGTTCGCGAGGAAGCATGGATTGTAGTGTGTGTAAGGCCCCAATGGCAGGGTCGCCATGTAAGGTGTGGCGTCAATGATATAACGGTTGGTGTCTAAATAAAATAACGTGATATACTACAGCTACGTACGTGTGGGAGTGAGACATCGTAAACACACTACAGGATCATCGATTTAAAAAAAATAAGCAGTTAATTCAAGGCAAGCTTAAGAATTGTATAATGTGATTGGCAACCTGAACAGAAAATCGATGATCAATGTTTCCCCAATGTAGCCCCAGTTTATAAGTACTTATTTTTGGTACAGGGATCCGAAGACCTACACAGGCAACTTTGCCATCGACGAAGATGTTGTAAAGAAGGCAGGAGTCACAGATCTCACCCCGTATGCTTGCGATCCTAGTAAGTTATCATATTGGTCGTATACCGTAAGGTCGGGTTACTTTAATCCAATAGAGTATAACTTTGGCCCACATGAGAGCCACATATGGAAAGGTAAAAAATAAATGAAAACTTGGACAGTCGGTTAAAACCGTTTAGTTTGGTAGTTAATCCCAATGGCCAAAAGTACCCTCCAGGGATAAAGGAATCCGGCCTTACGGCTTTTTTTGTACGAATTTGAGTAATACTAAGATATAAAATAGTCATAAATAAAATAATATGACGACCGGTCTGGCCTAGTGGGTAGTTACCCTGCCTATGAAGCCGATGGTCCTGGGTTCGAATCCCGGTAAGGGCATTTATTTGTGTGATGAACGCAGATATTTGTTCCTGCGTCATGGGTGTGGTCCATGTATATAAGTATGTATTTATCTATATCCGTGTGTATATCGTCGCTTAGTACCCATGGTACAAGCTTTGCCTAGTTTGGGACTAGGTCGATCTATGGATTGTCCCCAAATATTTATATTAATTTTAATTTTACGATTTTCGAATATCGATGTCGCTGTAGATACAGTTCCATCTATCATATTGCTTCGTTAACTTAAGTTTAACACAATTTCTGACAAACTACAATTTTTAATCGTAAATATCAAATAAATGTAACTTAAATTCGTACGAAGATACGTCTAAACTACTAGCAGGAAACTTATGGCTCAGTTTCATTGGTTGATAACTCGGTCGTTATAAAGAGTGGGGGTACTCCCCGCAGGCGGTATAACGACTAGTGAAACTCATAAGTCCGATAGTTCGGTCGATATACAGCATGTGGGTGACTCCCCGCAGGCGGTAAGGTGGTACAACTACTAGTGAAACTCATAATGGCATGTATTTTGGAAATGGGGCCCTCAATGAAAACAGTTCCCAGAATGCGGGTCCTATGGCAAGCTTTATAGAAATCTCCCGCACCCCGCATGCGGAGCCTATCGATCAATTAAACTGAGTCATTAGCATCAAACTATTGCATGTTATAAATTAAACGCACAAAAAATTGATGCAGAGTGCCTAAGTGTACATTTACATTGGTTTCAATAAGTAAAATTGGATATCATGATATATAACAAGGTTTTATCATTATATCTTTGAAATTGAAATTACTTTCATGCTTTCAAAAACTGGTTATCATAGACATTTGGGTATTCATTTATTTAGTATGGCCTTATAATGAATAACTGTTTTCAAATTTCAATGAAGTGGTAAAAATCTGTTGTCGCGATTTGAATGTAGATTGTCATATTTCTTGGTTTCATTATGTACCTACAAAACGTGTAGATAGATAAGCCGGTAGTTATATTTGAGTTCAATAGTGAACGCAAAATAGGTTATTTTATTAGTTCACTTTTACGTAGACCCCATTATCACTTACCATCAGGTGAGATCGTGGTCAAACGCCTGCCTATCGTTATATAAAAAAAAACTTTTACAGTACATATGGGGCTACTTTATAGCACTAGTGCGAGAAGTAGCATATTACGTTACCGTGTCGAACATTTAAAGGGCCATATGTACTGTAAAACGTTGTACGATACATGTGCGAATAGGTAATTCGCAACTCGTGTCGATTTAAAACACTCCCTTCGGTCGTGTTTTAATTTATCGCCACTCGTTTCGAATTTCCTATTTTTCGCACTTGTATCGTAATGTACTATTATGTGCCCTTAGCACCGATGGAGTATAAAAGACAAATCACCATACACGGGTGTTTCTGACAGAATCAGGTACAGAAACTTTCTGTACTAATTTAGTTCGGGAGCGCGACCACTTATTGAATTAAAATTACCTGCAAAGATAAAGATAGTTTATTTTTCAAGTAGGCATATTACAATGCGCTTATGAACGTCAAATAAAGCTACGCCGGCTCTAACCCTACACCTCTGACCTGAGAAGATTTAAATCCCTCCTAAATTGTAGGAGAATATCCCAATATGGGACCGGCAAGAAACTCTGCGGGATACATCTTTGCAAAACATTACATCTTATAACTAACATGCCTGAAAAAAAATCAATTCAAATGAATAAATAATTGAAAAAAAAAACCTAAAATAACATTCAGTAGGTACTTTTCTATAGATAAGTTGAGCTCTAGGGGCAAACATGGGTTGTAGTAGTATAAAATGATTTAGATGCAACATGAAACTCAGTAGTGCTGCTAAGTAGGAATTAGTGAAACTACACCTGTGTGTGGTGACTGCGAGTCTTCCTTCGTAACGCGGTATGTGGCCCTTACTAATCGATTCTCTTTAATCGCGTTTCTTACTTTCCATCTTAGCTAACCATTTTAGTAATTTTGCCCATATTAAAAGTTAGTAATTTTGCCCATATTAAAAGTAATTAATTTTGACCCCAGAGAACGCCAATAACCTCCTGCTGGACGGGTTCATAGACTCCCCGCTGGCCATGAAACAGCACTCGGTCGTGACTGCCTCCGTCAGGCGGTACCATACCTCCGCCGTGCGATTTGAGAAGGTTGGTGCCCCTGTCTTTACTATACTATCCGCGAACCAAACTGACGGCCGGGTTGATAAACTTCTCATTCGCACTTTCGCGGTCGTAGGTATAGTGAGAGAGACAGTGAATTAGTGACATGACCCCGGTCATCATCAGTTTGGTTGGCGGATAGTATAGGTGTGTTTACATCGGGTCGAATACGCCTGGATACCCTAGAGAGAACGCTAATAATGTTGGGTAGGTTCATAGACTCCCCGCTGGCCATGAAACAGCACTCTGTCATGACTGCCTCCGCCAGGCGGTACCATACTTCGTCGTGCGATTTGAGAAGGTTGGTGCCGCTGTCTTGTTTGGTTGGTCATCAGTTTGGTTTGCGGATAGTATAGGCGTGTTTAAACGATGTCGAATGCTTCACGTGTGGTACCGCCTGCATACACTTGAGAGAACGCCAATAATGTTGGATAGATTCATAGACTCCCCGCTGGCCATAAAACAGCACTCGATCGTGACTGCCTCCGCCAGGCGGTACCATACCTCCGCCGTGTGATTTTAGAAGGTTGGTGCCACTCGTCTTATTTGGTTGGTCATCAGTTTGGTTTGCAGATAGTATAGGCGTGTTTACACCTTGTCAATTTTACGTGCGATACCGCCTGCATACACTTGAGAGAACGCCAATAACTGCTGGACGGGTTCATAGACTCCCCGCTGGCCATGAACCGCCGCGCGATATGAAAAGGTTTATCGAATTTTATAAACTATATAAGTCTTGAGTTACTCAAATTACAAACAGCGAAGGTTCCATAAACCCCCTAGGGATTATTAATACGTAATTAGTTACATTGTCAAACTTGTAGGGTTTCTTATCGTGTTGGGCATTTATAATAACCGCTTATAAGTGGGTATGCATCACTAACAATTTACAAAGGCAGTCATAATATTTTGCGGATTAAGTAAATATTGCAGAGAAAAAAGCGTGAGGCCGTATGTAGGAAATCGAATATCTTTAGTTATTTTATTATACATAAGAATCATCTGCGCACAATATTAATTTTACCTTCATTATTTATTAACACTCATAGGTATATTCCCATTGGTCACCGCCGGACACAGATGGGAATAGGTGCATTCATATGAATCATTCCCATTTGTTTCCGCCTCATGTATGACAGCGGTCTCGTGAAGCGGGAACAAGTAGGAATAACCCCACTCATGGACTAAGCACTCATATATGGCTTAAAAATTCTTTGTGAAGCAAAATGGGCATGAAATGTTTGATAGTAAAAAATACACAATAGGCCAATAAAAAGACCACTAGAATATGAAAAAATATTTTTCACAATTTTTATAACTATATAAATGTTACTGTGTCTAAGTTATGGAAATCTGCTACAAATAAGCAGAATAATTGTTTGTGTTCGTCCCGTATTTGTCAAAAAAAAAAACACAATTTTGAAATTGGACCGTCTATTTGTTTACAGGTAACATAGATAATCTGTTACCCGATTTCTTTTTGGACGTGCCCGGCTCACCTTCTGCGCAGGCCGCGAAAAAGGTGTGATTATCTTACAAAATATTAATTTATTATGTTAATAAAATGCATGCTTAAAATTATTTACTTCAACTCCTACCCTTACCTTACCTTTTCAACTGAAACCTGCATATGGCCTCACCGCTGCTGTTGGCGGGAATATCATATTACTATATATTTAAGAATATATATTAGATGTAGAAACTTGCCGGTCCGCGACCCCACGACAAACAAAAAAAGCGATGACTCGATGTCGTGAAAGCAGATAGGAGCGTTAAACAGGATAAAAAAAAAAGCGCTGGTGGCGTAGCGGTAAGAGCGTGCAACTTGCAATCTGGAGGTCACGGGTTCAAACTCCGGCTCGTACCAATGAGTTTTTAGGAACTTATGCACAAAATATCATTTGATATTTACGAGTCGCTTTTCGGTGAAGGAAAACATCGTGAGGAAACCTGACTAACCCCAATAAGGCCTAGTTTACCCTCTGGGCTCCCATGAGCCGTGGCAAAATGCCGGGACAACGTGAGGAGGAAGAAGAAGATGGTTCATTTGTTATCTGCAATACAGAATTCAATTGAAAGGCCGTGATAACGCTAGGTAGAAGAAGATTAGATGTAGAAACTAATCCGACGGCGCTAATGCTTTGTGCCGATTCTGGGCCGTTCGCTGCATCTGACAATGTATGTTGCCTGATGGCAATCCCATAGTTATACTTGGTCAAGCAAATCTTGTCAGTCGCAAAAGGCGGCAAAGAAAAATCGCGGGTTAGCAATGTTTAATCTGTTGAATGTGGATAGAGAATGACAGCCATCATGTTTGTTTACATTCTGAATCGTTGCTATTTCAAGAGAAATTTCTGCCAATATATTAAATAAGCTGGTTCATGAACTTAAGCAAAGTCAAGGTACCTATACTATAATATAACATACAATCACGCTCGTTGATCGTAAATATTTGTAAAATTTAAGGTTATGATAATTACATGTTTTGGTTCAATGTACTGTACATTGCTGTTTTTCTTAGCGCAATACCAACGCATTACTGCTTTTTTTGCCCTACTTCACTTTGCTGTACATTGTTACTGACATACTTTGCTTGACAGACTATAGTTAACATATGAAGGTGCATCTACATCGCAGTTAACAATTTTGGATCAACACCGCAAGAAAGTAAGAAGTAACTAGTATTGCTCCACAAAAGTTAACTGCGGTGTGGATGCACTTTTAGATGAACGACCCAGTGTAATTGCACCCTATGGACGTAGGTTACTAAAGTCTGCTATTTCCGTCAGTAGAAAAATGCCGGCGCGCAGAATTAGTGCTCATAGAAATTTGGAATTTCGCGCCTTTTTCTACTGACAAAGTTGTTTGACCAGTTATACATACTAGAGTCGGGCTAACGAAAGTAAAACATACAAAATATATCATATAAACACACGAGTGGCGAGGATCCTTGTTTCATATACGGGATGCCCAATAAATCGAGCTCCTTTACGATAATGTGTTAGAATTCAAATTATACGGTCGCCTCGTCGTAGATACATACATTTTGATACTTGTCAAGTTATCTACATACACAGGTACAATAAATAATAGCGAGGTAGAATAGATTCAACTCTCGATACCCTATCTGTATGTACACAATGAATTTCATTCAACTTTTTTCTTAAACTGAGTTTAAAATCAATACGACATATTAAAATGAGGATGACCGAGACTAAAAATGTGTACTAATAATAATAACCGTTAACAATCCAGTATCAAAAAATGTATTGCCATGAATTATGATGTGACTTACAGAATATCGATAATGCTTAATTGCCTTCTCTGACATTGGCGACATCCCGATAAACGCTTAAACATTGGATAAACACATCATTGTGTCCAGGCATTTTTGTATGTCATTGCGTTTGCCAGGTATTTTATCTTAGCTATAAAACTTTATCTAACCTAATTTTACTAAAGAGTTGATTATAGTCGATACGCGATAAAACAAAACACACTGTTACTGCAATACATATTTAAGACATTTTGCGAGGCGTCTACTCTCTACATTATTGCATTATTATAGTTTTGCGTTCATTCGCTCGGTGTGGACACATCATAAGGCGAAGTGGAACAATATAAACCTTCTTATATTTACTACTAGGCAGGTAAGCGTGTTTCATTTTGTGGGCAGTGATCGATAATCTCGTTTCCTTTCCTTGAGAACTTTTTGTGCATTTGTTTCATTAGCTATTTAAGTTTATGTGGAGTTAAGGAATATTTGATTATGGTCTAAGGTATTCACTTTAATGAAAAATTTCAGCTGAAATTTTAAGAGGCCGTCAACACCCAATGTCCTTGAAATTGATGTTACTTAAAAAGTTTTTTAAGAAGGACTATTTGTTTTAGTCAAGTAAGAAAAATATATGTTCATATTAATTATATTTCAAAGACCGTGGTTGTACTCGATACACGATTGAACGAAATCGGCTCGATAGAAAATAATTGCAAAGATTGGTCTTAAAATCACAATTAAACGGTTTTATGTCATTATTGTTTTGACTTATGGGTCTGCAATTAAAATCACAATTTCAAAACATTTATATCTAAACCGTGGTCGAGTAATATATTACACTAATAATCCACTTTTTTTTTATTTAAATATTTTTCTTATTATTCCCTTGCCCAGGCCCAGTAATATGCGACAGTGCTATCTCATTTACTCCGATACAAATAGACAGTGTGCGCGCTTTAGGTATTGACAGCCTCTTAACGGTTCATTTAACTATGCTACCATAAAAATGAAATATTATTAATTATCATGTTTATAATTGTCGATGATCAACGTGGAGCAACTAATAAAACAATCCCAATAATATGTGATTGATTGATGAATCGATAGACCTATGAGAATAAGGGGTAAAGCATTTAGTTTCGCCGCTAGTTTAGACGGAGGTATTTTAAAATATCTAATCCGTAGTATTTTTGGGAGTTACAAGCTTTTATGTGGCGAATTTTCACACCTGATTCATAATTCTGGTAAATCTTTTTTTTTGACTATTCATGGTTACCATTATATATAGTTTGTGAGTTTTTAAATCTAACCTTTAATAACATGACGGTACGAGTCCAGGCAGGCATCTTCGTGAATGTCACGATCCAAGTTCAAAATAAAATATATGCAACATTAAACAGGTTCAATAAACGGAAAATTTTGACGTTAAAATACTTTGGTATGTGATAATTTTTTCAAAGAAGCATAGCAGAATTTTGATAGCAGTTTTTCTGGACCATCTACAGTGGCGTCAACTGGTGAGCACAAAAACGGAAGCCCTCATTGCTTGGAAACATGAACGACGTCAGTTTAATTGACTTTCTGTTTGTGTTGTAGGAGGGCAAGCCCGAAGGCCAGATCCCCACGTTGTTCGCAGCTATCGGCAAGAGCCTGTCACCTGACTTGGTCAAAAAGACGCAAGCCGTGTACCAGTTCAATGTCAAAGGTATGAATGAGTGGGTAAGATAGCTTTATTGAATTTCTACGTACCTGCACCAAAGAAGGACCGTCGTTATCTTTATTTTTTAGGGTTAAATATTGCAATCTAAATTAGACATATTTACTTCCTATTATCCGATTGAGCTGAATGAGACTTAACATACAAGGTGCCCACGAGGAACGAGATTTTAACTACGCATTTCTGAGACCAAAAAAGAAAAATATGTTATATGAGTTTAGGTCAATTTAAAAAAATGCGCCACAATAGTTATAAAAAAATAGTACTAGTAGTAGAAAAAAAAGTTTTTTTTTTGTATGTATTTGTACATAAAATGTAAACGCTATTTGTAAAACTAACTGCAAAAAGAATTACAAGTTTTTTTTTTACCTATTTTTTGCAAAGTGTTACTTGCCACTTTTTGACATCTATCAATAAGGATATTTGGACTACGTCCCATAGTGGCAACATCGCCACCAAAAACGTTCTGCACTAAGTAACAATAAAAAGATGTTTTTCTTTTGTAAGTGGCTTTAACTCTGAAATTAGGCGAATTCCAAAAAAAGATTATAGAACATTTTAGTCTTTAAATATAGTCAGGAATATACTGTTAAAATTTCTCTCAATGCTCACGGGCACTGTGTATGTATGTTAGTTGGATGACAATGCAATATTATGGTACCATCGAGGGGTGATACAGGAGGTGGCGAGAAGATAGGATAGATGGGAACTCTGTGATAAAACAACGCAACCTAATTGTGACGAGTATTAGTTGTAGCAGCGGCGTGATGTTGGTATTACCAGCTGACAGAAATACGCCACATTACCAAACGATAATAATTACTGTTATGTTGTAGGTAAAGAAGAGGGCGTGTGGCACATCGACCTCAAGAATGGCGACGGCGCGTGCGGCCAGGGCGAGCCCAAGAGTCCGCCCGACGCCACGCTCACCATGGACAGCGGGAACTTCTCCGACATGTTCGCTGGTACTTCACTCAACAATACTTACATTGTACTATACCCTGCTAACTAACTAACAACTCATCTACACCATCCATCTTCATATCTTAACATTCATTACCACCATCACCTTTCATAACAACACAACATCACCCCAGTGTCACATAATTCATTCATTAGAGATATAAAACATCCCACAGACCTTACGTATCCAGCCGCCCGTACACTTCGCGGGGACTGGACCCAAAATTATAAACGCATAATAAAAAAATAAAAAAAACTATACCCTGCAACTATGGGCAAAATTATTGAAAAAGTGTCCAGCTGTCAGCTATAAATAATAGTTCCAAATCTCCAGAGTAGCGCTAGAGTAGCTAAGAACCTAGGCGTTATTGACGGAGTGAAGTGCGCTGTCTTTGATTAGATTTTTTTTCTCAAGTATTCTAGGTATTGTAGCGCCACCTATTTATGGTTTTGTGTCGGACACTCTTTGGTATACCTTCCATACATGCCTGCAACCAAGCCGGCAAGTCTGTGGCAGTTGTACGTTTGGGTGCTCACCACTACAAACAAATAAAGTACAAACAATATTTTCTTTTTTGTTTTCAAGTACACCGATATTTACAAGCAATAAAAAATCCATATTAATCTTTAAAAGAAATACGGAAAAAACGTGATTTAATCGACAAAATGACAGACGCATTGAAATGCATTTAATAGTGACACTGACCTGCTAATTTATTTACTTTGTAGCAAATTAAACCGAATTATATCAGTAGGGGGCCAATAAGTTTCTCGTTCATTGTTATTAATTTCACGTATAATAAAGTTTAAGCAAAATGGTTCATCATAATCGCCAACCGTAACATAAAACTGTCATGCCACGGTTTTGCCAGCTCCGTTGCGGGGTTTGCAACACGTGTAAAGTCTAAGATAAACTCGTGCCTGGAATTTGTCAAGTGATGTAGATTGCACTGTACGGCTCCGTACATTATACCGTCAGGTGACAATCAAAACTCACTAATTATTACCACAAGTTAGTAGCCATAGTGAACACTTTTGACTTGGCTGTATATTAGCAAAGTAGGAAAGCAGTTCCACGTACATTGTTTAGGAGCAACCATGCGACCCTCCAGAACAAATCACACAAACATTGGAACAATAAATGATGTCCAAGGCCGGCAGTATCCAATGATGATTGCCTCCACCACTGATTATAAAAAACCTGCCGAGAATCTCGGCTCGTTTTTGGCCGAAACTGCAGAGACCAAGAGTACCAAGACCGAGATTTCTGTCAAGATCCGACCGAAACAATGTCTAATTTCGCTATATAAAAACTCGTTAACTATACTTAACTGAACTATGTATCATGGTGACCACACGTTTTTATTTTTTTGTTAACACGCCTATACATATAGGATATACCTACACAATGTTAGTTAGTCTTTTGTTTCTTGTAATATTTATGTTGGTAGTACCGTAGTAATGTTTATCCATTTTTTTGCGGAAAAAATCTGGGAGACGGCCTATACCTCTTAAGAGGGTTCTGGTGTCATTTCTATAATAGATTTATATCCTAGATTAAATTCAAAACATCTTATATTTTTTGTTCTGTTACCCAGAAATAAAACAGGCTTTTTATTTTATTATTTATTAGTAATAATACTAAACATTCTTAACAGGCAAGCTGAAGCCAGCCACCGCGTTCATGATGGGCAAGCTTAAAATCAAGGGAGACCTGCAGAAAGCCATGAAGCTCGAGAAGATGATGAAATCCCTCCAGAAGAAGTAACTTTGCCAAAGTGTCCCGTTCAATGTTAGGCTTCCAACAGCCAGGCTGACAATCATTGTCGAACATATCAAAATTGTATATGTCCTTTAACTAATTTGGTAATAGTCGGAATAAGCTAACACTACATGCCATTTGCAATTACAAAGTGTGCCAATGTCATCATCATTAATGTCAAATTTCTATGAAAATATGACGTTTATTATGACAGACCTGACTTTGTTCTATTCAAGTTTGTGCAAAGTTAGAATGGTCATTCTCAAATTATATGACTGTGGTTAGACTCAACGTCAAACTTTTCATACATTTAGTATGGTTTGATAGAGTTTACACGCAAGCACAAATCGGAGAATGACCCAGAACAACTCTATTCATATCATTTCTTTTCACAAATACTTAATTAACATTAGTTTCCATTTCGGACTTGAGCATAAAAAATACTACATTGATTACTTGATATTTCACTTCAGTGGAAACTAACCAAGCTCACACGAACATTAAACTGAAATTGGATATTTATTATAATGACTCCGAGTCCAGTATAATTTGCAGCAAATATTGCAAAACTCAAAGAATAGACTGTATTATGTATTACAAATCATTGTATATTTTTAGAAGATATTTTGTCACATGTATATGTTTGAAAATTATGTACATATAAGTCATTGGAGTAACTTCTATAGTGTTGTGCCTTGTCTTTGTACATATGTAAGTCACTGCCAAATGTGGCGAGAAATGTATTGGATTTTTTTATTAATATAAGATGAAATATTATGATTAAAAAGGTGCTGTTTAGAGTGTTTTTTATTTAAAAAAAATTTTATGACATTCTACTTATAGTTATACCATTTGGATAGCTACATAAAAGATAAAAGAAATATTTTTCTATGACAGCAACAAATGTGAATCAAAATGTTAAAAGTATTCATGAATAACTGAAGTTATTCATATTAAATTTATCTGAGAACTCTATAAATAGATTGGACCAATTCATTATTATCTCATATTATGACAATGTTTAATGAGTTGTTTGTTATCTGTTATTTTCCATGGGTGGGGCCTGAGACAATCTCAATCATCACATTGCGTCATTATTACTACAAGTTGTAGGTATTACATACTACTGAAAAATTTATACTAGGTACCAAAAATATGCTAAAACAATAAAATGTACCTAGGTTGCTGCTTGCTCGGTCACTTTACGTTATTTCTTGTTAAAACCCTACAAGACATGGGGCTATTTCAACTGTCAAGAACTTAAACGCAGATTCAACCTGGAATGTCATGAAAGGTCACGGAAATTGGCAACCTAGACTCTTGAGAAGAATCGGAAAGTTAATTCTTTAGTGTAGTATTGTGTTGTCAATATAAACTAACTAGTATCAAATCAATTACCTAATACAGCTGTTACTAACTTAATGTATTGGCAATAATATACCAACTACTAGAAACTTATTTCGTCAATCATCTTACGTCAGTCTCCTCGAGAGCAGCGATAACCTTGTTATCACAATTGAAATTCTCCCGCCATCTGATCGACCTTGGAGGTTATGTCGATTGTTATTCAGTGAACTGACAGCTGCGGTGTCTAACGTAATAACAGTTCCAATATTTCTCTAAATATCCATTCAAAATGGTCACCATCGACGCCCCCGTAGAACTCCAGGGTACAGAATATTGCAACTACCGGTCACCACTCAGCACCAGATATGCATCGAAAGAAATGCAGTACAATTTTAGTGACCAAAAGAAGTTTTCAACTTGGCGCAAACTTTGGATTTACTTGGCGAAAGCTGAAAAGGTAGGACTAGTTTATAAATATTACGTGACTTTGCAGGTTGTGTGGTTAGTTTTTGATTTTTGTTTACATATCCATAATCCTTTGAGGTTAGAAAAAAAAATACGACGACAATGCCACAGATACTACAACTTTTCAGGGAGGAAGTAAAACACTTAACTAACGAACATTTTGGTCCGTATGTTGGTCAGCCTGATTTGGCATATTTATTATCGTTGCTTAAATTGTTTCTTTGGCAATTTTAGCATACAATCTCATGTCGTGTCGTTACCGGAGACTATAACGATTAATTTGAATCAGATTTGTAATATTTAACAACTACTATTTTCCTCGCATTACTGTGGTTCACTAGGCAGCCAAGTTTGTGTGTTAATCCCTTGTGCCTTGAAGCCCTCGCAACGCTCAAGATTCAATTTTTTGACCCAATTATTGAAAGTAGTATCTTTCGCATGCTTGGATCTCAAAACTAGCATGAGGGTTCCCTCATAAACCCACACCCACTTGCGTAAACCTAGGTTAGAGTTACCAGTAGGTACCTACAATTTAACTCTATATTAATGGTTAACTCCAAGTCAAGTGCAAGTGGCCCTAATTCTAAGTAACTCTAGTCAGTTTGGTAGCTCTAGTCACCCCCTTATTACATAGGCAATAAAGTTTAATGAAAAATACGTAGCAAGTGGTGTTAACGCTTGTAATGTTTTATAATTTGTTAATCGCTGGTGGCCTAGAGGTAAAAGCGTGCGTCTTTCGATCTGGAGGGCGCTGGTGCCAACCCCGGCTAGTACCCGGAACGTGTTGTTATTTGATATTTACCAGTCGCTTTATGGTGAAGAAAAACATCGCGAGGAAACCGGACTAATCCCAATAAGGCCAAGTTTACCCTCTGGGTTGGAAGGTCAGATGGCAGTCGCTTTCGTAAAAACTAATTTACAGTACATATGGGGCTACTTTATAGCACTAGTGCGAGAAGTAGCATATTATGTTACTGTGTCGAACATTTAAAGGGCCATATGTACTGTAAAACGTTGTACGATACATGTGCGAATAGGTAATTCGCAACTCGTGTCCATTTAAAACACTCCCTTCGGTCGTGTTTTAATTTATCGCCACTCGTTTCGAATTTCCTATTTTTCGCACTTGTATCGTAATGTACTATTCTACGCCAACGCTACGCTGTATTCTTGGGATTAGTTGTCAAGTGGACCCAGCATGCTCCCATGAGCCGTGGCTTACATGCCGGGACAACGCGAGGAAGATTAATTTTTTATAACAAGAAGACCATATTTTATAAATTTGTAAAAAGTGCGTTATATAAATTCCATAAAATAATGTAAAAATACAAAACAGTTTTATTCATCTCTAAGCTATTAAACAAAATAAGTAAAACAACATTTTTAATTATATTTATTTAATAAACAATTACAACGGATACAATGTATATACATATAAAATAATATTCAATTATAATTATCTGTGCGTGTCGCGGGTACCTTTTGTTGCGGTTGTGGATAAATAAGGTAACATTAGCGCCAGTGTACTGTTTACATGCATTTACATTACTATTTACTTTTCTAAGATTACATACCAAATAAACTCTATTAAATAACCTATTTTGATGATGAAAAATAATCTATATTAATGTAATTTATTAGGAAAGATACAGAAATACAGAATCATCTAAGTAGATGAAGAAGGTGTTAAAATGAAAGGAAACTTAATAAACTAAAACTACTACTGGACGGATACTGATTACTGCTTTGGTTCTCCCTTTCAATAAAAGTAATAATTATTTAACGTAAACTTATTAATAACTAACATATTAAATAATTTATATTAAGTAATTTATTTCGAAAGCAATATTTACCTTTTTTCATACCTTATTGTGTCTTTAAATGCTTACAAATTAATTATACTACAAAAAAAAACAATTATTTTCTTCTAGTTAAATTAATTGCAGTTGAAATATAATCGGACCTATGTAAATTTCCACATTATATTTTTAAGTTAAATGATAATTGCCGTTTCAACTTATGACCAGTCGCTGTAACCAACTAAGCTATCGAACCTGCACGAATCTGGTGAATCACTTCCTTTTTTGTCTACACCCGCGTAAGCAAAGTACTTGCTGATTAATTAAATAAATTTAGCAAAGTGCTGTTAATCTAATAAACAAAATGTATAAGTATATTCTCAATTTATTCGTAGAATTCCTATGTCAGCCCATTTATAATTCTCATCGGGTATAATACTAGGTCTAAGAACTCTTCTACGAGGTATGGTAGCGGGCTATATGGTCCAACTACAACATATTTAACTTTTGCGTGTCTGTATACGACACGCTCTTACGCACTAACATAAATTTGGTTTTAGCGGAATGTTTCAGTATTAACAATTACGATTACAATATAATAAATTATTACTAAGGCGTTAAAAACACACGAAAAAGAATGCACATCAAAATTCTAATACAATCAAAGTGTAGTGTTGTCTAAGTTGCTACAATTGTTTTTACTATAAACTGTTTATTATTGCATGCTGTCTGGTGTTAAACTTTTTTTATCGTTATTTACTATCTGTGGCAGATGTCAAACAATCGCGCGCGCGAAAATTTAAAACTTAACATTCTTAATGTATGTTTTTTTTTCTTATAAAGTTTTGAAAGTATAATACTAAATATTTAAGTAATACTCGTTGGTTTAAAAAGTCTTAAATACTAAGCCGTACAATACTCCTTGAAAGAAGTATCAAACTTCAAAACCACATTTACACAACCCCTTTGAATAAGGCCTTCACCGGATATTTTTAATACTAAAAAATTACCTCATAGTTTTTTATTTATTTAGGTATATTTTGGCTCTTGCACATTTTACAACCTCATACACTCCTCAACCTCAACCTCTCCACGAAGTAAAAACTAAGTTCATACTATGAAACATATTCTACAACTTAATTTTACATAACTTGCACTCCCTCGGCCAGAATAAAAGATTCATTAAAAAGAATGCTGCCATGAAGAAAACTGTATTTTACTTGAGCTGCTGCATAGGACAAAATTATCAATACGATGAATTTATCAACAAACTGAATAAATCTGGATTTGAAAAACTGAATAGCTACTCAATGAGGACAACTAACGGTTTCTTAATAAATTATTTACAAATGAATTGCATTAAGTTGCATTATGCCCAACAGAGCTAAAATTTCTAATACTAAACTAAAATAAAAACTATAAATTAAACAGGGCAGTTAATAAAAGAGATAAAATTAAGTTTGAAGATCATACAGAATGCGTTCCATATCTCTGTATCGACTTTTCTAATTTAAATAGATTGACACAGTACTGGCATTTCTGACACATAGTAAAAGTAGAGCGAATGACGGGTTTTTTTAAATGTCTGCTTCCTTCCGGAAAGTGAAGAAGGCGTGGAACAAGAACACAGCCGCGCCAAGCACTGCGAACACGCCGGACGATAGAAGGAGGTCGTAAGCTTGCTTGTTCGGTCGGACCACTACGTAGTACGAAGTGTGCCAGTCTGAAAAAAAGATCGGTAATCCTATAAACGGCAGAATGGAATATGATATGGAATCATTCAGAGCAAATACGAGCGTAATATCTTCATTTGGTCTTGATGCCTGGACTAAGGATCAGAGTAAATCCCGTTGACCAACAGATTTTGAAAGGGTCGGCAACGCGCATATAACACCTCTGGAGTTGCAGACGTCCATAGGCTACGGTGACTGCTTACTATCAGGCGGGCCGTATGCTTGTTTGCCACCGTCGTCATTAAAAAAAAAAAGTAAAATAAATGATGGAGCGCGGTTCCATTCCCAATTAGATTTATCCACGTAATTTTTTAGGATTTTTTAGGCGATAGCTTTTTCAGTGATACAGAAGGATACTAATTTATTTTCATACTTTTGATAGAGCGCACATAACTCTCTTAATATGTCTTAGATTAAGTTGTTTTACGTTTGTAAATATCACTTAGTACATATCTCTAATTGTATTTTATAATGTTGTTAATACCCTCATTATTTGCATGGGTGACCATAAACCCCCGGATATCATACGGGACAGTTTCGCGAATGCATTACCGGCATGGAGGTTAAAATAGAAAGGAGCGGAAGTTATGGCATTCCCAGGAGTCTGTGTTAATTGCGTTGCACCTTATGGGGCTGAGAGGACCCGAAGGCAATGCATGCATAACAATGAAATTTTACAGTTGTCATAACTGTCTTTAATCGTTGGTGGTAAAATCTGATAGTGCGTAAAGTGCTCTTGTTTGCAGTCCCGCAAAGAGCTCTTGAGCAAGAGGCAGCTATCTGCCGAAGTGAGAAAGTAATATCTGTTTAAGAGCTGTGAGATCTTTTTAAAATCTCTCAATAAATTTAATATGGTCTTCTCACCCCTTACATGGTTTTGCTCTATATACTTGATAAGGCTCCATTGGCACCAAAACTCTATTCTTATTTAGTATGCGAAAAACGTTGTCTCCCTACTTGACACTGTTTGTATGGTATGGTCTATTATAATAGACTCTAACGCTATTGATGATTTAATACATTACCCGTAAGGACACATAATATTTGCGATGTTTGTAAATACAAACTAGTTTACATAGGTACGTTAATATTTATACTGGTCATAGACAACGTAGTAGCATAGATAGAGCTATAGACGTATCCTATTACAACGTTCATGCACCATTAGCTTAGCAATCTGTGAAGTAAACCAACGTTAGTTCATCAATATAACGTCTACTTCATAATAACAACAGAGTAAAGTTGGTTTTGCTGCAAGTCCTAATTTGTCCCGAACTGGATCCTCCTTTAGTACTTAGTCAAAGCGGCCATAACAACAAGTAGGTACTTCGAGTCCGTCTAAAGCGCTTCATACATCTTACTTAATTCAATAACAGCTACTTATAAGTTAGACACGCACGGTAGAGATATCTGCATTTCACTTCTACGTATTGCTGCGCCTCGGTCGTCAGTTACTAAATTAAAGCGCTTTATTTTAAAGCTACTCATAACTCTGCACTGAGTTGGCAAGCAACAGATTTTAAAAACTTTATGGTTAGGTAAAATTCATGCCAAAGGGACTCCAGAAGCCTTACCATAGAAAATGACGGCTGCAGCGGCAGTGAACATGACCACCCCGAGCACAGAAAAGCCGATGGATGTCTTCCATCCCGCCGACTCACCGAACAGCCGCGCGAGGATCAGGATGCCGGTGATGATGATGTAACCTGTAGATCGTTAATCAATTAGGTCATTTTAGCCATTTATTAGGTACTCGTACATATTAAAACCTATGTGACATTAAAATACATTGCGTGGTCTATTTTATTAGTTTTACGGATACTGTGACGGTGACCATAGACAATTTCACATTATTTTTGCGGAACAGAATCAATGAAATGTCGGAAAAATATAAATTAAAAAAAATAATTTAATATTTAAAAACGAAAATAATTAAATACCTATATAAAAACAAAATTTTACGTATTACACTGTGCACTTGCACACTAAGGAAAATAAAAGGTAAGGTAAGCCTTACCTTTTATTTAACGCACAAATAAATAAATAAAGTATTAAAATAAATATTATAGAATATTCTCACACAAATATTATAATTTTATATTAGGTAATAACGCCTGAAGGAAATAAGGATGTAGATATTTTAGGTCACCGTACTGAACCTTAGTCCGTAATTAAATGTCATAATTACTCGTCACTGAAGTTGCTCATTACAACTTTCACGCAAAGTTCAATGAAACCGATTTTCCAGTTTACAGTGAAACTGATTGTAAATTGAAATTGCGTAAAAAGGCAATGACATCGGTGTTATGTTTTTGCCGTTTTGTTATTACGATACCAATATTGTTCCTAGTGCAATGAATGGACAAAACAATTGCGTCTGTTTCTGGTAAAACGAGTAGTAATGATTATTAGCTAAGGATGGTATTCCATCTGTCCAATTTCTTGGTCCAGTGTGTATTTAAATCTCACATTTTGCTAATACCTTCCTTAGATATAGTTTGGCAAACCATTTTCGTCAGTAAAAAAGGCGCCAAGTTAAAAATATGTCGGCGCGAAGGGTTGTCCTCCCATAGTAAATTTTAATTTTGCGCCTTTTTCTACTAACTAACTGGGTGTGCCAGGTGCTAGAGTATATTAAACCGACTTTCTATGAGTTTTCTATGTTCGGGTATATATTTTTGTATATTCTGGCATGCCCTTTGTCAGTAGAAAAAAGCGCCAAATTGGAAAAATGTAGGCGATAAGTATAGGGAGCGTGCATGAACTGTAGGAGGCAACACAGGAGCTGTCAGATTTTTGGCACGAGGCGTAAATGTGATGTTTTTTGTTCCGATGTAGCCCACAAGATGGCAGAACCTACTATGCACAAGAAAACACGTGACGTGTACATGTGCATGTTTATGGTTGCGATTCAGGCATAAGATGGCAGATCCTCCAACGCGCACGGTCCCTATTGATTTATATACTTTTTGAATTTCGCGCCTTTTTCTATTGACAAAATTGGCTATTGACAAAGATAGTTATGATTGTTATGAAATACGTTCCTATACTATCAATTTGTTTTTATACCTATTCTTTTACGGAATTCAAACCAGGAAGAATTTAACAGATTGATCAAATGCTTGATTAACCAAGAAATTAGTTTTCAAGTGCCGTGACTTATCTTCTATCGAATATCCGGTAGCATCATCAAATAAGACAAAACAACACATAACTACAAGTAGCGTTTGCTTTACTTTTCCAATGAAATCTGTATCAAGAGATTAATGAGTATCTGTGTCTATTTTGTATATTTACCTACATTTAGAGATTGGTAATTGACTTTTTGCTTTCAGAGCAAAACTAGTTACTTACCTACTAAAATATACTGTAGCATAACTTTAAAAAATAGGAGTTGAATACATCCTATTTCCTAAATAGCAATTAGCAGACATTAAATTAACTTTAAAGATTGGCCTCACCATTATTTTTGGCCTGAACTCTTTATTAATAAATATTTGTTTATCGGTAAAAAAAGGATTCTAAGGTCGACAAATGCTTAATGGTTCGATTGAAGCCGCGTCCGATGGAGCATGGAAATAGTTTGATGTTAGAGAGTTTAACAATTAACCACAAATTGAATGATTACAATTTACAACAAATACCATTGTGCCAATTAGGTCACGGTTTTACACGGACCGTGTTAACGAGGTTTGCCAATTTTCTGGTCATTTTGTTTTAGAAAAACAGTGACTAGAGTCTACGGCGTAGACCTACTAAAACCATCACATTTAACTAGCTGATGTGGAAATGTAGATATTCCATTGTAAATGACACGCTTTTAAATTATTATTTTTTAACAATTATGCCCTGGATGCGAGATCTTTAAGCCAAAGCTTTTTAATAGCTTCTGGGCATGTGTTTTTGCCATTAAATTATACTATACAGTTTGAAGGAGGATGTTCAAATCATATAGTGTCCGAATTTAGATGGAGACAAAAAGCGAAAATCTTTTTTAAACCTATATTTACTCTGGCAATGTTATCAGAAGAAAAAGGCGCGAAATTCAAAATTTATATGGGAAAGCGATCCTTCGACGCTGCTTTTTTTTTCATTTGCCAAATTAGCCAAATTGACCTCCCTAAAAATACAAATATTTGTCTATGACCAACCGTCACTATGCATACGTTAGAACAGTATCAACTTGCAGTAGGGCGTAGGGTACGCAGTACGCATCGCTTCAGTGAGCAGAGCAGCATTTGGCCTTGGTCACTTGGGTGTTTTATTTTGTTAGGAATAATTTGGTGAATATGGAGGGCAGCTGGGGTTACGCACCAAAAAGCACATGTGATGAACCTATTAAAGTTATTATTTTCTTATCTGTTTTTTTTACATATCATTGTAGGTAGAAATTTATAAAAACAATAACAAAAAGATGCATGCATCATTTAGGAGACGTGTCGTATTAAAAGTATTTAAAAGGGGACCTAAAGCCAGGAAATTAGAAAGGAACAAAAGATTAGGCGCGCCGAAACTTGCAACGGAAGATTTCGGATTCACGCGGGTTTTGACGTTTTTCGTCAATATCTCTAAAAGTACTTCTGTTTGAAATGTTGCTAGTCGAATCTCTCGGCTATATTAGCTATTTTATACTACAGTTATACTGGTATGGTATACCAGGGTCACGATATACAATTAAAAATAAATGAAAATTAGACATGATTTCGTGATTTATTTCTATCGCGCCAAGTTTAACTTTTTAAGGTTTTGCTTAGAGTAAGTTATATTTCTTTGCTTAGAGTCTGCCCTCGCAAATATTGTCTAGTTTCTGAGCATAAAGCTGTAAAAAATCAATATAAAAACTGCAATTTGCGTTAGCTAGCCCCCTCTTAAAATCGAATGAAATTTAAAATTACATTCGAGCTTAACGCGCTTAATTCCACTCATTCACTGTCCACGCAGATGTGCAAAAAATCTTAATTGCCTGAGGTTTGCTTGACTTTATTAAGTACTTAACGAGGTCAGGCTTACATATTAGTATTAGTCATACTATACGCAGAGTACAACGTACTCAATCTAAAAATTGAGGAATGCTGTTTTCAGTTTGGTTGTATTTTTTCTTAGAGACCTCGCTAAGTAACCGAACAGCGTACAAGATAAGCTAAAAGCAAAAATATCGATTCGTTGCATGTTATTCGGTTTAAAGAAAATTATTGTCTAAGAAATTTGCCCATTTCTCCAACTGTCGTATTTCTGGTAATGTAAGAAAAAAATCTTGCCTCATAAATAAATAATAGGTATATTATTGTCTAGTCTACATTGTATATGAAAGCCTTAAAGCGTTTTATACAAATCGATATGTTATGAGTACTTACTGGAGTAAGCAGAGAAGATGACGGCGATGTGCGACAATCTCGACTGCACTATGTAGGGTGAAGTTAGCGCTCCGGTCACGAGCCCGATGGCGATCACCGTGATAACCTGAAAACAACATCATTTTTTAGTCTTTTTCACGAAAAGGTCCAGATCGTGACCCGTTTTGATATCTGGACCTTTAAATATAGAAAAGTCATAGTAAAGTTGATATTTTATAGTCGGGCAAACCAATTTATCGGAAGAAAAGGCAGCAAATTAAAAAAAAAGTGCGCGATGGGCGATCATTCATAGAAAAAATGAATTTCGTGTCTTGTACTCCACTTTCAAAATTGTTTGCATATTGGATTTTACTTTTTAAAAGTTTAGTGTTCAAAGCCTCTGCCAGCCAGTTTCCCCACTGCCACTTTTCCCGCCACTCCGAAAGAAATACTCAGTGCACGACTGCACGTCTGCCAACCGCACAAAGCAAAATTGCACAGATTAGTGAAAGCGCGCGTGAAAAGCTGGTTGTCTCTGGAATATTAGTTAAATACCGCAAACGCATTTCCAATGCTTACGGCGTTTTCTTCAGCGATAATAATATTATGGTTTTCACTTTCACTCATCTTGTATGGTGGCGGTCGGGACTCTTTATAATAAATAATTTATGAGTTAAGTGAGCAAATTTAATTTAGTCGAGCTTTAGAGAAATCTTATTAGTATAATGCAGAGCAGATAAATTCTTTAATTAGTCTCGGCAACCACAAGTGGAACAGTTTCGTAATTAAAATAATTTTAATTAACTAAGTAAGTTAAAGTACTCGTACATAATAAAATATTACATTTTATTATGTACGAGTACTTTAACTTACGTAACACGAAAGCTGTTCAGATCAGAACCACTGCAATAATTTCTGAGACCGACGGGCGACGTTACTAATTACGGCGAAATTATTATTTATAGCTTACAAATCAATTTCTGAAGATTCTTCATGACAATTGGTCAGTCCTAAACATAAAAATACCTGAGATCAATAATTTACTCCTTGTCTTATACTAGAACAGAGCACCCGCTATTGTGTGCAGTTCTCCGTGTAAAAGAAGTGTAAACAAACAATTATGCGAAGTTACCGCGATGCCATAACGAACAATAAGTTCACATAGTACCGCTAATTGCGATACAATACCCATTCTCAAGGTGTGGAGAGTCATGCCATTGCTAAGCAAGTTCACCGAATACGTGTATCAGTCATAAAATTGTATTGATTACTTATTACTTCATTTGCAATGGTTATGAATAAGTTCGGTCCTTAAATTAAAGTTTACGATAAAGCATTTGTTTAAATGACTTTTGCAATGTAAGGCGACGAGACTTAAGGAGACGAAAAATCCGTCAGGCTCAATGTAATTTTATAAAATAATGATTAAGGTCATGTGGAGCTGGGGTAAGAGAAGCCTGGGCTATAACCGCGAAAATCGAAGTTCGTCAATTGCGGGCATTTTTCTCTGTCACTCTAATAACGTCTTAGTGAGAGTTAAAGAGAAAGATCCCCGCAATTTGCGGTTTATTTTGCTTGGGGCAAGAGAAATAGTGTGAGGAAAGTCCTTCTATGCAAGTAACTACCTACATCCATATAGGTGACTCTCGTCATGCTGTTTTTTCACCTCAAATATGTCTTCTTCCCTCAAATCTTTCTTGGCGATATAATCTTGGTTGGATCTTATTTTCATTCTATTAGAGCACAGGTTAACTACACTTATTATCTCTTTACCTATTGACGTAGTGACAGGTAACTTGCACAGGTGTAGTTTCCCAGTGCAAGTAATAATTGCAGTGCGTTATTTATTGATCTGGTACCTTTCTTTGTTGCAATGACCTTGTAGAAAAAAGTGTCATTAATCTTGGTGTTTTTCTGACATGTCCTTATGAACTTGACTATTTTTTTTCGCTTTTCATTGAAGACCATCAAGACTCAAACCTTCTCTGAAACTAAGAGATGAGTACTGTTTCACAGCAAGGATTCTGCGATTTTTACAGCTCTTTGTAGCCCTTTACTTAAGGGCTACGAAGTGTCAATAGTTTCTTTACATGTCCAGCAATCTTAGGCCTAGAATTTTAAAACACCGCTGGGTTCACCACGCTAACATGCAGAATTCTTCTAATAGTTCAGTTATTCACCAGTATTGCTCCAGGACTGTAGCCACGCGGTTGACGACTGCACCCTTCTTGGTCTCCTAACATGGCACAGCTCTTACCATTCGGTAATCCTGAGCCCCACACCACTTTTTCTAGAGCGTCGCCGTGGCGCGGGAGCCTCGGTCGCCCCCACGCACCTCATCCTTACCTTGTGCCTCGAACTCCCAGCCTCTTAGCTGCTCAGACAGCAGACTTACCAGTTCAGTTATCCTGAGTCCCACACACCAGTTCTTCTTGAGCGCCGCCGCGGCGCGGGAGTCGCGGTCGCCGCCCGCGCCCTCCTCGCCCTTCTTGACCTGGGCATCGGACTCCCGGTCTCCTGCCGACATGGCCCAGTTATACACCTGAGGACAAACACAAGCTTAAGTTGGTGTTCTTTAGCTAATTTTAAGAGTTATTTGACTACTACCTATAACACTACTAAAATATGACATCAAAAGGGATTGAGCCGAACTAAACTTCCCTTTTCTTTTCGTAAAACATTCGTAAAAACTGACAACTGCGGGCCAAAAATACATTCAAATTAATTGTCTTCTTTAGCTGAACTCAATCAAGGGCTGATGGTTAATATGTAGTTTGACTACTGTCAATGCCATAATATTGAGTATCTAAAATATGGCATCTAATAAGATAGTGTCTGTATCATTTACACGTAAATAGATTTTGGTAAATTACCTACAAAATTCGTATCAAAGTTTCTTAAATATACCAAATGCTTCTTATCCATGGAGTAGATGGGGCGTGTAGCAATGAAACGTACCCATATAGGCTCATAGCGATTATAATGTAGTTAAGAAAATTTTCCGCGCAATGTTTAGTCTACAGGTAACACAAAAGTAAAGTTTAAGCGCTCGAAAGCACGTTAGTATTCGTATATACGAACGGCAAGAAATCCGTACGTACGTTTTGTTAATCTGTTTCTTACAGTAGGTACCCCGATTAAATCATCTAAGTATCTCAAGATTATGTATTGAGATACCTACTATGAAGTCTGCACCATATCTGTACAGACTTATACAAATTCTAATTCAGAATTTATTGTTCTCGTAATCTGCTACTGGACGTAGGTACTTAGAGTTTTTATGTGTTATATTTATGTAGCAAGATCATCGTTCATTCCAAATTACTCTACCGTAATAAAACGTGTAATATGCGGTTACACCTGACTGGACACATCTATGACTCATGACATGACACTATAACAATCTTACGTGACTTTAGAATAAAACTATAATTATTTTAAGTATTGTTATACATACAGGCTTGTGCTTTAAAGCGAACCACTTATTTAAGTTTTACGAGGAAAAACATTATATCTTTGTAGGTCTCATTTTATCGTTTTACTTTAGTAATTTTCTGGACGATAATATTTGTAACGGGGCCTTATCCAGAATCCGTTACAATTGAAAAAAAAAGGAATATCGTCAGGTTACAACCAAAACTCACTAATAAAATAAAATAAAATCAACCTTGTTTTGTTACTTTGGTTGTCACCTGACGATATCATAAACTATCTCAGTTTTGGCCCACGCGTATTGTCTAATTTTTCCTATCTGACCGAAATCTAAGTTAATCGGGCTGTTTTAGCGCACCATTTATACACGTGATTTTTTAAAGTTCGTTAATTTCAAGGGTGCATTTCTGAGTTTAAATCAAGTAACTTGCTCAAAGAAACCGGTATTCTAATTAACTCCATTTTGGAGATCAATGATTTATTTTTATCTGATAAGGCCCCTACGAGCGTGTACACTTTATATGGCATAGTTTTCATTTGTTTGGTGGAATAAAATAAAATTTCCATGTTACAACAATGCTATTAATTACTTTTTACGAAAACAAAAAAAAATAACTGTGCCATTTAGTTTCCTTAAATGTACTTAGCCATACCCCGAAGTTAGCAGTTAAAAAAAACACCGTGTAGAATAAAATAGGACTAGTTCCAAGTGCATGTATAAGTTAATCGATGAACTGGTATCTGTTTGATCTCGGACTCGGACGTGCCTCGCCTGGGCAGGGCCGGTAATTATGGAATCTAGTATTTAACATGCACGGAATTTCCATAAAGTGGAACACCATTAGAATTGATTATTTTACGGTTTATTTGTTGGATGAAAACAAGAAACTGAAATAAGAGTCTTTTCAATCGTCTCTTCTGCTCATAAAGCAAGTAGCAGAAACAGCTTAGCGCGCAAGCTGTGTAAAATGATCGGAATACAATCATATCCACCTTATAAAACAAAGTCCCCCGCCGCGTCTGTCTGTTTGTATGCATATTGGCGATAAACTCAGAAACTATTTAACGGGTTTTCATGCGGTTTTCAGCTATCAATAGAGTGATTCTTGAGGAAAGTTTAGGTGTAATTTATTAAGATTTTGTGGAATCCGTGAGAAGCCGGAGCGGGACGCTAGTGAGTGGGTACTAATAGCGTGTGCAAGTAATTTTGAACATCTTGCCCTCTTACCCCTTCTGCTGCTCACTATTTTATTTAAAATTTGAAGTAAATCGTCATCTCATCTTCATAAATCTTAACCCATTCAGCGCTAATCACGACACATTGTCGTTTTGCCTCTACGAAGCATTTCCTCTACATACCGGGAAACCTATGTTATCGGATACGACGAAGCGCTACGATCGTAGCTCTTGTTGTCGTAGAATGGACAACTCATAGTCCCTATAGTTGACATTTTTGAGGAGTCTAGACGTAACTTAAAAACTCCTCCAACAATACGGGCATCTTACATTTTTTTAACTATGCTCATAGATTTTAAGGACTTCACGAATTCACGCGAACCTAACGTTACGCACGGCATTGGGGATTGTTCCCCGTCCGTAGAGTAACTAAAACGCATTTACGCTAAAATGTGTCGAAGTCTAGTCAAAGGTCTACCATAAGGACGAAAATTGCTTGTATCTTTATACGAATAACCTGTCAAAGCGTCCTTATGGCAAGCGACAAAATGGGACTCTTTACTTGGAAGCGACACAAATAGTCTTATGCCTTATGGGAAACGGTCGAAGAGATAGTACAGAGTAAACCGGTACTAACTTTTAGGTAGGTTAGACTCACCATGCCCAACAACATGCTAATAATTGGTTGCGGTTTCCGATTCTGAACTATGTTTCCACTAAGGATAGTACTAAAAGGTTCCTAGGACACGATGACGTATTAATTAGTAATAACGCATTGTCCTGATTACACGACACGACGAACATGTAGGAAAGGGAAATATAGAAACGATGGCGTTGCGTGATTCACGCCCATGGTGTCGAGACTCGAGTGCTCGTCATCAAAGTTGTAAGCGACGCACCTGTTTGAATTTTACACTACCTACTTTATGAAGATTTTGTGAATTCATAATTATATGAAATTTGTGGCATAGAGGTAATATAGAAGAATAAACTTTTTGGTACGGAACCCTAACAAGTAACCATAACAAATGAATATCGGATTTTTTTACCATTTTGAGCATTTTCTTGTTATAACTATAAGTTTTTTTTAAACGTATCGAATCTGAAATTCTGGATGGGCTGCGGCCAGTATTTCGAAATGCTTTACTTGTTTACGAAGTGAAACGCGTAAACACATCTTACGTCTCTCAAAAGTTTTATCAATTCATAGTCGGTCGCTTGTTTTACATACGGCCCGATTCGAAGAATGAGATACGATAAAGATAACGATAAGTTCTGGTTTAGATGAGTTCTCATTTAGATATCTAAATAAATAAACGATATCGTTTGTATGACAGAAGCAGCTCGATTCGGGCAACCAATGTCACTTTGACGTTAGAAATATCGTAGATAGATCTTATTGGGTTCACAGCGGAATCGAAATAAAGATATCTTTCTAAGATCTTAAACGTGTTTTAATCGTTCTTCGAATCGGGCCGATAGACTGAAAAAAAATGGTTTGTAATTTTATAATGGAAAATTCGTTCTGACCTTTTGTGGACTCCGAGTTTCTTAGTATGTAGCCGGGAAAGCTCGGTGGCATGACTAACTTTTTTGCACAATCGCCGCTTTTTTTTTTTCACGACGCCTGTCGTGTCCATACTATCCTTCAGCGTCAAACATTGATTTTTATGTTCCATACTAATTACAAGACAATGTCCAGTCGTGGACATGCCAACTACCGGAGCGTAACGCACGCATGCACTTTCCAATCGCATCGGAGATATTTGAATTAATACGAAAGTATATGAATTAATTTATGTACGAGTAATTGCTTTACATTAGTGGATATTTTATCGGGTGTTTTTTGTGAAGTGTACGGGGAAAGGTTTCATGTTGGTTGTTTCTTAAGTTCCAGTTTATAAGTACTATGCACATTTAGTTTTTTATTCTTAATTTAAATACATTGTACCAATCATCTGGTTGATTCGGTTAATGTAAATAATTTGATACATGATTGTAGGTCGGTAAGATTAATCGACAAATATCGGTACTTATATAAATAGTTTATTAATAATTATTGTTTATGAAATAATTACAATACAGGATATTTTCGCTTTCTGGTAATTTTTTTAAAACTGAATTGAATAAATCGGTTCTAATTAATCAATAACAATATTTATTGGAATATAAAAATAATGCTAAACTGTCATATCAAAACTGTACTAGAGTTTAAAACTTAATGAATAAACATGCAAATTCACCGTAATAATTAAAAAAAAAATCTATTTCAGATTTTTATATAGGTCACTTTTATTATTACTAACCCCAGAAAAGTCACTATATCGAATTCAATCCGTTCTTAAGGTTTTTGCCTAAAACTAAATCCGACATGTCAGGGGCCCTTAATGATTGCGTGACATGCATGCTGTTGTACGTTTACAGTTATGTTGACAGCAAAGTACCACCTGTGAACTCATTCAAGACCACTGTCATTGCTATTTAGCCTATTGTGTTATGTCTACTTAGCTACTTTTTTCTATGTTGACATTTATATTTAGGTATTCCATTAAAAATTCAAAAAGTAGTACTTATTTAAGTTCTCTTTTTTTTTTGTAAGAACTTAACTATTTTACATTGTACTTATAAAATTGTTCGTTTTTAATTATACGTATCGTTCTATTAATTATTAAGTAATTACCTTCGTACGTGCTATTATGTTTACTGTACCCATTTACAAATCACCATAATCACTTACCCCTACCTAGATTATGGTAATGGATTCGCATAATAATTGATTTTTAATATAAAACACAGTTAAAAAAAACTTCAACAATATAAACAAAAAACTCACCAAAAGCTACTTCTTCACTAATCGAAAATCACGTCACTCAAATTCACTTCCACTCGTTCAAATTTCGAACGCGCGTAAATTTCGAATGCGTTCAGCAGAAGACACAAGCGCGTTCGTCGTGCGGCACGGAGCGACTATCGCTACCAAAGCCGGTACTCCGCCTCTATGCTTCATTAGAACTATACTCAAGACCCCTGGACATGAAAACAGTTCCCTCTACTTTAAACTATGCTCTATGGTTCTTAAGGGGTGCGGGAGCTCTTCAGTTACTGGTTGGTAAACTGTTGGCGTAGTACGCGTACGGTAGATGAGTAAACTTTCATTCATTTTGAATAAGTTTCACTGATTGATTTATATCGAGCTTGCGATGATCCCGATCGTTCTTCGTATTAGAGGTGTCCCAGACGCGGTTGTGAAATAGTTAATTGCAACCTAATGGAGGATGATGGTTGCTTTGGATTTTATAGAGGACTGTTTTGTTTCATTTATTTATAGTGTGTTCTGTGCGTCAATAGTAGTAGTTGTAGGACTCAAGCATGTGGCGTTACGCAAATATTTGAACAAATTATACACACTAGAAATACACGTACCTAAACTTAACAAAAGGAACACAATACTTAAACAAAATCAAGGGATCAAATAAAACAAAGAAATATTATTTGCTCTATTCGTTCAAGACATTTACCTGTTATTCTTAGGAAGCCTAGTTTCCTAGGAGAATCGCTGAGTCCTAGGTTCTCTACAAAGCCAAATTATTAATTATATTCTGATACATCATTTGCCTAGTCATGTACAATGTTGTGTTTAGTACAAAAAGTGCAACATAAATAAAATCTGACAAACATTTAAAAAGGAAAACCTACTTAAGTGAAATAAAAGTCCACCTGTAATCGATGTTTTATGTAACTTTCGCAAAAGAAAACATAGCAGCCGAGACACGTCGCGCAGTGTTTTGCTATCAAATATCATGTTCTACTAATTGTTAATGGTTATACTTTTTTTAATTAAAAAAAAACACGTGCAGAAACGAGTTGTGACAAAATAACAGTTTATAAAATCTGAAAATGTTCACTTTCAAGTCTGGTCTAGGAGTGTTACTTTCAAATTATTTGGTGACGGCAAATCGACCAAAAATATATTTGTTTTTTTTTTTTTTTATATGATAACAGTTCGACATCGTATATTATGAAACAGCAGTTTTACTGTAACAATTGATTTAAAATGTTTGCATTAATCTAAAGAACATTTACGTAATAATAGCTACTGGCATTGATTTGTCACAAGACGATGTGTTTTGAAGATTCCCTGGAGTTCTACAGGTACACAATAATAATTTCGAAAGATATATTCGGTCTAAATGTTTGAATTTAGAATAGCATGTTTGAGCTGTGGATCATGTAGCATTAGCGAATTGTGCAACGGCTACATGCAAAAAATACAATCACAAATTATCTACTCAATAACCCCAGATCCAGATGTTATCAGTCTGTAGAAGTGTGTGAAAGCGCGGGAAATGATAAACGTCTCAAAATCGTAATTAACCGTTACTTTCTCGGTTTGAAAGTATTCTATCAAGCCCTTAAGGTCACTTGTACTCCTAGCAGATAAACTAGCTGAAACTAATAAGAACGGGATTATTGAGTAGATAATTTGTGATTGTATTTTTTGCATGTAGCCGTTGCACAATGCGCTAATGCTACATGATCCACAGCTCAAACATGCTATTCTAAATTCAAACATTTAGACCGAATATATCTTTCGAAATTATTATTGTGTACCTGTAGAACTCCAGGGAATCTTCAAAACACATCGTCTTGTGACAAATCAATGCCAGTAGCTATTATTACGTAAATGTTCTTTAGATTAATGCAAACATTTTAAATCAATTGTTACAGTAAAATTGCTGTTTCATAATATACGATGTCGAACTGTTATCATATAAAAAAAAAAAAACAAATATATTTTTGGTCGATTTGCCGTCACCAAATAATTTGAAAGTAACACTCCTAGACCAGACTTGAAAGTGAACATTTTCAGATTTTATAAACTGTTATTTTGTCATAACTGTTTCTTATTGTAGTGCAGTTATCCATAACTCCATGTTCGTTCGTGCGGCAAAGCATGAATAGGTTTTTTCTGCTTAACATAACACTAAGAACCTTTGGCAAGGTTTGGTCGAAGGTTCATTATAGCACCTTGTATATTGTCGTTGTCATTAAGTACTTACTTGTTTAATTTGTGTTCCGTATTGCGACACTTTTAGATTACAGATTACGTGAGAATTTAGAAAAATGTATATGTAGTGCGTGTTGATGTTTAGGGTTATATAGGGGCCTACGAATTACTTATTGACTCATATCTTTGAAGGGCTATCACAGCCAGCTTCCAGATCACATTGTAACGCAACTTATTTATAGCCTGTCAAGCCTAGAAAAAAGCGGCTAAGAATTGTAGGCACGAAGGGTTATCGTCCCATAGAGAATTTGAATTTCGAGCCTTTTTCTACTGACAAAGTTATTTGATCGGCTATATCTCGTACACCTACATATAACGTGCTGAACTTTGTCGTAGCAAAAGGCGTCCCGAAGACGCGAAAAATTTGTACTTTGATTTTTTTCTAAGTTAATCAATTTTAATTACACAAGATATATTTTTTATGACCGGTATAGTCCAGCAGTACTCTGCTAGTTGAATACAGAATAATCGAATTCACGGTCGACCTTGGCTATCATGGAAACATCCTAAACTTTTCTGAACAAAGTTTATTCTCCTACATTAAGTTTCCGCTCTTCTTTTATTAAACACCTATAAAAAAAAATTTTTTTGAAATATAATAAAATAAGTCTTAAATACGGAATCCCCGTGCGTGTTGCATACCTGCACTTATCCGATATACCTGCATTTATTCTTTAAGCACAGTTTTTATACAATGTATTTCATGCTGGATTGATCTGCGCCGCTGACTAACTAAATCGTTATAAATTACAATTTTCTAGAACAGGAATCATTTTTCCGATATCTATTCTGTTATGTCCGTAGGTATAGGTAAATATGTATTAAAAATCTCCGTCATAGGCACAGTTTCACTTTTTTCGTAACAATTTAAAATAGCCAATCTGTATGCTTTTAGACGATTTAAAATTCCCTTGCCAGAGTATAAATCTCTAAATTAAAAGCAGCCGCTACGTCTCCTATTTCTACAAATAACTCAACATTTAGATGCCTACTGGATAAACGTTGGTGGTGTTTTCACTAAGAGCAAATCATGGGAGCAGGTCGTTTGGTTATTATTTTTATTAAGTAACAATGGAACCCTCAAATCTGTTTGCTTGTCACGCACTTGGCCAGTATGTTTCCACATAGATCGCCGCATTCATCCCGCCTCTAACCAGCCAGATCGTTTATTATGGAGCTATTTGGAAATTGAAAAGCCACTTTCTAGACTTTTCCGGTCTACAAGCGGCATAACTGCATATATGCGCGCTGCTGATGCGAGCATTATATATACTTGTAAGTGCAAAGAGTATTTAATCAAAGGGGATTATAAGTGTAATTTGGACTCTATCAAAGGATAATAAGGAACAAATTCGAACGAATTAGATATTTGAGTTGGTACATAAACTAGATGGTTGTAATGTGGTGATACAACTCGCAGATACACGTCAGATTGTAAGATATGTTTTTGTTACATACTTGTTTATTTTTTTATAAATAGTTTAAGTAACACACTTGTCGACACATACAGGATAAACACATTAACATGAACACAAGAAGTGTTCCAGAATTTATTTAATATTTACGTAACTATTCAATGGAACGTCAACTTTGTATATATTTGTGACTGCGGCTCGCAAAACGTCCCACTTTGACGCTTGCCATAACTGCCATAAGTAAGAGTAGGTTCACTAATAGTGTCAAAACTGACAAATTTGCTACGAAGAACGTAATTTACTTTCTATATATCTCGCTCGCACTTATATGCGACTACGAGCGAGATGCATAGAAAGTAAATTACGTTCTCGATAGCGTTTATGTCAGTGCCGAACTGGTGGTAGCCACAAAGGAGAGATTTGCTTGTATCATTATATGAATAACCTGACAAAGCGTCCTTATAGCAAGTGACAAAGTGGGACGTTTTGCTGGTCGCGGTCAAATTTCGTTTTTATTTTATTATTTTGGGAAAACTTACAGCTAGAGTATCAAAATAGGTTGCAAAATAGAAAAAAAGTCAATTACAAGTTTCCACAGGTAGATAACATTATGTACATAAACGCAACTTCAAAGCTATGTATTTGCGCCGAAGATGGTCCGATTCTTAAGCTTGCTCTTGCTTGCTTGCTGAATACTTTCAAAATGTCATACTTTTTTACTGTCAATTTGTTTTATATTAAATCTAACGTACACTAGACTAGGGGCAGACTTAAAATTAATATCAAATGTAATATCAAAACCTCAAATACATAAAATAATGTATTTTTGACCTGGTTATTCAGATTTCAGCATGGTGCATACTTTCAGATGAATCATTTTAATAAAACGGGTATTTCTTATTAAATCCTTCTCCTATTCCTTCTTATTAAGTCCTGAAAATGATTCAGCAATGACTAATAAATCATGTCTAATGCTTAATTGTAAGTGCTTACAATATTGTTGAGTAATGCACAGACCAATAAATCTAATAGTAAATTAAATTTTGAGTACTAAAAATTAGCACGTACACGCCCCTTGTTTATTTTGGTTCCTTATGAAGTTCAGTCTCAGTGTTGCATAAAAATTGAAATATTAGGCCGTATCTGGACCGCTTTATGGACGTAGGTGTTGTATGAACAATGCCTCTTTGTAAATGTAACGTAAGTACGAACAACAACAGTGTCATTGACCATTGGAAGTCCTTGTGTCATTGCAATAACGGTCATGAATGATCAATTAATTTGTCAACGTTGATACGGACGTCAGTGGTGGCGTAGCATTGCCCATTGTTATACTACTAACATTAACTTACCTGGTACTGCGTTGATGTGGCTTCAACAGTACTAAGGTACAAATAAATTCGATATGACTGTACCAATCGCTAGGCTAGAAACGTCGCTATTTCAATATAACGGTTTTTGATCATATTTATTTTTGAGATAAACGTTATTTAAACATACTAAAACTTCTATATACAGAGCTCTGTCTCTATTGCACTAAAATTGAAGAGTGATAGAGAGACAATAGCCTTTCGTTTTGTTTTCTGCAAACGATTGTCATCTTGACTACGCCCCCAGTTTATCTGGCACAGTGTTTATGTAGTTTATATTTTATGGCGTTATTCATAAACGGTTACTGGCCTCCTGAGTTAGTTATGAGTCCTTTGGCTTTATCTGTCATTTTGACTCATGTATTTGTAAGAAAGGGATAAAATATAATTTAACTAAATCAGGCCCGTAAAGTAGGGGGTTAGTGAATAATATCCCTATCGGCATCCATCCCCTTGATTCCTTATAGTTATGAACAATTCTGTTTGGATTGGAATTTTATTTGGATTCTTCAAAATGAAGTTTTTCATCCTTTTTAGCTACTCGGCATTAAATGTCATGAAGAAACACCCATAAGTATTTTTATAAATTATGTAATTCATAACATAATGAACACAAACTAAAACTATTATGTTAGCAAAAATGTCTGATGCATCACGTGTGGTTCTCTCAAACCACCGTTTCAAATATAGTAATTTATTTACTCGCGCGCGTTGACATTTCATGGCTGAACTTTGTTATTATTTTCGTTCTATTTTTAAACTGTCGATTTCATGACCTTTGAGCAGGAAGTTGCATTCAAAGTAGGTATTTCAAAGTCATATTTAATTTTACTAAACATGAGAACCAATTTTGTCAGTAAGAGAAAAAAAAATACAATTCCCCTTTCGTCATCCCTCTTTTTGGGGTTATAATACTAGAATACGAAAAAAAAAATGAGCCTATGCCACTGACCTGCGACTCTTGCCAAAGTATAAGTAGATATACTCTGGCACAGGCACAGTCATTCTGTCAGTAGAAAATGGCGGCAAATTAAAACAATGTAGTCGCGAAAGGTTGGTCCCATAGAAAATTTGAATTTCGCGCCTTTTCTACTGACAAGTTCGGTGTGTTTGAGTGTTCAATAAATAATTCATTGATATTCTTTATTGCACACCTCTAAACAGAAACAGTTTCACTAAATAAAATGGTAAGTAGGTCGTATTTTCCCGACGCCCGTTATTTCCCCTGTACAAGTACAATATACGTCACAGAATTGATCAGTCTGGTCCCCCCGGCGCCGCCATGATGGCGCCGTTTTGGCGCCAAAGTGCCTGTGACCCGGGGTGCGTTTACGAAGGTTGCTGCCCGCGACCTATTTGTCGACGGCACACTATCCCAATTTTGTTACGCAATGCGATTTAGGGGAAAGTGGTACAAAGGAAAGTTATTGTTTTGATCTTGTTTTTGGTTGGTTGCATTTTTATTTGTTGTTACCTTAATATAACTACAGTATTCGAAGTATCCAAAAGTTAGTAACACAGTAAGCAAAGTACATGTACTAAATTGAACTTATTGTTGTAAGGAAGGGATTCAATATGCGATTGTACGTACTCGTAGATATTACTGAAGCGGTCCGCCTAGAAAATTGTTGGTTCTTGTATCCTTTCATCTTTCCCAGCCTTGACTTGCCTTGCTTTGACTTTGACTTAATCAATCTATATCTTTCAGTATAAACTGATCCTTTAGAACTTTTAACTGTTGAGAAATGTACCCTTTCTATCACGTCCAGTTATCGTTAGATAACTGCAGTAATGCCAGTAATTCTTACAAGAAACTGCGAAGAGAGAGTTAGACAATGTTCGCAGCGCATTCCGCGGTTTGCGTGACGCTGCCAAATACTGGAACACTTCTGCTTTATTTATGTATAATCATGAATTACAATAACGGCTTAGTAAGTGATTTGGTGTTGATTTGACATGAGTTGATGAGCAAACAATACAATCCCAAGATTGGTAATTTTTTAAGGTGAGATCTGGTTTCGGAGATTGACCTCCCTGTTTTCCTAGAGAGTCATGAAACTGCGTCTTTAATGATAACATACGCAGTTTCGGATAGGATTACAGGACGATATTTTGTTTCGACTAGTTTTGTTGATAAGGTTACTTCGTTTTGGTTTACTGTTTCTACTCTACATTTTCCCGCTTTCTTTCATTATGCATTCTTCATAGGTTGGTTTGTTGTATAAAGTTCCATTTGCTGTATGGAGGACTCTCTGAAGAACTTTTTGTCGGCGTATTTATAATTCAAATTTTTTTTGTTTTTGTGTTCTAAGTTTTCATTTTGTGTAATTATTTTTAGTTTGTTTATAAGGATATGTTATTGTGCTAATAAATGATTCTTTTTATTCTTCTTCTTCTTCTAAAAGTAGCGCCTACCAGGTGGTGGACTCGGATTCGTACTCGCTTTCCATGGCTATGCCATCGACTACTTCCTGCAGGAACCGGGCTGTGTCTATAGGCTCTGTCGGTTTGCTTGGGTTGAGGACTCCCGGGCCGCCTGGTGCTCCTGGTCCTGTGTCTATGGGCTTTGTCGTGTCTCTATCATTTACCTACATTGTTATGTAGTAGCCACTGAATCTATGGATTTTAATGGGTTATCAATAGTCTCATCTATTCTTTTTAATGGTTTCCCAACACCTCATCACCCGTTTATTTTTAGTATAAAACTAGCGCTTACCATAGGGCGAGGAGTCGCCTGCTCATGTACAGTGTGAGACACGGCCTGAGACGCTTCACTGGCCATCTGCTCGGTGGTGGACTCGGACTCGAAGTCGCTCTCCATGGCCATGCCATCGACTACATCTTGCAGGAATCGGGCCGTGTCTATGGGCTCTGTCGGTTTGCCTGGGTCGGGGACTCCCGGGGCCGCCTGGTGCCCCTGGTCCTGCGACCAAAAGTATTGTTTGGCAAGAGTATCTTGTCACGTGAGCATAAGCCGAGAGAATCATACTGTCCTTTGCTTTTACTAGTATTACTAGTATTATCTCCTCAAAAACAGGAATGAATATTGTTTTCTTATTCTATTAATTGCTATTGACAAAATTGGTTTGTCAGACTCTCAGTTGCCTACTTAACCTTTTCTAAGTATAAGTTCTCTTTATATGTGCATTTAACGGTAGCGGTAGTGATAGCAATTAGAGATAACGTTAACCTTTTTTTGTTTTTAACAGCTACATCTAAAAATTGTGGTTTGTTCATTGTTTTTGTATTTAATGTAAATGCCTCCTAGCCTGGCTGCTTACGAAGCAGAAGATTCCGGGTTCGAATCCGTGTTAGGTAATTTATTTGTGTGTACATCACGAGTAATTGCTTCTGAGTTAAGTATGTATTTATATATACAGTATGAGTATGTATTTCGCAACGGCGTTAGAAGTAAGGCTACACAATGTTATTATTCTTATTTTCCTAACAAAAATTGAAGTAAATATGTGTAAGTTCTTTTATAATAAAAACGTCTCAGGACATCTACTACATCTTGGCAAAATGCCAAAATCGTACTGCCCCCAAATTTCCCAAGCCTTCCCGAATAAATAAATCGTCTTTGTTTCATCACTTCAGTCCTTGTATCCGTCAGTCGCTCTACATAACCTCAGCTTAATATTGCCGCTAACCACATATTAAAAGTGAGATTACACGCTTCAACCTGCCACCTTTCTCACATTTTCCCCTGTCCTCGCCACTTATCAGTAAAACTTGAGCGTAGATTAACGCTAATCGGGCTGCGTGCACCCGAGTCGTTAGCTAATGGTTGGCCTACTGTCCCTTCCTTGCGTGAGAGGGACGCAACTACAGTAGCATAACTGTCATCAATTTCCTATTAAGATACACTGTAAGGTAAAGAACCTGGTGTTTGACAGCGTAATTCCAATACATAGCCCTTTTGTCACTCTATTGCTTGAAATTTAATTGAAGATGGTAGCCATTGGGACAGTTTCCAGCAGTTCTGGTCTTGCCAAGATGATTATTGTACATTGACAAATGCCAAACGAAAAGCGTATTCAGAAGACAGATGCTACGAAAAGTCACGTGGCCATATATTGTTCAAGTATCACCACCACCACTTAGATGGTTGGCAGTCCCCAACTGTCCGTTTCTCCAGAAACTTTCTGCCTCGCTCAGCTAAATTCCACATTAATGAACTGTCGCCTGCGGTATTTCCGGACCGATACGACCTTCAAACCTTCAAGAAAAAAGCGTACTTCCATCTTAAAGGCCGGCAACGCATTTACAACTCTGGTGTGGCAGGTGTCCATGGGCGGTGGTAATCGGTTACCATCAGGTGATCCGTCTGCTCGTTTGCCTCCTATATCATAAAAAAGTAGCAATTGGCGTTTTCTATCAACGATTGTCATTATGGCTAGACCCCCGGGTACATTTACTCCACCTATATGTGGAGTACCTACATAATTACTGATGTTTTAACGTAGAATTTATTTTACAAATACAGATCACCGTCATAGGTCATGGGTCACTGTGGGGATCCATCTATCGTATTCTGATGAGGAAAAGGTAAAAAAAAATACGCAAACAAAAAAAAAATCTATGGGACAGGTCGTCCAAGTCGGCCAACCCTCCATACAAATGCCAAACATTTTCGCGTCAAAAATGTTTTTCTTCTACTTTTTTCTAATCAGAACACGATTCTGAATATTTTCTTAAACGCATCCCCACTATTTTTGTTACATCCTGTAGTACTTGCTTGCTTATACAAAATCTTCCATTATCATCTAAAGTCCTCATTATCTGTGGACACGTTGTGCCACATACATTCTATCGTTTGTTACGCCCAGTAGGTCAGCTCACAATGCGGCATGGTCGGCGTGCGGCAGCGCGCGTAATGCGTTACACGCCTTAGCAAAATGGTGGTGCTGAACGACTTAGTCCAATTGGTAAAAAATATAGAATGTATTGTTTTAAAGTATAATTCATACTCAACACAACATATAGATATTAACGTTATTAATATCAAATGTAGGTACTTACAATAATTACATATACTAATCTATGGTAGGTACTAAAAGCCATAGATTAGTATATGTAATTACTGTAACTAAAATCTTCGAGAAACACCGGGAAGGGAAACGGCATTCAGACTATTTCCCCTATGCCGAAGCATAGGTATAACTGTACCTATGGCGGTGCGTGTTGTGACTCGTCAGTACACAAAGAGATCGAGGTGTGCAAGATTTGTCTTTGATGTGTGTCATTTTCTATGTATTTGTGTCGTCATTACAGATTGGATTTTGTATTTAGTGAGTGAAAAGTGCGACTGTGTGCACGTTTCCCCGCAGCAAAAACTGGTAGGATGATTTGTTCGGTAAGATATCGCTTAGGCTCCTCCATTCCGACGTGTCGGAAGCTGGTGTTGCGCGAAGACTAAAAGACATGTACATCTTTTGACATTTCAGTCAATACATTAAATTTTAATGACTAGTTCGGATTATAGCTTTTTCGGTAGCTCGGTAGCACGGCAGTGCCCCCGCCAAATCCACTGTGTCCTATACGAGATTAAACGTCAAAAATGTATGGGCTAATCTTGGAACTTTAGTCATGGGTGGTAAAATTGACACTTAATTGCTTATGTTACTTACATATGTACCTTCTTTAACATATAACGACATTGTAATGATTGTGCTGTAGGTTATATTATAGGTAAGATATACAAGAACTTATAGTGCTAAAGGGAGCCGAGGGCACTAAAGTTTCCCTCCTATCTTTACACTTCACTAATTAACACATTTTTGGGATCTCTATCTGCATTAAATAAAGTGTGTAACAACCAAGACAATTTTTCCCATTTTATACATTACGCTCTATAATTTAAGGTCCTCTTTAGTTCAAATACCGACGTTTATCTATTTTATAAGCTTGTTCGTAAAGGTGTACTTACGGGAGAATGTATAGTATTGTATGTAAATTTGGTTTGATGAGTCAGAAAATGTACGGCGATACGTGCAATTAACTTCTATATAAATATGAAGTTGGAATAGAAATGATTCTATTAACCGACGCATAACATTAAAATTATATGGAATTTCGTCTCAGTCGTAGAGATAAGACGATCTTAATTATTTTTAAAATGTTTTTTTTTTTTTTTTATGTACCACATAATTTTCTTTTTTTTATATATATCACAGATACCATTTCATAACAGTTATTTATTATATTTCTAGTAGTTCAAATAATAGTTATTCAATTAAAGGATTTGACCTTGATACGAATTTCTCCCTTAATGGAAGCCTAATTTGGTAAAAACTAGTACTACGGATCGTTTTATGCCCTTTTTACTAATAATTTTTAAATGTACTTACGGTATCCGTCAGGGGGGCCATTTTGGCGCCTTTCTCGTCTTCCCAGATAATAAACTCCCTCGAACCTGGCGATATCCTCACCAAGCCGCGCGAGTACCACTCCACTTTCGATCAATTGCGGCGTCTATCGATTTTAAGTCACTGGCACAAAATGATCACAACTTTAACTCTGTTCGGTATCTATGGTACAAACATCATTTAAAAAAAAATCGAGATGTGAGCGCCGTAAGATTAAACCCTATAAGTCGAGCAAATGGAATTATTGAAATTAGAACTATATTGTGACGTGGGTGAATTTCTTATTTAATTTAAATGAAAAAATATGTAGACTTATCAAGTTTAACCGCTCATCAATCGAAATACTTATAAATAATTAGTCTTTTTTTTTCAGGTAGCAAATTCAATAGATATATTATATTTCGATAGAGCCCATGTAAAAAAAAGTTTGTTTGGTCATGAAAAGTTATGTACGTTCTGGACCATAGATATCTAAATTTGCAATTACCAAAAATCGTTTTTCGATCGTTTTAAATCGAGCGTCCCGTCAGATGAAGCCAAAACGACTGACTCAGTCTTGCTCCTAGATTAACCGCTGGATGTGACTTTTTGACCTTTAAATTGGCACCTAGGTTGACCCATAATTGCGTTATTGTAGTAATTTCATTCATTAATTGTTGTGAGACTGGGTAAGGCCGGATAGCATTGGCAAAACTGGCTGGGCACGGGCAAAAGATTTCCGGGCAGGGGTATATAAACATGTCGCGGAAAAGAAAACAATTTGACTTCAGGCGTAACGTTTGTTATTAAAGTTCTACAGTAGCTCGTAATTCAATTTTTGTGAACTGTAACTTGTGAGTATTATAAACTAGATGTTTTAAGTATTCGATTGCAGGCAATACCCTGCATAGGTACATCTGCCGAAGTCATCTTGATAAGTACTTACACCGCATATTCCTTTCAGACAAAAATAGTGCGTCATTAGGAAGTGGAATAATGAAATTGCCGACTCTTTATTTTATATATTATAAATGAAAGGCAACACTGTTTTAAATTACATTTATTTCAAAATAGTTGCTTAATATAACTTACCTGAATACACACAAAATATTGGTGGTATCTACAATATAATTATAAAAATCTTTAATGTGATGGTAATACGTAATACTCGTATTCAAATCCGCTCGATTTTCGTCAAGAAATGTCACTATCGATACAATTTACTTAACAAAAAATGCACACTAATAGGTGGGAATATATGAAGAGTTTGGAGAGCTATAACATATTGGCAAAGAAATTAAAAAAGAAACGCAACTTTCATAAAAGTGAAAAACAAAAACTAACGATGATAACACCCCTCTTTTTTGCGTTGGGGGTTAAAATGTTTTCGACAGCTGAGAACTTAAACTATATTTTTTATATTTAGATAACATATAGTTAAGGCGTTTACATCTCCTTCGTGAAGTGTATGACGGACAGCGCCGTATCTAGAAGGTACACGGCTCCTTGGATGACGCAGAGAGCACCAACTGCTAGGCCCACCTGGAACAGCAACAAAATTAGGTTAGAATGAAGGAATAAAACGTGACCTCTATTAGAGGTGGGACAAGGGAGGAGTTAATCTGGGGCACGGGTTTATTGCCTTAATTGCTTTAGTCGCCGTAGTTAGACGACCCACTATTTTTCACACTTTCTATTACCTACGTAGAATTATTGAACACGATTAAAAAATACAATAGAAAGCTCCGGACACTCTTACACAATTAGTTACTGTGAGTGTGGACACTGATGAGACATTTCTTCAAGAGTAGTCAAAATCGTGTACTGAAAAATAGACAAGTCAATAACTCGCCAAAACATTCTTACATTTGGGTTGATTATGGATTCGATAATTTCGTCAATATCGCGTCTGAAGGCATTACCTGTTTCTCAGCGAAGACGAACTGGTACTGGTGCTCGCCCTGGTACCCGCCCCAGTAGTGCAGCGCCACGGCCCCCACGGCTATCCACAGGAACACGCCCACGAAATTCATCACGATCTCGGAAAGCGCCCTGGAACGTGCAAAGAGTAAACTAAGTCTCCTTCTGAAGTGTTAGTGATGAAGCTGAGCCCCTGTAAACTCCTCAAGAAACTTATAATTTTGCTCAATTATACTGTTCTACATTTCTAAATTCAACACGGTTCATCTACTGCTGAATATATTCATTTTTTACTAGTCCACTCAGTAGGCTAGACCTCATTCATTGCTTCAGCGTTGCCAGATGGTCACAAAAGTCACATTTTTCGTGACTTTTCGCCTTCTCGTGTGACATGTGCGTGACTTACGATTTTGAGGCAATTTTTGTGACTTTTTAAGCTAGTCGAGTTTTTACTAGACCTTGAAGCCGTGCCCAGGTGGCCTACCGCGAAAACCGAAATTCGCAAAATGCGGGAATGTTTCTCTTTTACTCTAACTAAGACGTAATTAGAATGACAGAAAAGTGCCCGCAATTGACGAAATTCGATTTTCGCGGTTATAGCCCAGACAAGACAATTTTTCGCCAATCTGATGAAATTGTCCCATCAAATCAGGTCGTGCTGGCCAATTTGGCTGCCAAATTCAACCGCCGATTATGACCGATATTACAGATAAAATGGAGGTGCGGCTGCGGACGCAACAATTCAAATGCGTGACGCTAGTTTTTGCGTATGTATATATTTTTTTATTTTACACCGCTCATATATCACCATAAAACAAAAATTGGAGATGGACGCCAATTTCTTTTCTCATCGAATCGGTCGATTTGATCATCCCGTCTGAGGGCTTACCGCGAACCACGTTCGACGTGTTGCCTCTCTATCGCACTCGTAAATTCGTACGTAAGCGTGACAGGGAGGCAACACGTCGAACGTGGTTCGCGGCAGCCCTTCTGGGGGCCTACCGCGAAAACCGAAATTCGAAAATTGCGGGGATCTTTCTCTTTTACTCTCACTAAAACTTAATTAGAGTGACAGAGAAAAATGCCCGCAATTGACGAATTTCGATTTTTCCGGTAGCCGCCCTGATTCCACTTAATTTGACAGTTTTGACACTTGCACTGACGTTACAGTACAGGGTTACGTTACTTGGGTGTAACGAACATCATATTTATCATAGTCAAGGTAAAATGAGACTTGTTACCTTTGTGTGACGGTGTAATTTAGTTTGATAGTGGAAGTTATATTTTTTTAGTGCAATGATTCATTTCTTTAAGTCTGTATCTATACTACCTACTCATTGTACTGTATGAGTTATTTTGAGATTTTTGAGTGCTCTAAAAGCCCAAAAAACCGGGGGTAAATTGTTTACCCGTATACTTTTTTTTCTTTTGAATACGTTTAACGAATAATGATTGGCGCAAGTTCAGTACAGGCACTACAGACGCCGTTAAATGAACCGTTGCTTGCACTTCGTCGGTTGCAGTCGCGACTCGCGCAAGCGGTGAACAGTGACAGTGTAAACAGTAAACTTTTAAAACTTTTCAGACTGTGACTGGATCCGAAGATTTCGCGCATCGCGCTTTTATTTATTTACCTGTGAGGATAACAGTGTTTTCCCGAATTCGTTTACGATTCGATTGATAGGTAAGTAAACTTTGATTAATAATTGTTTTTTTATTAAGATTACGTATCAACCAACATGTTTAAAATAATATCGTCGACCCTAGGTTCAATTAATTTTGTCTGTTACTGCAAAAAAAATTGCGGCAATTTCATTCATTATGTTTGTGTTAAATGATATAATATATTATTTAGCTAAGTAATTATTTATTTAGTACTTTACACCATACACTACAAAGAATCAGTGCAAAAAGAAAGTCTGTCAAGCTCTAGGTCCTTAGTTTACATTCCAGTACTTAATGGGCATAATTTTGTGCATTTATAAATATTTGTTTCTGAATAATGAAGAATGTCCCCAAAAATTGATTTGTTTTTTATCACTTTAATTTTATAGGACTCAGTATCAATAATCTTCCTTAATGATTGAGTAGGTATTTACCTAGATTGTATTATATGCACACCTTGGTAGCTCTGAAGGCTAGTTTTATTTTTTCTATAGCACTATTAGCACTCAACAAAAGGAATATAAATACAATTATGTAGATAAATTTCATTACCCTCTGACCAATTTAGGTTCAAGTTTGAAGTAATTTCTTTTTTTTTAAGACCACACTACAATCAGGTGAACAGGAGACCTTGCAGCTCGCACGGGTCAGTGGCTGCAGTGTGCTGTACTAGAGAGTGCTCCCTTATAGGAGGCTTATATCGAGCAGATTGGTTGTCCCTGGCCGATAGGTAGGTAGGTAGGGCTAAGAAGGATGACAAAACAAAACAATAAGCTTATTATTTTTAGATAACTTTACTTAAAACTTTACATGTACCCCACCCCATATACCCATCATGTCTGAACCCCTGTCAATATTTGCACCATTACCAGTACCAAATGATGACCAATTTGATTATTCATCTCTGTAAGTCTGTATAATTCTATTACTGTACATTTTTTATCTTAATAATTTATATGTGATAATAATAAGTCTGTAGTTATTATTATACATAAATTACTAAGTATTTACACATTTTATTTAGGTTCGCGTTTTTTTTTTTAGAATACAACACTACTAACCAGGTGGATGGGAAATCTTGCATGGGTCAGAGGCTGCAGTGTGCTGTGCTAGAGACTTTTTCCTGTGACAGTTCATGTAGGGGACTTATGTCTAGGAATGGTTGTCCGTAGCTGATAGGTAAGTAGGTAGAACTAAGAAGGATGACTAAAGACGGATGGCATTAAGTTCGCCTTTTTACTAGCTTTTATTTACTTTCACCTGACCATTGTCTGTTTGTAATCAAATCTTGCAAGTTAAATTTGATCCACCTCCCGGTTTCCGATTGAGCTGAAAATTTGCATACATATGTAAGTCGGGTGACAATTCAATATTATGGTACCATCGAGCTGATCTGATAATGGAGACAAGAGGTGGACATAGGAACTCTGTGATAAAACAACGCAACCTAATTGTGTTTGGGGTTTTTATAATTTGCTCGATGAGTATTAGTTGCATGTGGAAAGAAAAGTACAGTCAGCGATAAAAGCTTGTACCAAAAATGAATTTTTTGCTAAAAACTTATGTACAGTTGCTTTCTTATGTGCAATAAATATTAAATAAATAAATTAACTGTTATTCTCATTCTCACATCTGAACCACATTTGATAGGGGTTCAGCCCTACCTACCACAACAAAATTTGAGCTAATCCCAATTAGCTGGGTCGCCCGAGCGCGCCGCCTCGGCCTAGGCACGTCTACACTGGCCGGTTTGTGCGTGAGGAAATTGCCTCGCGCGTATGCTCGCTCTATGTGTGGACCTGGCTATTGAATTGAAATAGCCTTTATTCTCGCACTTAGCCGGTTTTTTGGTGGTTTGCAACTTAAGTGTACACTGTAAATCAGAGTGATAAATGTGTGTGTTTTTTATTTTATTTGCAGCACGCGATGCATGTTGCATGCATGTTTGATCTAATACAACAAAGTTACGTTGTGTTTTTAACAAGATGGATAGATTTTTAATAAAAGGAGGAAAGTGCAAATCTCTTACTAATCCTTCTAGTACCACTGTAACAGTTACTAATACTACAACCTCTTTGATCACCACTACCGCATGTTCTGCTGTTCCTACGTCCACAATCTTTGCAACCAATGTGACGGCATCTGCTTATGTTAAACCTGTAGCGTCTACTTCTAAAGCTGTTCCAAACGTTTCCAAAAATGAAGAAATATTCGTTGAATCTATGTCACATATTTCCAATGCATCTGATGATGATGACGATGCACCACTTGCTAAGAAAACAAAATCTTCTAAAGAATTCAACGATAAGTGGCTCACAAATGTGCTTTATCGTAGTTGGCTTGTAAAAAAAACCTTTCCGAATGAATCGAGCGCATGCGCATATTGCAAAGTGTGTGACGAAAGATTTATTAATCATAAGGGTTCCCTTGACAAACATATGAAATCAGGGAAGCATGAAACTAATATGAAGACCGTGGCTTCACACAAACCAATAGACAAATTGATTATTCCAAATTCAGAAGATGACGCAATTAAAAGGGCAGAAGTAAAGATTTGCGCATTTGTGGCGGAACATAACTTACCTATATCATTAGTGGATGATTTAGTACCTTTTATGGCCAACATCTACCCGGATTCGGCTATAGCTAAAAAAGTTATCTTAGGTCGAACTAAGGCAACAAACATGCTAACAAAATTAATTGCTCCTGCTTGCACATATGATTTAATAAACGTAATCAGAGAACCAGGAAACTTTTTTAACATCATAATGGATGAGACTACAGACAACACTATAAAAAAACAGTGTGCGCTCTCAATCATATATAATAATGGAACAAACGTAGAAACATCATTCTTGGACATGTATGAAGTAGGCTCTGGCAAAGCCGAAGATTTGAGCCTTGCTTTATTAGATTGGTTAAAATCGCATTCAATACCACTGACAAATTTCATAGGATTCGCATCCGATACAACGAACAGCATGGTTGGCGAATATAACTCTGTATTTTCGCATTTAAAAGAGAATGTGCCTGGAATAACATGTGTAAAATGTAGCTGCCATCTCATTCACCTCGTAGCATCAAAGGCTTGTATGAAGCTTCCACGCTCAGTAGAAGATATGCTGAAAAATATTGCCGCACATTTTAGCCGAAGTACTAAAAGACAATTGAAATTACAGGAATTCCAAAAGTTTTTTGAAGTTGACTGCCATAAAATCTTGTCACCAGCTAACACCAGATGGCTTTCGCTCAAAGCATGTGTGGACAGGACCCTGTCTCAATTTGATGTATTAAAAGAATACTTCCGAGTGGAAGTTTATGAAGAGCCAAGTAAAACCACAGAAAGCATTTTAGAAGCTCTAAATTGCAAAATAGTTAAAATTTACTTAGAATTTATGTCCTACACCTTAGAGCTGTTAAATGATTTCAATAAATTGTTCCAATCCGAGAAACCACTCCTACATTATGTTAAGCCCGAAATTGAAAAACTTATAAAAACTATGGCATCAAACTTTTTGCAATTCCACTACGTAAAAACCACGCCGGCGCTGACGTTGGATTATTCTAATCCAAGGAACTTTATGCCAATAGAAAATATGTATCTCGGAGTTCTGGCAACAACATCTATAAAAGAATTGGAAAACGACCGTCCTTCCCAAGAAACATTAGCTGATATAGGAAATTTAAAAAAGAACTGTTTGGCTTTTTACATAGAGCTCATACATCAAATAAAACAAAAATTTGAATTTAAAGATCAGGTTTTTAATATTGTAACGATTTTGGATCCTAGAGAGGCTCAGTCTTTTAGAGTTAAAGACTTGACTGACGTATTAAATAGATACCCGGTGCTAAAAAATGTAATAAATGAACAAGAACTTCACACAGAATGGCGTCAACATGCTTTATTAGATCACAGGGAATTAGATTTATTACCAAATTTAGACGCAGAAGACTATTGGAAAGCTGTTTTTAAAATTAAAAATGTTGGAGGTGAACCTATGTATCCAAATTTGAGAAAAGCTCTCTCCCTTTTGCTTGTCTTGCCTTTTTCTAACGCTTGCGTCGAGAGAGTTTTCAGTCAGCTCAAGCTTATCAAAACGGATAATCGAAACCGGCTTAATACAGAGACAATTGCGGCGCTGATGGCCACCAAGCAGCATATCAAAAGCGCTATTAAATATGAACCTCCCAAGTCCCTCCTCCGTAAAAATATTAAATTATATTAAGAACTCAAACCTTAACATTACTCCTTACTCAAATATTCACGAAAGGTTGGTAAAATGCTCGTTTATATTAATATTTATATGCATACTTTGTTTGCTTATATATACAAACTGCATGATGGTGTTATATAGGGAGCGTGCATGAACTGTAGGAGGCACAGGAGCCGTCAGATTTTTGGCGCGTTACATTATATGTACAAGAAAACACGATACGTGTAAATGTACATGTTTATGGTTCCGATTCAGGCCACAAGATGGCAGACCCTCCAACACGCACGGTCCCTATAGTATAGCTTGAGGAACTAACAGAACGGACCGTAAGAAAATAGGACGAAATGGAACGCAACACAACGTTATTTTCCTACCTTTAGAGGCCTAACACACTTTCGCACCGCACGAAGGTCACAGTGCGGTGCGGCAGTGTGTTATAGGTATTATAGTACTCCATCTCGTTATACATAATAATTATATTAGAATTTATTTTATGTATTTCAGGTACAATCAAATTAAAAAAAAATCGAGCTTCAATTTTAAGCGATTTCCGCATTAATGCGATTTAAAATTAACTAATATATTGGGTTAGTAGATTTTTAAACATAAATGTTATCTTTTCATTTAAAAAGAATAACTATAGAATATGATATGAATAATTCATCCAATAAGCTTGGGATTTATGAAATATATTATCACATCTCCTCTCTACATTTTATCAAATACAATAAATATTTTCATTTTTACTTGCAGATGCTACCAAATTCTGAGGTCATACCTAATACTGATTTTTGTACTAGATTAGACTCAAGAGTCTATACCTAATCGCATAAGTGGCATAAGGTTGGTAGATTCAACTATACATAATAACTTATTATCGTCATTTACTTTTTTTTATAGAGGATCATTTTATTTTATTTTCAGGAAGAAAAAAATCAATAAATAAAAAAGGAACTTGCATACATGAAATCGACCACAAATTTATTGTTGAAGTTGAAGAAAAGTTATAATGTGCTTTCAAAAATAAAAATCATATAAGGTTAGTAGATTTTTAATGAAATATATTCTTTTCTGAATTTCTTCTAACAAAATTGGTTCATCTACCCATACTCCACCATACTATAAAAACCGGTTAAGTGCGAGTCGGACTCGCGTACGAAGGATTCCGTACCATTCCGTAATAGCGGCAACAGAAATACATCATCTGTATTTTTTTACTGCTAGCTAGCTAAGCTAGCTATCACGGTTTATGAGATACAGTCTGGTGACAGACAAACAGACAGACAGACAGTGGAGTCTTAGTAATAGGGTCCCGTTTTTACCCTTCGGGTTCGGAACCCTAAAAATGTGACTTAAGCAGCAAAAATGTGACTTTTCGGGAAACGAAACGTAACTTATGATTCCAGAGCCCTGGCAACACTGCATTGCTTATACTTGCCACTCGGCACCATCTTATTTGTATATCGTGTATGTGACTAGATTTAGATAGTCTCCAGTTTCCACGCTAGTCTTTGACGATTTTGGCAGATATTCAGTATTATGTTTACCCATATCTCTAGTTTGTCTAAGTTCATCACACGCCGACAAATCAGGGGCAATAACAGGATGCTACTTGTACACAATGAGATTGGTTGAGATACTTCAATGTTTGTCAACTTCATAGCGACAAATTCCTTTATCATCTGCAATACTCGCACGCTAAGTTGTTTGTTTACTCATTAAATCCGCTCAGCATTCTTGGAAAAAAGCCAAGATTGTGCATTATCGGTAATATTACCTACCTGTTTAAGTCACATTACAAATCCATGATGACTTACGAAACCACGGAATCTCTTGTTGACGGACTTCAAGTGTTTAATGGAACCAAACAGCAAGATCAAATAGAGTGCGCGCTTCAAGAGCGTATACCTACATCCCCAGGCAATTCCCTTCCTCAAGTACACGTTACTCTTATTAATAGTAGCAAAAAAGATGAGACTGTACGACAGGAGCGAGTAAATGAATCCTCCAGAAAGCGCTTGTTTTGCGGACTGCATTTAATTTATATTGATTCAGAAGCATGATTGCAGAACAAGGAAAAATGAATAAGCTTTCACAGTTTTCAATTAATGATCTATTATTAACTTAGGAACAGGAATTAACACTTTTCAATTAATGATCTATTATTAACTTAGGAACAGGAATTAATCAAATATAAACTCTTTTGCAGCGGTGCTATATCATTCTTGTAAGCGGCATATAACTAAATTGCCAGAGAAACAATGCACAAGCACTTTCTGTCAGTGCATAAATGAGGTACCCAATAATAACCAATGAGGAAAAAGAAGTCATCTTGCCAACGTACCTCTTGTGCTCAGTGGTACCGAAGAGGAACGTGATGCACTGCACCAGCGTGTAGATGAGGTAGCCGACGATGACGCCGGACGCGACGATCTCGGCGTCCGGGTTCTTCTCCTCGTTGAGGTTCCATGTGCCGCCGACGCCGAGGAACTCGCCGTTGTAACCCGTGCGGTACAGGACGAGGATGATGATGTTCAAGACCTGGAGACACAAGTTAGTTGGTGAGATGGTGTCGATTATGTTATAGATATAGGGTAATCTAGGTAATTAGTAGTGTCTTATTATGTTTTTATTAACAAATTAAATTTTTCAATGCACTATAAGGTTTTTTCTTTATATAAGACAAACTTAGCGTTAGCAAAGAAGTTCAGAATACATAGATATTTTAAAAATCTTACAAAGCTACTGTTTTTTTTTTAAATAATTATCTAAAAGCCAAATTAAGCCTTTATTATTTTAATATGCTTGTAGAAGTTTGATTTGTTCATTGTATATTTTATTTTTAGTGTAAATACTACGATAACTTTGTTATTACAAGAAATTGTGTTTAACTTTATCCAGACAAAATCCAGAATGTGTATTTGTGTTTCATTAAACTTTGCTTATAACTCATTAGTGTTTACTTTTGTGTAACAATATATGTACATAATTACAGTCGGGTAACAGGTACCTTATCAGGTCTTTATCTCGTTACTCATTTCCGGTGTGTCATCCCAATGTTATCCCTAATCTGCGGTTCCGATCCCAGATAAGTCTACTGTCATTAGTGTACCTATTGTAAACATTCTAACTATACCGTTCTAATTTGAGATCTATTTAGTTAGACCAGAGGACAATTTTATAGGATTCTTTGATCACAGATACCTAACCTAACTACTGATTCACTTTAAGGCTTATTAGTGTGTAAATCATTATTTTTGTTATACTGTCTGACCCTTGCGCTGATAAAGAATAAAGCGTAAGTTACACTCGTTAATCAACATTTATTGACAACAAACCTTTTTATCCTTAGATTACGAATAAACAGGTCAGATTATGACATAAACAAAGCTTGACTTATTTCAAAAAAGGATAGCTTTGTTATGCGCATCGAAAAGAACCAGTATCACACACATTTAGCACATGAGATCATCCATTGACAGTTCCACCTGTATCGTATAAATACGTATTAGTCGATAACGATAAGATAAGGTAAGATAAGCTTGCCGGAATCAAACATACGCACAACATCGCTTTGTTCGGCGAACGGATTCCATGAATACTTTGCTTGAAAATGAGACAGTCGTCAACATAGCCTGGCGATTAATCACTTAGTCGCAGCATTTTAATGTGTGCATTTATTCGAAATGCTTTCTTAAAACTCCTACGCATTTTTTTTTCATAAAGCTATGCTAATGTAAGTCAAAGTAAGGCCGTCATTTGTTTTCAATTAATGCGGATGTTTATCCCGAGAAATTAAATGATAAATAAAAAAAGAGCTGTCCAAATCTTGTCTCATCGTTGCAATATATAAAAGTCGTACATTTTGAGTGAATCCTGGTGGCAATAGGTAATCAGTTCAGAAAACGATCATGGATAACAACCACTTGTTTTACTAGGTACAAAGAGAACTACCAAAATCTGGATCTATTTTCAGGTTCCAGGGATATATAAATAGAGATATTAACCACGTATTTTAAGCACTCAAATTACCTCTCCTCAGACCACGTCTTCTCCGGAACCACGGGGAGACGGGGACAAAACCTTCCTCAAAACGTAGGAGGTCATTTTAATATATATATATATATATTAGTATACATAGGTACGCAATTAAGTCCCTTTAACGTAAATAATATGTGTAATCGTAAAAGTTTTAATCAGTGAGAGATATAAAGTTAGGTATAAAGCTGCAAATCACAAATATCCAATTGCTACAGCATGTGGAAGTCAACGTCCATATTGTTTGAACCGGGCATCCGGGCGGCAATTATGTACATACTCTGGTTATTACGATCACGGCTAATTGTCAGCTGTCGGCGGCAGGGACACAGAGATTTTATGACATGTAACTAGAGTGTCCATGGATTCATACTGTGTTTACTGGTGATGTCCGGGATGAATTTATTAAATTTATTATCTTTAAGAATTTCAGATACTACTTATTTGACTTACACGTAGTTAAAAACTCACCATAAGAAACTATCCGTAACAGTCGATCTAGTTGGTTGGTGGTTGCATTATGTTATAATAAGAAGATAGATAAGAACAGGCAGCAGAAAGACTGGCTATCACTTTATAGAACTAAGGTGACATAGGCACTATCTATGAATATAGATCGTGTCATTCACAAAGACGCATGCCTTCAATGGTATAGTCATGTTATTTAAGGTTAGATTTGACAAATCTACGCGTCTTCGTGGATGACACGAACTATAAAGCAGACAAACACTTTGCATTCCTTGTTTACTATCAAAATAACGCTGGTCAAATAGAATCATGTTTTCGTTGAGATAATTAGCTTATATCTTTGCCAGAGATATACTCTTAAAGAAAAATTCTGAAGACCATGAAGCCTTGCAAATAAATTTACATTTCAAAAAACTTCAATTTAAAATCGCTCTTTGCAAGTTTTTATTTAGTCATGTCTCGCTTTATTAGGCACTCTTTTTGATCAATTCTTGGCCGTGACAATGCGTTTTGTTTTAGGATTTCGACAAGTCGGTAGTCTTATTTCCCATATCATACGAAGCGCAAAACACGTGCATCCATTATAAGTGTGACCCCGAAATCTTTAACCAGTATTCGTAATCGAAGATCACAATACTTTTGTGGCAATTGAAAGGCCTCGGTAAGATTTATAAGTATCTGTTTGACATCCCAAGGCAGGTTTTTCAGTCCGCGGACACGCGCAAAATTCGACACAGATTCAGTTTGGTTTTGAATGACGAATCGGTGATCTTAGGAGGAAAATCAGCTTACACTTTCCATACAAATGTTTAAAATTCGTTTGCCGATTATGCACATGCACGCGTTGGCACTAGTATGTATATAATATTGTACTTAATTTGCAGAGAATTAGCTTTGGATTTCCCGTGAATGACACCCGATATGGGTTCCCGAAAAAAATATTAATCAAATTGGTTGAACTTCCTACGTTTAGTCATGAATCCTTATATTATGGGACATGAAAACACGGCTCATTATACATTAACCTTAATCTTAATCGTCTGCTATCCGGCCTAATAGGGAAATATGACAATTAATTAACATAAGTGTACTCCGGATCGTAAGTTAACTTATGACCTGCCCCGAGCGTGAGTAATCAAATCAGTTAATTGTAGCGTCCTGAAGGCCAATTCATACTTACATTTTGACATCAAAACGATATGTGAATGATGCCTGTTGGTTATCATTCGCCCAGGCGTCTCGATCGCGCCAATACATAAACGAGTACGAGCGAAATGCAATAAATAATATCGTTTACATAGGTATCATTTTGATGTTAAATGTAGGTACGTTCGAATTGGTGTCCTGCTCGATAATTTACACTGTTTCTACAGATCTAAGAACTGGTAAATTATTATCAGACCTCTACACGCGTAACAAGTATATGTAATCAGAGGATAGACATGTATACTGGTCTGTCAACAGTAGTGATGGGTAGGACATCAATTTAAAATGAGTTTGTATGAGTACCTCATTCTCTAAAATGAGGTGTTACAATGTCTTACTTCAAATGAGGAGAGGTACTAGCAGTTTTGCAGCATCGACTATTCCATCAACTCCAACGGCAGCAAACCATATTTAATGTAAATACATATTTAGGCATTGCTAAACTTCCTTTTAAATATTTAATTGGAGTGCAATTCTGGAGGTTTAAAACAGAACTTTAACAACAGAAGACATACATTTAAGAATCAAACTAAGGAGTTAAAGTACATACATCCTATTGCAACTTAATTTGATGCTTTTATGAAACTTGTTCTAATTTAGCAGTTTATTATTTTTATTGTTAGATTGTTCAGTATCAATTTTTGCTACTTGATATCATTTTAAGTTTAACATTCATATATTGAAATAAATACTAACCATAAACTACCAAACAAACAATTAACAAACTAAGGAGAACAAATCCAATATTTTTTGTACCATTATTATATAGAAATTACTAACTTTCCACCTCATAATTTATCAGTAATAATATCATTGTAATATGATAACAAACGAAAGCCTCAATAACGTTCGCGCGGTAATGCCACCGGCGTGTAATATACACTTGATTTTTGTATGCAAAAGACACAACGAAAGACCCACAGGTATATTTTATCGCGAAAACAATGTTAATATATTGTTATTTTGGCATAATTATAAGAATGGTCACTGATCACTATTTATAAAACACAACTAAAGATTACGAACAACTTTTTCGAGTTTCTCGTATTATAAATATGTCAAAATCATAAATGATCGAAATAGTTTACGAAGCACGTTAACAAAAAGTATTACAAATTCAAATCGTTAAAATGTACATGTTTATTTCACCTATACAAATTATATTTACTTTTTTTATTAATAAACTAATGTAAATTATCATATTTTGTGTACGCCACTATATTATATTTCAATAATTTAAATAATATTTTGGTCTCTTAAACGATAACTGTTTTTAAGCAAGCTTCGTAAATGCCCAGTGAGACTTGGTTGGCATTTCAATCGCTTATCAAGTAACCATTTCACTGTCCAGTCTAATTGATTCAGATTATACATGGCACCAGCAATATGAGTCTTGAGGTCAGGTTATACTGGTATGCGCGTTAGTACAATAATAGCTAACAAATATGGAGGCCTACCGCGAACCACGAAGTTTTGCTTTGCTGTCGCACTTACGTATGAAATTACAAGTGCGACAGAGAAAAAAAACTTTCTTCGGTAGGTTCTTTGATGACTTAGATTTTTCGCTTTTGACAAGTAACTTAGCAATGCTAGGATCAAAATGGCGTAATATGTATGTAAGCTTGCGGACGCTTACGCTTGTTTTCTTTCGTGTTTCATTTTTAACGTATTTTCGATGAGGTGTTATTGAAGCACGGCGCGTGTCTGTCTCACTCCCTCTTTCGGTAAATCCAATTCATTGTTTCATTTTGAAAGGATTTTTGAGAGGATGTCACAGTGAGGCGAGTGAATGGTACAAACACAACGCATTTCTCGGTGGACCTTTTGTCCTTGCAATAAGGTTTGTAGTTGGGCAGTTGATAGTATGAGCGATGAATACGATGACGTCAATGACTCATTTCTTCATTTGAATGTCGGCGAGCACCGAGCGCCTCGCGACTCTTGCGAGTTGTGAGGAACGCGAGTGAGTTTGAAAGGCTGAGAGTTTTTTTTTAAATTTGAAGTGTTTGAGTGGTAAGAGCTGTGTGTGATGCGCGCGAGTAAATGAGTAAAATTAATTGAGGAGTGATGTATGACATTTATGCGGTGTGAAGTTCTGCGACAATTTAACAAAGTGAGTGGTACAAATGAGGTGCCTCACGAGTGAGCAACTCAACACTAGTCAACAGAGCAACTTAAATGATTTTGTGAATTAAGTTGTTCTGCAGCGGTCAACTCACGCGTCGATTTGATAACTTATTTCATTTGTTTTATTATGTCAATTATTGGATAATATGATTATAAGTGACTCAAGTCGACTAGAAATCAAGAGTTTTAGCGACTCATAAAGGTAATATCATCGAACTGCTTAAATTAAAAAAGACAAAAAACTGTTTTTCAGTTTCTTTAAATTGTCGTGTAGTCCCGTATACTTATACTCGTCCCGTGTATTATATATACGAGTATGTATAAGGCAAGGTGGGGTAAGACGAACATAGTTTGTTTTACTCGGGGCAAGAAAAACGGAAAGCGCTGTTGGCCTAGCGGTAAGAGCGTGCGACTTGCAATCCGGAGGTCGCGAGTTCAAACCCCGGCTCGTACCAATGAGTTTTTCGGAACTTATGTACGAAATACCATTTGATATTTACCAGTCGCTTTTTGGTGAAGGAAAACATCGTGAGAAAACCGGACTAATCCCAATAGGGCCTAGTTTACCCTCTGGGTTGGAAGGTCAGATGGCAGTCGCTTTCGTAAAAACTAGTGCTTACGCCAATTCTCGGGATTAGTTGCCAAGCGGACCCCAGGCTCCCAAGAGCCGTGGCAAAATGCCGGGACAACGCGAGGAGGAAGGGGCAAGAAAAACGGTATGAGGATTCCATACAAGTGTTTGTCTTGCCGCGGTGATAGTCTTTCCCCTTAAAAAATATCTGTACACTCACTTTAACGTCTTGACAACAGAGGCATGTTCAGATATTTGTTAGCACCTTGGCCGCTCTAATATATCTGATGGCAAATGTACTAGAGTCAGACCAAGATAAGTTGGCAGCGATTTTGATAGCCCAGACGTTGCAAATGTCAAGTAAGCGTCATGATTTCATTTTCTTTATGCTGTTAGTATGTATGTTAACATTATGTACTTAATAATGAACCTCCAGGCCTATGATTCTTAAGTATGTTAAGTACTCTACATTGTACTTTAAATCGATTTGTATGTAACTGTTAAATAAATTAAATTTAAAAAAATCATAGAAGTTTGGCGTTTATAATAACCCGTGCACCGTCTGGGTTATCAAAATCGCCATGCCAACTTATCTTGGTTTGACTCTATATATATATATAGTCCTCCTCATCGTTTTTGATGACGGTGACACTAAATAAACATTATGGACGTTGTCTAGTGTAAGCCCTAATGTCGCTGGCCAGGCCGAACTTTTAAATACTCTATTGCACTCGTGACAATAAAGTTGGCCAGCTGCGTTGAACGTGTACAAGTAGGAGGGCTTAGGTCTCTCTTTCCGTAACTGGCGTCTTATGGCGTTAACTGATGTACTATTTATCCAAATACCGACGGTACCCCCTAGCGGAACTCTTGGCCATATTCCGTTCTAAGACGTTTTACGGCCTTCCATACCGGAATGCAAATCTCCTGCGCATAATGGCGTCCCTCGGCGCGCGCGCAGTTTGCCTTGGGCAGATTTACCTTGGCGGGACGTGACCGACTTTACTATGACGTGTAACTGATGCTTTATTTACATGATTAATTACGCTGGTTTTTTATTTGAATAGTTAATAGACACATAGCTAGAGATCCATGTTGTCATCGAGTATTTTTACGCCAATATAAGCAAAACACACCATTGTTTTTGTTTTGTTGTGTAAGGTAGTCTAGTTAGGTACCTCATCATTGCGATGAAAATTTATGAAATATACAGCTTGTATTTTTGATACGACCACATAATCAAAAGGTATTAGTTAGTTCATTCTTTAACGAACACACTTGCATAGGTTTTATAAAAAATAAGGGTTTTTTTTTCATATAAAAGCTATATATCACTACTTTGTTTTAACTCAAAACGTCGCATTAATGACGCGACGTCACAGCTGTCACAGTGGTCACAAGTGATCATGACATACGAAATAAAAATTGACTTTCTGCATTGATTTCAAAAAATAGGACGCCTTCCTAAGCTGGCGAGGTGAAAAAAACATCAAGTACAAATATTTTTTTACTAAAGTCTTCATAGTTTAACTAAGGAGTTTAAGAAATAGCTTTTCTATCATTTTTATGTGTTTCCTAATATTATAATTTCATTCAACACACGGACATCATAATTGATAACCGAGTAACTGCTACATATAAGAGTTAGTCACCAGTTATTCAGTAGTAGCACTAGAGTAACCCGCTGATAAAGGTGTTTGTTCTTGCTTTCAAGTCTTGCAACACTAACTTTAAGTTTTTCTACTTCTAAATATTTTCCATTCTCACTATTTTCTTAGTATGTTATTGACACAATGAAAAACTGGGTTTCCTTTTTTTTTAATTTTTTTTAAAAGCGAAACCTATAATCCTAGAATATATTATACTGAAGCGATAGACATCAAAATCAGTGATGATTTGTTAAGATTTAGTTAATGGAAACCGTTTTCTCCCGAAATGGCATTTCATAGAAAGATGACCGTTATTTCGTTACATTCATAAAGCGATTCTCCCTCTTAAAAGAAGCGCGTAGTTTTCGGATTACAAGTTTTATTAGGTACAGTCAGCTATTAAGAAATTAGTTGAGAGTACGAACAGACATGCGACCGATTTGTATTATCTTAAAGTGAATAAAAAATATTTAACCTCGATTTATTCTCAAAACGATTGCTTCGTATCTACGGTTTCAACTAAGAAAATCACCGCGCATCTCCTTTACCTACCAACCGCCTAATAACGTGTACCTACCGCGTAAGTAACGTAAAACTACAACGAAATTTTTTCAACATTTTCTTCCTATCCAGCCATTTCCTATAAACTGACCCGACCTAAATAATATAATTGTAACGCAATTTTCCAGTTAGTGGTGTATGCATAGAGCGTGGTGTAAATAAGTCATAGTGATTGTGTATCAACTGGGTGAGGCTTATCGCGGTGATACGGAACGGGGCCGCATACCTGAGGACCTACCGCGAACCACGTTGTTCCACGTTCGACGTGTTGCCTCCCTGTCAAACTAACGTACGAACTTACAAGTGTGACAGAGAGGCAACAGGTCGAACGTGGTTCGCGATAAGCCCTCTGCTGCCGAGGCGTTGAAACAATGACATTAAGTTAAAGGCTGGTTTGCCATGGGCTTTAGTATGCTTTCTCACTTTAAGAGGAAAGGGGACGGCCTCTTCTCAATACAAGCGTAGTCCCCATTTTTCTCTCTGGATATTGACATTACGGAAAATATTTTTACATAATTTGATGTTTATTAACCATAACTATGCCCCCGCGTTTAACTCTTCGATTTTTTGATTACTTATAGTAAAAATTAGGAGCAAAAACAGATTTCATACTTTTTAAATGCTCCTAACTCTTATAATAAACAATGATTTAAAATAAATCAAACGTAGGGACATAACTGTGGTTGATATACAACAAATTGTGTCAAAATATTGTCAATTATGTTAATATTCAGAGAGGAAAATTTTGACTACGTTTTTATGAAAAGGCGATTTCGCGTGAGTCCTCTACTTTCGTCTTAGAAATCCAGTTTGTTAAATATGACTTAAATTTTAAATATAGTCTGTTCAAACTCTGCATGGAACTTGCGATGACAAAGTGTTACAATGTCATCATTAATGTCAATTTTCTATCATTCATAATGACACTACCTCACTTTCTTTTGTTCAAATAGGTGCAAAGTCAGCTTCAACAAACACTAGCGCGATTTGTTGGAATATACGCAGCAGATTGCAATCAATTTTATGGAATTCTTATTCATCATTTACTATATTGTTCTTGCCGGTAATTTGGATTCTTGAATTAAATTGAATACAATATACATATAAGTATTTCTATTTGTCATGTCATAATTAATTAATAAAACCTTGTATGATAACGACATTTATTTTTCCAGTACAACGAACAAATTCAATAGTTCGCGTTGTTAAAAACTTAAAAGAATGGAGCTGTATCAGTTTTCAAAAACTTTAATTAACGAAACATAGTTTTGATGACAATACTACAATAACAATGGAATGTAAGCTTTTTATTATATCTGGAGCCAAGTAAAGTTTGATCGTTTTGTAACTACAATTGAACAAACAATTGCTGTAATAAAATAAGCGGCTCAACTTTAATGAATTATTCAAACTTTAGCATTGTACTTTTTTAGTAACCACTATATTAATAACTATAACGTTAACTATTTAACTATGTATAGTGCTACTTTGCCTGTAAACATCGCTTAGAAACTTCATTCATTTATTTTGATTTGACACGCAATAGGAGGGCTTGTCCAAAACACGCAAAGCGGTGCACACCTACAGACCTACACCGTTACCGAGCAGAGAATTTAGGCCAATTACCGAGAAAATTCACTAAAATCAATCTTTGGCATAAAGATATATTTATAAGCTCGTCCATTGGAATAGAACCATAATACTTTTAATAGCTTAAGGGGCTGTCAACACCCAATGTCCTTGAAATTGATGTTACTTAAACAGTTTTTTAAGAAAGACTATTTGTTTTAGTCAAGTAAGAAAAATATATGTTCATATTAATTATATTTCAAAGACCGTGGTTGTACTTGATACATGATTGAACGAAATCGGCTCGATAGAAAATAATTGCAAAGATTGGTCTTAAAATCACAATTCAACGGTCTTTATTGTTTTGACTTATGGGTCTGCAATTACAATTACAATTTCAAAACATTTATATCTAAACCGCTAATGAGTAAAATATTACACTAATAATCCACTTTTTTTTATTTAAATAATTTTCTTATTATTCCCTTGCCCAGGCCCAGTAACATGCGACAGTGCTATCTCATTTACTCCGATACAAATAGACAGTGTGCGCGCTTTAGGTATTGACAGCCTCTTAATGTCTTTGCTCAGTGGATTGTTTTGATTATTGACTCCATATAGATACTTGAAGTAATTATTGACCGAGTAGCCGCGAAACATCTCCGTTTCAGCTTGGGCAAAAATGCTTTTGTTTGCATTGACATATATCTACCTAAGAACTGGGTCAGTACAGCGGCACACGTACGAGGGTCATGCCAAAAGAAATTAGATACTCAAAAGTTACCGACTTTATTCTTTATTACAGCTATCTATTTTTTCGAAGTAGTCACCGTGAACACGTATACACTTTTCCATCCGTCTAAACCACTTAGAAAATACCGATGACCACTCTTCTTTAGATACCTCAGAAATTTCATAATTATACGCAGCCAGGGCATCTTCTTTGTTCTCAAATCGCCTTCCTTTTAATTTTTCTTTAATTTTGGGAAATAAGTAAAAATCGCAAGGGGCTAGGTCGGGGGAATATGGCGGGTGGGGCAAGATAGTCACGTTTTTTGAGCTGAAATAGTCAAGTGTTCTAGCAGAAGTGTGAGGGGCAGCGTTGTCATGGTGCCAGAGCAGGTGCTGAGTTCCCGATTTCGGCCGCTTGTCACACCAAGCTGACAGTACTCTGGGGGCACAAACTGTCACATACCATTCAGAGTTGACTGTCCTTTGATCTTCTAGCACTATCGTAGCAATATGTCCCGTCTTGCAGAAAAATGAGGCAATCATTTGTTTTTGTGTACTTCGGGTTCGGCGACATTTTGTTGGCGTCGGCTCATCTTCAAAACACCATACTGTGGACTGCCGCTTTGTTTCGGGGTCGTAGTTATATAGCCATGTTTCGTCACCTGTAAGTATATCATATACATTTTTTTTCTCGCCAGCGTCGAATTTATCTATCATAAATTTGCACCAATCTACGCGGCGGTCTTTTTGCAAATCGGTGAGTTTGTGCGGCACCCATCTTGAACAACGCTTATGAAGGGCCAGATGATAATGAATTATAGTTTGCAATGCTGCTGATCCAATACCCAGCTCACGCTCGAGCTCTGCATATGTAATTCGTCGGTTCGCACGAACATTTTTTTCCACAGCCTGTACGTTTTCTTGAGTGACTGCGGTTGGCGGCCGTCCGGTCTTCGCCTCATCTTCAAAGGTCTCTCGTCCCCTTTTAAATTCAGCAAACCAATTAAAAACAGTTGCACGTGAACAAGCAGACTCGCCAAAAGTTGAAACTAAAAGTTCAAAACACTCTTGAGGTTTTAAACCTTTTTTAAAATCATAATAAATCATAACACGAAAATCACGTCGAGTGAGCTCCATTGTTGCGAAAATTTCCCTCCAAAATTACCCAGAAAAAAAATAATTAAAAAAGGAATCCTAACATTTTCCGAGTGTTCCATATTTGAATTTATTAGCAAATAACCTACCTTTACAATGGTGTATAACTGGCCAGTATCGATCAAATGACCATAGAGTATCTAACTTCTTTTGGCATGACCCTCGTATTAGAGCCAATCGTGCAGTCTAACGCCATAACGCGATTGGTTGATGAGTTCACATCACGCGCGCGATTGGTCGCAACTAGCTGCGTTAGACTGCACGATTGGTTCGAATTCGTGAGTGACACCACTGTTAAGTACTGGACATACGCACGGGAGGAGACGCGCGGGCGGCGGACAGAGCGCGACGTCATCGCGGCAAGCCGCAAGCGCCGCGCGGCACACACTCGGCTTCACATACTCCACCGGCAACGGACGAATACCGTAGTAGTTTTTTATAATTGTTTGGTCGGGATTTAGCTGTAATTAAGGCGGAATAAACCAGCCTATTTTTATACAGTCCGCATTATCATTTCTACGTCCAGTAGGACCCTAACACCACTGTAGTAGCACCATACCCGTAAGGCCCGTCTTTAGATATATGTTCGTTTGTCTGTCCGGCTATTCTCCTGCTACCTGTAGATAGCATTTCTCAACCGATTTTGAAATATTTATAAGCAAGTTCCATAAATTATACAAGATTGTTTTCTCGATTCAGTTTTATAATTGATATTTTCGGCGTAGCTTACGGTGGTTTGTAAAGTCTACCTACAGCTCTAAGAGAAACTAGTGTAAACAAGCTATAATTGCCTTATACTTAGTACTTATAAAAGTAAAGTAAGGAAAACTATTCACCTTTTTAAACGCCAAGATTCTAAGGGCCATATTTATAGACCTGCCAAATATTTATTCACGTCATACTCAAGAAAGTATATCGTATCGCCATGTTTAAAGTTAAGGTTAAAGATTTTGTGACACAGATATTGTTATCTTTTGTTTGCTAACGTGCGTTGGTGACGCCATCTTTACTCGAAGTTAGTCAATGAACATGCTCTTAATCCTCTCTAGTTAACACTTCCAATAGGTACAAATTAAAATAATTATTATAATTACACACGTAATTGTGAATCACTCTAAAACTATTTATCTGAAGTCCTATATGAAGCGACAGTGCAATTGGTGGCATACATTTATGGTTGGACAAGAGGAGTCCTTGAATGGAGGCCCAGAGCGGACACCTGAGGGAGCGGTAGACCACCGCAGCGCTGGGTGGACGACAACCGACGACACGGAGGTCGGGACTGAATGAATCGGGCACAAGATCGACAGGAGTGGAAGAAGAGGGAAGAGGCCTATTGGATCACCATCAATCATGGCATAACCGTAAATCGTTATGTGTACTTTTAATATACTTATGATCATCACCCCGTATAAGTCTATACCTGCCTAATCTCAACTTTCTCGGTACTATCACCATCAGTCCTTATTTCATGTGCCAATCCATATGTAAGTCATTAATTAATGTATTGAACTTTTCTGAACTGAAAATTGCGTTATAAATCAGTATCTTGTGAAGTATTCAACTTGCCTACCTAATACCTAGCTAGTGATTACCTCATAATATCCTGCTATGTACCCAGTGCATGGCAATTATGAATGATATAGCTAGCGAAATATAATTTGTACCGATTCGTTAACCGACGACCGTTTCGTTCTGACGACCTGTCTGGCCTAGTGGGTAGGTACACTGATGGTTCCGGGTTCAAATCCTGGTAAGGGCATTTATTTGTGTGATGAGCACGAATATCTTTTCCTGAGTCATGGATGTCTTCTGTGTATTTTAGTATTTATATATTATTATATATATCGTTAACACAAGCCTTATTGAGTTTACTGTGGGAATAATGTCCTAAAGTATTTATTATTTAAGTTATACAAGTCGTCCAAGATATCGGTGCAAATTACGTTTCTTCTACTATTATAACAGTCTGATTAAAAACACTAAATGGTTGCACCCGATTTCAAGTAACTATGAATATGAAGTATGTATAATATCTAAAATTGCATTAGAATGAGTAACATTATCTTTGTATTCTACATGGTTACCCTATTTACCGACAACAGGTATGACTCACAGGTGTATTACTCACGGATTCCCTGTGGTCAATCCCATTATCTGTTTTGTCTCAAGAGAATTCATTAAAAATATTGTAAGCGATGCCGCGTATCCTACTGTAACCAATCAAGACGTGCCAATCGAAAAACATCTGAAGCAGACATAAATAAAAAAAAAGTCCACATCTATATCGCTTTCAAACAACGATTCGCTTTCATTTTCAAGACCATTTGAAACAAGAAAAAGATACTCACAATTTTGAACACTTTCACTGTGATCGTCGCTATCGTTTGCACCGAAACCATTTTTGCACTTTTTTGTCACTTTTTGACGAAAAAAACAAGATTCACTTCGTGTGTCGTTTACGTTCGGCTCTTCACTGGTTTGTTTTTGCTTATCAGTGCCCATAGTTTTATCATTTAGTTCGCTAAGTAATCTTATCTCTTTCAGCGAATTACTGGGGCAACCTGTAGCTTTTCACAAATATGTTCTTAAATATATATACAATAAGGGTCACTATGCTGTAGCTTTAAATTTACTTATTAAACTGGAGACGTTATCTATTTAATGTTGCCATTGTAAATTGTAGTTTCAGTGTTTTCACCTGAAATATGTCTTGAATTGTGCCAGAAACAAGAGAAATTATTATTATAAAAACAATAAGTTTTTGCCAAAAATTTCATTTTTGTACAAGCTTTTATCGTTGACTGTACTTTTCTTTCCACAGGCAACTAAAACTCATCGAGACAATTCTCATAACCCCAAACACATAGTTTGTGTTGTTTTATCACAGAGTTCCCATGGCCTCCTTCTGTCTCCATTATCAGAACAGCTCCATCCATGTCACCATAATATTGCATTGTCATACAATTTACATATGTATGCAAAAATTCAGCTCAATCGGAAAGCGGGAAGTGGGTCAAATTTAGCTTCCAAGATTGGACCCACACAAAAATACATACATACACACTAACAGGGCAAGTTAAATAAAAGCTTGTAAAAAACCCGACGGCTAACATACATTTTTGAAAGGGTATTTGCACTAGCTTTCATTTGATACCCATATTGCTATGGTAAGCAGAAACAAAAACCCCTCTTTTTTTTCACCACGCAGGCGCCATTTTATATTAATATAGCCTTTGTCACTACCACAATTCTAACGAATTCAACGACACCTCATATATCAAAAACCGTCCGGCCGTTTGGGCTGTACGGCGTCCCAAAAAATTTTTCATACATAACATATACTCGAAAAAATACCCTCTTCTGACGTAGTCGGGTAAAAAAGCTTTGACTTATGTTGAAAGATGTAGGAAAATGTCATCTAGCATCTTGAACAAAACTTGAAACAGTCCAACTGGACTTACTTTCTCCTTACATTTTGTCTGTCCCAGTTTGTTCACCGTTATCCTTGTATACATAAAACAAGAATAAATATAAATATAAATAAACCATTTATTTCGGTATCATATTAAAAATATTACATTCTGGCCAGGATCCAAAAATTTACAAATAATTAATTGAAACACAATAAAAGTTCATTTCATATTTTTTATTGACATCGGCCGACTTGCCTCCTCTCTCTATATGCCTCTCCTAAGACCATCCATTCCTCTCCGTTGGTTGCTCTTTTTGACCAAGTTGTTCCAGTGATAAGCTCTTATGTCATCTTCCCATCTGCGGCCAGGTCTGCCTCTGTTCCTTTTCCCATCTTTGTGGTACCAGGTTGTAACAATTTATGACCATTTCATTTCATTTCAAGAGTTAGGATTAGGAGGCCGTAATCCTTGTATAAAAACCGACATTATGCATTTTATAAATTTAAAAACAGATACCGCAAAGCTATATAAACATTGGTTGTGGATGTTCTTATAAACCAGCTCTTCCTGAATAGCATATTAATGGTGTAACCGCAACTGGTCGTGGTATCACGTGCAGTTACGGCTGTTTTCAATAGGTAGATACTTTTAATGTAATCTTATAAAATTAATTAAGAGGGAATCGTCGATCGTCCATGCAAAAAAAGAAAACGGTTTTCCACTTCTAAATATTTTCCATTCTCCATGATTTTAGTATGTTATTGACACAATCAAAAACTAGGTTTATAAGTTTTCCTTTATTTTACAAAATTTGCAAAACAAAAAAGCGAAACCTACCTATATATTTGTTAAGATTTAGTTAGTGGAAAATTTCATAGAAAAATTACCGTCATTTCATTAGATTCGAAAAGCTATTCTTCCCGTTTAAATGATTATGGTAATGCTAAGGGAAATACAGTCAACCACTTGAACTTCTAGGGCACCATTTATTAACTAATTTTGCACAATTCTGTCCAACATACAGTAATTGATCCCATAACATACAGAAGTTAAAGAATACATGGTAGTATTTTATAATTTTGGCCCCGGGAGTTCTCTGCTTGATTAACCAATAAGAACAGAAGACTGGATCTCAACGCAGTTGTGGCCTCAATAACACAGTAACGCGCCGCCTGTATGAAACATGCGTTAGTAATTAGACAAATGCATATTTATATACAATATCCGCCTCTTATAGTGTGGATAGTGAACCTGCCTACGAAGCTGGAGCTTTCAGGTATAAATCCCGGTAAGAGCTTTTATTTGTGTGTTCAATTGTTCATCACGAATATTTGTTCCCGAGTTATGGATGTTTCTATCTAGTACCAGTACCCATAGTAGAAGCTTTGCATACTGTGGTCAGATCAATCAAGTGATTTATGTAATATTGTCCCCAAGAATATTTAACTACGAACGAGTTTTAAGGAGGGTATGTTAAACACTAAAATCTAAAAATGCGGCGCTTGCTTGCTTCCCGAAACCCGCGCTTATCCCGATACTTCGTGCGTATTGAATTTGCTTTTACGCTAGCTTATTCTATGAGGTCGTATGCGGCATAAAGGGTTTTACGAAGTAAAAAACAAGAATTAATCGAAAAATCAAAGGACAATTTAAAGGCTTCAAACATTTGAAACAGTCCCATTTGCCTGTACAATGAAATTGTGTGTTTAAAAAGAGGCATCGTTTATACGATTTTCTCTGCTATAAAAGTAAACCAATTGTGTAATGGCAATTAAATAAATGAATTCGATGCCATGACTAACCAGTTCACCAAACAATACTTTCATAAGCTTTGTAAATCAAGATACCTGGGCGGCTACTGGGAAAATCGAAATTCGTCAATTGCGGGCATTTTTCTCTGTCACTCTAATTACGTCTTAGTGAGAGTAAAAGAGAAAGTTCCCCGCAATTTGCGAATTTCGGTTTTCGCGGTAGGCCCCCTGACGCCAATGGCGTGGCGTTATTCATAAACGCTTATTGTTAAGCTTGATAATCCCTTGTACTTGTCTGTCATTTAGCCGTTTGTGTTTGTTAGAAAGGGACAAAATTTAAGAAAGGTTTGTAAAGTTTTATGAATAAGGGGGTTCATTGGTAATTCTTAATTAAACAGATAGATTTTTGGCCAACATAGTTTACTTGTGAGATGTATTTCAAACAGTTTTCTCGGATTGTATAGATAGTGAATACATATGTATTCACTATCTATAACATGTAAATATACATATACATGTAAATATTTACATGTATAGTAAAGACATATGTATATACAAAATGACTGCAACAAGACTACAAACCTACGTACATTACATACCCACCGAAAACATTGAAAAATGTGACATCCCAATCCAGCCGCCATGTAAAAAATTTAATTTACTTATGTTTTGATGCTCACTGCTGGTTTTGTTTCTATTTGTACGTTTCCACATAGATAATGGTACAAAAGGAAGAAACATCCTAATCTATATAAAAATATTTTAAAATTCATAGATCAGTAAAATCTCATAGAATATTTCAAAATATCATAGAGTACTTATTGTCTTCCAAAGGGATCACGATGTCAATTTCATGCATTATGGAGATGGTGAAACGTCAAAATCTCAATTTAGCAACGGCCCTTGCGCATTATTTTAAACGCGTGCGCAAAACGTCGCAAGTGACATGAGAATTTAGTGTAGATATGACCTTTTTCGTACACAGGGCACTTTTGACGCGAGGAAGTCGCATTTATTTTGTCGTTGAAGGGAAAGCGAAGGTAATTTGAAACTGTATATCGAGGTAATCATTACAAACTCGTATCTGGTAGACCAGTACTTACAAATTCAACTTTATGGTGTATGCTTAAAGGTTGAAAGTATGAGTTTGAGTTTACATAAATACGTGTAAATGAGAGTTTGTAATATGCCCTTGGGCTTTAGCAACTGTGGGACCTTATTTTGAATAGAAGATTAACCATACAAATTAGGTAGTGTCAAGCGGTTTTCAACGCTACTTCATCATCTCTTTTCATGACTTCACTAATTATAATTTATTGAGCGTGTTTATTGTTTGTATCGTGACTTTCGTGTCAACCTGTATTTATGCGGTGTTGACACTTGTCAAATTAATAATTAGAGTTTAATGTATTGTTTTTAATTAACTGGTATCACGCCACTGCAGCTGCATTAGGTACTCCTGCGGCGTTGACGCGGGCTTTGTCATAATCAAATTCCTAAATAAAATGAGTGACAGATTTAATCGCGACAGTAATCGCTATTACTAATAGCTATACAGCTAAGCAAAAGGCCCTGCTGCTGTTGACATATGAACATCACCTTGTTTGGTAACAACACCTCGGGGGCGTATTTTAGAATTTCAAAATATGATAGGTACGGATTTAAGTAATCTCCTTCTTCCTCGCGTTGTCCCGGCGTTTTTACACGGCTCATGGTAGCCTGGGGTCCGCTTGACAACTAATCCCAAGATTTGGCGTAGGCACTAGTTTTTACGAAAGCGACTGCCATATATCTGCCCTTCCAACCCAGAGGGTAAACTAGGCCTTGTTGGGATTAGTCCGGTTTCCTCACGATGTTTTCCTTCACCGAAAAGCGACTGGTAAATATCAAATAATATTTCGTATATAAGTTCCGAAAAACTCATTGGTACGAGCCGGGGTTTGAACCCGCGACCTCCGGATTGCAAGTCGCTACCGCCTAGGCCACCTTACCGCTAGGCCACCAGTGCAGCGCTTCATTTAATAAGTAATCTTAGTGTAAAAGTATTGACATGCTTAATAGTAATTGTGAAATCAGAAAATAAGCAGCTAAATGGAATAATATTATTTTTAAAAAGGACGTTTGGTCACCACTTCTTTAGTTAAAAGAAAACGAAACGAAGGCGACTTTACGATAACGTTTCCACGAATTTGTTGCTTAGATTTGACTGACTTTTAACTCTAGCCATTTCTCATTCCAGGAGCTAGGCCTCGACATCACCGACGAGCAGATCGCTGAGATGGAGTCCGCCATCCACGACATCGACTTCGCAGCTGCAGCAGAACACGAGAAGAAAGTCCGTCATGATGTCATGGCTCATGTTCATACCCTGGCCGAACGCTGCCCCCTTGCCGCGCCTATTATACATCTTGGGGCTACTTCATGTTATGTCGGGGATAATACGGATTTGATTACTTTGAAGCATGGACTGGATCTGCTGCTCCCGAGGCTTGCGGCTGTCATTAGTCGGTTGGCGAAGTTTGCTGATGAATACAAGTAAGTTTTTAGAAGTTGTCTTTTAGATTCATTCTCTGAACGCTGCCCCGATGCAATGTTAATCATCTAACTTGGAGTCCGTTCGTACTCACCGACAATCGACATGGGGCGTAGATTCAGTAAAGTAAAAAAATCTAATCTTCACTCAGGCTACAACTTTACTACTCAGGGCTTTTTCGCTGAAAGTCTGTGTCTGTGGCTGTTTATTTCTTCAATCAAATAAAATGGCAATTTTCGCCCCATTGCGTGATGTTATTGTCGCTTTAGGGTCCCACAACGAGTATCATAACAAACTGATAATTATAAAGAAGCAGCCAGGTTATATAACTTAATATCTCGAAAGCACTTTGTTTTATGTGCATGGGATCGGTGGGATGCTGATTTAATTACCTCCTGCATGACTCAGTTACTATTATAGATAGATAAATGAAACACAAATACACCTAAGAATTTATGCAAATTCTTAAGTAGCTATGCTAACTATGTGAAACTTGATTGTACGGTAGATGAGTTGCGAAACAATCTTGATATGTAGGTGTCCAACAATTAACTACGTTGATGTTCGAATCAACTTCTAATTTCAAAATTTATTTTCACTCGAATATGTAAGAGTGATAGAGAAGTAGTTCGCAGTACCAACATCGAATTCGTTATCTACTTTTCTAGGCTATGGAATTCCAAAGTCTCATTGCTGATAGAAATGTATTACGACGATTTTTGACGACCGGTTTGGCCTAGTGGGTAGTGACCCTGCCTACGAAGCTTATGGTCCCGGGTTCAAATCCTGATAAGGGCATGTATTCGTGTGATGAGCATGGATATTTTTTCCTGAGTCATGGGTGTTTTCTATGTATTTAAGTATTTATAAATATTTATATATTATATACATCGTTGTCTAAGTACCCTCAACACAAGCCTTATTGAGCTTACTGAGGGACATAGTCAATTTGTGTAATAATGTCCCATAATATTAATTATTATTATTATTTATTTATTACGTTTCAGATCGCTACCAATCCTAGGCTTCACGCACTTGCAGCCCGCGCAGCTGACGACGGTGGGTAAGCGTGCCTCTCTCTGGCTCAGCGATCTGATCATGGATGAACGCGCCCTCTCACGAGCAAGAGACGACCTCCGCTTCCGCGGCGTCAAAGGCACCACTGGCACCCAAGCATCGTTCATGCAACTCTTCAAAGGTGACAGCGCTAAAGTACGCGCTCTTGACAAGAGAGTAGCTGAACTCGCTGGCTTCGACAAACGCTACCTGGTCACAGGACAAACTTACTCCAGAAAGGTTGACTTAGAGGTAGTTGCGGCTTTATCTGGTTTAGGAGCGACTGTGCATAAAATGTGCTCTGATATTCGTCTGCTTGCTTCCCGTAAGGAAGTTGAGGAGCCCTTTGAAGCGTCGCAGATTGGTTCTAGCGCTATGCCTTATAAAAGGAATCCTATGCGTTCGGAGCGCTGTTGCGCGCTTGCTCGCCATCTGATCACTCTGCACGCAAATGCAGCTAACACTCATGCAGTTCAATGGCTTGAGCGTACTTTGGATGACTCCGCCAATCGTCGCATCACGCTCGCTGAGGCCTTCCTAACCGCTGACGCGACTTTACTCACCCTTCTTAACATCTGCCAAGGCTTAGTCGTGTACCCCAAAGTTATCGCGCGGCATATTGCCCAAGAACTGCCGTTTATGGCCACAGAGAACATTATAATGGCTATGGTCCAAGCCGGCGGGGATCGTCAAGTATGCCACGAGAAGATCAGGGTTCTTTCTCACGAAGCCGGAGCTCAAGTTAAACAGCATGGGAAAGACAATGATCTTATTGACCGTGTGAAGAAGGATGCGTACTTCGCGCCGATCATCTCTCAGTTGGACAAGATTCTGGACGCGTCCACCTTTATCGGAAGGGCTCCGGAACAAGTGACTGAGTTTATCGAAGAGGAGGTGGATCCTGTCGTATCGAAGTATGCTTGCGTATTGAAAGAGGTTGAGAAACCTGTTACTCTAAACATTTAAATGTTTTTATTGAAACCTGATTTTAAGCTTAACCCCTGCATATGGAAGAGCCCCCTTCCACTTAGTTTTGTATTTACTGAAAACATATTACTAGTTTTTTATTCGCTTTTATGTTTTGTTAAAATAAAATGCTTTATTATTGAATAAAAATGTATTTACAATCATACAGCGTATACGCTCTATAATACACAATAAACGAGAATTATACAAAAATGACTTCACTATTTTACATAACAAAACGTGTTATATAAACTAGATAATGGTAACCTTATATTTTAGGTAACTACGGTAAACATAAATAATTTAAAAATATAAGTGTGCGCAATGAGTTGCAAAATAAAAGTTGTGAGTACAAATTAACAATGAACACAGTTTTGGAAACACAAAAAATCGTAACTAATGGTTGCTAAGCAAGCAAAAAGCATTCTGAAGCACAAGTAATAAATAACTACAACGTAACATTAACAAAATCGAACAAATAAATAAGTTTCTAAGATTAATTTGAGAGAGACATCAACATCAAGTATCCCTGGTACATTTCGTGATCACATTTTATCACAATTTCGATGGCACGATTAAATAAGATACTAGATTTTACAGAGCGTTGGTGAGTAGTGTGTCGCCCTGGCAGGCGGGGCCCTGGCTCGGCCAGTTACAGGCTCCCAGGCTGGGGTCGAAACTCAGCTGAACAGGACAATTGAACACGTGGAGGGTGAATCTCTGCTTGGTACAATCCCATCTGCAAGCGTAGAACTTGTTACATTGTTTGGGGTGTCTGAAAAGTCCAGCTCTCTGACAGTCGACGGACCCTTGCAAGGTTTCGTCTCTGCTTCTCCATCCACCAGGCCCATATCGGTCAAACGACTGAGATTCAATGGATCCAGATTCTGACCCTGCTACTATGGCTTGCTTGACAATAGCAGTAGGGGCTACTTCCTGTTTCAACAAGACGGTTTTATATGTAGGGGCGACAGTCACAGCCTTTACGCGTGGTCTTATCGTGTAAACCTTTTCTGTAGAGGTAACGATGGCGGGAGTGCTTGATACGTATACTTCTTTCCTCTTGGGCGTCACTGATACATACTCATTCTGTTCAGAGAGGTCTTGATAGAAAGAGTCATCGGGGACAATGATAGGGTTGAAAGTGGTAGAAACGTAAGGAGCCACAGTAGCAGTCTTAACATTTGACACAATTTTCCTAGATTTTTGAGCCCATTGGTTATCGTTTATGTCACCGCGGCTGGAGTCATCGTAATCGTTGTTATAATCTAAGAAGTCTTGATCTTGAACCTTGGGGCGTGTTCCTTTGAGTACGACAGTTGGGGATTGACAACTGCAAACAGCGCCCAACTTCCTGACGAGAAGAGGGTTGAAATCATTTATCTTAGTCACTACAGCTACCTTTGGCTTCGCCCTACGGATAGGCGCTGGGGTGACCTCGACGAGCTCCTGTTTGTACGGAGCGTAGGTAGAAGTTACAGTTGAAGGACTGTAAGTACTTGACACATACGCAGGCGATGACGTGGTGTAAGCATGCGATTTGGCCGTCGCAACAACGATATTCTGCTTTCTTGCTGGCGCTGCAGTGGATACAACTATGGGTGCTTCCGATGACACTGATTTGTAAGGGTTGTACAGAATTTTAGATGTAAATGATTGGCCATCACTTTCGAAATTAACTAGACCCTGAGCAGTTTCTTCTAATGGTGGCAGATATTCAGGTGCTTTGTAAGTCGTGGACTCAGTGTATCTGTAAGTAGGGGCCGCTGTAGTTGACTTCACGTATGTCTTTCTTGTTACCGGTGGCAGATAGGTATTTTCTGTTTTAGGAGGTAGATATTCAGGAACGTTGTAGGTAGGGATAGGTTCTGGCGTGGGCGGCAAATACTCCCGAGATGTCGTGGAATAGGTAACTGGCCTATAAGTAGATGTTACTACTGGTGCTACGGTAGAGACTATAGGTGGGAGGTATTCCTCAGCCTTGTTGGCTACCTGGATCTCTGGAGTTTGGTATGATACTTGGAATGACGAATATTGGTTATTTTCTATCTTCTTTGGCTGTTCAATGTGAGAAGTAGTGAACGATACATGCTGAGCGGGAACGTAACTCTGCACATTTTCGTACTGCTGGGAATAGTCTTCCGATTTGTAATCATAGTTATCTTGAGCTTGGTGGAAAACGGCTTGCTCCTGAACTATCGGCTTAGCAGTTGATGACACTATATACGATTCTTGGTAATCTGTCTTTGGTGGAATATATTCGGGTGCCTTGTAAGCCTTCTTAGGGGCCTCGTATTCAGCGTAATGCTCTTGATAAGCGAGTGTCGCTGGAGTGCTTGATACAAACACAACGTTGTCCTTCGATTTGTGTTGAGTATCGTCATTGTAAAGGTGGTATGTTTGGTGAGAAACTTCACTAGCATCAGAGTAAGATTTAGGACTTACTGTTTCTACATCTCGTTGAATCTCTGGCTGGTTGTAAGAGTACCCTTGGTTTAAGTTTAGGGATTGTGTGTTGTAGTTGTACGATTGATGTGATGTTTCGTACTGAGCAGGTTGGCTGACAATATGGCTCACCTCATGCTGATGGCTTATAGGCTTGTATGTTTGAGTATAAACAGCGGCAGTAGGTTCTACGTATGGCGTGGGTGTTACCTTTTGAGTGTATTTTAGTATAGGGTTTTCATAATAAGATACAGCCGGTTGGTAAGCGAGTTCAACTTTAGGTGCAGGTGTAGATGACACTGGAACTACCTTTTCTACTTTGTGGATGGTTTGATGACTATAAGACTGTGGCTTGTAGGTAGAAACAACTGGCGCCGGGGTCGAATAAGTTACGATTGCTGGGGCTTCCTCGAACTTGGCTGCAGGCTTCTGGTAATCATATCCAGAGAATGATGAGTCTTGGGAATAAGTATGGACTTGAGCAGTGTCGACTTTGTGAACAGTTTCGTGGCTGAATACTTGGGGTTGGTAGTGAGATATCGCTGGCTGCACGGTGATGGCAGGTTGGGCTGTCGTGTACTCGACTACGGTTTGTGGTTGTTCGTAATTGATGCCCTGGTTCGTGTAGTCGTAACCACTTTCTTGTGATTGAGCATAAGACTTGCTGTTTTCGACTTTATGAATTGTTTGATGGCTATACGACTGTGGGCTGTAGGTCGAAGCAATTGCTGGTGAAGGTGTAACATGTTGAACAATAGTCTTGGAGGTGTCTTCAAAAGTAATGGCGGGTTTGACATAACTATATCCAGAGTTTTCTTGAGAGTAAGTGTTCACTCGGCCAGCGTCTACCTTATGTAGAGTTTGATGACTAAAGCCTTTTGGTTCGTACGTAGAGACAGCTAGAGCTGGTTGAGTTGTTGTATACTCAACTACAGTTTGTGGTTGATCATAACTAACACCGTGGTTGGTGTAGTCGTATCCACTTTCTTCTGATTGACCATAAGCGTTGCTGTTCTCGACCCTATGAATTGTTTGATGGCTGTATGATTGTGGATTGTATGTAGAAACAATTGCTGGAGCAGGTGTAACGTGCTGGACAACGTTCTTGGCGGTTTCTTCAAAGCTAACAGCGGGTTTCCCATAATGGTACCCAGAACTTTCTTGAGAGTAAGTGTTAACTTGACTAGCATCTACTTTATGTAGAGTTTGATGGCTGAAACCTTGCGGCTCATAGGTAGAGACAGCAGGTTGGACTTCTAGAGCCGGCTGGGGTGTAGTGTATGTGACTACAGTCTTTGGTGGCTCGTAGGTTACCCCTGATTGGACGTAGTTGTAACCAGATCCGACCTCCGCAGCCGGGTTGTACACTTTGGCACTTTCTACTTTATGAATGGTTTGATGACTGAATGACTGAGGAGTGTACGTCGCCGCAGTGGGCTCAGCGTATGTACTGACGCTGGGACCAGTGGTGTAAGCTACAACCTTTTTGAAAGGTTCTTCTGTCACTGGTGAGGCATTGGAGTAATCATAACCCACAGATTCTACCTTATGTAGAGTTTGCTGACTATGGCTAAATCCTTGCGGTTTGTATGTGGAGACAGATATCGGTGCGGGAGTAGAGTAGGTTATTCCGTCTTCAAACTTGATGGCTGGTTTTGAATAGTCGTAACCAGAAGATTCACTTTTCACTGATGCGGCATTAACGACTTGGTAGCCAGAATAGTCCTTGTTCTCATATTGATGATAGTCAGCTGCCTGATTGTAGTCATCGATAACCACTTTAGGTGTGCTGCTAACGTATTGTTTTACAGGTACCACTGTCGGTTGAACATACGTAACGGCAGGATGAATGATGCCGAAGATTTGCTTAACGCTGGTCTTAGGTGCTTCAGGTACGAAGGTAGTTTTGTATGCTACTGTCGGTAACGCTGTGGTAATAGCGAACGGAGTAGCAGTAGTGGGGATTCCAGATGAAGTAGGAGTAGTGACGTAGCTGTAACCATCCAAGTTGTGTGAGTCTGTTCCGACGTGATTAATAGAAACTGCCGGTTGTGAAACATATGAGACGTGTCCCGTATGTTGGTTGTCATGGATAATATTATGACCAAACGATTGGGAGCCACTGGTGGATGCTTTAGAGGCGTCATAGTTAAACTGGTCAGTATATCCAGTATCAACCAAAGTAGTCTTGCCCACCAGACCGACATTAACAGATCCTGCTGCTAAAGTGTGCGATCCACCAGTATAGGCCTTAGAATCGCTGATATAGTTTCCACTGTTAGCACTACTGTAGCTTCCATGGTACACTTGGTTGTTCAGAGCATTATTAGCTGATGAAGCTCCATTATACCCTCCAATATGGCCGTCAGCTCTATATACACCAGCCACGTATTTACCAGAGTCGTCATGTGTGTATGAACCGGAATAATCCGTACTGTACGATCCACTGTCACTTTTATATCCGTTAGCGGTAAGTGAAGATTCTTTGTAAATACCAGCTTGGTATTTTCCCGAGTCGCTGTAGGAACCAGAGTTATAAGATCCCTTGTAGTTTGATGAATCGTCAACATAAGACCCAGAGTTATCATGTACATATTGTCCGCTGCTATCAGCTCCAGAAGATGCCGAATATCTTCCGTAATCGTAGTAGTCGCTGGAGTGTTTGTAAGCAGAATCATCATGGGCGTATGGGACAACTGGAGAACCTACATGCTTGTAAGGCTCAGCATAGTCACCTGAAGGGTCATGTACGTACGCCCCAGAATTGTCGGAGTAATCACTTGATTGATATTGAGAGTTTTGTCCCGATGAGAACGAAGAGTATCCACTAGATTGCCCCGAAGAATAATCGGCAGCACCAGCGAGAATATTAACCTGATGACCATGGATCTTTTGAGCCTCAGCTTTAGTCGGCAGTCTATAATCATCTAAGATCAGCGAGCCACTAGTGTACTTCCCTTCATCACTATATTTAGTCGCCTGGACGAGTCCATTGCCATGCGCGGCTCCGTTGACTTGGTAAGCGAGCTCGTTAGATCCAGAGGCTCCGTTGAACTCCTGGGACGCGATGAAGTTGGCGTCGAGTGCGTCTTGTTGGGAGAGGAAGCCACCCTGGATGCCGACGAGGTTGTCGAGGGCAGCGCCGGAGACCAGACTGTTGTGGGCGGCCACGTTCACGGCGTCGGCGGTTTGTCCATGGAAGCCAGCGGCTCCTGGAAATTAAATATTAATATGTTTTTAAAATGCTAGTAGAAGAAAGTTACGCCTAGGTTAACTTGACCAAAATAAATTATCTAAATGATTGAATCAAGTAATGAAAACCTAACGAGTTCACGACGTTGCTTACGGCTGTGGTTTACTCTTCACTTCGAGTTTTTGTTACACTGCGTGCAGTATGCGTTTATTTGTTCTGTGATTCGTTTGTGCTAACATGAATATATTTCAAGCTCACCACTAAGAACTGCTCCAGAGTATCCGAAGGCCTCGGCCTCGTATCTGGCGATGTTTCCACAAGCCGGCACCAGCCAGGGCCAATCGCACTTCAGCTTCTCAGCATCGAAGCCGAGGCCGAAGGGGCAGCGGAACTCGTAGGCGGACAGCGGCGCCTTGCCGTGGTCCAGGCAGGCGAAGAACCAGCGGCAGTTCTCGGGATCGGCGTAGTAACCTGGAACCCAAATTGGTTACAGTGAGCACAATGTAGCAAATTGATGGTTTTCAGTATCCATCGTCTACACGGAAATCTTCAGTGAAGCAGTTTGTTGGGTTGCGAAACTCGAAACTCCATGTAAATATTATAAATCCGTGATTGATTTATAAAGCCGTGTCTTCGGAGGCAGACTGCCTATTATTGCAAAAAGATTTAGATAATTTTGTCCTATATTGCTCTAATAATCATTTGTTTTTAAACACAGAAAAATGTTTTGTTATCAGCTTTAATCGGAAACACAACCCGATAATTTATAATTATAATTTGTCTGGTAATAACATAGCACGAGTATCTTCCATTAAGGACTTAGGTATCACTATGGACTCGCAACTAAACTATAATGAGCATATTGATAATTTATGTAAACGTGCATATAAAAGGTTAGAAATGATTCTTCGTGTAGGACAGCCCTTCAAACGGCCAAATACTTATAAATTATTATTTTATTCTTTAGTTAGGAGTATCCTCGAATTCGGGAGTGTAATTTGGACACCACAATACCAAGTCCATATTGACCGTTTGGAGAGAATTCAAAACATTTTCTTAAAATCTCTAAGTTATAGAACAGGTACTTATTTTGTAAATTCAACGTTGGCGGCGAAACATTTTGGTGTACCTTCTCTTTTTAACCGTAGGATATACTTAGACGTTATGTTTTTGTTTAAAATTCTAAAAAATATTATTAATTGTCCTAATCTACTAAGATTAGTTACTTTCAGTTGTCCGCATCTCCCCTTACGCCCTCGATCGCTGTTTCATATTAGTTTTTCGGTCAAAAACTATTCCAGGCATACCTTTTTCAGACGAGTTCCTAGTTACTATAATCAAAATCTATTCGAAGTAGATTGTTTTCAAAATTCGTTGGCTAGTCTAAAAGATATAGTTAAAAGTAAGTTGTTTTAATATATAAGTACAGATATCAGTTATTTTTTCTATCAGATTCAAAAATTTGCATTAAGTAGCTATATAACTATATTTATATCAGTTAACATAATTTATAATTTATGAACCTCCAGGTCTTTTTGTTGTATTTTCCTTTTGTTGTGGTACATCGTTTGTATTGCATTGTTGATATGTTTATACGACTGTTTGGTTTCTAAATAAATTAAAAAAAAAAAAAAAAATCCATGTAAAATAAAAGAGAATAAAGTTTTTGTGTATTATCATATTATCAACTAGTGGTCTAAAGGGTCCAGAAGCTTGGTAGGAATCTGGAATTGATCTGGAGGTACCAGAAGTACGAGGTTCCATAGAAATCAGGGTTTTTTCGTCGTACACCTAAACGTGTGTTTTGCCTAGCTATTAGAACAATGACAATAATGATTGTGTCTTATGCATTATCTTATAAATATATACTATAACTTCATGTCCTTGATGACGCTCGTCCTAGGCTCACGGGCAATTTCGGTAGGTCCCAGGGTCTAATCCTCCAGTTTTATTTTATCAATGTCTTTCTAGAGTCATTGCAGTGTCTACATTTCGTATGAAAGTCTGGTCCTTAAGATTTTACCTTCATTTTCGGAGCAAGTGAACTTCGTGTGGGGTACAGGGACGGTCTCAGAAGACTCGGGGCAGTCCTGCGAGTGCGGCAGGCTGTCGGGCCACACGCACACCTCGTAACACGAGTCAAAAGCTAAGTACCTTCATGTTCGGGGCAGATGAACCTCGTGCGGGGTACGGGGGCGATCTCAGAGGATCCGGGGCAGGCCTGCGAGTGCGGCAGGCTGCCAGGCCACACGCACACCTCGTAACGCGCGTCGAAAGCTAGGCCGGCGGGGCAGTCGAACTCGAATACCTGGTGAAACGATACACAAACCCAACTTGTTAGTAGAAAAAGGCGCGAAATTCATGTTTTCTATGGGAGATAAACTACATTTTTTAAATTTCTACGAAAATGGCTTGACAGACTATATAAGTAATATAAGCATAGCAAGGGCAATCATGGCTGCAACTTTTGTTACGTCATAAGGCTCAAGTACTTGTTAACAAGACATTGCCATAAAAAGGTTGATCGTTTAACTAAATATTACGACCGGTCTGGCCTAGTGGGTAGTGACCCTGCCCACGAAGCTGATGGTCCCGGGTTTAAATCCTGGTAAGGGTATTTATTCGTGTGATGAGCATGGATATTTGTTCCTGAGTCATGGGTGTTTTCTATGTATTAAAGTATTTATAAATATTTATATATTATATATATCGTTGTCTAAGTACCCTCAACACAAGCCTTATTGAGCTTACTGTGGGACTTAGTCAATTTGTGTAATAATGTCCTATAATATTTATTTTATTTATTTATCCTTGATCCATCAAGTGGATATTTGACATTGAACCGGAGTTACTAATTAGAACGTTTTGCGAAATTCATACAGCGGTAAATAGTGCGGTTTTTATACCGAAGATCGTTAGTTCGCACCCTTTTTGTTTGCAACGAGGAGTTTCTCGGGTGAACGAAATATCATTTTGCTTTTACCAATGCCTTTTCAATTAAGGAAAATATCGTGAGTAAACTGGACTAATCCCAATAAGGCTTACAATTAGTTGAAAGGGCAGGTAGTAGTCGCTTTTATATAAAATTACCCTCCCTCGGCAGTTGTATAAAAACTTAGCCCGAATAAAACCGTGGCTAACAGCGAAATCATGAAAATAAGCTCTAACAACGCCATCAGAAAAGATAACTGTCATTTTTTAACACCTTGCGATTAAAAGAGACGTACTCTGTCATTACCACGCTGTCACGTAGACCAAATACGACCATTTATATCCGTACAAGAGTGATAGGGAATCATACCGTATAGTCAGGCGAGAGCTGGTCGAACTTGACGCAGCGGTAAAAGCGCGCGCAGGAGCGCGGGTGCACGAAGTAGCCCTGACGGGAGCAGGAGAACTCCGTACGGGTGTCCTGGAAACAGATTAGAATTTTTAAATGAATAAATTACAATACATTACAGTTCTGGTTGCTATGCGTGACGCATATTCGGGTTAAAAAAGATCAGATCCTGAGTAAGCCATGTCTCGCAAAGAGACTGGCGCCCTACGGAGCATCCCGATGCAGCGCTAACGCTGCGTAGTCCATTATGTGTGCCGCATGTCCACAAGCTGCAGGCGTAGGTACAGCGATGTAATTGTGTGCCTACCATTTCCACTATAAACTGTGATGGGTTTGCTAATCTCTCACAAAATGTATATATTACGACCTCTTATGCCTTATGACAAAGACAGTTACCTCACGGATCGAGTGAATCACGCCATCAGAATCGACGATTTGTGTAATTCTGTAGGGGGAGACTTGCAGCGCGTCGAGAGCCCGCGCGTGTGCAGGGGCGGAGAGGATCTCGTGCTCCAGAGACCTGGAACCGCAAATAACGGTTTACAGCTGCGAGTAAAAGATGACTCACGTTATACCGGTCCGGTCCCGGGACGAGGCCTCCGATACTTCATTTTTTATGACAGGTAATCGGTGATCACGTGATGCTTTCTATAGAAAAGCGAAGTGTCGGATGCCCCGGCCCGGGCCCGGACCGTCTTAGCGCGAGTCATCCTTGAAGTACAATCAAGCAACAATGCATTTTGCAGACAGACAACGGAGACATTAGGTAATCATCATTGATGTAGGAACTCTTGGAGAAGGGAACTCTGAATATTGAAACTCCTGGTTAATATAATTTGTAAGTTTTTTGAAGTGAAAACTTCTTTAGCGGCCCTATGCACTTTTTGTGATAGGGAAAAAATGTTAAACTCGCGACAGGTCACGTGACCGACAGATTCGTCAGATTGAAAATTCGTAAGACGGGCTCGTGACTCGATCGAAAAACTCCATGATTGTTTTAGTAATGATGATGGTGTAAGAGTTGTTGAAATTATGGATGGAAGTACCTAGATTTTTCTGAGATAAACTTTTTAATGTTAAATAATTGTAATAGTTCTGAAGTGTTAAATTTTTTATGTAATATAAATTGACATGTTTGTATACGATAGCGTAATTAATGAATATTGTATTTTACCACATAAATGATAGTACTTTTATACTGATAATTAAAGCAATTCGTGCAAAATTATTCCCTAACCATTCCAAAATATCAAAAATGCACAACATTAATATTCAAGTTTTCACTTCTGCCGGCATTCCCGGAATGCAACCCGTTGTTTTTTTATTTCATTACACACAATACAGGTGACTTTTTTTAGTGCTAATACTTACTCAAAGGTAATTGAGCGATAACCATAACCGTAAACAGTTCAATAAGATAGTTTGATCTCTCAATACTTTTTTCTCTGGAATGTACCTTAAAACAAGTTTACCTTAGAACAGCGGCCCTGGGTGCTCTGCTCTGCTGATTCAGGACCTTGGCAAGGGAAGCCTTCAACGTGGGACCACACGGTGTCTCGACGTCTTTGTCTGCTTTGTGTAAAGCCAGGCCAGCCAGACCACGGACGCGGGCATACTTGCCCTTTACGTCCACGGATGAGGAGTCTTCGAAGGACATCCAGGTTGTGTTCCTGGAAAGTTGAGTTGAGAGTTTGCTGTGAAATAATTACTTATTTTATATGTGGTACCTAAGCCCTTTGAAAATTTGGAGCATTTAACAATTGGAGACCTTCACTGAAAGAAATGTTTGCATAACTGTAACAAAATTTTGGTTACTGTTTACACAAAAATTGGGACTTGCGAACTATGTGTTATATGTTACAAAACCGTGTTTGGCTATCAGTGTTCAGGTACTGGGTATACACTACAAAATAAGTTTGTAAATTTATGCAAAGTTTATTTTCTTATAACCGTAGTTTAGTTATTTAGTAAAGTTACAAAACCAGTTCGGCTATCTATTTTTTTCAGTGTTGTCTGTAATTTTCTGTACAAAACAGTCTGCCGATGTTTGCGGGTGAGGGGCACGTGAAATTTATGGCTATGTTTATATTATTTAAAATTTGATTCAGGCAACAAGTAACCCATATTACAAATACCTTACAGAGTAACATACATATACATTTTACAAAATTACAACTAAACGGCGTGGCTCCGTTGAATCGGCTGCTCTTGTGTCGGATTCGGCAGTTTGCCCCAACGCAAACGTACGCATATGTTACTTACGTACCAATTGCCATGTCAGATAAACATCAGTAAAATAAATATGACCATTGGGCGTGGTTTTCGAGGTTAGAAAGGTTTTCGAGGCGTCAGCAGTTGTTAAATCCTCTAAGTTTGAAAATGACAATAAAAACAGAAAAATTTGACAAAATTCTAAACATAAGAAGCATTGATACAAGAGAACTAATATGCATACAAACTTAGCGAAATAGTCCCTCCATTGTGTACGTACAAGCTTACATCAAGCGTGCATCGATCACTCTGGGAGTGGCTGATTATCAAATTCAAATATTATAACGTATATCAATGTCCGAACTCATTTTAAAATTCACATACAACTGACACGCAGTTTGAAAGCAGTTACAAATAAAGGATGACTCACGCTACACAGTGCCAGGGCCGGGCCGGGGCGGACCGGAGCGAGCCGTCACACGGACTTTCAGGAGCGCCACCGTCGCCGGACCGTTCCAGGGCCGGGGCGACCGGGCCATCATCTCTATATTATAGTATCTCTATGCGTTGACACTATCGTTGAGTCTCCGAGCGCGAGACAGGCCGGGCCGGGCTGTCCGAGCTCACCGAGCCGTCCAAGCAACGGACTGTTCATGACAAATGTCACAAATGTCAATCATATTGAAAAAATTGGTTCGATGGGAAGCAAGTCGATATAGAAATAAATAATAAAATCAAAATATTGGCCCCTGCTGCCATAATAGCTGATGAAGAGAATACTGCATACTCTGGGCAATTGTGCATTTGGACGTTTCGCGGACACTTTCGGAAAAAGGAGAATTACACAACATTATGTGAAGAGCTTTATTTCCACATGACCCGAGACTCTTTCGAAGCCACCGTGTTCTCTGCTTAAGGTAGTGGAAATACAATGCGTGTATATTGTCTCAAATAATCATGTGCCGAAGCATATTAAACTATTAAAAGGAAAGGGGATGACCAGTTCTCCATACAAACATAGTCCCCATTTTCCTCTCTGGATATTGATATTCCCTTCGTTCTACATCCAATTTTGTAATAGTACATTACGATACAAGTGCGAAAAATAGGAAATTCGAAACAAGTGGCGATAAATTAAAACACGGCCGAAGGGAGTGTTTTAAATCGACACGAGTTGCGAATTACTTATTCGCACATGTATCGTACAACGTTTTACAGTACATGGCTCTTTAAATGTTCGACACAGTAACGTAATATGCTAATTTTCGCACTAGTGCAGTAAAGTAGCAACATATGTACTGTAAAAATATTTTCCGTAATGGGGACTACGTTTGTATGGAAAAGCGGTCTCGTTTTGAGGTAGGTAACTAGGCAGATTACTTAGAGATTGACTCATCAGTCTCATCACAAGCTGCCCTAAGTGCTTCTTAGCGAGTAGACAGGCCTATTGTTTTTCAGTATTATTTTCTTCTATTGAGGTGTGCATTTGTGTTGTATTGCAAAAATATATCCGTTGGGGTTCAGTGATACCCGATACATATTAACCCTGAATCACAAATGATCATTTTGCTTAATGCCGCGTTTTTGCATTATTTTCTCCCATCAATCCTATCATAGACTTGTTCCGTTTCAGGAATGCATGAAAAACTTAAGTTTAAAAGAGAAGATATTTAAAATGGCTGTAGGAATACCACAACATTTTAAAGCATCGATATAAGATAATCATCTACAAACATTCAGCTACAGAGAAATACGCGTACACCACTAAGAATGTCGGTGGTGCGCTCTCAAAGTAAAAAAAAAAACTGTTAAGTTCGGTACACTAAGATAGAATTGTCTAACAAGTACAAAAAATAAACTACTTACTGGCTTACTTACTTCTTGCGAAAAAGGAATTTTTGATCTATAATACGAGTGGGTTAGGTAGTTGAAATTTACAGTGTGCATTTTATGGTTCCGTAGCCAAAATGGCAAAAACCCTTACAGTTTCGTCATGTCCGTCTGTCTGTCTGTCTGTCCGTATGTCACAGCTATTTTACTCAAAAACTATAAGATAACCAAAAGAGAAAAGTGGAAAGTAGGTATTTTTTTTATACCACGTTGGTGGCCCGCCTGATGGTAAGCTACTACTTAGTTTAGAAGTTCAAATGTATAAAAATATAATTTTTAGGCACGCCATACATGTAACTAAAAGTGAAAAGGTTACTCAAGTAAAAGAGTATTAAATTTAAGTTTTTTTTTTAAGTAAGTGAGATGGCAAAGGAAGTCTTGCGTAGCCCGACATGCTAGCCCGAAATGATATGAACGCTCTGACGTCGGGCTACAGCGGCGGCCTCATATTGAGAAAGTCGGGCGTAGCCCTTATACTACGCGTACTCTAAGGCCGAGGGCCCCCTCATAACAAATGAATCGAGGGTAGCCTTACGTACCTAAGTAGCTTCCTCATACTAAAAAGTCGTGCAGAAGAAGGTAACAATATAATTTTTTCAATATGTCAGTTCCAGATTTCCTGTGTTTCTTAAATGTATAGTAACATGGCAGCAATTTTCATCTTTAGGGTTCCGTACCCAAACGGGACCCTATTACTAAGACTCCGCTGTCCGTCCGTCCGTCCGTCCGTCCGTCTGTCACCAGGCTGTATCTCATGAACCGTGATAGACAGTTGAAATTTTCACAGATGACGTATTTCTGTTGCCACTATAACAACATAGTGTTGTGTTCCTGCCGGTGAGTAAGGTTGCCAGAGCTCAACGAGGGGAGGGAGGGTTGTTAGGGTCGGCAACGCGCATATAATTCCTCTGGAGTTGCAGGCGTACATAGGCTATGGAGACTGCTTACCATCAGGTGGGCCGTATGCTTGTTTGCCACCAACGTAGTATATAAAAAAACAAATACTAAAAAGTACGGAATCACGTTGGGCGAGTCCGACTCGCCCTTGTCCGGTTTTTGTATTTATTCGTAAGCTTGCATTAATTGCCGTGGCACTTTAGGCTTAGCTTATAAGTACTAATAGGATATTCTTTGCTAATAGGTCTAATAAATAATATGTTGCGGACTCTTTTCTTAAACCTTTTTACTTGTATACTTTTTACGACATTTGACGATGTCATGTTATTCAAATAGTAAGATAAATATGACAAGAGAGAAAATAGTGATCTTATTTACAGAAAGATACTTAATGTATGAAAAAATAAGCAAAAATAAGAATGAATGTTATGTGAGTGTGAAACAATTTTATTTTCTTTGACAAATAGAGCACTGTATTGCATTAACGATTATTATTATTTTAATTTGTACGTATGTCTTTCCCATCACGGAACAATGGTATTCCGGACCTTTGAGAAGCGTGCGCCGAGCCCTAACCTAACTTAGAGGCCCTTTTGACACATTCATGAAATGTAAGATGTACACCGAGCTGATGCTGCCCTTGCCCATGTCATAGGACGCACGCAGAGGCAGGCCCGACAGGGTGTAAGGACTATTGAGAGTTGTTGGAATCTAAAATAAACTAGGTTATTGTGTGAAAGCGATGGGCTAAATACTGAGCTATGGGATAAAAAACCAGACGCCTGCCTAATAAAACGGTATACAATTTTATTTCCGGCAGACGACACAAAAAGCGACATCTTGGATGGCTCAAGAGTAACACTGGTGTGAGCGACTCAGGGGTATCGAGAGGCGTGCACCGCTTTCAACCCAGTGGCTGTAACAGCCACTGTGCCAACTCGCGTCTAGCACTTCCACCCCTGGAAATTATAGCCCTAACGACTCCACTCTGGCCGGCCGGCCAAGGCAACCCAGAAGCAGATAATCCTGTCCCACCCACCCCCCTTCGAATGACAGAACTCCCTAGGAACACTCGGGTACGTGAGGTCGTTACTCCCCAACAGCTCGCCACAAGCTGCCCTAAGTAGACTGATTGCACTGGTAAAATCAGCGGGCCATAGATTATTAGTTTGCAGTTCCTAAAAGCCACTGCTGAAAGGATGTGTAGCTGTCATATACAAAAACAATGGGTAGACAGTCTCAAACGGTATGTCTTATGATAAATAGTTTCATGTCGCAGTAAAATAATGTGATTTGTAGTATTTAGTCTTAAAATATATTTTTATACTGTGTATGCTAATCTTAAGGTATTTATTTATGGGCCGCTAGTTGCCTGAAATAAAGGTATAAATAAATTATGATAGATAGGCGGATAGATGGGGTGTTCTATGAGAACGTCGCTTTCACCAATTGTATCAAAATACTATGTTCTTGCAATAAATATATTTCTATTTCTATTTCTATTTCTATTTCAAAATGCTTTTGTCTTGTATGGCAGCTTCCTCAATCAACTGCGTAAAGCTCAAGAAAATACTGCCAAAAGGCTAGGCTAGATAATAAGTTTTTTATAAAAGAAACAAATGTCTTTATAGGACCCATAACATTAAAGCAATACAAAAGTCAGAAATGAGAGTCAAATCTGACAATCGTTATCTACGCACGAAACGCCCCTTATTAAATGATACTTGATCGTGACTTCATGATTAAGTTTAATCCGTTTTATTTGCATTGCATTTATAAAATGAGGAGCTTTCGAGTTTCGAGGATTATGTTTTTAACATACGTGTATATTACGTAGGTTTATTTGTATGTTGATTTTTTGATTCTAGAAATAAGAGTTGTATAACCCTAATATATATGTAAGTACTAAGTGCGTAAAAGGTAATACCGAAATAGGTCAGAAGAGAAGTAAATTCAATATTACTATACAGTAAATCCAAAAAGAGCGCTATGATAAGTAGAAGTTACTTTTAAGGGTTCCGTACCCAAAGGTAAAACGGGAGCCTATTACTAAGACTCCGCTGTCCGTACGTCTATCCGTCTGTCACCAGGCTGTATCTCATGAACCGTGATAGTTAGTTGAAATTTTCACAGATGATGTATTACTGTAGCCGCTATAACAACAAATACAAAAAACTACGGCACACTAGATGGGCGAGTCCGATTCACATTTGTCCGGTATTATTTAAATATAGGAGGCAAATGAGCAGAGCCCATGAACAGACGTCGTATCATAGGATAAGTAGATATGTACAAAGAAACAGCGGTATGTTAAATAGAAGTTTTTTTATTTTATATAGTAGGCATACGAGCAGAGCCCATGAACAGAGGTCGAACTCCTATCATAGAATTAGTAGACATTACAAAGAAACAGTGCTATGTTAAGTCGGAGTTATTTTTTTAAATGTAGGAACCAAACGAGCAGAACTCATGAACAGAGGTCGTATCATAAGATTTGTAGAGATGTACAAAGAAATGGCGCTATGTTAAGTAGAAGTAATTTTTTTGAATGTAGGAGGCAAACGAGCAGAGCCCACGAACAGAGGTCGTATCATAAGATTTGTAGAGATGTTCATAGAAATGGCGCTATGTATTTTTTTTATATAGGAGGCAAATGAGCAGAGCCCATGAACAGAGGTCTTATCATAAGATTTTTAGATATGTACAAAGAAATGGCGCTATGTTAAGTAGAAGTATTTTTTTAAATATAGGAGGCAAAGGAGCAAAGCCCATGCACAGAGCTCGTATCAGAAGATTTGTAGAGATGTACATAGAAATGGCGCTATGTTAAGTAGAAGTTATTTTTTTTATATAGGAGGCAAACGAGCAGAGCCCATGAACAGAGGTCTTATCATAGGATAAGTAGATATTTACAAAGAAATGGCGCTATGTTAAGTGGAAGTTATTTTTTTTATATAGGAGGCAAACGAGCAGAGCTCACGAACAGAGGTCGTATCATAAGATTTGTAGATATGTACATAGAAATGGCGCTATGTTAAGTGGAATTTATTTTTTTAAATATAGGAGGCAAATGAGCAGAGCTTATGAACAGAGGTCTTATCATAGGATAAGTAGATATGTACAAAAAAACAGCGGTATGTTAAGTAGTTTTTTTTTTTATATAGTAGGCATACGAGCAGAGCCCATGAACAGAGGTCTTATCATAGGATAAGTAGATATTTACAAAGAAATCGCGCTATGTTAAGTGGAAGTTATTTTTTTTTATATAGGAGGCAAACGAGCAGAGCTCACGAACAGAGGTCGTATCATAAGATTTGTAGGTATGTACATAGAAATGGCGCTATGTTAAGTAGAAGTAATTTTTTTGAATGTAGGAGGCAAACGAGCAGAGCCCACGAACAGAGGTCGTATCATAAGATTTGTAGAGATGTTCATAGAAATGGCGCTATGTATTTTTTTTTATATAGGAGGCAAATGAGCAGAGCCCATGAACAGAGGTCTTATCATAAGATTTTAGATATGTACAAAGAAATGGCGCTATGTTAAGTAGAAGTATTTTTTTAAATATAGGAGGCAAAGGAGCAAAGCCCATGCACAGAGCTCGTATCAGAAGATTTGTAGAGATGTACATAGAAATGGTGCTATGTTAAGTAGAAGTTTTTTTTTTATATAGGAGGCAAACGAGCAGAGCCCATGAACAGAGGTCTTATCATAGGATAAGTAGATATTTACAAAGAAATGGCGCTATGTTAAGTGGAATTTATTTTTTTTATATAGGAGGCAAACGAGCAGAGCCCACGAACAGAGGTCGTATCATAAGATTTGTAGATATGTACATAGAAATGGCGCTATGTTAAGTGGAATTTATTTTTTTAAATATAGGAGGCAAATGAGCAGAGCTTATGAACAGAGGTCTTATCACAGGATAAGTGGATATGTACAAAGAAACAGCGGTATGTTAAGTAGTTTTTTTTTATATGGTACGCAAACGAGCAGAGCCCATGAACAGAGGTCGTACTCGTATCATAAGATTTGTAGAGATGTACAAAGAAATGGCGCTATGTTAAGTGGAAGTTATTTTTTTTTATATAGGAGGCAAACGAGCAGAGCTCACGAACAGAGGTCGTATCATAAGATTTGTAGGTATGTACATAGAAATGGCGCTATGTTAAGTAGAAGTTATTTTTTTGAATGTAGGAGGCAAACGAGCAGAGCCCACGAACAGAGGTCGTATCATAAGATTTGTAGAGATGTACATAGAAATGGCGCTATGTATTTTTTTTTTATATAGGAGGCAAATGAGCAGAGCCCATGAACAGAGGTCTTATCATAAGATTTTTAGATATGTACAAAGAAATGGCGCTATGTTAAGTAGAAGTATTTTTTAAATATAGGAGGCAAAGGAGCAAAGCCCATGAACAGAGCTCGTATCAGAAGATTTGTATAGATGTACATAGAAATGGCGCTATGTTAAGTAGAAGTTATTTTTTTTATATAGGAGACAAACGAGCAGAGCCCATGAACAGAGGTCTTATCATAGGATAAGTAGATATTTACAAAGAAATGGCGCTATGTTAAGTGGAAGTTATTTTTTTTATATAGGAGGCAAACGAGCAGAGCCCACGAACAGAGGTCGTATCATAAGATTTGTAGATATGTACATAGAAATGGCGCTATGTTAAGTGGAATTTATTTTTTTAAATATAGGAGGCAAATGAGCAGAGCTTATGAACAGAGGTCTTATCACAGGATAAGTGGATATGTACAAAGAAACAGCGGTATGTTAAGTAGTTTTTTTTTTATATGGTACGCAAACGAGCAGAGCCCATGAACAGAGGTCGTACTCGTATCATAAGATTTGTAGAGATGTACAAAGAAATGGCGCTATGTTAAGTAGAATTTAGTTTTTTTAATATAGGAGGCAAATGAGCAGAGCCTACGAACAGAGCTCGTATGATAAGATTTGTAGAGATGTACATAGAAATGGCGCTATGTTAAGTAGAAGTATTTTTTAAATATAGGAGGCAAACGAGCAAAGCCCATGAACAGAGCTCGTATCAGAAGATTTGTAGAGATGAACAAGGGAATGGCGTTATGTTAAGTAGAAGTATTTTTTAAAATATAAGAGGCAAACGAGCAGAGCCCACGAACAGAGGTCGTATCATAAGATTTGTAGATATGTACATAGAAATGGCGCTATGTTAAGTGGAATTTATTTTTTTAAATATAGGAGGCAAATGAGCAGAGCTTATGAACAGAGGTCTTATCACAGGATAAGTGGATATGTACAAAGAAACAGCGGTATGTTAAGTAGTTTTTTTTTTATATGGTACGCAAACGAGCAGAGCCCATGAACAGAGGTCGTACTCGTATCATAAGATTTGTAGAGATGTACAAAGAAATGGCGCTATGTTAAGTAGAATTTAGTTTTTTTAATATAGGAGGCAAATGAGCAGAGCCTACGAACAGAGCTCGTATGATAAGATTTGTAGACATGTACATAGAAATGGCGCTATGTTAAGTAGAAGTATTTTTTTAAATATAGGAGGCAAAGGAGCAAAGCCCATGAACAGAGCTCGTATCAGAAGATTTGTATAGATGTACATAGAAATGGCGCTATGTTAAGTAGAAGTTATTTTTTTTATATAGGAGACAAACGAGCAGAGCCCATGAACAGAGGTCTTATCATAGGATAAGTAGATATTTACAAAGAAATGGCGCTATGTTAAGTGGAAGTTATTTTTTTTATATAGGAGGCAAACGAGCAGAGCCCACGAACAGAGGTCGTATCATAAGATTTGTAGATATGTACATAGAAATGGCGCTATGTTAAGTGGAATTTATTTTTTTAAATATAGGAGGCAAATGAGCAGAGCTTATGAACAGAGGTCTTATCACAGGATAAGTGGATATGTACAAAGAAACAGCGGTATGTTAAGTAGTTTTTTTTTTATATGGTACGCAAACGAGCAGAGCCCATGAACAGAGGTCGTACTCGTATCATAAGATTTGTAGAGATGTACAAAGAAATGGCGCTATGTTAAGTAGAATTTAGTTTTTTTAATATAGGAGGCAAATGAGCAGAGCCTACGAACAGAGCTCGTATGATAAGATTTGTAGAGATGTACATAGAAATGGCGCTATGTTAAGTAGAAGTATTTTTTAAATATAGGAGGCAAACGAGCACAGCCCATGAACAGAGCTCGTATCAGAAGATTTGTAGAGATGTACAAAGGAATGGCGTTATGTTAAGTAGAAGTATTTTTTAAAATATAGGAGGCAAAGGAGCAAAGCCCATGAACAGAGCTCGTATCAGAAGATTTGTAGAGATGTACATAGAAATGGCGCTATGTTGAGTAGAAGTAATTTTTTTTATATAGGAGGCTAACGAGCAGAGCCCATGAACAGAGGTCTTATCATAGGATAAGTAGATATTTACAAAGAAATGGCGCTATGTTAAGTGGAAGTTATTTTTTTTAATATAGGAGGCAAACGAATAGAGCCCATGAACAGAGGTCGTATCATAAGATTTGTAGATATGTACATAGAAATGGCGCTATGTTAAGTAGAAGTATTTTTTTAATGTAGGAGGCAAACGAGCAGAGCCCATGAACAGAGCTCGTATCATAAGATTTGTAGAGATGTACAAAGGAATGGCGTTATGTTAAGTAGAAGTATTTTTTAAAATATAAGAGGCAAACCAGCAGAGCCCATGAACAGAGCTCGTATCATAAGATTTGTAGAGATGTACAAAGGAATGGCGCTATGTTAAGTAGAAGTATTTTTTTTAATATAGGAGACAAACGAATAGAGCCCATGAACAGAGGTCGTATTATAAGATTTGTAGATATGTACAAAGGAATGGCGTTATGTTAAGTAGAAGTATTTTTTTAAATATAGGAGGCAAACGAGCAGAGCCCACGAACAGAGCTCGTATCATAAGATTTGTAGAGATGTACAATGAAATGGGGTTATGTTAAGTAGAAGTTATTTTTTTAAATATAGGAGGCAAACGATTAGAGCCCATGAACAGAGGTCGTATCATAAGATTTGTAGATATGTACATATAAATTATTTCATTTAATTTTAAATTATATTTTTTATCTTTTGTTCATTTTATTATTGACTATTATTAAGCTTTTATGATAATTAATTATACAAATCAATTAATTAAGATGTCTATTATTATAATGAATTTACAATGTATTTTAAAATTATGTAATGACAAGTTTAGTTTAGTTTATTATTTGTAAATAGTCACCACTAGTATTAAGATTATTGCCATGCCCTAACAGGGTGTCATGTACCGACTATGTTATGTTTTAATACCATCCTATGTAGAAATGAACATGGACGCAATAAAATATATGAAATATGAAATAAATGGCGCTATGTTAAGTAGAAGTCTTTTTTTAAATATAGGAGGCAAACGAGCAGAGCCCATGAACAGAGGTCGTACTTGTATATTAGGATTAGTACGAGTAGATATGTACAAAGAAACAGCGGTATGTTAAGTGGAAGTTATTTTTTTTTAATATAGGTGTACGCGTATTTCACGTTTGGCGATATCTTCTTCGTTACGATTCTTCTGCAAGTTATTTTTTAAGCTTCATTTTAGTCTAGATCTATTTCTGATAATGGATTCCAGGAAGAATGGATGAAACTCTTCAAATATTTTACATATAGTATTTTTTTATATTTGCATTTAAACAGTGCTATTTGTTGAAATGGAACGTGTTCATTAAGATCAGAATATAACTTCTCCTTGACAAGTATTTTACGAGTTAGGGCTTACGTATTATATGGGCTTACATATGGGCTGTTGTTTTTCATTCAATAGTTTACATGTGTGAAAGAGAAAGTATAACAATATGCTTGTTTGACTAAGATTGTTTAATTTTGTTAATTTCAACACTTAGTAGGTGATAATTATAACATAGGTATAGAATCTTCAAAAATAAAACATATGTATCTATATACAAAGCAGGTGTTACTCGTATTGGCCCGTCTTTATATATAGTATGGTCAAGTTAAGGAAAAGTATGGAAGTAAGTCGTGTAGTCGTGCTTTTTTTGGATTTGTTAGATGGCGCAACTAGATTGTTTCCCCCGAGTTGCACCGTTTCTATTATGTACGGAAGACTGTTAAATTTTAGGTATAAACTATAAAGTGCCGTAATTTTGGAGTAAATTAAAAGCTATTGGGTTCAAGCTATGTAGTGTATAGAGAACACCTTGGTGCATAGTATATCTTAATTAAAAAGATGTGCAATGTATGATACCCTAAAAAAATTTTTTTTTCGATTGCGGCTCGAGGATAAGTCAGTCGGTTGGTGCAATCTCAAGTTAAGCTTTTTAAAGCATTATAAACATTCAGTTAACTTTGCACGCCTGGGCAAATTATGGAACATGTATTTTTAATTATTTTGTACATTGTGCTTCGGGGGAAATTAAGAGAGACGTGAAAATTTTAAAAACGGTACTTATCTACAGACACTACATTTGCACTAAATAAAAAATAAATTTTTTTTACCGGAAGTTTGTCAAAAAGTAAATAAAATTAATCGCAACGAACTGCAAGCGAAGGTGGTTGGCAGCACGCGGCGCGGGGCGCGCGGGGCGGGGAGATAGCGTAGCGCGCAGCTAGGGTTTGCAATATCCGACAATTTTTCGGATCCGGATACATAGAAATAGGATATCAAGAACGACTGTCAAACTTCAAAAGTGCGACCAAAAATGAAATGCAAGTTTGTGCGTAAATTGTCTATGTGAGATCAAAAATAGTGATGTCATGTTACAACATATTAATAATCTATCGGTGTTTGACCGCTTTATCGACTACTTATTCAAATGTCAAATGTGTTTGATTGTATAAAAAAATGTTATACGAGTAGGTATGAAGTCGCTTCCCTTAGGGTCATATAGGGCCCAAAAGGTGCCTTTGATGAAACCAGCACCATATTTTAGTATGTTAAGCATGTTATTCTGACTAAAAAACCATCGGGAGACAGTTTCTAACGTGGTTAAGTCACCAGTTATGACGTCATCAAAATGGCCGGTACCGTGTTCAGAATATTGCGTATACCACAACAAGTATATCACATGTAAGCTTGTGTGGGGTGTCATAAAAAGCAAAATTAAATGCGCTACAATATCGGTTATATATTTGACCATGTAAATACCATAGTTTGCGAGAAATTTTAAGTTTTATTTGAATTTTCCCGAAAAAAAATCCGTTTTTTGTTTTCATCAACTTTACAAGTAACTTTACAGGAAAACATTGTATCAAGATATGAATGCTACATTAATAAGCTATAAAATTTTATTAAAATTTTGAAAATCGGTTTATAAACAAGCAAATTACACTATTTTTGTTCCATACCGGATGACACCACCAAGAGTCGGATGGCTGTTTCAATACAATTTGCAAGGCAAATGATGTTTAAGTAAAGGTAACTTGCTGAACGATATTTATAGTAAAGTAATATTTTCGATAAATGTATTATTATCAAAATTAAGAATACTGAGATCGTTTTATTGTAATTTACTCCGGATCTAGCTAATTAAAGTTACACACTAATTAACAAAAATATTTATTTTTTTACGTATTATTACGTATTTTTTATGCACCTTCGCATGCGCAATGCATAGTGTATTTAAATCCGTGTTTTACTCACCCACACCCTGTACAGCGTTCTTTGCACTTGCAAGACAATAGCTCCTTGCAGCTGAGACTAGCATCAGGAAGGGTTTTCTACAAAGAGGTGTACGCTGGTCCATCATTTTTCTTTCGCCAAGCCTAGTTGCAAGAATCTAGCATTTGTGGGTCGCTATTCAGGTAAATTGGTCCCAATGTGGGTCTGTTAAGCCCTTTTTATATGCTGTAGGAGAGCATCCTGTTGAAGGAATATACTCGATCGCTCTGTTTTTTCCTAAACAAGATCCTCCTCGCAGTATTTACATTACCTATTTGTTTCACTACTGGGAATTTATATGGAGGGTTTGCAATTAGAATATTGTGATATTCTAATTATTAGAATATCCACCAAAATAAATATCCGAATAAACGGATTTAGATAACACAGAAATAACGTTTTTAAGTATGTTTTAATACAATGATATCACCCCAACCAATTTTAAATGATTACTTGATTACTATAATAGCTAACATTATCTCTAAAACCGTACTTAATAAGGAGGTTTTATATCTGGATTAGCTGGTGCATAGTTGGAAATACATCCAATGCCTCACCTCGTGTTCATTCGTCATGAAATACTAACTATGAAAGCAATACTTACTTACTTCACTGGATCAGTGACCCAAAAAGAATCTTGGCCTTTGACACAAGAACAACGTCACTCTGCTCTATTTTGCACCACTCCACGCTAGTTGGATACTCCGAGGGCGTTTTAGGGCTACATCGCTCCTGCGGTATATCTTCTCATAGCCCGATTCTCTCCCGTCCACTCCAAGTGACCAAGCCTGCGAAGTCGTGCGGCTATAATCTCGCTAATTATATTGGGTGCCGCAACTAGCTACTCTAGCTCCCTATTTTTCCTACGCTTTCATCTTCTCTATCTTCATCTCTGATAGGTCCCAGAATATTCCGCCAAAATTTCGTCTTCTTCACTAAGAACTTGTTCTTTTTTTTCTGATTCAGAGTCCAAGTGTAATACTTACCGATGCCATTCATCAAAATCTAATTATTGTCTTATAGACTTGAATCATGGACAGTCTACTGATCAGCTTGGACACTAGAACTCGGTGAAGCGCTGCTGAGCATCATAGGGCATTTTGGATTCGAACATCTATCTCCTGTTCCCGATTACTTTAGGTAGGTCTCTTCTTTTCGATCTGCGGTGGCAGCATGGTTCTATTTTTATCACTTGTCACTATGACCTTCATGACAAATGATAAATAGCCGACCATCTTAGCCCTATTCATTCGGAGATATTCTAGTGGTTGATTATCAGACCAATTTTCTCTCCTTCCTACTCTACTATCCTAGCCTTGGCCTCCAGGTCGCTTTTGTTTTGAGCCTATAGCCCCAAGTCATCAGGATATCCAATGATCTAATGTTTGCATTAAGCAACATTCGCATTCATTATATAAAGTTACTGCGTGACATGATGTACCTATCAAAATAGATGTGCTGTTAGTGTTTGAATTGATTAAATATATGAAAATACTATATTTAAATGACAAAATGGTATGAAATTATTCATAAATTTCATTAGAAAATTTATTCGGTTATAGATCAATAACCATATTTAACGGATCCGTAATATCCGGATCTTATGACCCGCTAGATCCGGATCTTATAGTTGACGGATATCCGGATATTTCATATATCCGGAACACAAACCCTACGCGCAGCGATTGTTCCGAGACAGTTTGTTTGACACTTTTGACGGGCAACGAGCACAAATCTTTCTTCTGGCATTAAAACGGAACTATTGTTTTAAACAATCATTGAGTGAACTAAGTAGTCTAACGTTTTCGTAAGTATATGGAAAAATGCGATTTTTCGAATTTAACAAATATAGAGCTTCGTCGGTGCATCTACGCGCGTTCCTTCTCTTGCCACTAATCACGCGCTTGTCGCTTCTGTGTATTTATTGCTCTACGTTTTTGGTACTTGATTACAAAACTGCATGTTCCGTATAAAAATGCCAATTTTTTATGGGGTGCGAATGTAAACAAAATCAAATGAATATGATTGCATCAATTTCCAATAGTATTAAAATTTCCCCCGAAGTACAACTACAGTAAAACATGAAAAACTACTTTCCGGGTGTCGCACCCTGGTGCGAATTTGACATTGGATTTAGATATTTTTTCTAATTATTTACTCAATTTGCACCGAGTACATTACTTTCCCCAGACCCGCAATGGCCAAAATAGATTTTTTTTAACGTTGTTTTTTTTTTACCTGTTCCGTAGCTTAAATTAACATAAATAACACGTGCGAATTTAGATATAAGTGTTGTAAAACGTACGCCAAATTACACCGAGTACACCTTTTTTCTCTTCTTAGTTATAACCATTACATTATTTTCAGCCGATTTCACCCCTTTCCGGGGGGGTGAATTTAGTAACGATTGTATAAAGTTCGATTTTTAGCCCATACAAAACAATCCGTAGTGATTTTATTAGTCCTTAGAATTAGTTCCTGACTTTAGTGAAATTTGACTTAATTTGACCGTACTATTTATTTCGTTGGATGAATTTAGAGTGTAGGGTAATGGGAGGCATGTTTGAACTTACAAATGAATATCTCCAAAACGTATCGAACGAATTAGTTGCAGTTTTCAATAGTGTAAAATAATTGGTGTATTTATCGTATCTCCTGTTATAAATGTTTAAATTTTTTTAAGGTTCAAGCTACAGGTATATACCCTAACAGTAAGCTACACAGATAACTGACCAGGAGGGCCTGCAAACAAGTTTCTTTGCAGGGGGGATGCAAGTGGAGAAACTACCCAATTATGAGCTACTGAAAACTATCATTAATTGTAAGGATATTTAACATTGCCAAAATAAGGTTAAAGGTGCCCTCTAGTAGTAATTATATGCCCTTTATAGAATGGTATTATAAACATTTTTCTTTTTTCATATACCATGGACATTCCTCGATGGCACCAAGCTGCAACCGGAAAGCGATGATCACACGGCAAACAAAATCCTGAAGACTGTAGCAGCCATATATTCAATAAATGTTTATTCTATTTGTTTGATATGTAAAAATGCACGTCAATAAGGTGGCAAACTATTATTAACAGAGACCGGAATTATTGTGGCATTCTTGAACTGTCATAGAGAGTTCTCATTTATCGACTTCTGGTACACATATATCGATATAACGTAGAACACAAAAAAGTTATAATAGTTAATGGATATTTCACTGTAAAAGAAGTAACTGCTTTTTTGCATTTATTTGTACTTACGAGTATTAAAAAAATAGCTACATAGGGAGTACAAGTCCGTAAGGGTTGCTAGATAGCATATATATCTCTCCAGCAACATAATTATTTATATTTTCAAGAAATGAGAGGCGGAAAACATTATAACTAACCATATTATTCTCAAAATGTTGGATTGTTTTAAGCAGTGCGCTGGGATTAGGTGGATAACAGTCATAGTCGGTCTTTCGCATGTATTGCCGTCATTCTTTATTCTTTAAAAAAGGATGGGAAAGTTACATTTTATTCACAAGAGTTGCAAAGTAATTTCGTTCAAATTCTGAAATATTTTATCACCTAGGAATGTAAAATTAACGACGACGACGACGACTTGTGATGATTTTGAAGTTTAAGTGTTTTTTCGCGTTGGTGTGGTAATTATACATTAATTCATAACGAGTTCAATAATTCACAACTAGTGGCAGTAAATTAAAACACGACCGAAAGGAGTGTTTTAAATCGAAACGAGTTGCCAATTATCTATTCGCACATATACAACGTTTTACAGTACATATGGCACTTTAAATTTTCGACATAGGCGCGTAAAGTGCTAATTACCGCACTAGTGCGGTAAAGTAGCACCATATGTACTAAAAAAATGTTGTCTCACTCGTTAGAAAAAAATTAAAGCCCTCGAAACGCTCAAGATTTCCACTTCTCATTTTTTTATTGGTTAAACAACTACTATGGACTCCTTGTAAAATAGATAACTGTTTTAGCCAAAAATATTAACTGTTGAACTATATTGAAGGCCCGGTTCACATTGAGTGGCTACACCGCTGTGCACATACAAAGTTTATTCTAACTGTAACTTTTTTTTGGTAAGTCAAAGTAAAATAAATCATCATGAAAGGTACAAATTAGGTACTAAATCTTTGCCAAAAGATGAATTCAATATAACGCCTACAGGAGATTTTGATATCATGTACCAAATAGTACAAAAAAGGTACTAAAACTTGGAGTAAGCGTCAGGATGTCAGGACCATGATAGCTATTTATATCGTTATAAAACTTATAAATAGCTATCATCGTCCTGACATCCTGACACTTACGATACTACAATACACTTCATTAGTTCATCTATTCGCCTCTCTATCACTGCGCGATCTATCTTTGTGCGAAAGAGAGGCACAGAGGCTTTCCCCTGACGAAATTATGCGTTCCACGTCTTAATCATTAATTTAAGAACAATAAAACATACGAAGAGTATTATTGTATTATTTCAGTAGTTACAGTAATAATAGGCATAAAATAGGGAATATTACGCAAAATTCTGCGTAGAGGGCGTTACTAACACACACGGGGCCTACCGCGAAATGGAAAAATCTAAATTGTGGTTTCTGCCTCCATCATTCTTGCATATTCGATAGACAGAGAGGCAGATAGGTAACGAAATTTAGATTTTCGTGTTTCGCGTTAGACCATCTGTAACCAAAACGCCTTGATGCATCAATGCCATAGTGAAAACTTGTCAAAAAACTGTTTAAGGCATAGTATGCGTAAGTTACTCTCAGGTTTATAATACATGCTAGTGCTGCTCTCTACAGCCTGAAAAAATGTATGGTCTATCTATTTCAGGAGAATGCATCGTACGCGAGCAGTTAGTAATAATATCGCCCAAGACAGATTGCAAATGAAATATAGGCACCTTTATGAGTAATTCAATAACTGCACTGAAATATGATGTTCGTACTCTCTGCAGGCAGATTTACAGAAGATCAGTTGGACTCTAAATTAAGTAAAAGAAATGGTTTCCCGTAATCTACAAATTTATTAACGAGATATTTCATTATATATAACTTCGTACGAAATGAAAAGTAATACGTGGGAATATGAGAAAAAAATAGTATATTTATATTAATTATAACCTACATGCTCATTAATGAATAATTTTTACAAGCAGTAACATTACTAGATATCTCATTTAATATAATCCGACTTAATTACATTTCCGCAACACCTCCGTATTTCACAAAATAAATCAAGACATTATGCAACTTATATAATTTTGACGTATATATCCGAGTCGCCCGTGTTGCGACCGTTGCGACTTTCATGTAGTAACACCTAACATGGAAAAGTAAATAATAAAGACTGAATCTTCACGGATACCGCGTTGTTCGGGAAATATATATAGGTCAAATAAATACTTAACTAAGTCGCTTGTAATAAACCTTGCGTAGATAGATAGATAAGATAGATGTATAGATAGAATACTCTTATTGGAACACCTCAGTAAAAAGATACAAAAGAAAAGACAAAACAAACAATTGATTAAATGTAGAGGCAGACAACAGGCGGCTACGTTACGACTTATATATACTTATAGTACGTTATTCTTTTGTTATATAATGTATTTCATTGTCAATAATATGATAATCCAACAATATGTACGAAACGGCAGTATTTAGTTCTTAAAGTTCTGCTTCTTCTGAACATTTTTTTATTCCACTTCATTTAAGCCCACAAAATTAACACACTGCTGGTTAATATCTAGGAACTATTAAAATTGGTAACAAATTCTTAGGCAACTTGTCTGGCGCTATCAACTATCTCAAGTAAAATGTGGAGCCAGCGTGACTAAAATAAATATAAGTACTATTTTTTATTGCTTTCCACAAAACCGGCAATATGTAGAATTGTGTAGCTTTATTTACAGAAATTAGGTTTCATATAGAGATTGACAGTCATTGTTAATTAACTTCTCTCTGCGCCGAGTAAAATATAACCCGACCAAGTAATGTATTGGCTATACCATCCATATTTAACAAACAAATTTATGACGTTTTGTAACCTTCTTATTTTGGCAAATATATACCGACACATCCGAGCATGCACATTGCGAAGGGTGGTATTCTGGTTTTTCATCTTTCCAATATCTTGGTCCAATGTGTATTTGCGTCTGACATTTTGCTTAATGAGAGAGTGAGACGCAATGCACATTGGACAAAGATCTTAGACTAGTGGAATATCACCCGAAAGGAAGAATTGAGTCACCGGGTGGTCCGGAGGCTCCGGGAAGTCCGATTTTTGCTCATAGCATGACCGGCTAGTCTCCGCTCCGAGCCCGCACCGGGCCACTACAGAGCTCCGGTGATGACGTAATGCTTTCCATAGAAAACGAAGCGCCGGAAGCTCCGGCCCGGCCCTGCCCCTGTGTAGCGTGAGTCAACCTTAAGCCTCCTATGGAAAACACATCAGCAATTCCTTAAACACTACTCACTTGAAAGCATAAGGCGCTGACAGATCCTGGTCCCTCTCAAGAGTCCACCGCCCCTTCTGCAGCAGCCTGCAGAGCTCAGCCTGATCGATCTCCTTAGGCTGGTCGTCCACAGCGGGGCTGCCAGGAGTACTAAGGGTCTCGTTCGCCAGGGTGAACTGACGGGCGGTCGCGGGGAGGCTGATGACGACCTTGGAGGCTGGTACGCCGAGACCGACTACTAGATCCACTACGGAATCCTGGAAGATTGGATGAAGTTGTTTAGTGGCCGTTTTGTGAATAAATAATGCTCGGCGGGTTTCGTGGTTTTAAAAGTCTTACAACTTTTACATGGGTAGATATAAACTCGAATTTTTAATATCTCTTACAAACTTTGATGGTACATCTGTATCTACCACCAAAGTTGTGTGCATTTGTTATATTTGTGTTTTAGCACAGGTAAGCTAAAGTTACGCTAGGACAGGTTTTGGCCAATATAAGTCGCAAGCAGAAATTTGGCTCCAGCTTTCGGAAACACATAATAAAATTAAATATAGGAAAAACCATTTACATTGACCGCCAGTCTGTAGATAATGGCTTATTTGTTACATAACTATATAACAACAATAAACGATTCGTTTACAAGTCTTACAACACAATAGCACGTCTCTTAATATACCAAACGCCTGCTTCAAATGTGTTAGCAAAGATATATTTATGCCAACAACCAACAATGATTCGTAACTCTTCTCAACTTAGCTTATTAAAATAATTAAATTGGTATAGATGACAACAGAACATATGCACATAAAATAATATTATATTGTTCTTATTTTACAGAAAACCAAACATCATTGTGTGCGGGGAAATACTGGTCTAACTTGATAGCAATAACTCACTCAACAAAGTTAGGTGCTACACATGCCTTTCAACATAGCTTTCATTTAAGGACAAACTATGCCGCAGACGCTCAGACAGTCAAGGGTAAAAAATACAATCCCGACCATTTACGGCAAAATCTATGTAGTTAGCTACTCATTAAAGTTGAATCATGAGGTCACGACCTAACATCAGTAGATTAGCAGTCTAGCGAACTAATGTTTAACTTTTCTTGATGCACCTGCCAATATGTGACCTACTTGAGCCAAATTATTAAACGACTCACGTTTCTTTCAATGTAAAATAAACTCTAACATAATATACTTAAGGGCTATGTGAACAGCCGGTTGTTTTTTCTGCAGGGACTAGTTTACCTTCGCTAGTGTATTAGATAGATGTCGTGAGACTGAGCGATAGGAGCGATATTAACTGTGTATGTGCGGTTTAGATTGATTATTATTACTGCCGTTTAATTACACATAACCTACCAATCATTTTACGGTATTTTACACTTGCAAACGCACTTATAGCCTTAATCTGTACATACATAGATTCGTTACTTAGATGAAAGTCATCATCATTCGCTTGCCCTTATCCCATTCATTTGGGGTCGGCGCAGCATGTCTTTTTCTTCCATTTCTTCCTGTCACCCATCATCTTATCGTTCACTCATCTCTCACAGAATCCATCCACCTTTTCCTAGGTTTTCCTCTCCCGTTCCATCCCTCCACATTCATTCGTAATACCTTTCTCGTCACGTGACTCATCACGCCGAAGCACATTCCCATACCACGCTAGGCGAATCGCTCTTACTTTTTCTATTGTGGGTGCAACTTTCAGGCTTCCTCTTATATACTCATCCTGTGCTGACCCGGTTTTTCACGTCACGGTCAATATCGCCATCACACTGCGCGAGCCAACCTAGGTACTTGTTGAAGTCGGAGCAGACCGGCAATGTAACGCCATCGAGGTCTATGGCAGCGAAACCGGAGAAACCGCCGAAATCGCAGAACATATGTTCAGTTTTAGATCTGCTAATCTTCTGGCCAACATTCTCCAGTTTCCGCCGCCATTCCTCAACTCTGCTCTGTACCTCGAGTCCGTCTTCACCCACAAGCACAATGTCATCAGCGAAAAGCATACACCAGGGTGCCTCCTCCTGTGTACCCGACGACAGAGCATCCATAATAAGCAGAAAGAGCCGATCCCTGGTGCAAGCCTAACGTGACACTGAATCTTAGATGAAAGTATAGAACCCTAAACTGTAGTAGGATATCTATTTGCATAGCATGATTGAACTGAACCTATGTTTATTTGCGTAAATAGTGCATTTTTTTAATAACCCTAGGCTCTCTAAAATGGTTTTTTGTTAAGTACCTACCTAAAAGAATTTAAAACATTGTGATGACCACTTCGTATTTAAGTTTATCTCAACAAAAAGTTATTAGTATATCATAAGGTAAATGTGAATTCTACGAAATATGTAGTTAAAATCGTTAAGCAACGAAAGGAAAATCACACGTTATGTGAATACGTTTTTTATGTGTAAAGGAAATCGCGTGCCTTAACTGTCGTCGTTATTTACTAGCCTTATTTTTTGTATCTAGCAAAAAACTGGTCCATTCTTAATTCGGATATACCGGACCCTTAGGTAAGCTAGAGCTTTAATCGACTTGACAACGACCGCTTTCTATATGGCTATTCTTGTTCGAGGTTTTTAGAATTCCAAATGGTATAAGACAAAGGTATTTTAAGGCAGTCAGGTACCCGGTAACACGTAGTGATTATATGCTCTTTGCCCGGTAACCTAGAAGTGTCAAATTCGAATTTCGTTTTTGCGACAACCTGACAGTAACCTTGGTGAATGCTTTCGGTGGTGAACTCTAAAAAGTATTAAATTTGCTCAATTTAGTAGACCAAGGCGAATCAGCTCAAGATGGAAAATTCGTTGATATTCAAAATATTGCATTGATTTGAGCACACAACAATGACACCGTACGTCTCTCCTCTTAGCCTGCGATTCCAGTCATACGACATATTTTAATTATCAACAGATTTTTTAGTCTGACCGAATCGCCCTGTGATCCGATTCGCCTCGGTCTACCCTATGGGGTGTCTTTTTATTTACCAGCAACATTTAGCGAAATTAATATTCCTAATTAAAAAAACATTCTGTATATCCTTCTTCTTTATTGAAAAATTATTATTTCTACGATAATGGGCAGCTAACGTATGATTACATGTATTACATAAATAACATGTATGCTCTTGCCTCCATTTAAACTTGAACTGTATGTTACGTTGAGTCACAGCCAACTTACTTTTACTTTAACCATAAGGTCGGTCGCATTTCGTTTTAATTGGCAGATTGATTTTAGGTCACAGATGTGACAAGTGCATTGTATGGCAATGGAGTTAAAATAATCGCGAAAAACTTGCTTACATTTATTCTTTTTTTATTTATCGTAAACAAAATATTAGCTGTCATATTTATTGATTTTGCAAGTTTTAGCCTCTAAAATAATTATTAATTTAGGATTTTTTTGGAAATGTACAGATTGTGAAAGCTACCTAGTGATAACATACTCCAGCTACAGTCCACTCTATCCAGCAATTTATTCAAATACCTACATGAGTTTCTATCTTGAATGTTGATTTATATATTTTTTTTAACTAAGTATCATGTTTGCATCTTATATGTATTACAAACGGCATACGATTGAATAAATTTAATAGTCAATTAAAAAAAAATTCTCATTTTATTTAGATTCTCGATGAAGATGCTCCTTCAGTGTCACAAAATTCCCTTTATACACAGATAGATCTAATCTCTGTATCGGTTCTGTAAATGCTTATTTAATAATATGGAAAAAAAGTCTAAAATATCGGAGATCGCCTTCCAAAAAATGCCTTTACCAGGATTCCAACCTAAGTAGGACCACCAGCTTCTTAGGCAGAATAAAGTTAAGAGTAGCTGTTAAGTACTAGGGTGTCGAGTACCAGGGCACCTAAGTACTCGCAACTGTTCTAATTTTAACTATTTATTCGCGTAAATAGGCTCAGATAACAGTTGTTAAATATACATAAATGGTCTCCTTAGGTAATATTCAACCATTCACAAACAGCATGCAAATATTATACGTAATTCTTAAACCAAGTATTTATTACAATTAATTATATAATTACATCTACCATACATCTCTTGCTTAACTAGTATTTTATACGCTTACCGTGTTCATCATGTCCCACAACCCACTCAGCCTGCTAGGATGGTACGTCATCTTCTTCACGGCCCCCAGATCATGCGTCTGCACCATCATCAGATCCACCTTCTTCACCAGCGTCCTCAAGTCATAGTACTTCGCGAGGAGTTCAGGGTGAGAAGGTAGGGCCAGGAACAAAGGGCCGCCGCCGGCGCCATTGAGGGCTTTCCTGGCGGCCTCCACGGTTTCGAGGACGGTGGTCTTGTTGAGGGAGCGGTGGGCTTCGTGGATCTCCAGACCTTGGACATGTTTGGACTTAAGCGCTGAGCGGAGGTCCTGAAAAAAAAAGATGAAAGAACTGTAGTCAAAGTTTGAAGGTAGTCCGAGAGTTACAATTTGTGTAATTTCTTATATTTATAATTATTTTAATAATTATAGACTTTATGTTTCTAACTTGGAGTAACAATTTTTAAATAATCTGGGATTTATATTTGTTTGCTGCCGTGATTTGAATTTTCTATTTAAAAATAAAATACTTTATACATAAAGAAAAACTTGAAAGGACTCATTATTAAGATTATTTCTAAATATAAAACTGAAGGAATTTATATGTAAAAGGGTCCGAGATTTATAACGTGACATTGCTTGCATGTATCCATGGATGAATTTAGATTTTACTCTAGTTTCCACATTTACCCCAATTTCTAACATCATAATTAACCGTTTTACTTTAGTAATCGGATGCCCAGATCATGCAGTTTATCCTTAAACTAGTCTTGCGCCAACTTCTCACGCCCTACGTTTCCTCCAGCATCTACATGGCGTAAGTTTAAAATGTACCACACAGCGCGTGTACGTGCCTCTTCATATCGCTCACACAGGTAAAATAACACGACCAGTATGCTGCGAAACACTGGAACAGCGGTAACAGGCATTGTTTTCAGTATTCTCATACAATAAATTCGAAATTCAAACTAGGTTTTCAATGGCTGTTATATGCATATCTAGGGTAGTGTCGATCGCATATAGATTATTTTAACGACCGTAATAACAATCCCAGTCAAAGATAGATAGAAATTACGAAAACGAGGATAAATGCGATTTTCTCTACATGACGCTATTTCACTCTGAGCGCATTTACCCATTCTGAAAAAAAGACCCTGTCGACGCAATAAGCCTCCAAATCACCCATGGTGCACCTTACTCGTTCAGCCAGGGAAAGAGTAGAAGCAGCCTTTCCCCACGATTTTGTTTCTAGACCTTGTTGTCATTTTTCTTTTCGTGAAAAAAGAAAAATACAAAATCAGTAGGTACTATCAGTACGAGTGTATTTTAGTGGTATGCACTTAAAGGGACTGACACGTACGTTACAGCTTTTATTGTTATTAGATTGATGTTTTTTTTTATTAGGATCACCAACAGATGTTACTTCAAGACGGTTGTAATATTTAGTTTAAAATTTAATGTTAAATGAACGATTCCATTTAGCGACTTAGATAGCATTAGAATTTTATTTACAGTTAATATACTGTCCAAATACTTGCAATACTTGAACTGTGTCAGTCGTCTCGCCTCTGAACCGGTTATGTCAACCTTACAACGAGATTATAGATTACGTCACGCTGGGTTTTCAGACCAGATCTGGATCTGATTTCGTTGATTATGTCGCCGTCCTTGACCGAGACGGCTTTCGTGTCCTTCGCAAGTTTCAAGAAAACGAGTCTGCAATATGGATCTTTTTTGTGTGTATGAAATTTGTTTATTATACAATCTAGTTAATTACAGTAGATTATGATGCAATTGAGATTTTATCTTAGAGAGCAGATAAATGAATAAGATAAAAAAAATTAAGACAGGTAGGTAGTATAGCGTTACCTATGTAGAGTAAGGCCTACTGGCCTGGCCTAGGCCTACTGGACAAGTGATGTTTTTTTTTATGTTAGCATAGTCAGCAAATGAGCAGACGAGCCGCCTGATGGGAAGCGGTCATCGTCGCCCATGGACATAAGCAACACCATAGGAGCCACTTAAGCGTTGCCGACCCTTGAGAACCCTAAATACCCGCTACTGAGAACAAATTACTAGAATAAAATGTAAATATAGGTATAATGCAAACTTAAACTAATTAAAAACTAAAAATCTATATCTAAAGAGAGCCCATGGGGTATAGTGCCAAAGATACTGGCAGCATTTCCTCGCTGAATCGCAAAGCTTCTTCGTTGAGCGAGGAAGCTGCCAACTCTTTTGTCCCCAGTAACATCGTTTGTCTTAATCTGTCACATAAATTAACTTAAAAAGGCTTGTAATGTTTTATGAATAAGAGCGTAAGAGGGCCAACATATAATCGACATATTTGGTACTTTCACTGGATTTTGACGATTAGGCATGGTGACACATCAACACTCTGTGACTGCAAAGTCTATACAAAACTGGATGTCGGATGTTGGGTCAGCAAGTACCGTCGTTCAAAAATTTCGCTCAATATTAGGAGTGTTTTTTCAAAGGGCTTATTTCTCTATGATGAAAACCATAAAAAATAAGCCAATTTAAAAAGATACTCCTCATATATTTTAAATGTACAGTCAGCTGTTTATCAGTCTACAAAGAAGTCGCAGGCTGACTATACTTAAGTATTTTCAGCGTCTATGACTACAACATGCGCATTACATTTACACTTGCAATATTTACGACTGCGATTACACTTAGCCGCAAATCGCACACTTATGCTTATTTATGTAATCAGCGACTGTCTCAGCGTAAATAAGTGAAGTCTACAGATGCAAAAAACACCTTACCGTAAACACATAAGGTCAAATTCGCATTAAATCGTACGATGCAATTAGGTTCTTTTTCCAGGGAGCACATGAGCGAACGCATGCGTTTAAATGGATCACTCAGCACTTGAGATTCAGATTATCTGTGGGTGCGGCTACCTGTTTCATATGTAACTTAATAGCATGATTAAGTTTCCATAGCTATTTCGTTAGGTAGCCATTGACTTGTTATTAGTCTTGAGGGTTGTAGTGTGTTTATGAATAACACCATTACACTGTCACATCGATGTACAGTCGGACCAAGCTAGTGAATGACATTTGACAAATAATATCAATTTATATGAAAATACGTTTCTCACTACACTCCGTTTCTGTTCAAATTAGTCCCAAAGTTATCTTAGACGGAATTTAGAAACCCATAAATCTTAAAGTGGCATATGTCATTTTTGAGTTGTTGGAATTTGGATTTTGTTTCAATTACTTAATCAAATTTCAAATTTAAATGACGTAATCGGTCGGGAGTCGACGGTAGTGTTGGCCGAAACGTTAATGCAATTGACAATTAACCATTACAAATTGAACCGTAAACTGTAACTGTCCGGTACGGTTTACGGTTCTATTTGTAATGGTTGCAATTAACGTTCGGCCAACACTGCCTACCACTCCAAGGGATAAGGGTACAAATAAAATTAAGTACGCAAACTGCGTAGACAAGATGCCAATCGTACACGCTCCGTAGCGTCTCTCTCTAAGTGTCACTCTTTCTTATTAGTGCGACAGAGAGAGTTGCGTTTCGTTCGCTACGGCGGGCGTTAAGAGGGAAGAATAGTTTTTTGAATCTAACAAAGTAACGGTAAATCAAATTCTATTTCGAAAGAAAACGGTTTCCACTAACAAAATCTTAACAGATCACTTTGATTTTGTTGTCGATCGCTTCAGCACATATTCTAGGTTTATAGGTTTCGCTTTTTTTGAAAAAAAAATGCGTTTTCTTTTGTTTTGAAAATTTTGAAAAAAGTAAAACATAGAAAACTAGTTTTTCATTGTGTCAATAACGTATAAAAAAATCATGGAAAATGTAAAATATTTAGAAATGGAAAAACGTTTTCTCTATTTGTATGGACGGTCAAGTGTGTACTTCCCTCTTAACGATTGGCATTTTGGCTACGCACGCTGGATATGATACGATAGCCACAGGTAAGGAACCGAATACGGATAACATCTAAGAAATTACTGATTCGTTACGTTACACTTTAATCGTCAGATACAATCACACTATTTACTCCCATGGGCCTTATTATGGGGGCGTACTCGTTTTATTTCCACTTTCTCGCGATTCTAGAAGCAATAGTGTTTCCGCACTTGATGGTATAAATAGTTTAGAAGGGAAAGAGTGGTTATTAATTGTTTTGCCTGTTGAAGGTATGATTAGATTAGATTCATTTATTTCTTATTGGAAATGTAAATTATATTTTAAATGTCAAAATAAAATCCATTCACACAAAGATCGTCACAACACAATAACAACAATAATAATAACTAAGAACAGGAGTGAATAAAGAATAATAATCTAAAAATAAAAATAATGAAATGAGGCCCCTTAATTAATAGTAAAAAGAAAATAAAACAGTAAAAAAATATAAATGTATAAAAACACTTTTCAATTATTCAAGAAATATATTACCGCAATCAAAATAACTATCAATATTACTTATGTACTACATCGGTGGTAGTTGTATGCTGGTGAAATTAAAAAGCGGCCAAGTGCGAATCGGACTCGCCCATGAAGGGTTCCGTACCATTTATGACGTATTAAAAAAACTACTTACTAGATCTGGTTCAAACCAATTTTCGGTGGAAGTTTGCATGGTAATGTATATCATATATTTTTTTTAAATTTTTCATTCTGTTATTTTAGAAGTTACAGGGGGGGGGGGACACATTTTTTTACTTTGGAAGTGTCTCTCGCGCAAACTATTCAGTTTAGAAAAAAATGATATTAGAAACCTAAATATCATTTTTGAAGACCTATCCCTAGATACCCCACACGTATGGGTTTGATGAAAAAAGATTTTTTGAGTTTCAGTTGTACTAAGTATGGGGAACCCCCAAAATTTATTGTTTTTTTTCTATTTTTGTGTAAACATCATAATGCGGTTCATAGAATACATCTACTTACCAAGTTTGAACATTATAGCTTTTATAGTTTCGGAAAAAAGTGGCTGTGACAGAATCGGACAGACAGACGGACATGACGAATCTATAAGGGTTCCGTTTTTTGCCATTTGGCTACGGAACCCTAAAAAGGTACCTGATGTTTATACACTAATGTTGTTTTGTCTCAAAACTATTTATCACTCATATTGTTTATCTACTCGTCGACTGTAATGGTTGAATTATGATTTCGTATACCAAACTATAATTTCGTACGTTTCATGTATGGGCTCCGACTCAACTATAAGATTCATTTCGATACGTTGTAGTCTACTATAAAAAAATGACCAATGACGTGCCGCCGCGCCCCGATAGAAAAGACTAAACGGGCGAAGGGCTCGGGGCAGGAGTCGCGCGTTTGTCTACATTTTTGTCTACTGAGATACTTATTAATTTGCATTAATTATTTAGGTTTATAGTTAAAAAAGTATTATTTTAGACGACTCGTAGAAAAAGTATTGTATACAATAGTGATATCATATTCAAGCTTCAATCTCGTACCTTACTTAGGCAACTCAGCAAGGTTCGTTGCCTAAACACGGTACTCGACTAAAAAGCTCTCTATTATATCACGATTGTATAAAATACTATTATATTGCACATCGAGATCGCCTGCTGTCATAAAATACCAATAAATAAAATACTAATACTTATTAACAACTGTCAGAAGGAAATAAAAATAACTCATCGATGATATAATATTGAATTGACCGCAACAATTATTTATTTTGCTTTCTGCTTAACTTATTCCTTAACTGAAGATATTCAGTTACAGCAAGTGGTACGCTCAATGGCTCATGCATTAAGTAATATTGGCATACATTGGAAATTAGAATTACATATAGATTAGAATTACATGTATTGGACATGTAATATGGCGGATTAAAGGGGTAACTTAATCATTATTACGTATCATATCGTAATCATTACCCGGTATCCAAATCCAAATGATAAAATCAAGTGTTAGGATAAGTACTAAGTCGCCTTTAAGTGCTTACTCCTCTGTCGTAAACCTCGGCCAATGGTCATATGTATTGTATAGACTGACGTTTATCTGACATACTTATTTGTACGTTACGTACATAGCCATACATTTGACGTAGGCGGGGAGGGGCCCCCGCAAAAATCGGCAGACCGTTTTGTACAGATAATTACAGACAAGGCGTCTCCAGTTGTTAAATCCTCCAAGGGTAATTGGCTACTTGACTGTTTTTTGTAAATAATGTCAAACGATCTTGATTTTCCTGAGGATCAAATGTATATATAGGACTCATGGCATTTAAGCAACACAAAGGTCAGTTATTATTATTTATTTATTTATTATTTAAGTCTGTCCTAAGTGTATAGAAGATGAAGGAAATTGCCATTTTGACCCTGAAATATTGCGTTTATGTGTATAGTTGTCATACAATTTATTTTTCAATAAAATGTAAGGAATCGAATGGTACCATTTTCTTTTCTATTTTTGAAATACAAAAAAAATTTTTTTTTAGACTTCGGAGTGATGTATTTTTTTATAATCTCAATATAATTTTTTCAATTCCACTTTTTTATAATGGATGGCTCATTTCTATCCATTTAACTAAATTTTGTTATAATACTCAACATGTGTCAAGTAATAATTAAGTAGTAATTGATAATTGTATCAATGACAGTTTCAGTGACGGAAACCCTGGGGCCTTATTCGACATGCACAACTGTCAAATTTCGCGTCCACATCAAATCAACACTTGATTCTATCGCATGTTGATTGTATCAAGTGTTGATTCTATCAACTGTGGATATTATCATTTGGAACAATCAAAACTCATTCATAGAAAAAATAATCAAACTAAAATCAACTTTGTTTATTACTACTATACAGTTTGTAATGGCTCTGAACTCGAAGTGGATCGGTTTGATTTGATTGTCACCTGACTGTGGATTGCTAATGTCAAATTTTGACAAGTGTTGATTTTATTGCTAGACTTTATTGTCTATGGGCTTGGGCACCATCTTGGATTTTTTGACGTACGACAGGGAATACCCTTCCTTTCATACAATATATGGCATAGAGTAAGGCGTCTTTTTTTTAAAAACATAACTTTACAAGAATCAGCGACATCTTGTATCCGATAGTATAAGTAATGCGCTATGAATAATGCGGCGGCGAGTAGTGAAACTATACCTGACAATGTCAATCAATTAAAAAGTGACCACACAGTTGATGGTCGATAAAGGCGATTATTAATTGAATTTTAACGACAATAAAGCACTATTGACATGCGATCTTTTTGTTGAACCCACACCTACACGTCGAATAATGCTCGCTCCACATATTCTCCTAGAAACGCTCAAAATTGTAAAAAAAATTGATGCAATTTACTCCGCACCCAGTCTCAACTTGCTTCTAAACCACGTTCACGAACCAAGTTGTAACCTAACACATCTGTAAATATAAGGCATATGATTTAGAGATAAAGTCCGTTTTTTTTTAAATTACGAGATGGTTCATGAATAACCTTTATTACTATAAAAATAATACTACATTTGTCAAAAAAAAATTCTGTATTGCGCTATTACATAATGCATAAAATTGATATAAAGATAGGTACCATAGTAGCTCGCTCACTTGGTCTATCAACAACTATTTTAATGCTCTTTGTACTCGTATACGCGACCCCATTGTATGTACAGTCGCCATCAGATATATCGGAACGCATGTATGAGATCTCAAATTATTAAGATAAGACCTACTGTCCTGTCTATATTACTTACCAAGACCTAAGTACCTATTATTTATATGTACCTACACAAAGAGAATTCCTATGTTAAAAGGAGATTAAATACATATTTTGTTATTCAACTACAAATAAAATAAAATTTATCTTTTTCAGTTAACACATTTTTTTACCGATTTCTTTAATAAAATAAAACATTAAAGTATTATGTGACTATATTTCATTGTCTTCGGTGTAGATTATTTACTGATGTTCCAATTTCCTGTATCAGTTTGGTACCAGGAAATATAAAAACTACACCTCTTCAAAAACTTTGCTGGTAGTTCGACATCTGTAAGTTTAAATATAAAACATGATAAAAACACTTAAGTCAAAAACGTATACATAAAATATTTGCCCTATATTCTGGTCGCTCGGTAGGGTGCCCAGAAGGCTGGGTGCATTTCCGCGCTGGTTAACAATGCTGATCCTCTGGTCACCAGAAGCCTAAATAAGGCGCTCTCATAGAGCCACGCTAGTGCCCTACAGTTTCAAATTCAACCCCAAGTGCCACAAATATGTAGTTAAGGGTTTAAATTCTGGATCAAGAACATGGAATACTATTCGCTAGTAAGGCCATAGGTATTAGAAAAAAATAATAGTAGGAGACGGCCGTGGTCATGGTAGGTGGTACAGGTGGGCCAGGCAAGCTCTGAAATTATGCACCTATTTTACTATAACTTTGTTCACCTGTGTATATTTACTGTTTCCATGATAATCATTTTTAATATGTAGCCCGTGTAATCGGGCTGTATAATTGGTCTCATATTTTTTAACACAAAATCATAATTTTAATTCAATAATTAATGGTGTTTTACATATTAATCATTAATGTTTAATGTACCTATTTTGCAAAATTTTCTTGCATATAATAATATTGTTTACTTCAATTGACGTGTTTATTATTTTCGTTACTATGTCAACGTTAATACTTAAAAAATTATAACGTGAAGGTTGAGTCCGCAGTACAGTTACAGTTTACGTACATAGTGGCATTAGCACAGTCGGATTAGGACCAAACTCGAAATGTCTGAACAGTCATGAAATTTGGTATGTATATACGCCCCTTAAAGACCCCTTTTTCATGCCCACACCATTTGACATTTGGGGACCTCGAGGAACCGCAGCCATCTTGGAAAATGTGGACCATCCAGGAGAAATTCGCGTTTTACTCTAAATCTACGTTCTTTATTCAATAATCGTGTAAGGCAACATTCAAGCTTATAAAATTCTACATAAAATAGTTTTAGACATCTTTGCGAAAAAAAATGATCTTGCTGTAAAAAATACTTGCTAAACCCAGATTTAGCCCTTATACCCTTTCATGGGATATTCTCTTAATAGGAAACTTGGAACAATAAAAATTCCACTTTTAACTATACATTTGTACATAATCTACCCCAATATCAATATTTTACTTGACTGCAACTTAACCAGAAAGTAGGGTTATGGGTATAAGTACTGAGGATTCAGGACACCCTGTACCTTAGGATACTGGACGGATTTTTTAAATGACGTATTATTTAGCCCTAAACTTTTTTCTTCCGTTAATTTTAGTAACTTTGTATTGCATAGCACTTGTATACTAACTGTGGATCTACTGATGTCTGTTTTACTGTACTCCGCTCAATAGTTTAGGCGCTAGAAGAAAAAATATGATTTAATATTCGGAGTCCTCTCAAGGCGGCTGTATTGATTTTTCTTTAATAGAACAAGTAAAAGTAGGTTGTGAATGGCAAGAGATATCTAACGATACGTCATTTAAAAAAATCCGTCCAGTATCCTAATACCTAGCTACTGGGTGTACTGAATCATCAGTACGTACACCCATAACCCTTCTTTCTGGTATAGTCACAGTAGAGTAAAATGTTAATATTGGGGTAGACCACGTACAAATGTATAGTTAAAAATAGAATTCATATTCCTCCGAGTTTCCTTTTAAGAGAATGTCTCCTGGAAGTGTATAAGCGTTAAACTTAGATTCAGCAAGTATTCTCTATAACAAGATGTATTGTTCTGCAAAGATATCGAGGACTTTTTTGTGTAGAATTTAATAAGTTTTAATGTTGACTGTTGTGTTGATGGTACACATTTTCCAAGATGGTTCGGATTCCTCGAGATCCCCAAATGTTAAATGGTTTGGGCATGAAAAAGGGGCCTTTAATTTATATACATAATAAATTTCATGACTGTTACAGAGATTTCGAGGTTGGTCCTAATCCGATTATGCTACATAGTGCGTCCGCAGCAAATTCGGTTCTCCATACAAATGTAGTTACGCTCTCATTTTAAAATGACTTGCTAGATTGCTCTGAAACTTTGTATTTATAATATGATATGGTATGTCTATGCCTATAATTAATTTAAAACATAAATGTGAAATGAGAGCCAGTTAAGTTCAATATTAAGAATATGAGTCGTTGTTGATTCGCCGACAACGGAATTGAGATCTATATGGGTCCCATGTTCTGTGCTGTGTAGAAAATCCTGAAATTATAAAAGATTTGTCTTGGCTAGTTTTTACGTATAGGCTACGTATCACCGAAACGTCACAAACACCACGAAGGTTTGGCTTGTACGGGCCGTCGTTTTTCCTATATTCTTACACGCTGCGGAGACCTGGACTATCCGAAAGACAGAGGAAAAGACGATAGACGCCCTAGAAATATGGTGCTGGAGGAAAATGCTGGGGATATCCTGGACCGAGTTTCGGACTAATGTCTCCATCCTTAAAGAACTCCGTATCAAGCAGCGCCTTTCGACTCTCGTAAAGACCCGCATACTCAGTTTTTTCGGTCACGTCTCGAGGAGGAACAACGACTCCATAGAGCGTCTAGTGGTGCAGGGTAGAGCAAACGGAAAAAGACCGCGCAAAAGGCCACCTATGCGATGGACTGACCAAATCAAATCTGCCATGAAGGGTCCCCTGAACGCATTTGCCAGAATGGCCCCCAACCGCGAAAAATGGCGAGAAATCGTACGGCAAGCAACATCTGCGCCTGATATCAGCAGTTGACCACGACGCTCTGCAAAGAGTACAACGACAAAGAAGAAGAAGACGTATCATATTTGTCTAAAATTTGGTTTGTTGGTACACACACAAGGGATAGTCTCTAGCTAGGTACGGGGTGCCACACTCGTCAGCGCGACGGCGATATTTTTTACCTTTTACCTAAAAATCTCAAATTTGTGTACGGGCTCAGCTCCTGTTTCGTCTTAAGCCTGAATTTAACAGATTCTGACTCACGGGGGGCTTTGAGCATGCTGTTGCGTTCGTTTTCAAATTTTGAAAAAAAGAACTAGCCTAACAACACAATAAATGCTTGTTTTTCCGCATTCTTCACTATATCTCCCTGTCTCACTACTATCTGACCTTCTAACCCAGAGGGGAAAATATACCTTATTGGGGCTACTCCATCTTCCTCATGATAATTATATATTTTACTTTACTGTAAAGCAATCGGTACATGTTACAAGATGCACATTGTTAAGAGCCGGGGTTAGAACCCACGACCATTGGTTTTAAAATGAAGCTTTGTATATAATTTGTATTTTTATAATAAATCTGTTTTCTTGTTGACATTTTGTGGTATTGTATTGCTTTATGTTAATTGTCAAGATAGTTCTTTCATCCTGGACAATTGTCACATGCGTCACATGTACGTTTTATGATAGATCTACATCGACGCAACTGCATGTCATTGTCAAAGAGCATATAATCACTACGTTTTAAGAGACGGGACTTCCATACTAGCGAGTGGAATCAGTTTGTTTCGCAAATCATTACCAAAATGTACGACAAAGAACCGTCAAAGAACCATAGTACCAACATAAGCGATTTAAATAGTGTAGTACGCTACACGCTTACGATTCTTATCGATATCGATAAAATGGGGAGGGTTGAAACATAGGCTCCTGTCTACAAATTTTGTACTCGAAATCAGGTTAGCATCGAGTCCACATTTAAGTTGTATGTTATATAGTGGATAGTTCTTAATTGGACTACTATCTGGTCGGGCTTAATGTGGACCCGAATTATTTTAATACAGTTTTTAAGTCGTGTTTTTTTATTTTATTAAATGCTTGATTTTCATAATTATGTGCACATACATGTTTGAATAAATGTAACTTTTCTATGGGAAAATGTATCAGATCTTCGTTCCCAACAAATTTGGCCCACTGCATGCATCTGAAAACATACAGCCTTGGAAAAGCATGACTTTATCTACAGTTTATATTCCATGTGTTTGCTAATGAGATGATCAACTGATTATTTCGCGCTAATATGCATCTATAAATCATGTTTTTCGGCATCCAGTTATCAACAACCCTATATCAATGCTTTAACTTTTTATGTATTTATATGTCTGTTAATCATGAGAACGGGTCTGGCCTTGTTGGCAGCGACCCTGCCTATGAAGCCGATGGTCCCAGGTTCAAATCCTGGAACGGGCATTTATTAGTGTGATGAGCATGAATATTTGTTCCTGAGACATGGGTATTTTCTATGTATTTATAAATACTTATAAATTAGGTCTATGTACATATATATATATACATTATTGCACAAACTGACTTAGTACTAAAGTATGAATGGCATGTGTTGTGGGTATATATATATATATATATATATATATATATATATATATATATATATATATATATATATATATCGTTGTCTAAGTACCCACAACACATGCCATTCATACTTTAGTACTAAGTCAGTTTGTGTAATAATGTCCTATAATATTTTTTTATTTATCATAAAAACAGAGATTAATTTTCTTACATTTTAGGTTAATATATTAAATAATCACTAGATAAAAAAAATATGTTAACTAATGACCATTAATGCATAAGTAATAGATAATTTATGCATTATTAATCTTCGACGAATTAATTATGGTCATATTGCATGCTAGTTCTAAGGAAATTTCACATATTTAATTTAATTATTTACACTGATATACAAATAAAACTAGTTATCGATAGTTATAGTACATCCCTAGTTCACAACGAAAAATAATGTAAAATATCTAATTTTCGATGTGTTTATAGCCTGCTGACCCAAAATAAGGTCAAAAGTATCTAAAGCAATACTTACCAGTCTTCATCCAAGGGAAATTTCGCCATAAAATCCCTTTTTTCGTGATTTTCTCGAGTGGCTCGCTTGCCACATATTTCACACTTAGTAAACCGTTTTCTCGCTGGCATTGTAACAAACTCGCTCTTTGCTCTGATCACGGTTGACTATTTTCGATTTATGCACTAAATAATAAAGAAATTACACGAAATACCCGAACAAAACATTGAAGCCTTCAAAACAAACAAAGCAATTAGGCTGACAGTAGACTTGATGTAAACTTGACAGAATAAATAGCACTGACGTTTTCTTTTTCTTCGTTGGCAATGATTTGCGAAACAAATTCCATACAAAACTTTTTTCTTCCTAGTTGCGTCAGCCTGATCGGAATTTGGCAGCTAACTCCATCTTGCGTCCAGTAGAAGAATCAAAATCGTACAGGTAAAACTACTCTCTGCCTTAGGATCCCCTTTTAAATGTCATAAATCCAAACATGGCAGCCATACCCATCGACAAAAAAGTCTACCGTTGATCTAATTTCATTTGACAGTTAACTAATACGTATTCGACACGCTTATATTTGACAACTAGAATCCTGACTAGAGCTGGGACTGCGTACCAAAAGTACGTCTCTGTTACTCGTACCAAAAGTACGTCTAAAATACCAGTTTTACGAGTATGACCCCCAATAGGCAGTTTACGTATTTGCCGTGCTTAGGCGTCTTACAAATAAGGATTATTTATACAAATATCGACTTATTATTTCGGTAAGGGTCGGAAATATGGTGACGTTTTGAGTGAAGGCTATGAATCTATTGTCATATTTTTGTTATATATTATTACATTATTTTTAGATACAACAGACACCCAGACGACCATCTGTTAACAAAATTTTATTTTACCTAAAGTAACGGTAAGAATGGAGGTACGAGGTGATAAAAGTTTCATATTTGTTTTATTTCAGAAATCAAAGTCCGTACTTTTAAATACTCGACAAGCTAAAAGTAGTCTATTACAAATAACCTGTTCCAAAAACTATTCCGGTACAACGCCCCGCCTCTAGTGTGGATATTGTTCACTGACAGGTGGTGATAATAGCAATTCGACAAGTCACAATATTTCTCACATCAAATGGAAATCAACACGAAACGTCACTTTTAGCATGTCGAATAAGGGCCCTGAATTAACTAGTTGTCACATGCAGAGATGTGACTTATTTGAAATACTTGTATTTAAAATGCAAATACAAAATGCAAAATACCTATTTTGTATTTTGTATTTAAATACCTTTTAAAGAAAACTATTTTGTATTTTATTTCAAATAGTTTTTGGGACCTATTTTCTATTTTCAAAATACAAAATACTTTTTATTAGGTGAAGTAAGTAGGAGTTACAATCTCTTCTGACGTTACAATCCTTGCAACTCTCTCATTCTTTTATGGCGACCGGTCTAGCCTAGTGGGTAGTGACCCTGCCTATGAAGCCGATGGTCCCGGGTTCAAATCCTGGTAAGGGCATTTATTTGTGTGATGAACACAGATATTTATTCCTGAGTCATGGGTGATTTCTTTTTTTTTTGTGTATTTATTCACTATGATTTTTTTGAAACGGGGTTTAACACAATAAGCCACTATTGAAAACCTCTAGGGTTTATGTAATAGTTGGCAAGATCGCGCGGACCGATCACTTAGTTATGTTTTCCTGTCGAAGCTGTTATTGTATCTATCGTTTAAATATCGACCTTATGTATATGTACTTAAGTATTTATAAATATTTATCATTGTCTAGTACCCACAACACAAGCCTTAATGAGCTCATTACTGTGGGACTTAGTCAATTTGTGTAATAATGTCCTATAATATTTATTTATTATTTTAACATGGAACTGGTGAATCGGTTTAGTATCGCCGCAAATGACCACAAGTGTAGCGAGAGATTAAAAATGTTGAATCTTAAGCGTTGCAAGGGTTTCAAGGCACGAGAGGTAAACAAACTTTTCTGCCCTGGTGAAACACAAACGAGACGTTTTCACCAACCAACGAGAGGTATATACTAGCTGTAAAACATTACAAATCTAAATTAATGCTTTTAATAATTGACCGTTAAAAACCATCACTTAAAATAAAAGTCCATTCAACCGGTAAACATGAGGAGACACAAAATTTGTACTCTAGAGGACTGATATACACACTATTTTTAAAGAATAAAGAAAGCCTTTCCAACTTGTAAATTCCGAGCAATACAACTACTAATATACTAACTTTTTAATTCAGACTAGGTATTCACTATTTAGGAGTATCTTTTATCGCAAAGTATTTGTATTTTAAAAAAGCATTTTGAAAATACCTATTTTGTATTTAGTATTTTAAATACAAATTTGAAAACTATTTTGTATTTTGCATTTGAAATAGTATATCAAGGAAGTATTTGTATTTTGTATTTAAATACTTTTTATAAAGTATTTTTCACATCTCTGGTCACATGACACTAGCAATCAACAGTAAGCCATATTAAAAAAAAATGTTGTCAACGACTTTGGCGTTCGTTAAAACAAATTGTCATTTCTTACCGCTTAAAACTTTAACCTTGTGTGACCTTGTCTAATTAAATACTCACATGTACACTATAAAGATTTATAGCATAGTAAATGTATCATTGTCTCAAACAAAGATACTTCCTACAATTATTTCCCTAAGGTTATTCTACAAATATAATTACACAGTTCATCTAAATAATGAGAAACAATGCCAGTTTCGTACAAATTAATTGGGAACAATAGTAGTTTATGCAAATGTATGGGTGGAATGTACTAGTACGGGTCCTTGGTTTGAAATACGCCCTTTGGATGTTTAAATAGAACAAGGACCAAATACAAGTTAGGATAGAAAAGATGAGATTACGGGTGATGTATTGCGGTAAAACAAATTTGAAGGTTATCAGATCCGATGCTGACGGGTTTTTAAATGGCAAAAACAAAGTACTTTCAAATTGTACCTACACTGTTTAATGGTATTTAATAAGACGCAATGTTGTTCATAATGCTATATAGTATATACAATATAGGTAGGGTGACAAAAACGATAAAATTATGTAGTTTTATCTAAAAAAAAATTATACTACGTCGGTGGCAAACAAGCATACGGCCCGCCTGATGGTAAGCAGTCTCCGTAGCCTATGTACGCCTGCAACCCCAGAGGAGTTACATGCGCGTTGCCGACCCTAAACCCCCCCCCCCCCTCGTTGAGCTCTGGCAACCTTACTCACCGGCAGGAACACAACACTACTATTCTTGGGTACATTTTCCTCGTTTCCTCGGTCACTCATCAGCTTCTAATTTTCAACATTTGTTTTTAATACTACGTCGGTGGCAAACAAGCATACGGCCCGCCTGATGGCAAACGGTTACCGTAGCCTATGGACGCCTGCAACTCTAGAGGTGTTACATACGTGTTGCCGGCTCTAACACCCCGCACACCCTCGTTGAGCTATGGCTAGGGAATGTAATCCCGATCCCGCGGGATCCCGATCGCGAGATCCCGTGTAATTTTTCGGGATCAATCCCGACGCATAATATGACGGGATCCCGTTCGGGATTGACGGGATTGGGCGGCAGACGTCAGCGACGCTACACACGTCCAGTTCTGAGCAGCTGGGTACATTGCAACGGATGTAAGATGCCGTTTAGCAGATAACACTCTTAATACCCTTTGTTTTTTAAGAAGTCACTTTCAAAATCACCTGTAATACTCTCTAATTCCTTATTGCTTTGATTCTTATTACAGTTATACTTATTGTCTTGATTACCTTTGTTAATTTCCATGGAAAACTGATGATGATTTAGTTCATTTAGTTAATAATATTAAAGAATAAAGGTTTTTGTTTTCTGTCTATTAATATGTTATTTTAATTAACGTCACCATCACAAACATGCCGTTATTATCGTTTTAATTCAATGGAATTTTACTTTTTTTTTAATCTACTCGGGATCCCGAAAATTCCGAGATCCCGCAGGATTGATATTTCTAACCCCGCAGGATCTCGAATTTACAATCCCAAGTCGGGATTGCATTCACTAGCTATGGCAACCTTACTCTCCAGCAGGAACACAACACTATGAGTATGACATATTTATTTATAAAGAACTTTTATATTACTGCTTTGACGTACCTAAATCCTTTTAAATAAAGGTTTGAGTAGATACCCACTGGGTAGTACAGTAACCAATTACAGCAAAAATAATTGAACAACAACTCCACTCCATTAATTAAAGCCTTAAATTGGTACAGAAACAAGAGTTCGTTTCCTACGCTTTGTCTTAATGCAACCAGTCCAAGGGTATGACAACACAATGAAATTAATAGCTTTTCGGTTTTCGAAGACAGTACACTAGTAAGACAGCGAAAGACTAATGTGAGTAAGTCATTCATTCATTTCATTCACTCAATGCAGCCAGAGTGCACCAAATACTAGCGAGAATAAACCTTATGTAAACGCAGTAAGGTTGTCGATGCGATGTGTCCCAAGTTGTGGTATCGGTCTTGAATGGATGGAATGGAACTTATGGGATGATTAGTCAACTTCTTGTTGGGTTTTGGTACAAGGTAAGGAGAACAATCTTTAAATGTTCTAAGTAAAGGTCTTGCGCAGATAAATTACTAGAATATACCTATTACTCGAACATCGCATATGTTAGATTTTTTTTTTAAATTAAAGAATACGAGTAAGTATAAGTCTGTCTTACAGTTTTGGATTAAGTTTAGGTAGGTTTATTGAGAAGTGCATGTACCCGCTAAACTACATATTTTTATATAACTATACGTAACTTACACTGTTTGTGAAAAATTTACAAGATTTAAAAAGCATTATTGACCTAGTTAAAAGTGAATTTCGTATAAGGCTTGTAAAATGAACTCTAGATAAATATTACCGACATATTACAATCCTATTGCGTATTACATTAACATGTATTTATGTAATAGGTTTTTAATATTTCGCGTCGTATGCATTAGGTACTCATTTAACTATCAACGTACCTATTAGTCACTAAATTTATACATGTTGAACACATAATGCAGACCTAAACACAACATTTCAATATACCTCTTACTTTACTGACTCAGAACTGGAAAATATGAAATTATTGATCTTGTTTTTAAATTCCAACCAGGATGCCGATTATGATGTATTAATTTTGTGCAATTTTGTACTTGTTTTAAAACGACCTTGAGTATAGTCGCTAGGGAACTTATACGCACCTATAAGTGCGAGAGAGATGTCTACTGACACGAATTTGATGGTATTTCTCACGCACTAATCACCGTATGCGATATCACCAAGTTCGTGTCAAAACAAGACAAAACCTTAAATAAATGTAATCAGAATTGCCCCCTGACCTTTACTTTGCTCCAAATACATCGGCTTGTACATTAATTACGTATTTTATGCGTTAAGTTCCGATTTGACATTTGTATTAGTTGTCTTAACATTGACATACATTTTGTGTTATTGTGGTGTTAATTGACATGTAGGCAGAATTTTATGTAGTGCATGCAAATGTCACCTTTTTAAGAGAGTGTTGTGTAAGTAAATATCTAATTATTATATATTCAACACGTTATTATTTACATGTTGAGTTGAGCTGTTTTCAAGCATATTATTTTCTGCTGGTTGTATTTGTTTTATTTATACCCAAAATATTTATGTTTATTTTTAGGATATCATTATTACTTTTAAATTACGCTATATAGAGTAAAAGCCCTGCCCTGGACTCGATCTGTCTTGACTTCAGTTTGTTTCCGCTCTTTTTCTCTTCTCAAAATAAATTTACTAATACCAAATTTTTTCAAATTCAGTTCAGTAATTTAGCTGTGAAAAGTTATTATACAGATGGACGTTTAAAAATATATACTTTTCCTACGGCCGCGTCCGACTGTCTTCTTCGGACTATAAGGAATTTTATATTCCTCATAGTTCGACTGTCGAACCACGAGGAATTGTAAAATTCCTTATACAGCGGTCGGACAGCGAGGAATTATGATTCCTCGTCGCCCGACCTTTTTCCGGCAGTCATGTCCGATATAATATTTTAGCTAGGCTAAAATAGCAATATCTCATTCCACGCATGCTTCTATCACACTTGAAAGGCTGTAACCGCTAATTAAAATGTCATTATTGCGAGCAACCATGCAGTTATGGTAATATGAACGAGATCATTCACACCTAATGTCACGTGCATAAATTACGACTGGCATTACACAATGCAGCTTAAATTGTAGGAAACAGGGTTGAAAATTAAATGGTTCAATAGTGCCTAATTTGTTGTAGGGTGTGAGTGACAATGCCACTGGCGGGCTATGTATAGTATTGTATAGACTTTGTTTTAGTGCATCTTAGGTACTAAGATGATAGCTGACACTGGTTCCGTTTTCGCTTAGGCAAAAATGCTTTCGTATTGTCCGGATGTTTACCTCTGCAGGTCGCATTTCTCATTAAATTCTCATAAAATTTTGTGATTAGGTTCTGTAGTTATAGTTAGATAATTTTTTTGTAGTTTCGTTTTTTAATTTGGCATTTGGGTCACTTAAAAGCATTGTAAATGTTTTTTGGTATGTCATGAAATTTACAAAATGGCGGAAATTGGCATAAAGGACTTAAGGTGGTTCGACTAGGTTACCCAAAGCTTAAACCTCACTAGATGGCACCACAATTGCAAATTTTGAGTTTTAATTTTTTTGTGGAGTAGTCTTGGTATTTCTATACTGTAAATTATGTTTAGCGCACTCTTTAAATAAATATTGAACTATTAAAACAAACATTGAACACTTCATTGTACAAAAACTACCCCTTAATGTCGACAGAATGTTTCTTGACGCTATTTCTAAGTATCACTCACACATTCAAACAGTCTTACTGGGATCCTTGTAGTAGACAATTTGGCACAGCGTGAGTAGGCTTCAATAGCGTTGCGGTATGTACGTGGAAATACATGCAAGAGGATGTGGGTTCGAGACTCATTAATTTTTTTTATTATCAGTATTATCAAGTACCTATTATTAATAAATTATTTTATGAGAAATATGAGCGTTTTTCCATAAAAATATTAAAAATCTGATTCTCACACATCATGATATTTTTGGGTTCTTCCATCCAACTCAGAATCAGTAGCATAATCAATCCTCGTACTATAAAAACCCGAAAATTTGTATTGAAATTTTAGTTTTACACTGAAATTTCTTTCACACTAAAATGTGACGTAATGGTATGGATATTTTAGGATATCTTTTTTTAATGCTAGGGTGGAGAAGATTCTAAGTAGAATGAACCTAAGAAAGTCCAAATTTGTAAGTCAGATTTTCCGGTATTTTTTTCAAAAAAAAAAAACGCTGTTTTGTTCTAAAATTAAAGCAATCCCTTACTGCCCAGCCTTTAAAAAAGTAGGTACTATTTTACAGTAGAATTAAAACAATTTTTTACGATATATTTAATTAAATTACAGTGAGTTACAAAATTGCATGGCGTTCTATTTATAACCATTATAAAAAGAAATGAGATATTTACCATTTTTGTTTATATTATTGATTTCCCGATATTTTGACACAACTAGAAGTTTCACACAATGCCTAGAGATAGAAAATTATTTATTTATTTTATTTATTGTCAATTTCATTCAACGGATCACATCATATCCAATTTATGTGTTTATGTATTGCATTGTTTTCTACCTAGTTGGTTATTAAATTCTGTTACTGCAATAATCTTTATCTACATAAAATATACCAACGAAAGTTAAATAAAGTATATATTAAAATGAAGTACACAAAATCAGGAATTACATATGACAATATTATTCAAAATCGCCTCCTCTGGCTTTGACACAGGCCCTCAAACGACGAGACCAGTCATCAATAGCGGCACGCACGATTGTCATGTCTAATTCCGTCACTGTCTTAACTATGGCCCGCTTGAGGGAGTTAAGATTTGTGTGGGGTTTAGCACAGGCTTTCTCCTCAATAACCTGCTATAGAATAGAATAGAATAGAATAGATTTTATTTGTATTAATTGTACATCGTCATATTACCTAAAACTACTGTTTATACGTAACAGTGAGCAAAACAATAATAAATTGATATAATAAATTATAGATATATGGCATTATCCAGGGGGTTAAGGTCCGGGCTGGAGGACGGCCAGTCTTCGTGGGCAATAAAGTCAATTTTGTTCCTTCGAAACCAGGCTTGAGTTGTTTTTGCCTTATGTGCAGGAGCTGAGTCCTGTTCAAAGATCCATGGCTGGTTTTGAAATAGGGTGTGGCTTAAGGGCTTCACTATTGGTTCGAGAACGGTTTCCAGTTTCCGGTTTTCACACCTTTTTCACAGAAATGAATCTGTGTTAGCCCTGAGTATGACATACCCAAAATCATGTTTGGCGGGTGCCCACATTTGTGCAACGCAATAGGGTTGTTTCCATCTACAAATCTTAGGGCATAATTGTATCCCAATAAATTCTTTTGGATTATAAGAACATGTTAAACTACTTTTAGGGGACCTGTAATGACCATATTTTTGTAAATATTGAATTTAAAATATCTTTTGACACACGTAACGTGACCAAACTCGAAACGTCATTGAAGATTCCGAAGACGTCACAACTCTCGGATTGACACTGTTAGGCGATTAACAACAAATGACAAATATCAGTTGACAGTTCGTATCTTCTACGTGTGTATGTAGTTATGTGTCAAACCATAAACTGTGACGTCACACAATTTTCAAAGAGCGTTTTGGGCGCAAAAGCATCTGTCAAAATATATTTTGTTAATTTAACATATTTAAAGCCGTTTTTAGTATAAAAGCTGAATTTTAAGGCAACTTTTAGTTAATATAGAAAGTAATACAAGCGTTTCAAAAAATTGGAATACGATTCTCTTTTAGGCCCCAATTCATTATAGATACGACGAGATAAGCGTTATGTGTGGTATATAATTATAGCTCACAAATCCACCACATTATGTCATTTTTTATTTTATCGGTAGAATTTGTTTTAACGGAAATAAAGAGGTTGCAAATCGAGTAACAGAACTTCAGAACAGATATATCATTTGATATTTACCAGTCGCTTTTCGGTGAAGGAAAACATCGTGAGGAAACTGGACTAATCCCAACAAGGCTTAGTTTTACCCTCTGGGTTGGAAGGTCAGATGTCAGTGGCTTTCGTAAAAACTAGTGCCTATGCCAAATCTTGGGATTAGTTGTCAAAGCGGACCCCAGGCTCCATTGAGCCGTGGCAATATACTGGGACAACGCTAGGAAGAAAGAAAGAAATCGAGTAACAGAACTTAGTAACCAACTAGGTATAATAGTTATGATGTAAATGTCCATATCATGTTGGAGTCATATATTAGCCAACTAATTATTCAAGATCAATACACGTAGCTCCCTTAGGTATTCGCCTAAGTACCTACAATCTCGGGCAAAATTGAGTTTTATAAAAGTGAACTAGTTTCTAGGTCATATTTTCTATGAATTGGTCATATTTGTAGACTCCAATTACAGTTACACTTTTCCTGGTTTTTCGTGGACCAGAATATCGATGATTTTTGTAACTTGATTTAGACGTTGCTATCATTTTCAATCCAAAAACACATAAAATCACAATTCAGAACATGCGGCAGCGTTGTTTTCTATCAAGTACCTCAAGCACCAGGGCGGCTACCGGGAAAATCGAAATTCGTCAATTTCGGGCATTTTTCTTTGTCACTCTAATTACGTCTTAGTGAGAGTAAACGAGAAAGATCCCCGCAATTTGCGAATTTAGGTTTTCGCGGTAGGCCCCCAGGTCCTGTCAAGTTTCAGCAGTGTTGCCAGGTGAGCGGAAGAGAATTATCGTACTTGAGTGTCAACATTATTGTACCGTTGAAAAAAATATCGTACGCCAATCAAAAAGGCAGCCCCTAAAAATGTCTAGCAAAATAAGCTTAAATTTCCAATTAATAATAAAAAAAAGACAATTTTCGTCTAAATTGCGCAAAAAATCTGTTTATGTTTGTGTATTTTTGGGATAGACTCAAACGGTATACAGGAAATTGAGACATTTTAAACTTTAAACTTACACCAAGGAGCCGAACACCCAAAAGATACTAATTTTAGCCTATTTCTGAGAGAAAGTGTCATATTTTGCTTCAAATGACTAGACTTTTAAGGTGGCATCATCCAAGGGCTGAAATGATAGTACTTTAGTACGATAATGCTCTTTGGAACATTATGTCATACCGGGGCCCAAATTATCGTACATGTACGACAATTATCGTACGCCTGGTCACACTGAGTGTCAGTGTCGACAGAGTCAGCTAAAAACGCGTCAAACATCGCAACGTCGCGCCGATGGCCGTCCGAAGCATGGAGTGGCAACGCCGCAATGTATTTGTACACGACATTTGTCACACACACATGAGTAAAATTTATAAAAATATAACGTTGATTATTGCATGATTTCTGTATGAAACAAAGTTTTTCTATTAATTTAGCGCAAATGAATATTCGAAAGTAGATAGATGCGCAACTATTTATGTAATAATATTGTGTAATTAATTAATAAATAGCGATTGTTTTTTGTATGAAAATCGAACCACCTTAAGTGGCACTTAAGACCCTTATGAGTTTGACATAATAATGACTCAACGAAGTATTTTTACATTTTTAAGGTTACAGAGGGATACAGCTCACAGAGCCTATATGTATTATATAGTACTTTAATCAATCATTTGACTTAGTAGGTATATTTAATCGGCAGTTTAGCAAAACGTCTACACTGGCAATGACTGATCGTTGATCAATAAGGTCGGCAAACGTCAAAGTGATTGGTTATTTGCGCAGGCGGCGGCAGGCGACCAAACTTTTATGCTAAACGAATTAATGAGTTGTAAAATAATTTAAAAATGAATGGTAAGTAAACGTAGGTACTCTTAATAGATAGCTAGGTAATTTTAGAGGACGCATCTGATTTGAACGTATCTTGATTCTTGACCATTATATGAGAAGCCAAGTAAAGCATGAAAACATGTAGATCTGTGATGAAAACGGTCCGGAAACTAACAGTCATGCACTTGTTTGTTTTTTGTGTTGTTGTGTGTTGACGATTCTTATTGGAAGATATTATTTGTGTTATTTTATACCTACTTTTTGTAATGTAACGGACTGTTTCTATTGGAGATTAATTTACTTTTTATTTTGTCGTTTTTATTTTTATTGTTCTTGGATTTTCGTAAGTTTTGACATTGTAAATTTATATTTTGGATTTAGTAAGTATTTATCTACTTACTGTTATTCTAATTATTTTGACAATCCTTATTGGAGCTACAATTTTATTTTATTAGTATTGTTATTATTTACATTTTTATTTTATTTTGATGATCATGATAGAAATTCTTATATTTTTGACATCAATGCAAATTTATTATGTAATTGTCTTTAATGAAATAAATCATCTAATCTAATCTAATCTTGCTCTTGCTCACGCTAGCGCAAGGGTCGACAAACCGCGACTCGTGAGCCACATGCGGCTTTTTGGAGGCACAATTGGGCCCTTCAAGTCACTCAACAGACTACATAAAACAACATGCGGCATTTGCGATTCCTAAAATTGCTGATTTCTACTGCGGTTGGCTTTTCTTCTACTTACAGGTTTGCGACCTCTGCTCTAGCGCATAGCCAATGACAGTGCGCGAACCCGGCACACTGAAATTGAATCGGTGCAACTTAGGTACTAAGAGCCAGTTACGCACGGACAATCAACGTTAAATATGGCAGTAGCAGCTGTCTTTCCATTGATAACTGTCAAATTCTTCATAAAAGCAACCGTAGTGATTATATGCTCTTTGAAAGCAACCTTTTAACAAATTGCGATGACGTTGACAGATGGTTTAGTTCAAACGGCCCTAAATAAGGTTCCAACGAAAAAACTACGCTCGACATACTATAGGTGACAGGCACTCGGACATCTTCCTTATAGTTGTCAAATCTAATCATTAATAACGTGGCAATACGAGTCAAGGCACGCGACTTCGTGAATGACACGAGTTATGCACATAAGACCTCGAATCTCTACATATCAGTCTACATATACATATTACGAAATAAGTTTTTGGCAAAGTTTCTTTTTCTGTACAATCTCTTATCGATGACTGTACTTTTCTCTCCACAGAGACAATTCTTACAACACTAAACACAATTAGTTTTCATTGTTTAATCGCAGAATTCCCATGGCCACATGTCTCATCATCAGATCAGCTCCATGTCATACCTAATCATTCATTGTCATCCAATTTACATATGTATGCAAAATTTCAGCTCAATCGGGAAGCCGAGGAATCGTAAAAAAAGTGGGTCAAATTTAGCTTCCAAGATTTGACTCACACGGACAAACTATGTTAGCTAAATAAAAGCTTGTAAAAGCTTCATTACCGTCCGTAGCTACATAAACAGCACTCGAACTAGAGATAGGTAGTCGATTGATTACTTAACATGCGCTTATGCGCAAGGGCGCTGTGCTGATTTTCATTACCATAAAACATAAAACATTGAGGGTTTTAAGCGATCTAATGTTTTTGCCAGTCTTGCAACACTTACTCAACCCGTCTTAGGACGGGTTAGGTTGCATTTTAAATATTTTAACAAACTGGTACAAAATAGGAAGGTTTAAGCCAATAACGTGAGGTATCTTAGAGTTCCTGACATTCCTCGGAAAAATAACTTGTACAAATATCGAAATGTTTGTATTTCAGACACAAAAGGTAAAGACCTCATATAGTTGAAAAATCTTTCAATAAATGGATCTATAAATATTTTTATTGTATGTACGAATACTTGTAATAAAGTTTCCGAATTGCCAGTTAATAGTGTGGACGATAGTTATAAAACGTTCTTATAATATGTAATGTAAATAGTTTAAAAACGAACGTGAACGTGGATGGAATCGAAGTCTACCTTAGCTACCTAGTCTATAAATACTTTAAAATTGTTAAGTTGGTAGTTTTATCTTATTTACACAGCAACATAAATACGTTGTTGTGTCCGTACATGGCGTCACATAATACTAACCGAATAATGTGTCCAATTCATAACTTTAATCACACATATCGTGGTGGTTAGTTTCCAAATGCACCGAGAGATGGCGCTGTCACCTGCTCAAACTAGCTAACGACTGTTTGCCTTAGAACATCAAGTGTGTATTTTTATATCTTGTTTGTGAGACTTGTTTGGGAGATTATTATAGTTGTTTATAAAGTTCAAACGGCTTTAATTTCGAAAAGGACCCTTGGTACAACCTTGTTCAATATGTGACACCTTTATAACTGTTTGTGCAATAAATGATTCTATGATTCGATTCAATCATACTCGTCACGTCATTACATATGTACCTTCCTAATTTGAAGTGTACTCTAAAAACCAATTTAATTTCAAGGAATTCAAGCTATCAATCGATATATGGAACATTAGAAATACTGGCCAAACCTAAACAACTTCCTGTTACCTAATATTTAGTGACGTTTAATGTTTGTATGACAGCTTGTACCCGCCCCCAGGCCCAATGACAATGGAATAAATACCAATAATATTATAACTGAAGATAGGTTATAGGCGTTTCAAAATGGAAGCACTCACCTTCTACAAATTGTACAATTTGCCTTTAGTCGCGTCTAGGCAAGCGAAAGATAGAAGCTTATCAGTTATCATTAACGAGTGTGAAAAATTAATGGAATGCGAAAATAAATCCAAAATAACATATTTCATCTTAGGTATAATAATAATAACGATAAATAAATAAATATTATAGGACATTATAACACAAATTGACTCACACATACACCCACAGTAAGGTCAATAAGGCTTGTGTTGAGGGTACTTAGACAACGTTATATATAATATATAAAAATTTAAATACATAGAAAACACCCATGACTCAGGAACAAATATCCATGGTATAGAAATAAATATGGAAGTATTTTTTATGCTCCTTATGTATAAGTAAGTAGGTATTACCTATCTATATCACTGATAAATACAAGGAAAAAATCTTAAATCCTGGATCGAACTTTTCCACTTTCATAATGAAAGTTTCCTTCATTTCTTGTGAAAATTTTGTGACATTATAAACTGAAATAAATGTCATATACTAAGAAAAAGTGACCAAGGCCTCCAGTGCCCCAGGCTGGAATCGAACCAGTGTTCTCTGCTATCGCAGCAGGTGCCCGAGTTACTCGGCCACCAGGGTCACGGTAGCATTGGTCGATTTTTTCCAAGTTAGTATATAGTTCTTAGTATTTGACATTTATGTAAGTTTATAATTTATATAGTAGTGTTTCTACTTAAAGTATATTCTGAAAATAATTTAATTTGTTCAAATACTTCTAATAGTTTCGTCACATTTCCGAGAACTTTTCCAATTGTTTGGAACGTGTTGTGTAGCGAACGAAACGCAACTGTCTCTGTCGCACTAATACGGAAGACTGATAGAGAGAGAGAGAGAGATGCTTACAATACGCTATGGAGCATAAACGATTGACACGTTGGCTAGGCACCCTGTACTGAGAACTGTTTTAGTTTTCACAGTTTTATAGCTTGAGTTGTCCGCGCAAACGCACTCCATAGCGTGCTAAGCGTTAACCGAATTGTCGTGTCCCGTTTTAAGGGGCTCCCCGCGGTTTGCATCGATTTTTGACAAATTACTCTTATAGTTGAACTACAGATAGAGTTATAAGGCAAACGGCTATCGGTTCTTCATTATCATATCTCCATTCTTGTCTGCCAGATTTTGAAAGAAATGAATACTAAATTGTAGTGTGCCAGCACCGCCAAAAAGGAAATATCTTGATTTTTATACTTTTAATTTACAGTAACACTGATACACTTTGTGACTGTAAATTTTACTTCAAAGTACTGGCTATTTTACAACCTGCGCATTCAAGAAGGCTTTCCAGCAACGGTAAGACTTTTTTAAAGATTCTTTATTTTTGTTTCATGTACTCAACCTTCAAGCAATAGTAGCCATACCGAATTCAGCAGATCTAATAAATACTGGTCTAAACCTACGCAATCATTATCTGGGCTCGTTGTTCGACTTTCCCGTTTAGGCATCGATTGCGTACTCGACAAAACTTATCGACTACTAGACCTCCGACAATCTACAGGTACGGGCATTCAGACTTTAAAAAGTCAACTTCTTGTGATATTGATTTGATATCATTACGCACTCTGCACAGCGAAACTGCGTGAGAATAATGTGTTATCAAATAAGTATTAAGTATATCTCTTACGTTCGAAGGTGACAAATTAAACTTAGAATACATTTAAAAACATGTTGTTGATGTGTTTATTTACTTACATAAACCCTAATAGATATTTCCATATCACACGTACTTACAAAAACATTTATCACCAGTTTATAAATCCATGAGATAAAACCATCGTACCTGTGCAAATCTCAGTGCCGAACTCGATCTTAATTCAAATCCAAATCGACTTATTAAATTCTAATTAAGATAACGGTCAACAATCGACATTCCCGCGTCAAACGTCAAACATCTGTCAAAGTGACAATAGGTAAGCCAACCTTGACCCGATCTGCCAAATCCAAGGTCAATAAGTAAGCCATTGTTGATTGAGTGTATATTATCTGTCTATGATTGAATGAGTCATGTTCATGAATGAGTGAATGATCAAGATTCGAGTGCTCATTCAATTCAAGGATGATATTGATATGTCGGTTACTGTTTATTTGTTTTCATTAAAGTATACCTACCGACCAGAATAAAATTACAATTAGTTATCGGCTAAATAAATCGGTCATTTTTTTACCACTAATCATAAAACTTGTTTAAATTAAATAGGCTTTATAAGTAGGCGGTTCGAGGGTAAAATTCAAACTTTAAAAAAATAATTTAAATAATAATAACAATTAAGCCTATGTACGTCCCATATGTGTTAATGTATTATACACATATATGATATTTATTTATGTATGTAGTGTATGTAGTTTATATTATTTGCTATTTATGTATGTGTATAATTTGGTATTATTATCACTCAACTTCTATCACTCACTGCATCACCTACTCACATTACTTGTTTTTTTTTTACCTTATCTCCACTACCCTAAGTTTGTCTGGAAGATATCGCTCTCTAGCGATAAGATCGCCCGTTGTCTACCATAGTCTAAGTTGTATTTTTAAATTTATATGTCATTATGTTCTTTTATATTGGTGAGCAATAAAGAATATTTGTATTGTATTGTCCCACTGCTGGGCACAGGCCTCAGGGCACAGGGGTTGGGCTATAGTTCCCACGCCGGCCTAATGCGGGTTGGGGACTTCACATATACCTTTGAATTTCTTCGCGGATGTATGCAGGTTTCTTCACCGAAAAGCTAGCGGTGAATATCAAATGATATACACCGTGTTTTTATTGAATTTCGTTAACTTCGGGGTATCGGTAAGTACGTTTAAGGAAACTAAATAGCATAGTTAATTTTTTTGTTTTTTTTTTACTATTTTTATTTTTATAAAAAGTAACTAAATGATGCATATAGCGTTGTTGTAACACGGGCATTACATTTAACTCACCCAAACAATTGAAAACTGTGACATATCAATGTCAATTCGAACGTCGATCGTCCGAGATAGTACTTACGTTTAGTAGCAAATGTATGAACTCGCTCTAAACACTAATCAATAAATAAACAGCCCCAAAGGCAAGTGTACTCGCTCGTAAGGGCCTTATATGATAAAAATTAATGATTGATTATCTCCGAAATGGAGTTAATTAGAATATCGGTGTCTTTGAGAAAGTTACTTAATTTAAGCTCAGGAATGCACCCTCGAAATTAACGCAAATCAAAAAAAACACGGTGTATAAGTTTCGAGTAAAACTCATTGGTACGAGCCAGGATTTGAACCCGCGAATTCGGATTGAAAGTCGGACTTCATGCCCACTAGGCCACCACCGCTTCTTAAAAATATTATTTAGATTTTATTAATTTGACATTACTCGTACACAATAAGTAAGCCTCTTGGCTTTTGTATCCTTGAAATGACAACATTTTTTAGGATGCCAAAATATATGGCTCTCAATTACTTTTCTATGCCAAAGCATTCACTATTATCGTAGTTTTAATTGCTTTGCCTGTTATCGCCCACACCAAATCGGTTGGGATTCTTATTGTCTCGAATAAAAAATATATTCAGTCGTCCAAATAAAAGATACAAAAGAACAGAAAGTTAATGAAAGTACCCGTTAAGTACGAGTATCATTACAAGCGTAGTATCTAATTTGTCGAAATGTTTTAAACGTAATAAATACTAGGCTAGGCAATTTTATTAACGAAACAGAAATGGATAGAAACATAATTAAACACTTAAATTAAAAATTTATAAATAAAAAATTGTCGCAAGTCGAGACCGCTTGGTAGGGTGCCCAGAAGGCTGGCTGCATTGCCCCTCTGGATAGCAATGCTTATCCGCTGAGCGAAATACAGGCCAGCCCTCTGGTCACCCGAAGCCTCTAGGCACTTTGCTAACTCCTTATAGAGGCGGTTTCATGTTAAATATGAAGTAGTTATTTTAAGCTCGTATACCTATAAGTATTTAAAAAAATATAAGGTAACGATTATTCCGTTATAATGCTTTCGATTTTCCCCGAGATACCCCGACATAAAGAAAAGTGTTACTTATTAGTTTAACATATCTGTGTAAGTGTTGACACAGGTACTCGTATCTGGAGCATCGTCGGATTATTTGAATGCGATTATTGAGATCGAAAGTGGAATATGGCTTCTTCCTATGTTTAGTGATAGTATAGATAATGACAAATAATTATGTAAATATTTCTACGCCGATGCATGCCAGCAGAATATGCTGACCTGCTGACCTTCTACTAACCAACAGTGTATGTACCATATTCTTGGAAATAAAGTAAAAAAAAAAAAAAAAGATAATACAGGCAGTCGAAGATTTTCAGCTCTCATTGGAATTATTGACAGTATCTCAGCCAATTGAATAAAAAAAATATAGTTTATATGTTTATAAAAGGGACAACGTGCGTGTAACATCCGTGGAGTTGCAGGCATCCATAGGCTACAGTAAACGCTTACCAACTATGAGGCGGGCCATATATATAAAAAAATCTTACGTCGTCGCTACGTCTTCATTTTCTACAAATGTCTACGTCTGCTTTTACAAATTGTTAGAAAAGCGCAAGTTGCAAATAAATATCATGTACATACATATCATAAAATTGATACACTTCCTTTACACTTAATTGCCAGAGATTATATCGAGCCATGTAATAATTAATTGCCTATAATCACAGGTGTAACCTACTATGTTAATGAATTAATTAAGTTGTAATGTGTCTCACAAGATTAACGGAAGGTATGTACACGTATCATAATTATTAGAGCAATATATATCACTTTCCCTTTCGATAAGATAATGTAGTCTCTGTACACCATAGAGTTCACCATGTAGCTTGCGCTTTGTCGTTACACAGGATGTTTCAATGCGTAAGTTTTGGTTAAAAATCTTTTTTAAAAAGAAAACCGACTTCCAAAAGGTTGAAATTAAGTACCCTTTTCATTTGTGCTAGCAACTGATATGTTTGAAGTCGCATCGTAGATAAGTTCGTTTGTGGTCTTCATCAGCAGGTCTACTTCATCAATAGCACTTTTTGACTGCAAACGTTTGATTTGTTGATAAAAATACAAAAAACGCTACATATATATATTAAGAATCCTGTCACCAGACCAGTACCCCTAGTGTAACTAAATTCGATTTCCAAACGTGACGTACGCGTTTGCGTTTAGTCTCATTTTGTATTGGATTTCGAAAGAGCGCGCCAAGCGGGACGTTTTGGAAACTCAAAATCCTATACAAAATGAGACTAAACGCAAACGCGTTCGTCACGTTATGATGTCGATAAAATTTACACTAGGGGTACTGAACTGGATTTTGACAGAAATTTATTTTTTAATACAGTTGCTCAAAAAGTGCTACTTTACGTAGCTGTTTAGCGTGCGGAAAGTTGGTTTTCACGAACTAGTGCTTTTCACTTTTCCAATTTTTTTTAAATTACGCTTGTTCCAATTTATGACTACTTATTGATGAGTGTTAATGTTAGTTTCTTTTAAAAGTCATAATGAACATAAAAACCTACTGTTAACGAAAGTTTAAAGGGCTATATGTACTGTAAAACTTTGTACGATACCTACACGTGCGAATAGGTCATTCGCAACTCGTGTCGATTTCCTACTTTTCGCACTTGTATCGTAAATCCAAATCCGTCCAGAAATTATGGATTTCCGAGACAACAAACATACAAAATACGGTCAAATTGATAACCTTCGCCTTTTTTTGAAGTCGGTTAAAAATAAAGGTGTTTCAAGGCACAAAGAAGATGGCATTCATAGTTTCGTTTTCCGTATAAAGTTTTTTTTTACAGATTAAGTACCTCTATTTTTCTATTTTTTAGGTATGTATGATATACATGTACAACAAATTAGCATGACTTTGTTTATTCCCAAGATCATAAACAAGTAATAACCGAAGCGGTGCTAACTCGATAAGTATTTCTGTTGAATTAGAAATAACATTCTATAAAAAAGGCCTAGAAATCAAGCACCATGTATTACGTTCGTCCACTAATCCACTCGCGTGCAGGTGTCCCGCTGTCGTACAATTTCGTAACAGCTCAGCTGTATTTTCTTTGAAATGTAGGTACATAGTTCCTTCTATAACAACTTGCTATACATTCGAAGAAATAGTGCAATTAGCCATTCTATACCTATCGACTTCTTAGCGTGGGTAGGTAGGAACTTATGTTGTCGACTGATGTACAGTCAGCGTCAAATATTTTGTAGCAGTCAAAGTGGCCAAATAGTTCGGTACACCATACTAAATATATGGTGTACCGAACTATTTGGCTACTTTGGTTGCTACAAAGTAACTGACGCTGACTGTACCTATAAGGGCCTTGCTGTTTGATTGACCATTACCACCGTTATTATTAGGGATACCATACCCATAGGTACTACTTAACAGTCCAAGCGTTGAAAATTAATTTTGTAAAATTAAATTAATCAAATATTAATTAACTCAACTCTTTACTTCCGTTCACAGGTCAATAATCGTATCAAAGTCAAAAGTTCAAAACCCATTAATTAAACAATAATGCGCATTCAATTAACAGCTAATGCATCCATCAAATTACTTTATATCGTATCACCTTCCCTAGTCAGTCTTAAATTGTAATTCCGGCATGTCTCGTGGGGCTGTGAAAAAATTGACCTTTTAAACGAGATCACGCTTTGGGGAAAACATGAAGGCCAATTGTTTGCAAATAATGAAATGTACAGGTTGCTCTAAAAAATGCAGGAAATGGGCTATATTACACAATTACACATAGGACAGCTACCGTCATGTGTGTTAACAAGGGACAGAGGGGTAACAATAAACACTATCAATAAATTTCCGTGTTACCTAAATGATCTCACAAAGGCCACCACAATGTTAATATTAGGTTAAGTTTATTATATTGTTAATAACTCTAATTATTACTTTGTCACTTATTTATCGCATTAGGCATAATCTGTAATGATAGATGTAAGTTTTTGCTAATAAAGAAAAAAGATTTTTTTTGTATGAACTAATCTAGTTGAAAAATTGAGCCTAAGGCTGGTAAATCCTGATACAAATATTGTAATAAGTATATTTGAAGATAATTTCCTTTCGGTCCGATTCGAAGAAAGAAATACGATAACGATAAGTTCTGGTTTAGATAAGTTATCATTTAGATAACGTTTGTACGTCGTATAATTGACAGAAGCAGCTCGATTCGGGCAACCAAAGTCACTTTGACGTTAGAAATATCGTGGATAGATCTTATTGGGATCACAGCGAAATCGAAATTAAACGTCAATTTTGAGATGTCGTTTGGTTATCGAGCTTTAAAGATCTTTCCAAGATCTTAAACGTGTCTTAATCTTTCTTCGAATCGGGCCGTTTATCTAATATTACCCTCTGTCCCCAGTTAACCCACTTGACGGTACCCATATTCTACATATCTTCACTAAAACATCATCATTTTTTTTTTCAGATACGTATTAAAATGTCTCTACATAACGTCTCTAAATAAGATAACTTCGTGTTCCTGTATACAACAGTCGAATCTCGAAAACCGATCGATTTCCCAAGTTGTAACAAATTGGAAGAAATTGTAAGTTCGCATGAAGTTCTTAATTGGCTCGACTGTGTAATAATTATCGAGTGTTTCATAGAAACGTTGCACTTCCACTCTTTGGTCTACTTTTAGGTACAAAAAGTCGATTTAACAAACCTTGCTTACTTTAAAATATGTAATTATTAATAGATAGGTGCATGTATATTATTTTAATCTTCCAAAATATTTACCGAGAATGCCATGTCTTAGGTAGGTATATAAAAAATATGATTTATTGAAAGCTTGAAATCGCAAAATGGCCCTATGGAATTCGGTTGATCATTTTATATCCGCCAGTACTTTAAATGGCGGCCTCGCGGTTTCAATATAGTAGGGCAAGTCAAATCTGCCTCCTGGCAACCTGTTTGCACCATTTCTATCGTAGGTAGCGCCTACACCCAAGTCGAGGACATGATCGTGAGAAAACGGAACTATGACGTCATAATGGTGACCTGTCTCGTGAATCATTGTTGTAAATATAGGGCGGTGGGATGGTGACATTGAAAATATGTCATATATGGCACTACATACAATCCGCCCCAGAAGCTTATACTTTTCATCTTATTAATAAAGATAAAACTATCTTTAAAGTTGTCGGAAATGTAGATAAGTATTATCTAATATAGGTACTAGAGGTACTGATTATTACTGCAAAATATGCTGTAGATATAGCATCAATTCTGGTTCAAAGTTATGTTTACCTATGCTTATATTACCTTAACTAAAATGCCTAAGAATCGGTACCGGAACTTGGACGGATTTCCTTGAATTTGTTTCTGGAAAAATAGTCGAAACTAGACTAACGTTGACTAAACTATGTTGAGCTAACCAGCAACATAAAAATTTAGTCTGATGTCAATACGGCCAAATCCGTCTGCGGAAAATTTCGTACCCTATTAACTTCATCGACAAAGCAGCGATTTATTTTTTAAGTATTTGCTTTGGACTGCTGAGTCCTTTTTCCTTTGTTTGAAAAAAAATCAAAATATGCTCGTGTACTCGTACGGACTTCCCGCTGACGGATGTAGCCGCATTAACCATATTTGCAATTTCTGCCAAAAAAGGAACTTTTTTGACTCATGTATGTACCAGAAAATTGTACTAGCATAGGATAACCTTGCAGATCAGGACACACGGTGAATCAAAGTGGGTGGCTGAGTGGGTTGTGACAGGCACTCGACTGAAAACGTCGTGCATAGTAAATTACGCACGCGTTTTGCATGTAATGGTATCAGATAACAAGCCGGTCATATGTATGATCACGATTCAATACAGATACAGTTGTACGCATTGGAACTTAGGAACACAATGCATACTTATACTATACGAATTCTGACACAGCCACTTTGTCAGTAGTAAAGGCGCGAAATTCAAATTGTCTATGGGAGTTTAAATTATTTTATTTTTTAAATTTGTCGCCCTTTTCTACTGACAAAGTGGGTGTGCCAGAGTATAGTACTGAAAAAACTGTCTACAATCCTAGTTAACTTGATGGAAAAACAGCAAACGGCACATACTCGTATGATGGAACTGCTGGGGTGTCAAATACGCGTACCCGATCTATGAAAAACTGCACTTTCTCGTTTTGGAAAACCGCATACCTATTACTTAACTGTATAATATACAAAGTTATAACAACGATTTAATTGTAACAAATATCCAATATATACATCTCCATTAATCAAACTTTATGGAGCTAAGTAAAATTCCACTTGTATTAAAGGTAGCAAATACTCGTAACTATAAAAATTCCTATTATTTGAAATAAATGCCTTCCAAGAATATTTAAGAGTCAGGACACATAGGGCCCGCTACCGGCACATTGTCAGTCAATGGTCCCATTATCTCCAAGCTGTGAGAGACGCCATGCTCCACAATTCCACATACCTTGTGGCTCATTTGTGTTACGTAAGAGCGGGTGTTACATATGCCTTAATGGCTTTCTTTGGGCCCAAGGGTGTCCCGTTGTATGGGTTGACAGCCCACTTTCGCAAGGGACTTACTGGTAATTGGCCATCAACGAACCGTTTACTTTACACTTGTTAAATATCTCTTTGTGAAACTTTAAAAGGAAAAATGATTGTTCAAAATAAAATATGTCGTGTCTTTTAGTTGGATACCATATTGACCATTGAGCTGTACATATAAGTCAAGGATATTGATTTTAAATTGAATGGCAATAGGATAATAGTGGCCTGTAAGCTATAGACCTCGCAAGCATAACTTCAAGCTGAATAAATCTTTGGCTCAGCCATTTTGATCGTTCATTTTAAATAAGTATTGAGAATGTTAATTTTAAAAAATTAGAAATTATCTCAAGCACTACTTAATTATTTATTTCAAGTATAATGTCATTCATAAAAACGAAAGTATAAAACAAGTAAGAAAAAAAGTAAAAAGATAAGTAAAGAAAGATAAGGAGAGTAAAGTATATAAGTATGTAGTTTCAAGTATAAAAATATTCATTGATTTCGTAAAAAATAGTGCCTACGCCAATTCTGGGGATTAGTTGTCAAGCGGACCCCAGGCTCCCATGAGCCGTGGCAAAAATGCCGGGATAACGCGAGAAAGTAGAGAAGTATAATGACATTAACGACTAATTCATCCACTTGTCATTCGTTATACTATGTACAGTCAGCATCAAAAGTAGCGGATCAAATAACGTTTCATAAGTATCTACCATTCTGTAACAGCTTAACAAAAAGTGATGTCTTTAATATAGAATAACTAACACTGTAAAAGATATACTTTTGTGCGCGAATTTTAGAAATTTGTCTATATATGGAAAAGTTATGCGGAATATCAGATACTTTTGGCGCGTTGTTTCATCCGCTACTTTTGATGCTGACTGTACATCTATAACAAAAATAATCAATAGACATACGAGTAGACACTTCCATATGAAATCTGTCACTTCCATAAAAAGCCTAATCGTCTTTGGCAAGGTCTTAAACTAGAGCACAAAAACAAATAATCGATCAAAGTACCAACTACTATAAATTATCGTAACAAACTCCTACACTTCTCTGCATTATTAAGATTATTACATGTCTCTATGATAAAAAAAGCGGCCAAGTGCGAGTCGGACTCGCCCATGAAGGGTTCCGTACATTTATGACGTATTAAAAAAAACTACTTACTAGATCTCGTTCAAACCAATTTTCGGTGGAAGTTTGCATGGTAATGTATATCATATATTTTTTTTAGATTTTTCATTCTGTTATTTTAGAAGTTACAGGGGGGGGGGACACAATTTTTTTCACTTTGGAACTGTCTCTCGCGCAAACTATTCAGTTTAGAAAAAAATGATATTAAAAACCTAAAAATCATTTTTGAAGACCTATCCATAGATACCCCACACGTATGGGATTGATGAAAAAAAAATTTTTTTTAATTTTATGACCTATTGAAAAAAAACTACTTATTAAATCTCGTTCAAACCAATTTTCGGTGGAAGTTTGCATGGCAATGTATATCGTGTATTTTTTCTAGATTTTTCATTCTGTTATTTTAGAAGTTACGGGGGGGGGGGGGCACACATTTTACCACTTTGGAAGTGTCTCTCGCGCAAACTATTCAGCTTAGAAAAAAATGATATTAGAAACCTCAATATCATTTTTAAAGACCTATCCATAGATACCCCACACGTATGGGTTTGATGAAAAAAGATTTTTTGAGTTTCAGTTCTAAGTATGGGGAACCCCCAAAATTTATTGTTTTTTTTCTATTTTTGTGTAAACATCCTAATGCGGTTCATAGAATACATCTACTTACCAATTTTGAACAGTATAGCTCTTATAGTTTCGGAAAAAAGTGGCGGTGACATAATCGGACAGACAGACGGACATGACGAATCTATAAGGGTTCCGTTTTTTGCCATTTGGCTACGGAACCCTAAAAACATACCTACATCCATTTTAGAGAAACAAATTATTATTTGTTACTTACAGTAATACGCTTAATCACTAATCTCATGTTAACATACGATGGCTATAAAAGGATATGGGGTAAGGTGATCACGTCCTTATCTAGAGACGATCTCAAAACAGTATCATTTCAAAACAGTGGTTGGAATTATAATGTGATAGTTTTATTGTGTCATAACTTAGATAACTTTAATCTAGACTTTTAAAGGCAAAGAAAGCTGTAATGTTATACAGGGCGTTTATTTAGACACCTGCAATAATTTACGGGTTTTACTTTTACTATGAGAAAAAAAAATTACTCTCCCATAGAAAATGTATGAAAAAGCCTATTTTTTTTCGCGATTTCGGTGTTGGTCCCATACTAAAAGTTGCTCAGTATAACCTATAAATATATTCACTCTGTAAATTATTGCGGGTGACTAAGTAAACAACCTGTAAAATAAAATATAATTATAAGAACTACTGTTAACTATTACTACTACGTACGAACTACTGTGTACTATTATAAGAACTACTATTACTGTATTTACGGACATTTGAACCTAAAAATAGATCAATATTAGGGACAATCCTAGGCAATTCAGTTTGGTCGTCTGGTCAAGTAAGTTAGCTCAATGAAGCTATATTAGGGTCGGGTAGGTCAGTAGGTACTAGAGTAAAAACAACACTTTGACTTTGAAAAATTCTAAATGTATAACGAGGAATTCAAATATGGACAGAGGTTTATATTTAAATTTGACTACGATATGGCTTAAGACTCTAATTCAGTCGGATCAAGAATGGAAAACCAAGATTTTGTTAAAAGTAACGGCCCGATTCGAAAAATGAGATACGATAACGATAAGTACTGGTTTAGATAAGTTCTCATTTAGATATCGTTTGTATGTCGAATAAGCGTTTGTATGTCAGAAGCAGCTCGATTCGGGCACCCAATGTTACTTTGACGTCAGAAATATCGTAGACTGTCGTAGACAGATCTTATTCGCATCACACCGGAATCGAAATAAACGTCAATTTTGACATGTCGTTTAGTTATCGATCTTTTAAAGATCTTAAACGTGTCTTAATCATTCCTCGAATCGGGCCGTATGCAATTGCAAGGCTCAACTGATTGATCAGTTCATAAGTAAAAGTACTCTTTTTCTCGACTCGACAAATCGGCAACAATAGAAATGTGTTAAGTAATTAATTGTAAGGAAGCTGGAAACCCGATCGTCACGCTCGCTCGGGTTACACGCCGGATCGGTCACTGGGTTACTCGGGTCTTTTGATCGACGTGTTAACGTGTATGACTCGAGTCAAAGAGATATCGTTTATTGGTGTTATCAATGAAACTGTGGATGGAAAAAGTCCAAATTAATTAAAAATAATATGTTTGATTAGAGTTATATCATAGATAGACTGTATGATTGGCCCCAACTATAACGACACCTCAAAATTCGTAAATATGTAAACACTGCAAAGCGAGACAACGAAATAGAAAAATGGCCTAGTCAACTTTATACACTCGTATAATAAGCTTAACGTACAGTCAAGTGTAAAAGTGTGGGTGTTCACATCTTACTCAAAAATATGTCCCATAGCATCTTATTCCAGTGTAATAAGAGCGTAGTACCATATTTATGAGACGATTCTTTCGATACATATTTTTGCACTTGACTGTACCTACACTCTGCGAAGTCAAAACTGTTGACAACCGAGTTTAACCTTTTTGTTCTAAAAAGGTATTGAAAAAGGTTTAAAAAACACCATGTCATCGACACACAAAACCAGCCCGATTTTCGAATCTAAATCATCAAATCGAGAATCGAATTTTATTCTGGTTTTTAACTTTTTAGCTTCTCGTTCTGGGCGGGATAAACATAGAATCCCAATTTGAGACAAAAAATGTACGTAGGCTACGTATAGGGAGCGTGCATGAACTGTAGGAGGCAGCACACGAGCAGTAAAATTTTTGGCGCGAGGCGTAAATGTGATGTTGATTGTTCCGATGTAGCCCACAAGATGACAGAACCTACTATGCACAAGAAAACACGTGACGTGTATATGTACATGTTTATGGTTCCGATTCAGGCCACAAGATGGCAGACCCTCCAACGCGCACGGTCCCTATATATTTTTACGTTCAGTTTTCGTAACTCACGAAATATTATGTAGGAAAAACGGTGAAATTGCGCTTATATTGTACTGCATAGGGATCTATTCACCAAAATCGAAATCTGACGAAAATGAAAAAACGGCAACACAAAAATCTGCCCAAATGGTCAATTTTTTTTTATACCACGACGGTGGCAAACAAGCATACGGCCGGCCTGATGGTAAGCAGTCACCGCAGCCTATGGACGCCTGCAACTCCAGAGGTGTTACATGCGCGTTGCCGACCCTTTCAAAACCTGTACACTCCTTTTTTGAAGAACCCCATACTGTAGACCCTCGGGAAAACCCTCTCAAATGATACCAAACTAAACATTGGCCTTACAACTAACTACATTAGCGTTAAAAAATGGAGCATTTCGAAAACTAGACAACTTCGCTTCCGTTGGTACTAACTTAGTCAGAGATTAGCATGTCAACAACCACCACAAAGAACCGCTGTGGCAACTTTAACATTACAACCCGACCACACAACTATAGCACTTGTTCCTTAGCATAAAGTCTTCATCGACTGTCATCTAACATTGTTTTTTGCTTGGACATAGCAACCGACTTACTTTCTTATAACATTTCTCGTTCGAAAGACAAAAGAAGCTCATTATCATGGGTGACAAGTTTTTAGGTTTAGTTCAAATGTTGCATAATTGAGTGATGTAATTTTGTGACAATGATCGACGTCCGAGCTTATCCCGACACAAGTCCGGCTAATATTGAGATCAATTGTGTAATGTTATCAATCAATTTATGTAACGAATGTCTCACAAAACAAACATTTCTTAGTAATATTATACCTAGGCTATTACCAGAGCGAAAAAATACTGTCACTCGTAATATTTGGGTTAAGTGAGTATGATCGATTGTTAGTTGAAAATTTTAATTAAAAGTCATTGGTGACGCTAAGAGTTATAAACTAGACATGTTAATTTAAGACCTCGGTTTATCCCTATGGGATGAAAATTGAGGTAATTTGTCTTTATTGTATCTTGTAATAAAATTCTCCCTTTTAAAGGGAAAGGCTTTCAAGTTTTTCTTTTACTGGAACTTATTTGGCGTTAAGAATGTATTTTTTGGTGCAGACGTATATTATATACTTACTTATTTAATAAGCTCAAGTACGAGTAGAAAGGGATCGTGATGGTCGTTTTATTTTAAAAACCGGACCCCTGAAGAAACTAATTGGGTAATTGGTGACCTCTGAACTAAATTAATGCAATAATTTCATACTTAGTAAGACATTTAGTGCTAAAAAACATTCTTTTAGAGTCCTCCGACCCAATTTGAAGAATGAAATACGATAACGATAAGTTCTGGTTTAGATAAGTTCTCATTTAGATAACGTTTGTATGTCGTATAATTGACAGAAGCAGCTCGATTCGGGCGAAGTCACTTTGACGTTAGAAATATCGTAGATAGATCTTATTGGGATCACAGTGGAATCGAAATAAACGTCACGTTAGGTATCGATTTTTTACAGATATTTCCAAGATCTTAAACGTGTCTTAATCATTATTCGAATCGGGCTTCTTTGTGTAGGTAAATGCTCGTAGTACTTACTTTGTCGACTTCAGCAACTCTTAAAACAATCTTCAGCCTCGGATTATCTTTCCTGTACTCCTTCAGCACACCGTCGAGTTTGTCCCCCCTCGCGTCGCCGTGGTACACAAGGTGTGTGCACTCGGAAAAGCCCTCTGCGCGCGCGCTCTCAACGTAGCAGACGAGGCGGGCGGCGCCGGCGCCCGCGCCGCTCGCCGCCGAAAACACCGCGAACGCGGTCAAACTTAACAACCACAACATATTCCCTTAAACTAAAAACTTAAATATACATAACGTTTCGATTCGATTCGATAGTCTTTTTTTCGGTACGCGCCGCTCGTGTGGTGTGCGCGGTAAGAGTGAAGCAGGAGGCTGCGTGAGCGCAGTCATAGGCGCCCCCGCCCTGCGCGCGCAAGGTCGCCGTAAGTAGAGCTTGCACAAATCGTATGTCAAAAATGCCACATGTTACGCGGGCGATACAGGTCGGGCGGAATTTTTTGAGTGGATTCGAGTTTCAAGTACATGGCTAGGTCATTTTTGCGTGTTCGGTGGAGGAAATTGCGAATTAGCTTACATGTTATTATAGGTCAATACAGATTTCACTGTAAGTTTAACTCGTTCGTGTCTTTCCTGTAGTCATTGCAATGTTAAGATAATCTAAAGCTGTAATTAGCTTTAGCACCCCTACGGGCGGGATAAATTTTTGAGTACAGTCACGTCTAAAAATATCGATATGAAAATGTGCCAAAAATATGTATACACTACCTTACACTTTTAATATATGGGCAATAATGTCGTGTATACATATTATTGGCACTTTTTCCGTATCGATATTTTCAGACGTGACCGCACCTACTTAAAGGATGACTCACGCTACACAGTGCCAGGGCCGGGCCGGGGCGGACCGGAGCGAGCCGTCACACGGACTTTCAGGAGCGCCACCGTCGCCGGAACGTTCCGGGGCCGGGGCGACCGGGCCATCATCTCTATATTATAGTATCTCTATGCGTTGACACTATCGTTGAGTCTCCGAGCGCGAGACAGGCCGGGCCGGGCTGTCCGAGCTCACCGAGCCGTCCAAATAACGGACTGTTCATGACAAATGTCACAAATGTCAATCATATTGAAAAAATTGGTTCGATGGGAAGCAAGTCGATATAGAAATAAATAATAAAATCAAAATATTGGCCCTGGCTGCCATAATAGCTGATGAAGAGAATACTGCATACCCTGGGCAATTGTGCATTTGGACATTTCGCGGACACTTTCGGAAAAAGGAGAATTACACAACATTATGTGAAGAGCTTTATTTCCACATGACCCGAGACTCTTTCGAAGCCACCGTGTTCTCTGCTTAAGGTAATGGAAATACAATGCGTGTATATTGTCTCAAATAATCATGTGCCGAAGCATATTAAATTGCGAATTACTTATTCGCACATGTATCGTACAACGTTTTACAGTACATGGCTCTTTAAATGTTCGACACAGTAACGTAATATGCTAATTTTCGCACTAGTGCGGTAAAGTAGCAACATATGTACTGTAAAAATATTATCCGTAATGGGGACTACGTTTGTATGGAAAAGCGGTCTCGTTTTGAGTTAGGTAACTAGGCAGATTACTTAGAGATTGACTCATCACAAGCTGCCCTAAGTGCTTCTTAGCGAGTAGACAGGCCTATTGTTTTTCAGTATTATTTTCTTCTATTGAGGTGTGCATTTGTGTTGTATTGCAAAAATATATCCGTTGGGGTTCAGTGATACCCGATAGATATTAACCCTGAATCACAAATGATCATTTTGCTTAATGCCGCGTTTTTGCATTATTTTCTCCCATCAATCCTATCATAGACTTGTTCCGTTTCAGGAATGCATGAAAAACTTAAGTTTAAAAGAGAAGATATTTAAAATGGCTGTTAGGAATACCACAACATTTTAAAGTATCGATATAAGATAATCATCTACAAACATTCAGCTACAGAGAAATACGCGTACACCACTAAGAATGTCGGTGGTGCGCTCTCAAAGTAAAAAAAAAATAACTGTTAAGTTCGGTACACTAAGATAGAATTGTCTAACAAGTACAAAAAATAAACTACTTACTGGTTTACTTACTTCATGCGAAAAAGGAATTTTTGATCTATAATACGAGTGGGTTAGGTAGTTGAAATTTACAGTGTGCATTTTATGGTTCCGTAGCCAAAATGGCAAAAACCCTTACAGTTTCGTCATGTCCATCTGTCTGTCTATCTGTCTGTCCGTATGTCACAGCTATTTTACTCAAAAACTATAAGATAACCAAAAGATAAAAGTGGAAAGTAGGTATTTTTTATACTACGTTGGTGGCCGGCCTGATGGTAAGCTACTACTTAGTTTAGAAGTTTAAATGTATAAAAATATAATTTTTAGGCACACCATACATGTAACTAAAAGTGAAAAGGTTATTCAAGTAAAAGAGTATTAAATTTAAGATTTTTTTTTTAAGTAAGTGAGATGGCAAAGGAGTCTTGCGTAGCCCGTCATGCTAGCCCGAAATGATATGAACGCTCTGACGTCGGGCTACAGCGGCGGCCTCATATTGAGAAAGTCGGGCGTAGCCCTTGTGCTATGCGTGCTCTAAGGCCGAGGGCCCCCTCATAACAAATGAATCGGGGGTAGCCTTACGTACCTAAGTAGCTTCCTCATACTAAAAAGTCGTGCAGAAGAAGATAACAATATAATTTTTTCAATATGTCAATTCCAGATTTCCTGTGTTTCTTAAATGTATAGTAACATGGCAGCAGTTTTCATCTTTAGGGTTCCGTACCCAAACGGGACCCTATTACTAAGACTCCGCTGTCCGTCCGTCCGTCCGTCCGTCCGTCTGTCACCAGGCTGTATCTCATGAACCGTGATAGACAGTTGAAATTTTCAAAGATGACGTATTTCTGTTGCCACTATAAGAACATAGTATTGTATTCCTGCCGGTGAGTAAGGTTGCCAGAGCTCAACGAGGGGAAGGAGGGTTGTTAGGCTCGGCAACGCGCTCTGGAGTTGCAGGCGTACATAGGCTATGGAGACTGCTTACCATCAGGTGGGCCGTATGCTTGTTTGCCACCAACGTAGTATATAAAAAACCAAATACTAAAAAGTACGGAATCACGTTGGGCGAGTCCGACTCGCCCTTGTCCGGTTTTTGTATTTATTCGTAAGCTTGCATTAATTGCCATGGCACTTTAGGCTTAGCTTGTAAGTACAGTCGAGGAAATTGATTCTTTAGCAGTTAACGTGTCACGTTACAATGGACAGCTCTTACCATAAGTATGTACAGCCAAATTTATTTGAACCGCAAGTTGCTAAAGAATCAATTTCCGCGACCGTACTAATAGGATATTCTTTGCTAATAGGTCTAATAAATAATATGTTGCGGACTCTTTTCTTAAACCTTTTTACTTGTATACTTTTTACGACATTTGACGCTGTCATGTTATTCAAATAGTAAAATAAATCTGACAAGAGAGAAAATAGTGATCTTATTTACAGAAAGATACTTAATGTATGAAAAAATAAGCAAAAATAAGAATGAATGTTTTGTGAGTGTGAAACAATTTTATTTTCTTTGACAAATAGAGCACTGCATTGCATTAACGATTATTATTATTTTAATTTGTATGTCTTTCCCATCACGGAACAATGGTATTCCGGACCTTTGAGAAGCGTGCGCCGAGCCCTAACCTAACGTAGAGGCCCTTTTGACACGTTCATGAAATGTAAGATGTACACCGAGCTGATGCTGCCCTTGCCCATGTCATAGGACGCACGCAGAGGCAGGCCCGACAGGGTGTAAGGACTATTGAGAGTTGTTGGAATCTAAAATAAACTAGGTTATTGTGTGAAAGCGATGGGCTAAACACTGAGCTATGGGATAAAAAACCAGACGCCTGCCTAATAAAACGGTATACAATTTTATTTCCGGCAGACGACACAAAAAGCGACATCTGGGATGGCTCAAGAGTAACACTGGTGTGAGCGGCTAGAGGTATCGAGAGGCGTGCACCGCTTTCAACCCAGTAGCTGTAACAGCCACTGTGCCAACTCGCGTCTTGCACTTCCACCCTTGGAACTTATAGCTCTAACGACTCCACTCTGGCCGGCCGGCCAAGGCAACCCAGAAGCAGATAATCCTGTCCCACCCACCCTCCTTCGAATGACAGAACTCCCTAGGAACACTCGGGTACGTGAGATCGTTACTCCCCAACTGCATGCCACAAGCTGCCCGAAGTTGACTGATTGCACTGGTAAAATCAGCGGGCCATAGATTATTAGTTTGCAGTTCCTAAAAGCCATTGCTGAAAGGATGTGTAGCTGTCATATACAAAAACAATGGGTAGACAGTCTCAAAGGGTATGTCTTATGATAAATAGTTTCATGCCGCAGTAAAATAATGTGATTTGTAGTATTTCGTTTTAAAATATATTTTTATAATGTGTATGCTAATCTTAAGGTATTTATCTATGGGCCGCTAGTTGCCTGAAATAAATTATGATAGATAGACGGATAGATGGGGTGTTCTAAGAGAAAGTCGCTTTGAAAATGCTTTTGTCTTGTATGGCAGCTTCCTCAATCAACTGCGTAAAGCTCGAGAAAATACTGCCAAAAGGCTAGGCTAGATAATAAGTTTTTATAAAAGAAACATGTCTTTATGGGACCCATAACATTGAAGCAATACAAAAGTTAGAAATGAGAGTCAAATCTGACAATCGTTATCTACGCACGAAACGCCCCTTATTAAATGATACTTGATCGTGACGTCATGATTAAGTTTAATGCGTTTTATTTGCATTGCATTTACAAAAAGAGGAGCTTTCGAGTTTCGAGGATTATGTTTTTAAAATACGTGTATATTACGTAGGTTTGTTTGTATTGATTTTTTGATTCTAGAAATAATAGTTGTATAACCTTAATATGTATGTAGGTAAGTACTAAGTACATAAAAGGTACCGAAATAGGTCAGAAGAGCAGTAAATTCAATATTACTATACAGTATATCCAAAAAGAGCGCTATGATAAGTAAAAGTTCCTTTTTAGGGTTCAGTACCTAAAGGGTAAAACGGGAGCCTATTACTAAGACTCCGCTGTCAGTACGTCTATCCGTCTGTCACCAGGCTGTATCTCGTAAACCGTGATAGTTAGTTGATATTTTCACAGATGATGTATTACTGTTGCCGCAATAACAACAAATACTAAAAACTACGGTACCCTAGATGGGCGAGTCCGGCTCGCATTTGTCTGGTATTATTTAAATATAGGAGGCAAATGAGGAAAGCCCATGAACAGAGGTCGTACCTATCATAGGATAAGTAGATATATATGTACAAAGAAACAGCGGTATGTTAAGTAGATTTTTTTTTATATAGTAGGCAAACGAGCAGAGCCCATGAACAGAGGTCATACTCTTATCATAGAATTGGTAGATATGTACAAAGAAACAGCGCTATGTTAAGTAGAATCGATTTTTTTAAAGTAGGAGTTAAACGAGCAGAACTCATGAACAGAGTTCGTATCATAAGATTTGTAGATATGTACATAGAAATGGCGCTATCTTAAGTAGAAGTATTTTTTTAAATATAGGAGGCAAATGAGCAGAGCCCATGAACAGAGGTTGTATCATAGGATAAGTAGATATGTACAAAGAAATGGCACTATGTTAAGTAGATTTTTTTTTTAATATATGAGGCAAACGAGCAGTGCCCACGAACAGAGCTCGTATCAGAAGATTTATAGAGATGTACAAAGGAATGGCGTTATGTCAAGTAGAAGTATTTTTTTTTTAAATATAGGAGGCAAACGAGCAGAACCCATGAACAGAGCTCATATCATAAGATTTGTAGAGATGTACAAAGGAATGGCGTTATGTTAAGTAGAAGTATTTTTTTAAATACAGGAGGCAAACGAGCAGAGCCCATGAACAGAGGTCGTATCATAAGATTTGTAGATATGTACATAGAAATGGCGCTATGTTAAGTAGAAGTATTTTTTTAAATATAGGAGGCAAATGAGCAGAGCCCATGAACAGAGGTTGTATCATAGGATAAGTAGATATGTACAAAGAAATGGCACTATGTTAAGTGGATTTTTTTTTTTAAATATAGGAGGCAAACGAGCGGAGCCCACGAACAGAGCTCGTATCAGAAGATTTATAGAGATGTACAAAAGAATGGCGTTATGTTAAGTAGAAGTATTTTTTTTAATATAGGAGGCAAACGAGCAGAACCCATGAACAGAGCTCATATCATAAGATTTGTAGAGATGTACAAAGGAATGGCGTTATGTTAAGTAGAAGTATTTTTTTAAATACAGGAGGCAAACGAGCAGAGCCCATGAACAGAGGTCGTATCATAAGATTTGTAGATATGTACATAGAAATGGCGCTATGTTAAGTAGAAGTATTTTTTTAAATATAGGAGGCAAATGAGCAGAGCCCATGAACAGAGGTTGTATCATAGGATAAGTAGATATGTACAAAGAAATGGCACTATGTTAAGTAGAATTTTTTTTTTTTAATATAGGAGGCAAACGAGCAGAGCCCACGAACAGAGCTCGTATCAGAAGATTTATAGAGATGTACAAAAGAATGGCGTTATGTTAAGTAGAAGTATTTTTTTAATATAGGAGGCAAACGAGCAGAACCGATGAACAGAGCTCATATCATAAGATTTGTAGAGATGTACAAAGGAATGGCGTTATGTTAAGTAGAAGTATTTTTTTAAATACAGGAGGCAAACGAGCAGAGCCCATGAACAGAGGTCGTATCATAAGATTTGTAGATATGTACATAGAAATGGCGCTATGTTAAGTAGAAGTATTTTTTTAAATATAGGAGGCAAATGAGCAGAGCCCATGAACAGAGGTTGTATCATAGGATAAGTAGATATGTACAAAGAAATGGCACTATGTTAAGTAGAATTTATTTTTTTTTAATATAGGAGGCAAACGAGCAGAGCCCACGAACAGAGCTCGTATCAGAAGATTTATAGAGATGTACAAAAGAATGGCGTTATGTTAAGTAGAAGATTTTTTTTAATATAGGAGGCAAACGAGCAGAACCCATGAACAGAGCTCATATCATAAGATTTGTAGAGATGTACAAAGGAATGGCGTTATGTTAAGTAGAAGTATTTTTTTAAATACAGGAGGCAAACGAGCAGAGCCCATGAACAGAGGTCGTATCTTAAGATTTGTAGATATGTACATAGAAATGGCGCTATGTTAAGTAGAAGTATTTTTTTAAATATAGGAGGCATAAGATCAGAGCCCATGAACAGAGCTCGTATCAGAAGATTTATAGAGATGTACAAAGGAATGGCGTTATGTTAAGTAGAAGTATTTTTTTTAAATATAGGAGGCAAACGAGCAGAACCCATGAACAGAGCTCATATCATAAGATTTGTAGAGATGTACAAAGGAATGTATGACCTATTATTCACCTCGTAAATTATTTGCACGTGACTAAATAAACACCCTGTATATATTTGTTGTTGTATCAACAAATCAAGCATTTACATTAAAAAAGTGAGTGACATTTAATTAAGTGGAACTGTTGATGAAGACCAGACGGAACACCTCAACTACGCGTATTTCACGTTTGGCGATATCTTCTTCGTTGAGATTGTTCTGCAAGTTATTTTTTAAGCTTCATTTTAGTCAAGATCAATTTCTGATAATGGATCCCAGGAATAATGGATTAAACTCTTCAAATATTTTACATATAGTATCTTTTTATATTTGCATTTAAACTGTGCTATTTGGTGAAACGTGTTCATGAAGATTAGAATATAACTTCTCCTTGACAAGTATTTTACGAGTTAGGGCTTAGGTATATTATATGGGCTTACCTATGGGCTATTGTTTTTCATTCAATAGTTTACATATGTGAAAGAGAAAGTACAACAATATGCTTGTTAGACTAAAATAGCTTTAGTTTTGTTAATTTCAAAAACTTAGTAGCTGATAATTATAACATAGTTATAGAATCTTCAAAAATAAAACAGTAGATACAAAGCAGGTGTTATTGGCCCGTCTTTATATATAGAAAATCGATGGCATGATTCCTAGGAACAGATCTTCGTATGTGTTATAGTTTCAAACTTTCCCATACTGAACGATCTAAATAGGCCACCATGGACGGAACATTTTATTTCGTTGGATGAATTTAGGGTGTAGGGGAGAAACTACCCAATTATGAGCTACTTACTGAAAACTATCATTAATAGACAATTGTAAGGATATTTAACATTGCCAAAATAAGGTTAAAGGTGCCCTCTAGTAGTACTTAGTCGATATTGTGATACAATGAATGGTATTATAAACATTTTTCTTTTTTCATATACTATGGACATTCCTCGATGGCACCAAGCTGCAACTGGAAAGCGATGATCACACGGCAAATAAAATCGTGAAGACTGTAGCAGCCACGTCTAAGGAGGATGAATGTATCCACATTCAATATTTTTTATTTATTTTTTGTTTGATATGTAAAAATGCACGTCAATAAGGTGGCAAACTATTATTAACAGAGACCGGAATTATTGTGGCATTCTTGAACTGTCATAGAGAGTTCTCATTTATCGACTTCGGGTACACATATATCGATACAACGTAGAACACAAAATATTAAAAAGTTATAAAGTTAATGGATATTTGACTGTAAAAGAAGTAACTGCTTTTTTGCATTTCTTTTTACTTATTAAAAAATAGCTCTATAGTTAGGGAGTACAAGTCCAGTAAGGGTTGCTAGATAGCATCTCTCCAGCAACTCTTACTGAGTTTCAACATAATTACTTATATTTTCAAGAAATGAGAGGGGTAAAAAATTATAACTAACCATATTATTCTCAAAATGTTGGATTGTTTTAAGCATGACATCAGTGGAATACATTTTGAGCGCTGGGATTCGGTGGTTAACAGTCATAGTCGGTCTTTCGCATGTATTGCCGTTATTCTTTAAAAACGGATGGGAAAGTTACTTACATTTTATTCACAAGAAATGCAAAGTAATTTAATCATTCAAATTTTGAAATATTTTATCACCTAGGAATGTAAAATTAACGACGACGACGACTTGTGATGATTTTGAAGTTTAAATATTTTTTGGCGTTGGTGTGGTAATTATACATTAATTCATAACGAGTTCAATTATTCACAACCAGTGGCAGTAAATTAAAACACGATCGAAAGGAGTGTTTTAAATCGAAACGAGTTGCCAATTATCTATTCGCACATATAGAACGTTTTACAGTACATATGGCACTTTAAATTTTCGACATAGGCGCGTAAAGTGCTAATTAACGCCCTAGTGCGGTAAAGTAGTACCATATGTACTATAAAAAATGTTGTGTTTCAGTCGTTAGAAACAATTGTTTAACCCTCGTGTCTTCAAACCCCCGAAACGCTCGAAGATTTCTACTTCTCTAAAATACATAACTGTTTTAGCCAAAAATATTAACTGTTGAACTATATTGAAGGCCCGGTTCACATTAAGTGGCTGCACCACTGTGCACATACAAAGTTTATTCTAACTGTAACTTTTTTGACCACATTATTTTCAATATTTCTCGATTTTTAGCGAGGTAATTTTTTTTTGATGTCATGTACCAAATAATACAAAAAAGGTACTAAAACTGGGAGTAAGCGTCAGGATGTCAGGACCATGATAGCTATTTATATCGTTATAAATAGCTATCATGGTCCTGACATCCTGACACTTACGATACTACAATACAGTAAGGGCTATAACCGCGAACCACTTCATTAGTTCATCTATTCGCCTCTCTATCACTGCGCGATCTTTCTTTGTGCGAAAGAGAGGCACATAGGCTTCCCCTTCCCCCTGACGAAATTATGCGTTCCACGTCTTAATCATTAATTTAAGAACAATAAAACATACGAAGAGTATTATTGTATTATTTCAGTAGTTACAGTAAAAATAGGCATAAAATAGGGAATATTACGCAAAACTCTGCGTAGAGGGCGTTACTAACGCACACGGGGCCTACCGCGAAATGGAAAATCTAAATTGTGGTTTCTGCCTCCATCATTCTTGTATATTCGATAGACAGAGAGGCAGATAGGTAACGAAATTTCGTTTCGCGTTAGACCATCTGTAACCAAAACGCCTTGATGCATCAATGCCATAGTGAAAACTTGTCAAAAAACTGTTTAAGGCATAGTATGCATAAGTTACTCTCAGGTTTATAATACATGCTAGTGCTGCTCTCTACAGCCTGAAAAAATGTACGGCCTATCTATTTCAGGAGAATGCATCGTACGCGAGCAGTTAGCAATAATATCGCCAACGACAGATTGCAAATGAAATATAGGCACCTTTATGAGTAATTCAATAAGTGCACTGAAATATGATGTTCGTACTCTCTGCAGGCAGATTTACAGAAGATCAGTTGGACTCTAAATTAAGTAAAAGAAATAGTTTCCCGTAATCTACAAATTTATTAACGAGATATTTCATTATATATAACTTCGTACGAAATGAAAAGTAATACGTGGGAATATGAGAAAAAAATAGTATATTTATATTAATTTATAACCTACATGCTCATTAATGAATAATTTTTACAAGCAGTAACATTACTCATTTAATATAATCCGACTAAATTACATTTCCGCAACACCTCCGTATTTCACAAAATAAATCAAGACATTATGCAACTTATATAATTTTGACGTATATATCCGAGTCGCCCGTGTTGCGACCGTTGCGACTTTCATGTAGTAACACCTAACATGGAAAAGTAAATAATAAAGACTGAATCTTCACGGATACCGCGTTGTTCGGGAAATATATATAGGTCAAATAAATACTTAACTAAGTCGCTTGTAATAAACCTTGCGTAGATAGATAGATAGATAGATGTATAAATAGAATACTCTTTATTGGAACACCTCAGTAAAAAGATACAAAAGAAAATAAAAAACAAACAATTGATTAAATGTAGAGGCAGACAACAGGCGGCTACGTAACGACTTATATATACTTATAGTACGCTATTCTTTTGTTTTATAATTTATTTCATTGTCAATAATATGATAATCCGACAATATGTACGAAACGGCAGTATTTAGTTCTTAAAGCACTGCTTCTTCTGAACATTTTTTTATTCCACTTTATTTACAATTAAAATTGGTAACAAATTCTTAGGCAACTTGTCTGGCGCTATCAACTATCTCAAGTAAAATGTGGAGCCAGCGTGACTAAAATAAATATAAGTACTATTTTTTTATTGCTTTCCAGAAAACCGGCAATATGTAGAATTGTGTAGCTTTATTTACAGAAATTTGGTTTCATATAGAGATTGGCAGTCATTGTTAATTAACTTCTCTCTGCGCCGAGTAAAATATAACCCGACCAAGTAATGTATTGGCTATACCATCCATATTTAACAAACAAATTTATGACGTTTTGTAACCTTCTTATTTTGGCAAATATATACCGACACATCCGAGCATGCACATTGCGAAGGGTGGTATTCTGGTTTTTCATCTTGGTCCAATGTGTATTTGCGTCTGACATTTTGCTTAATGAGAGAGTGAGACGCAATGCACATTGGACAAAGATCTTAGACTAGTGGAATATCACCCGAAAGGAAGAATTGAGTCACCGGGTGGCCCGGAGGCTCCGGGAAGTCCGATTTTTGCTCATAACATGACCGGCTAGTCTCCGGTCCGAGCCCGCACCGGGCCACTACAGAGCTCCGGTGATGACGTAATGCTTTCCATAGAAAACGAAGCGCCGGAAGCTCCGGCCCGGCCCTGCCCCTGTGTAGCGTGAGTCAACCTTAAGTATAAGAATAAGAATTGTTTATTGCCAAATATTAAATACATCAGATACAAAATAAAATATAAAATTATATAATAGAGAAAAAAACAATCATTAATTTATACATACCAAAGTAGAAATATTGGGCAAAGGGTACTTGAGAGACTTCTTGAACATCGTGAGGAAACCGGACTAATCCCAACAAGGCCTAGTTTACCCTCTGGGTTGGAAGGGCAGATGGCAGTCGCTTTCGTAAAAATTTGTGCCTACGCCAAATCTTGGGATTAGTTGTCAAGCGGACCCCAGGCTCTCATGAGCCGTGGCAAAATGCCGGGACAACGCGAGGAAGAAGGGTACTTGAGAGAATTGAGAGAGAAGTTTAAAAAAAAAGAAAAGTAATCGGTGAACTCAAACCTCAAAAATAAAATTGCGCATGTTTAGAAGCCATATTCATATTTTTTGTTTTTGTGCATAAATTGTAACAAATTTAACCCAAGATCCTGTTTTTTTTTTCTATTATAGTGGAAAAATCAGGATTCGAATCACTGAAGTCTACAGACTACAGAAAATCCTCAAGATTGCTAATTACTTAAATTTTTGGCAACCGTTATCTAAAGAAGCTGTACGATTTTTCAAAACTCCGCTCTCTAAACCTAAGTCCTGTCTGTACCTTACGTCACACACGCGACATGTTTGGGAGAGGCTAAGTTTCCATTTTTAAACACTAACAGTGCTGAGCAAATCGGAAAGCATCCTTCCTGGCCTTCCTTACTTATCCATCAATCGCTGATTGATTCCAATTTCAACCCCCGTCGCAAAACAGACGTCATACATAAGTTAAATATTGTACTTGTGTGATTGTGATAGAGGAGAGTGGGGGCAGAGTCGGTCACTTTTTTTGTTAGAGCTATAGTTGTGCCATTTTAACTTCTAATTGTATGTTAGCCTAAATCTAATAATAAAAATAGGTGTAAGGAAGCTTAGAAATAAAATAAGATGGGGTTTTATGAAACTTAGAGAAAGATCCAATGATCTACTATACTCCACTTACCTCACCGCGAAGCAGCTTTTGTTTAGCTATGTTTAAGATGGACTTTCCCCCGTTATCGGTCATATAAAAAAAGAAAACGTTTTTCCACTTCTAAATCTTTTCCATTCTCTATAATTTTTAGTATGTTATTGACACAATGAAAAACTAGGTTTATAGGTTTTCCTTTTTTTTTATTTGCAAACAAAAACTTTTTTTTAAAAGCAAAATCTATAAACCCAGAATATATTATACTGAAGCGAGCGGCATCAAAATCAAAATGATTTCTTAAGATTTAGTTAGTGGAAACCGTTTTCTCCCGAAATGGAATTTAATAGAAAAAATACTGTTATTTCGTTAGATTTGAAAAGTTATTCTTCCCTCTAATGTTTGTAAAATTAGGTGCCACATTTTTGGTTGTCGAGAAGGTTGATTTCAAGTGAGTATATGGAAATAGTGCCCGATAATAAGTACCATTTTGGTTGAGAATAGCACAATTATTTAACATTCGAATGACTCATACATATTCTTGCCATTCCTTTATTTCTATTTGGTTCAATATTTTGGCACGCTCGCCTTTGACTCTCGGCATATTCTCGTGAATTTGAAAAGCATTAAGGGGCATTGTATCAGTTCCGCGGTACGAGTCATCCGACCCTGACATTACTCACTGTAATTACTATGAGTGCAACATGACAGCCGCTAGGTCCGCTTTATATTATGTATCTGGACCATTTAGTTATAAAGTCGATGCTAATTTTATATTGCCAATTTTTCTGAATCCTTACTAATAGGTATTATAAGTAAATCCGAAAGTAACTCCTCACCTCTTCACGCATAAACCGCTGAACCGATTGAGATGAAAATCTGTATCGAGATAGTTTGAGACCCGGTGGAGGATCATCATCATCATCATTACACATAGACAAAGCCGTGGGCACAAGCTAGTTTAGTAGGTTATATGTTGGTTTTCAGGGTTTCGTACCCAAAGGGTAAAGCGGGGCCTTATTACTAAGACTCCGCTGTCCGCCCGTTCGTCTGTCACCAGGCTGTATCTCATGAACCGTGATAGTTAGTTGAAATTTTTACAGATGATGTATTTCTGTTGCCACTATTACAAAAAAAGGTTAAAAATACATTTTTGAGGCGGCTCCCATACTACAAACGTGATTTTTTGCCGTTTTTGCGTAATGGTACGGAACCCTTCGTGCGCGAGTCCGACTCGTACTTCTCCGGTTTTTTAAAGTTGTGTATTAGTCAATTACGCAAACCGACTGAATAGATAAACAAATAAATAGCCTGATAAAGCCAAAAAAAGTGGGGTAAAGTTAGTACAGGAGAACTAACGTGCTCCGGTTCGGCCTTCGGGTAGGTGTGGGCGATACAGCGTTATGAGCTTTATGACTTTTACGCGGATAAAGTCGCCGGCAGGCAGATAGATAGATAGCCATACGTCAGGGTTCCCCCTGGATTATCGTACGTTATCAGGATTGCGCAGGGACCTGATTCTCTCAGTCAGGGGTTTTTTGGAAACCCCAACTAATCACTAGAACACCTCGAAACGTCGGAGGTAAATTCAAAACTCAATACGCGATTAAGTTCCGTTTCTATAATTTGTAAAACAAAAAAAATTATGTAAAAATCGTGAAAGTTTAAATCAGTGTACACTAGAAGCTAGCTAAAAGTTTAAAAGAGTGGTAGGGAAGAGAATATTACCTATGCTAGTATTAGTTAACACGAGTTAAGGGGCTTAATCAAAAAATACAAATAAAATCAATTAAAAATAATTTAATAATAATAATTGAGATTTTGCTGCGTCTTTGTTCCTTTGTCCGAGTGATTAGTTATAAATAACAATGGGTGCATATTCTTTAGATCAAAGTGCAGTCCAATTTTAAAGCTGTTTGTGCCATTGTCATTGTCTATAGAGTTCACAGACCACCTATGCGACCTTAATGCGACGAGTTAAGATCTACGAATGGTCTGAGGGCACAATTCTTATCCTGGCAACTTGCTGCTAAAATTTAGAATATTCAACATTTGTTCCTTTTTGGAATAGCTTTGCGAATTTTGCGATCCTAGCGAAATAAGCATAACGGTACTTTTTCTATAAAATTCCATTTAGGGACAAAACGTTTTCCACTAAACAAATCTTAACACTTTGATTTTGATGTCGATCGCTCCAGCATAATATATTCTAAGTTTATAGGTATCGCTTTAAAAAACATACTGCTTTACCTTTGCTGTAGTCGGGTAAAATATAAAAAAATACTTATTTCGTTAATAAATTGGAAAAAAAGGAGAACCTATAAACCTAGTTTTTCATTATATCAATAACATACAAAAAAAATCATGGAGAATGGAAAATATTTAGAAGTGGAAAAACGTTTTCTCTTTTTGTATGGAAAATCACGTGGATCTTCCCTCTTAAGCGGTGATATTTGCTGCAATTACGAGTACACCTTCATAAAAGTCTCCAGACCGCTGCCGTAACGCTATCTAAGTCCAAACATGAAACTAATTGATTATTACGTGTACGGTACAGTCACACCTACTTGGCGTGTCCGTCTGTCCCACATCAGCCTCGTTGAGTAACGATATGCCACCTGTCTGACAGTACTAGTGTCTATGTTATGGTGGGCACTTTGAATTCTTTTGAAGTGACACTTCCAAACAACTTGGTATACAGAGCTTAAGTTATCCGTATATGGATATCGTCTCATTAAGACAATAGTGGTCGACCGCTTGTTCATACAAACGTAGTCCCCGTTTTCCTTCATTGTTTTTTTTTTTTTATTATTTATTTAGAAACCAAAAACCAAAAAAAACCAAACCAACCAATTGATATTGATATTGACATAATGGAAAATATCCAACCTAAATTAATAACCACAGTCTAAGAAATAATACAGTCGGTCGACGAAGGCGTCTAGACAGGGCAACCGTGCGGGCGGGAGGGGCGGTCCCTGAGTTTCATAAACGCTATCGTTAGTATTAGTATTCAGGGTTATGATTTTGAGGGCTGACGCGTGTCTTGTAATTATCAATCAATTTGTGCACAATCAAAATATTGCATACGACATGTGCTGATTGTTTATTTCAGTGTAAACAAAAATATATCATATGATATCAATTTTTAAATTCAAAATGGGGGACATGTTTCATAGCTTATTTTAAGCAATTACGAGTAGTTTAAAATTTTATTTAAAAAGCAAGAAATTGTTTCTTGCTTCTGTTTGTATATGTATCATGTAGTATTTGATGTTTTATTTTTGAGAGTCCTCGGGGTGCCGATTACAATAATGACATCCATTTTGTAATCCAAGATGGCGGTTTTTTTTTTTTAAATCGATATGGGTGTCATATCCGAGGTTCCTCGGGGTTCCGATTACGAAAATGACGTCCATTTTGAAACTTACATTGGAGTGTTTTTATTATTACAAGAGATAGGAGCTCAAAACAAATTTCTCCTTATAATAATAAAAAAAATCAAACGGAAGGTCATAGCTGTGGTTAATACAGTATGTGATTTCGGGGTTGGCCCCATAATAAAAGTTGCTCAGTATGACCTAAGGGCCCATTTAGACGGCGCACGAACTCCCATGCGATTTCAGTTACATTGCTGACTATAGAGGTTACATTTAATTCGCCGACCGATCAAATACCGCAATGCAACTCGCATGCGAGTTTTCACACCGTCTAAATGAGCCTTAAATATTAAGTAAGTAAGTAAGGGTTTTAGTTAATAAACATACTGTATACATCAAATTGTATAATCCACAGAGACAAATGGGGACTACGTTTGTACGGAGAAGTAGTCACGTGACTTCGCCCCTTTGAGTAACTGACTTTGCATACTTCAAACTTTATACGTGGTCGGTCGTTATCGTTCGTCCGAGCGACACGAATAATTTACATTTTAATTTATTTTCGAAAACGAGGTCGTTGACCTGTAGTTTTTTATTGTTAAATGATAGTACAGGACATCAGCTAAAAGTTGGCATCAAAATGATAGGCCTAGTTAAAACATTTCACAAGTTACACGAGTCCAAACAAGACCTTCTGTAATGTGCGTCGAACTAAGTTGATTTAGTTCCAAATGATACCTAATTCGGGCGGCGGGCAATTATTCCTTAGAGCTAAGTGGGACTAAAGTAAGTAACTAAGGATAATGGTGCATTAACCAAGTGCAGTCGAGTTTGGCGCCATAAAACTTTGGAAGGGTGCATATTTAAAATGGTTGAGAAAAAACAAAGGTATGGGGGGTGACTGGTCGATAAAATTAATCGTACTATACGTGGTTAACGGCTCCACTATACGTGCACAAACACACTGTATATTATATAAACACATTCTACTAGGTTATCGTGTCTCAAAATTTCAATCTTGGTGTCAGAGGGCCTACCGCGAACCACGTTCGACGAGTTGCCTCCTTGTCACATTTACGTACGAATTTACAAGTGCAACAGAGAGGCAACACGTCGAACGTGGATCGCGGTAGGCCCTCAGAACTCCTATAGTTTCATTCGCCTGTATCTATGTCAGTATGTTACAGACATTTATTATAATAAACTTTTAAGTATATCCAATAATTTAAAGTAAGTTTGACCAGGATCGTGTTATAGGTTAGATAAGACAAATCTGCGCGTTATCGTGGATGACACGAACCACGGGTACTTACTTCCTTTAACAGGCATATGTTTTACAAATCTTTACCTACCTACACTCCCACCCATACTTATTCGGAGTAATACGGTTGCCCGACCTACTTGATCAGCTGTGTCTGGGCCATAGACAAAGCCAGAGACAATAGCTCGGGGAGGGGCCTATGCTAAACTAATGCGCATACGCTTGTACGCAATATGCTAAGCGGTGGATTAATGACGTCGGCGCAGGCGCCTAGGATATTTATGGGTGCAAGTTTTGGAGCTAGTCTTCGCACCTTTAATAGTTGAGGTATGGTTTAAGGCGTTTATGTGGTCACGTTTTTAGGGTTCCGTAGTCAACTAGGAACCCTTATAGTTTCGCCATGTCCGTCTGTCTGTCTGTCTGTCCGAGGCTTTGCTCCGTGGTCGTTAGTGCTAGAAATCTGAAATTCAGCATAGATATATAAATCAATAAAGCCGACAAAGTCGTACAATAAAATCTAAAAATTTTTTTTTTTAGGGTACCTCCCCTACACGTAAAGTGGGGTTTTTTGCTTCAACTGTACTGTGTGGGGTATCGTTGGAAAGGTCTTTCAAATTTTTTGATAAAGTGTATATATTCGGAGATAATCGCTCCGAAAGAAAAAAATGTCCCCCCCCCCCCTCTAACTTTTGAACCATAGGTCCAAAAAATATGAAAAAAATCGTGAAAGTAGAGCTTAAAAAAACCGGCCAAGAGCATGTCGGGCCACGCTCAGTGTAGGGTTCCGTAGTTACTCTTCCGTCACAATAAGCTAAACTGGAGCTTAAAGTATAGTAAATTGTTAACCAAGGGATGAAACGGTACCTTTCACCCGAGTTAAACAAATAGGCAAATTTGCATAATCAGTACCTAATTAAAGTAAGTCTTTTTACTATGAAGGGAAAACTTTTTGCGATAACTCAAAAACAGCTAAACTGATCATGTCCGCTATAGTTTTCATTTAATGTCTTTCTTAAGCTCTACTTCCACGAATTTTTTCATATTTTTTGGACCTATGGTTCAAAAGTTAGAGGGGGGGGGACACATTTTTTTTTTCTTTCGGAGCGATTATCTCCGAATATATTCACTTTATCAAAAAATGTTTCTTTAAAATCCCTATTAGTTTTGAAAGACCTTTCCAACGATACCCCACACTCTAGGGTTGAAGCGAAAAAAAAAATTCACCCCCACTTTACGTGTAGGGGAGGTACCCTAAAAAAAATTAAATTTTTAGATTTTATTGTACGACTTTGTCGGCTTTATTGATTTATATATCCATGCCAAATTTCAGCTTTCTAGCACTAACGACCACGGAGCAAAGCCTCGGACAGACAGACAGACAGACAGACAGACAGACGGACATGGCGAAACTATAAGGGTTCCGTTTTATGCCATTTGGCTACGGAACCCTAAAAAGACATTAAATGAAAACTATAGCGGACATGATCAGTTTAGCTGTTTTTGAGTTATCGCAAAAAGTTTCCCCTTCATAGTAAAAAGACTTACTTTAATTAGGTACTGATTATGCAAATTTGCCTATTTGTTTAACTCGCGTGAAAGGTACCGTTTCATCCCTTGGTTAACAATTTACTATACTTTAAGTTCCAGTTTAGCTTATTGTGACGGAAGAGTAACTACGGAACCCTACACTGAGCGTGGCCCGACATGCTCTTGGCCGGTTTTTTATATTTGTCATACCTGTTGAGTGCCGGGACCCCGCTCGGCGGGGTCTCGGCTGCTCGTAGTATCTCTATAGTACGTGTCATCCACGATGACGTGCCGATTCGTCAAATCTAACCTTAAATATCATGACAATACTAGTCAAAGCACGCGTCTTTGTGAAAGACACGATTTATACAAAGCGGGAAAACGATGGAGTCGGCTACGAGCATATTATTACTACGAAAACTTGGCAGTGAATGTGTTGAATTACATTAACAGGCTGTCAATACCTAAAGCGCGCACACTGTCTATTTGTATCGGAGTAAATGAGATAGCACTGTCGCATGTTACTGGGCCTGGGCAAGGGAATAACAAGAAAAATATTTAAATAAAAAAAAGTGGATTATTAGTGTAATATTTTACTCAACCACGGTTTAGATATAAATGTTTTGAAATTGTGATTTTAATTGCAGACCCATAAGTCAAAACAATAAAGACATAAAACCGTTTAATTATGATTTTAAGACCAATCTTTGCAATTATTTTCTATCGAGCCGATTTCGTTCAATCATGTATCGAGTACAACCACGGTCTTTGAAATATAATTAATATGAACATATATTTTTCTTACTTGACTAAAACAAATAGTCTTTCTTAAAAAACTGTTTAAGTAACATCAATTTCAAGGACATTGGGTGTTGACAGCCTCTTAACAGCATTAAAAAAGTGTGTGTGTGTTAGTTCCGACGTACGACTTTTAAGTTTTAATTTTCCTACAGCTCTTGAACAAATGGATACAGACAAATGTGCCTCTCTTATCCTATCTCCTATCAAATTTTAGCCTATCTCGAAATAAAAAAAAATGCGTTATCTGCCTCTCTATCGCTGATGCATATTCGGCAGATAACGTATTTACTATTTTCAATGTTCGCAACTTCGCAGTATGGTTTATTTACTTTTGTACCTACCTCAACTCACTCACATAACAAGAAAGACGTTAGTTTTCCTAATTGCTAAAAACAAAACAAAGTAAGTTGAGATCTTATTTTTTATTTATATACCTTATTTATTTTTATTCGAACCTATTAGTTTTCAATAGGAGCCCATTTCCCAAACGATATTAGACTAATATTATTTGTCCACCAACCGTCAAGTCGTATGGGTTACCATGGCAACAGACTAATAACATTAGATAATACCGTTCGAGAAATGAGTCCCTGGTAGGTATTTAAAAAAATATTAGCAAGTAATACTTTTCATATTAATAAATAATTAAAGCTATTTAAGTAGTTATTCAGTCGACCACCTCGTAGAACACGTGTGCTTTCCTAACGTCCGCCCCCTCCATGGTGATTGTCTGTGAAATAAAAATATAAAATTATGATCCTTGTTTCTCCCATAGACGTGACAACATACAATTATAAATTTAAAACCTCTACCTAGGTCGTTTTTTGGATGACAAATCTTGATACCCGGGACTCCATGGATCCAAAATACTGGACATAGGTAACCTTTGCTTTTTTTTGCATGTTTTTCCGACTAGAATGGACATGGGCGCCGCCAGGATTACTTTCAGGGAGGTGCATAATAAATGGAATAGAAGAATTGATGCAGAAATTTATTTTTCTTGTGTAATATAGTTCCGAGTTATGCTATCAAAATCATTGCAGATTTATATTGGTCTAACTCTAATGCTGGTGCAGACGCATAAAAAAACATGTATTTTTTTTTATATATTTTCTTACCTGCCAGGGGGGTGCAAGTGCACCCCCTTGCACACTGCTGCCGGCGCCCATGAGAATGGAATCATTACAACTATTGAGCGGCAATGAGGTTTGAAATTACAACTTTATTTACTTTATAATCGATAAAAAAATGGATGTAAAATTCTTTAGAGCAAATTTTTCAATCCCTTGATTAAATCAGGCACAAATAGGTCACAAAACGAGACGACGTGACAGACTGACGAGATTGACAGAAATTAAGATTGTCAGTCAAACACTGGCGTGAAAAACTTATTAAAGCCTGACCAGTAATATATGATCACGCGCCATATTGCGGAATTTCACTGGAACTAAATTTTTCATACTAAACTGAACTGTCACCCTCTACATGAGAAATACAGCGCCCCCTTGATAATGATCATATGTTTCTGGTCAGGCTTCTTAAAAACGGCCGCTTCTCCATACAAACGAAGTCCCCATTTTTCTCGCTGGATATTGATATTATGGAAAATATGTTTACATAATTTGTTGTACATTAACTATAACTATGCTCCTACGTTTGACTTTTTAATTTTTTTTTATTATAAGAATTAGGAGCGAAAAACAATTTCCGTAAACGCTAACGCTATAATAGTTAAAAATTCGATAAAAATCTAACGAAGGGGTAGGGCATAGCATCAATAATGTTAATTACCAGAGAGGAAAATGAGGACTACACTTGCACAGTCTGTGCTATCGAAATCGCTGCCAACATAAAGCCAGTCCAGGGGGCTTACCGCGAAAAACGAAATCCGCAAATTGCGGGGATCTTTCTCTTTTACTCTTACTAAGACGTAATTAGTGACAGAAAAAAATGCCCGCAATTGGCGAATTTCGGTTTTCGCGGTAGGACCCCAGACGGGTTGTTCAAATCATAGGTAGTATCGGTCATAACGGCGAGCCAATTGGCGTTTGCAGCCGCACCAGCTGCCGTAACACTCCGTAATGTAACGCGACGCGACTATGTCACTATCGCACTAATTAGGAAGTGTAATAGAGAGAGATGACTACGCTACGCTATGGAGCGTTGACGATTGGCATGTTGGCTACGCGGGCTAATTTAATCAGACAATTTAATCAGATTGATGAAAAATTATTCCCGCCTGGACTGGCCTTTAGCTTGCTCTGACTCAATATACTCAATACCATTACAGCTGATCGTTCCTGGAATTCCCTTTTGAAGTTTGCAATTGTACCGTTCGGCCTTCTGATTCTCTGTTTCAGCACGTTGTCTCCTTCCAAAGTGAATGTCATGTATGTCTGCAAATCATGTAAAATATCTCTTTACTAACCTGTTTTGTTTTCTTGCTTTCAAGATTTTAAGAGGAAAGGGGACGGCCGCTTCTCCATACATACATAGTCCCCATTTTGCTCTATAGATATATTGACATTATGGAAAATATTTTTACTTAATTTGATGTATATTAACTACAGCTTTAATTATTGTAAAAATTTGGAGCGTAATCAGATTATATAATTATTTTTAAATTCTATTATAAATTTATATACAATAAATTGTGTCAAAATCTGTTCAATAATGTTGACATCCAGAGAGGAAAATGAGACTACGTTTGTATGAAAAGGCGAATTCGCACAGGTCCTGCACTTTCGGCTTTAAATAATTAGGTATCACTCGGGAAACTGAATAGTTAGTACAAAAAATCTGCCTTGTAAAATCATTATAGAATGACGCTAATTCATCAACATCTAAGCTAATTTTGAACAGACTTCGACATAACAAAGTGTGGTCATGCCACTTTAAACGTCATATTTTCATAGAATTAGCTTGGTCAGACTAGATACCTAAATCAAAATTATCGGAATTTAGAAGTTTAACATTGTACTTGAAGAGAAAAGCTGTTAATTTCAAGGAAACTTATTGTTATTCTACTATTTTACTTTAACTCTTTTACTTAATTTTAAGATTATATTTATAAATTAATTGACACTGTTAAGAATTTCCACGAAGTTGCCGTAGGTGACAAACTCTACATATTTACATGGATGTTAAATATCATTAAATCAATATCAAACGTACTTTAGCACCGTCAACTCTCACGACCTCCTGCTCCGATCCCAGCGTGAATGTCTGGTTCATGCATAAATTTTCCGCCCGGACCTCCAACTGTAAGGTCTGCGCGTCCAACATCGTGTAGCACCACGTAGGCGCGTTCCAGCACAACATCTTCTTGTACTGTTCAGGAGCATCTAAAAAATGGATAGTTATTATGTGCAACAAAAGAGGAATACGAGTAGTTTTACAAGGGGGCAAAATTGTTGTTTTATCGCTTGTGCCAATATTAAACATAAGTAAACATGGCTACCGAGGGAAACACGTAATTGTTCACCACAGTAACGAGAGGAAAATTTTAAATGTAAATTATCAAATCAAATCCAACTGAACGTCATTAAATATTTATCATTCTAAATCATAATTTAAAAGTCATTCTAGCTAACATAAGGCGACAACTCAAAATTTGCATCAAATTGCCACATGTGGATAAAATGCAACTTTCTCGTCCGTTTTTGAACAATCAAAAGAGTCTTTACCAACTGGTGTGGTTCATCATCATCATCGTCTCCTAGCCGTTTTCGGCCACAGCAACTGCTTTCTACCGCTAAGAGTGTCGCTGGTGCGCTCTCAGGTGACTGACGTAGCCAATCTTAGCAGCGAATGTGCTGCAGGTCAGCACCCCTCCGACGTAATTATATGTTATGGCCATAGGTGGTCTGGCCTTTAGCTCGTCACGCTTATCGTCAAGTTCTGTGCGTCGCCTGGCTTCGAATTCACGCACCTGCGTCTGCACAATATGCCTCCACTGTGGACGTGTGGATTTTACCAACTGGTGTGGTTAAGTTTACAATGAAGAACAAGCTTTGATTTCTAATTTTGAGCAAGCGAAATACCTATAGCTATACCACGAATGCCTTAGCAGTGTCAAATTGGTGGATAATCACGAGCAACGAACCTATCCTCCTATCTCGATAAACGAAAATTGAAATTTCGTTCTCCGTCTCTCTATCGCTTTTGAATATTCGAGGGATAGAGAGGCAGATAAAGAAATTTCGATTTTCGTTTTCTTTCGGTAGAGTGTATTAGAGAGCAAATTCTAGTTTAGGATTGGACCCTTAGGTCGCATGGTCCGACTGGCTAGTCCGATCAATCGGAGTACGAACAATTTTTCCCGCTGGCTCGATTGATCGGAATATAAGGACTTCTCTAATTCTCGTAGTCCTACTATCGGAGTAACTATAGGAGGATTGGAAGCTACGTCGATATCGAGCCCTAGAGTCCCCGATACCCTAAGTCCCGAAATCCCGGTGTCGAGGAATTCAGGAATCCTCCGTTCTCTGAAGCCCGGAATCAGAAGTAAAAATTGAGAATCCCGAAATCTCTTGGTGTCACGGAATCCTGAAGTCCCAGCATCCTGATGGCCCGCGTTAACAGGATCAAAACAATTAAAATCATTATTAATCGGTATGTATTGACTTTTCTATTTAATGAATTAAATAAATGAACATATTAAAAATCACACACGTCCCACGCGTTGAAATGATATCCTAATTTCACTTAACACTTCAAGGTGAATATGGCTCACGCACGCAGCAAAGCCAAACAAGCACTCGAAGAAATATCAAACTTTGCTCTCTTGTTGTACAAATAACTATTGTTAAGTTGTTAGTTTTTATTATATTTAAGTTTTAAAAATATATATTTTTAATAAAATGTGTTGATTTTAAATAAATAAATAAATGAAATTATTCAGGTACGTTGATTCAGATTAAGTATACCTAACTTTATAATAATATGAATCATTAATAAATAATAATAGATACATAATTAAATATTTTGATACTATTTTTTACACAAATCTTCGAAAAACAATCTTCCACTACACTATGAATGAAACTTACATTAAGTAATATAATTCACACGTGATGAAAAACAGTTATTTATAAAACACTTAACCCACATATTATTAACATCTATGAACTTGAAGTGTACTATTAAGTTTAAGTTACTCGCATTAAAATCTACGACACTCACTTGATTCTTTTAAAAAATCGTCTAAATTTGAACCACCAGTTCTTCTGAATTTTTTTCCAGAAAACGACATATCTGTTTAACATTTACTATAAATATATTGCCATTTAATATAAAGATGACAATTTGATAGTCCAAAACGACACCGGACGGGATGATAACTGGTATTATGTGTTTCGCTGTTCATGCTATGTTGTGATAAGATTGGAAGGAATATGCGGAGTCATGATTCGCAAGCAAATATGAAGTAATACACGATACGAGGCCTTGTTTACTTTTGTGTTTATATGTCAAATGACGTATCTGGGCCATATTTTTTTTGTTTTCGTTTCTTTTTAGTCAGATTTCGAAAAAATTCTTTTTTTTAAGTCAGATTTCGAAAAAAGAGTTCAATATGAGCACAATTTCACGGTATATCCCAAAAAATATTCTCTGAGTTACGAAAAAGTGTGAAATTATCGACGAAAATATGCAATTTTTTTGTACCAAATTGGGATTTCGTATTTATTCCGCTCAGAACGAGGAGCTCATTATCTCTAACTGTAGTATAGTCAGCGTCAAATACTTCGTAGCAGTCAAAGTAGCCAAATAGTTCGGTACACCATTTATTTAGTACATATGGTGTACCGAACTATTTGGCCACTTTGACTGCTACGAAGTATTTGACGCTGACTGTTCATACATAGGTGTAGTTCATACGTATGCTTTTGTTTCGATATTAAAAATATGTCTTTAATTATGTAGAATGTGTAAGATAAGATAATTATATAATGATTTATTTGCTTAAACATGGTACATTAAGTTGACATAATCAGTATAAGCAGGCAGTATCACATGTTTAGCCAAGGCCGCAAGGGCAGCATGCAAATATTGGTCTTAATATTAAACTATTTACATTATATACATTAACAATCAATTGTTTACATAACATCAATTTTCTATACAACTATTAATTAAAAAAAAATTTATACCACATCGGTGGCAAACAAGCATACAGTCACCGTAGCCTATGGACGCCTGCAACTCCAGAGGTGTTGAATATGCATTCTATTATCATTTTTCTACTCGTCGACTGTAATGGTTGAATCAGTATTTCGTATACCAAACTGTAATTGGGTACTTTTCATGTATGGGCTCCCAACTCAACTACTTATAATGAAATGGACCAATCACAGCTCGACGCAGTCAAGAGGACGATACAAAACGATAGCTCAAATTATTTATTTATTTTAGGGTGTATAGTAGAAATAATTGCTTCATAAGTCGTAAACGCACATGTGACACCCTTAATATAGCCACATCCATAGACTACGAAAACCGCTTACCATTGCTTGTTAGTGTCCATAGGCTACGGTGGCCAAAATCGAGAAAGAACTGTCTAAAAATTGAATTTAGCATGGAGCAAGTACCAGGGCCTCATGACTTACGAGAAGGTGTCGTTGACCACCCCGCCGGGTCCCGGCGGCCAGGGCGCGTACGACAACTAAAAATATTACAAAAGTTGTAATGCGACCAAAGGGAGTCCCGTCTTGGGGCCCATTTCTCCAACGGTATTAGTCTAATATTATTAGTACACACTAATAATGATAAGCCATACGACTTGACAGGGGCCCATTTCTCGAACGGTATTAATCTAATATTAACAATGTGTTGCCATGGTAACCCATACGACTTGACAGTTCGCGGACTAATAATATTAGTTTAATACCGTTCGAGAAATGTGCCCCAGGAGTTGAGGCATAAAAAATGAGTCAATGGAAAAGAATTTTTACTTCATAATCTAAAGAAAGATCTCTAAAACCCGAATATTAAAATGGACATTCGACTTCATCGATTTCAATCGTATCAGATAGTATCTCGGTAGATCAATGCAGTCTGCAACTGCATGCCAGATACTCGTTTATTGTCAGTGTCACAGCTTGTCACGGTGCTGAATTCGGGCGATACAGGCTGGTAAACAACGTGTGTAGTGTAGGTTTATAATTCTAAAACTACTGGTTAAAATTGAATGAAATTTGAAATATACCTACTGTGTTTATATAATCCCTGCTTGGTTACTGATAATTCAGGCTTCTAGTGTTATCCACAACGAAGTTATATGGGGGTCGAAAATCGAAATTGGCCTGAACTGCTTCGAGAAAAGGATGGTACGGTACGGCGGTGCCGCTTTATAGCACACGCTATTTTTTTTATGTCATAATATCTTGACGTTTAAGATAAAATCGTCCCCCCCCCCCCCTCCCCCAGCAAGCAATGGGGGTTTTCAGTGCAAAGTGTCTTATTTACTTTGCGACAGAGTCGCACCATAAAGTCGTACCTGTTTGGTACGGAACCCTAAAAATGACGATTTCCTATTTTCAATCAGACGATTGGTTTGAAATGTAATAAAAATACCTTCGAATGACGACACAACAAGCAAGATTATCGTGAAGTAACGGTGATCGCGCAATTTCGTTATAAATACTGGTATTTGCGAAACGTAATTTAATTTAATACGAGAACACAATAAAATTAAGTTAAATACCTTAAGGTATTCGTGTCAATCCTCTACCATAGGTACAGTCAGCAGATAATTAACAGTGTTGGCCGAAACGTTAATGCAATTGACAATAACCATTACAAATTGAACCGTAAATTGCTGTAAACGTCCGGTTTACGGTTCAATTTGTAATGGTTAGTCGTTAATTGCAATTAACGTTCAGCCAACACTGATTGACTGTTATTGTTTGAATCTTAATCTTTGGATTTTTGTAATAAAACTAAATCAATGTAATAGCACAACTTCGTATCTAGAAAGAATTAACTTTTATTCGGCGCAGTGTTGATGGTTGAGATATCATATTTAATTTTTAAGACAAAAGTCGCATATTTTTAAGTTTATTTTGCTTTCTAATGTATGTGCTCGTCTAATAATTATGGTTATTTACCAAAATATATATAACCAGAGATCAGTTTCGTCAAAACACTAATAAAAATCTAAAATATTAGGTCTAGATACGATATGGATCGGATATGTTAATGTCAAAAGTGACATTTCTTTAAACAAAAACGTGACTTTTGACACTCTGATCCTTATATCTGAACCCCTAGTCTAGTGTATATTTATTCGATAGCGTAACGTGACGTACGGTTTGCGTTAAGTCTCATTTTGTATGGGATTTAGAAACAGCGCGCCAAGCGGGACGTTTTGGAAACTCAAAATCCCATACAAAATGAGACTTAAGACAAACGCGTACGTCACGTTTCGATATCGAATAAATTTAAACTAGGGGTCTTTAAAACTAGCACTAAGCACTAGCTATTTCAAGTATTTAAAGCGAAAATCGAAAGTTTATATTGCCCCTGAGTGTAAAACCGTAAATTAAACAGTAGGTGGTACATATAAACCTTTAAGTGCGGATTTTATTATAATTTACGTCTTTAAATAAACTATTCTGGTCGCATTCGACTGCAGGTCGCACGAATATGCAAATATCTTGCGAAACCCGCGGCAATATATCGTATCTACATACGAGTATGATATTGTTTATGGCCACATACCTAAATGTAGTAACTTGTCTAAAACACTAGTGTTGCAATGAAAGTAATCCAGTTTAGTAACTACTTGTTTCCTTTAGAACATAGGACATTCACGCGCGCTTGAGACGCTACGTCACATATGTTGTTTCATAGTTACATTCTATTCCTCTTAAACATCAAGTGAATCGTCGATCATCGAGTCATCATCGAGTAACCCTACGGTTACCAGATATAAATTTTGAAATACCTGAGAAGATTCCTGATTTGTAATTTTTTTCCTGACCGCTCATATCGGTGACGGGGGGGTCCCTAGCGATAACGACGTCGCGGCGCGGAAAGCGAATAAAACGCGACATTATAAAAAAATCTATTGATTCATTAAAATTGACATGGCCGCATTCCTGACAAACGGCCAAAATTCTTGACGTCTGGTAACTCAAAGTGAGGTAGTACCCATCCTAAGTCCTGGTAAAATGATAAAAATCGCTAAACATTGCAGTTCAAATTCTATCAACAACTTCAAACCTGCTTTATTATCGGTCCTTGATTGGTTTTAGAGACACCCAGTTTATGATATTATGATAACATTGATAACCAACCAACAATTTTACTATAACTTCTTTTTATCACTGAAGTAATAAGTAATCCGCAATGAATTTCTTGTTCAGCATTGACAACGACATACCCACTGTAAAAATGAATCATGCAATGGTGACACCACACTTTGCTTAGTACGTAATGCCATGTAATGCTCACCTCACCCTTTCATCAGTTTCGACGCTAAATTATACAATACAAATGATACAAATATTAACTTTATTACGACGTACTTGGATCTAAAATTAAATGGCTAAACTTTGAGTGATTTGATAGATACACGCATTCTGCATTGACTTTAAGTAGCTTAATGAACCATTAGACAGTAAAGTAGTAGTTAATCATAGCATTTGCTTATATACTGGTCATATTAAGATAGCTGGAAGCTAAATATGAGTTCATGTTAGGCTTAACAAAGTTACGTAAATGCAATGACTTGTCATTGAAACATTCGGTTTGGCCAAGCCTTTAATGAAATAGATTACGGATAGATAAGTGTAACGAGCACCACACTACGAACATGCCAGTGTAGACAATATATTCTGCATTTTGTGAATTTTATCTTGAATCGCAGCGGATCAAGCTGATAATAACTTTGTTAAATAATTTAGATACTTTACTGGTTTTACTGGTTATATTATATTGTTAATATTAATAACTTGACATTATTTTCGTAAAATAAAGTAAATACAGATAAAATCAAATACTTAGTAATTTATATACGAACTTTTGTACTCACATCACTTACCTTAAATAGGTAAGTACCTAGTTGTAAATATTCAAAATCATGATAAAATTATGCAAATTCTTTTCATGCTTCAGCCGAAATAGTTTTAAAATTTTACCTCCTGTGGATCATGTCACTTTAATTGCCAATAATTACGTATTTTTGTGCAAAGGTTGAGACCTAACCTACTCCCCTGGGCCAGACCACGACCTTTCTCAAGAAATCTCGACGAACCACTTTCAAAAACCACTCCGTTAAACTTTAAAATGTATCAATCGATACGTAACTCTGTAATTTATTAGATGACAGTGGCAGTTTGGACAATATTTAAAGTTGATGACTAATAAGTAATAACTTTACTCTTTGGTTGACGATCAATATGATAATAGTGGTTTAAATGACAGAACGTTACGATTATTTAGTAGGTAAGTAGGTAACAAATACCGCCAGGCACTTTTGGTCCGGGTGAAAATCAGAGTGTTGGATAGTTGAGGTAGGTTTATTTATATTTGTTTATTGTTTAGTATTATTACTTATATAAGTAGTATGTGTGTTTGTGTTTAATAGTCTCCATATTTAGCTCCTTGCACTACCTGTTGACTTTTGTATGAGTTCTAAATTTCCTGCTACCTGAAGGTTGTCTGGAAGAGATCGCTTTTTAGCGATAACACCGCCTGTTGTTACCTGGTTCTATTTTCTTTTAAAATTCATTTGTAGTTTTACATGGATGTAAAATGTATAATTGTTGGTGCAATAAAGAATATTTACTGACTTACTTACTTACTTATTATATAGGTAATTAGGCAGGCCGTTGACGAAACGAGTTTTAGGTAACTAATTTGATATAGAAGTGATATACTAAATAATAACCGGCCAAGAGCATGTCGGGCCACGCTCAGTGTAGGGTTCCGTAGTTATTCTTCCGTCACAATAAGCTAAACTGGAGCTTAAAGTATAGTAAATTGTTAACCAAGGGATGAAACGGTACCGTTCACCTGAGTTAAACAAATAGGCAAATTTGCATAATCAGTACCTAATTAAAATAAGTCTTTTTACTATGAAGGGAAAACTTTTTGCGATAACTCAAAAACAGCTAAACTGATCATGTCCGCTATAGTTTTCATTTAATGTCTTTCTTAAGCTCTACTTCCACGATTTTTTTCATATTTTTTGGACCTATGGTTCAAAAGTTAGAGGGGGGGGACACATTTTTTTTTTATTTCGGAGCGATTATCTCCGAATATATTCACTTTATCAAAAAATGTTTCTTGAAAACCCCTATTAGTTTTGAAAGACCTTTCCAACGATACCCCACACTCTAGGGTTGAAGCCAAAAAAAAGTTTCACCCCCACTTTACGTGTAGGGGAGGTACCCTAAAAAAAATTAAATTGTTAGATTTTATTGTACGACTTTGTCGGCTTTATTGATTTATATATCCATGCCAAATTTCAGCTTTCTAGCACTAACGACCACGGAGCAAAGCCTCGGACAGACAGACAGACAGACAGACAGACGGACGGACATGGCGAAACTATAAGGGTTCCGTTGTATGCCATTTGGCTACGGAACCCTAAAAAGTGGGTATCCTGCCTTATTGATGAAGTTTTGCCATGCAAATTGTCTCAGACGATTTACTTTGGTAACCAACATTCAGCAAACTTTCGTTATGACAACGTTTTACTTGGTAGAATTAACATTTTTATTTATTTACAAGTTTTTAATAAGTGTTTTATTATGTTTCTACCCATTTGTATTTCCTAAGAGCGTTTTCACATTTTCCGATCCGATATCGGATGTAGGATCCTACAATAGACAAGGACAAACATTACATAAGTCTATCCCTTTCGGTTATTTCAGATCAAGCATACTACAAGAAACATACTGCTACACATGCACGCACACAAACAAAAATTACCGTCCGACTTAGCTAAAACTGTCGGAAGCACCTTCCAATATCGGACGTCGGAAGGTGTTCATGACAAAAAAAACTGTAGGAGAGTGCCATATGGCATGAAGTCTTTTTTGTGTTATATATCGTCTTTTAGTAATAATGATTTAGTAAATGCATAAATAAACACAATGAAGCACATATATTTTACAATTTACGTCATTCCGACAGCCGATATCAGATCGGACAATGCGAAAACGCTCTAAGGTCTACCTTGTTGAATAGATTATTATTATGACATACAACATTTCAAATAAATTTCTTTCGCCTATCATTCATTTGGTTAAAAAAAATACGACAACGTCTATTAGTTTGACAGAAACAAGATAGGTGCGACGACGAGCGAAGCGAGGAGGAGCTTGTTAGGTTAACTGCGACCTAACAGCGCGCCAGAACAGCCTTCTTTGGATCGAACGATATTAAATTATGTTTCGTATTAGACTTACAACGTAATTCTGCTACTTAAAAAGTGTATTTTTAAGTTTTTAGACTTTTTAGTTGTTGTCCAAACATACAGTTGGTAGTAGGTTGGGAAATAATACAAATTATTATGTTAAGGGCTACTTGATCATACGGCAAAATGGAATATGTGAAAAATTGGTTGGGAAATAACATTCGGCAAAATAATTTTCGGCAATGATTTAGAGAACCTAAAAAGTGTCCGAATCCTCCATGGCCGAGGCCGAATTCGAACCGGCGTCTACAGCTTTCGCGTCTAACGCCATTGGCGTTATCTTTGTCTAGAGACCGAACAACTCCAGAACAAGTTTCTTGCATTAGGCTAACATTTAAAAAATGATTAAGTGTGACATACTATACAACAAAGGTGCTGATAGACAAGCTTTTACTCGAGCAGGCTAGTAATATATTCTTCTGTTCGCGAAAATACTCATTACAAGTGTATTTCCTTAAACTATGTCCAAAAGAGAGGTGTGGGCACTGTGAATGTCATCTCGCTTAATGTGGTCGGGCACAGCACAGCGGATGTCATTCCAGATCTAGAGCAGAGCCCAACTGGGGACGTACTCGAGACCCTACTCATATTGTTGTTCCTGCCGGTGAGTAAGGTTGGCAGAACTCAACGAGGTTGCAGAGTGTTAGGGTCGACAACGCACATGTAACACCTCTGGAATTACAGGCGTCCGTAGGCTACGGAGAATGCTTACCATTATGCGGGCTGTATGCTTGTTTGCCACCGACGTAGTAAAAAAAATCCTCCAGTCTATCAGAACCTTTATAATGCTATTGTTGAATCATTCGGAAATGTTTAACAGGATGTCTGAAATGCCAGCTAAGTGAATGTAACTACCAAAAACAGTGGGCTTCGGTTGTTACATTTATTTAGTGACTCATGATTGAATACATGTTTCCTTTGTCTGCCTTGAAGAGAAATAAATACATGTTCAACAAGAATTTAATTTTTATGCCAAATAACATTTTTTTTTTACATTTAAGATTATATCTTCGTCCGATAAAAAATCACACCTCTCCGCATCGGAGGCATCGAAATTACTGATATTTCTAAATTACCTACAATTATTATCTTACTTATCTTGCTTAAATTATTATATATAATATTCGATTTTATGGATATTTCGTACGACAGACGAGTGTAAGACGTAATGCTGCTTGGAGATATTTTAACATTAACTGCTGCAGCGGTGTCATGGTCGTGTTTTTGTCACTTGTCATATCATGCGTCACTTTTGCACTTACATATTTGTTAGAGCGTGACAGGTATGGTGACAAATGATAGACAGCTGACCATCTTAGCCCTGCTGTATCGACTAGTGGAATAAAATAGCGAATGTTTATTTGTTTAAACTTTTTAGTCCGTCTGATTCCCGGACGCGACGAGGAAAAAGGAATAATTTAGGTACAATACCTATGTAATAAGTAAGCAGTCGTATCCAATTGCTTGGAATTTTATCACATGAATAAAAACAGCTACAATTTTCTAAAGGGAAGCCTAGTTAGCAATTTCAGCAGTTTTTCTCACAACAGTTAGGTTGTAAATAACCTATCGTCATGAAGTTAGCGCTCTCAACAATGGCCATTATTCTAGTCATTATTATTCTAAATCGTTATTAAATTTTCCCATCCCAAATACCTTACGTTTAGCGGCTGAAGTAGAGTGGAAGTAGAATAACAAATACGAACGTTTCCGAGAAAATACGCTGGCAAAGTATTGTTTACTAGCTACGTACGCAAAAGTGGAAGTTGTACAGATATTTTAGCGAATTTTTGATTTACGATTTTTGCGGTAGGCCCTTGTGAACCATATGTCCACGATATCAATAAATCTGCGTGTTTCCGTTTCAATAACGAGTTTTTTAACGCTTCAATGTATACTCAGGCAAGAAAACTTTATCACTGAATTCACTGATAAATTATCACTAGAAAAAGGCGCGTACCTAAAAATTTTGTACGGTAAATCGATTTTTCGTTTCTTCATTTTTCATATTTGGCTCCTTTTTCTACTGACAAATCTTGTTAGAGCCAGTTGGGGAAACTGCAGCATTCGAGCGTTCTCGGTTTCGTTCGGCTCAGCTACGAACAATTATTAGGGTTGGCAACGTGACGTTCATTTGCGTGCGCAACCACAGATAAAATAATGACTTGAATTTTGACAACCCCAAATAGCAGAAAGGGACAGTGCCATGCATTAGAAAGGGACAGCATGATTCTTCCCTAAATCACTGCCAAACTTCGGTTTTGTAGGAAATTTCCTTCTGTACGGTAGTACTATTATTGATTCTGTGCCAGAGTGCATGACACCGATGGCATTGGTGACACATTTTCCCATGTTGTCTTGCATAGGTGATTTTGAGTGTGTTCGCAGCTTGCAACAGTGAAAAAATATTACTATTCCATTCTGGATTGAATAGCAAGTAGGAGTACATATCTATTTGCGACACAATTAATTAGCATAGTATCGTTGTTGTGCTTGCATTCAATTATAATGGATGATTATATTACGATATTGATTAAGCCGACCAAAGTGATCACCTGGAAAAATAAGTTTTTTCAGAGTAAGAAATAAATTAGGTACCGGGGTGAGTAGGGATACGAAGGCAGTTGGGTCATGAATGGGGTGAGGAGGGATGACAGAGGGGTGAGGTGGTTTTTTAAGGCTACTGCGTAAATTATATATTCTAATAACAAATCAAGCTATTATAATGTTCATAATCCCAAAGAGTCGATCAAACAATTTTCAAAACTCACCTTAGCAGGAAATCCCTCCTCACCCCTACAACGGGGTGAGCTGGGATTTCTTACTATTTCGTATTTTTCGTTAAAGTTATGAAATGGAACTACACAAAATCATAATTAAACTAAAATATAAACGACCGGAACATTTATAATGTACAAATATCAGTTTGGCAAATGTAAAAATAAAGTTTTATTTAATCCAAAAAAAACTTTTATTAAGTTTTATCACCATGCCATGTGGTAATGGCACTTATCGTATTAGATACATACGTCCATTTTGCATACATTAACCACAATATACAAGGTGTAACAAATCCGTTTAAGTTAAGGGCATAATCGTTTTCTGATTAGGAAAAAGTATAAGAAAAATTCTTTGAAGCGAAACAAATTTTTTTATCTATGGAGCAGGTCGTCCAAGTCGGCCAACCTTCCGTACATTTTTAGGGTTCCGTACCAAAAAGGTACAAAAGGAACCCTTATGGTGCGACTCTGTCCGTCCGTCTGTCTGTCACATTGCTAAATATCTCGAGAAGTACTTAAGCTATCGATTTGAAATTTGGAATACTCTTGAACGACGATAACTCAGACATATTGGAAGTGTATTTATTTTATTTTATTTATATTAATTATGGAAAATTCCCAATATAAAGAGGGGGCAAAATTACAAATTCTAGTTACCTACTAGGTCAAGTGGGGTATCATTTGAAAGAGCTCAAATTGAACAATACAAACCAATTTTTTTTTCATAGTGAAAAAAATTTACTTATGAAGGAAAATGTGAAAAAATATACCATCCCCCCCCCCCCCCTTCTTATCTCCGAAGTTTACGATTTAAAAAATATGAAATTTTCATACAACATTAACATTATCATAAAGATTACAGGAAAAATAAAATCATACCTCTATCTTGATGACTTTTTTTAATTAACAAAAAACATGTTGTTATTTAATTTGCAATATTTGCCATTTGTGGGTGTTAGTTATAGTTGAAATCCCTATGAGATTACACTAAAGGTAACAACTTTAAAAAAAAATTGAAATCGGTTCACATGATAAAGAATTATCCCTGAAAAACCAACATACATACAGATCGCAGAAATTAGTTAGCCAATTACGGAACCCGCGGTGCGCGAGGTAAACCAACTCGCACTTGGCCGGTTTTTTTCTTCTACTTTTTCCTAATGAGAATACGATACCGAATATGTCTTTCTTTAAACCTTAAACGTATCCCCACTTTTTTTGTGACCTTCTGTATCACTGGCCACAAAAATTTCATAGGCGTCAGTTAAAAAAATTAAATAATGTTATTTTTAATAGCTGTTTCCTGAGTTTTTCGTCGATTACAGCCTGTCAGCTCAACTAAGTAAGGGAGCGTGCATGAACTGTAGGAGGCAGCACATAGAAGCCGTCAGATTTTTGGCGCGAGGCGTAAATGTGATGTTTACTGTTCCAATGTAGCTCACAAGATGGCAGAACCTACTATGCACAAGAAAACACGTGACGTGTGAATGTACATGTTTATTGTTCCGATTCAGGCCACAAGATGGCAGATCCTCCAACGCGCACGGTCCCTATACTAATACCTAAAATAGTTAAAAGAGGGTGCATAGCATACTTCATTACATGTTACACAAAATTTTTTGTCTATTATAGGAACCTATTTAAGTAGTCAGACCAAACTAAGTTAGCAACGATTTTGATAGCCCAGCCTGTGCAAGTGTTAAGTAAACGTCAATAACACTTGCACTGTCTAGGCATAGTCTAGGTTGTCAAACTCGCTGCCAACTTATCTTGGTCTGACTTATTAGACTGCCAGTTCAAAATAACTTAGTTTTTATCTATGGCCATTCATCTTCTTCGTACGTAATATTTACCTTGAACGATATTTTGTTTGCGTTATCTATGCAGAATCGGTCCTAATAGGTACATCACGTTTTGTCACTTTTAAAACAAATAGGTAACGAATATAAATGAACTTTTATAGAAAATAAAATCGGCCAAGAGCATGTCGGGCCACGCTCAGTGTAGGGTTCCGTAGTTACTCTTCCGTCACAATAAGCTAAACTGGAGCTTAAAGTATAGTTAATTGTTAACCAAGGGATGAAACGGTACCTTTCACGCGAATTAAACAAATAGGCAAATTTACATAATCAGTACCTAATTAGGTAAAGTAAGTCTTTTTACTATGAAGGGAGAACTTTTTGCGATAACTCAAAAACAGCTAAACTGATCATGTCCGCTATAGTTTTCATTTAATGTCTTTCTTAAGCTCTACTTCCACGATTTTTTCCATAATTTTTGGACCTATGGTTCAAAAGTTAGAGGGGGGGACACAATTTTTTTTTCTTTCGGAGCGATTATCTCCGAAGATATTCACTTTATCAAAAAATGTTTGTTGAAGACCCCTATTAGTTTTGAAAGACCTTTCCAACGATACGCCACACTGTAGGGTTGAAGCAAAAAAAAAATTCACCCCCACTTTACGTGTAGGGGAGGTACCCTCAAAAAAATTTAATTTTCTGATCTTATTGTACGACTTTGTCGGCTTTATTGATTTATATATCCATGCCGAATTTCAGATTTCTAGCACTAACGACCACGGAGCAAAGCCTCGGACAGACAGACAGACAGACAGACGGACATGGCGAAACTATAAGGGTTCCTAGTTGACTACGGAACCCTAAAAAACGGCCGTGCTCAGTGTAGGATTTCGTAGTTACCGTTCTGTCAAAATAGGCAAAACGGCCGGAGGCTGTTAGTAGGTATTATGTACATTACAAGCATAGGGGAAAGGGAGTACCTTTGTAGCGCTTTGTACGTTTTACTAAGAAGTGAAGATTTTTTGCAATAACTCAAAAACGACTGGACCGGTCATGTTCGCTATAGTTTTCATTGAAAGTAGTAATTAAGCTTTTATTTTATGATTTTTTCATATTGTCTGGACCCATGGTACAAAAGTTAGAGGGGTGGGGTAACATATTTTTTTCTTTCGGAGCGATTATTTTCGAAAATATTTACCTTATCAAAAAATTTTTTTTGGATTCGTTTTGAAAGACCTATGCAACGGTACCCCACAACATTGGGTCCAAACAAAACAAATTTTTGGATGTGTCGTCTGCGTACGTGGTCAGAGATTAGGTCAGACGTCCCCACAGAAAACCAGCGCCAAGGATTGCCGCTGAATGGCGATCCTATTTCAGCATCCAAATGTTTTTTTCTTTAAGAGAAAGAAGGAATGCAGGCCTTCTTTTTTATGTGGCGTTAAATAAATGTAATTTCTTTCTTTTTCTTTCTAGATTATTAACAACCATAAGCGTAACTAACTGCTCATGAAGACCGCCGGAGTTAACTTGAGGAGATAATGAGGCGGTCTTCATGAGCAGTTAGATGAATATAAAAGAAAGTTGAGAATTTCTCTCAATTCGTTATGGAATTCATTATCGGAACTCGACCTTGATAGAAATGTTGCTTAAAAACCTAACTTGCTGAACAATATATCCATACACGAAATACGTGTCGTTGAGGTGGTCATCATCAGAATTTCCACTTCCTCAAATGTTACTTTTTTGAATGTAAATGATTGATTTGTTAATGAAAATACAAAAATATCTGTTTGTACTCATACGCTTATACGATACGATTTGCTTATATAATTGGTAAAGTAAATAAAAGAACCCTGGGTCATCGCTACCGGCTCTCACGTTTGAATGGGTTCATTACCATGTTACACATAAAGTATTACGTGTTTGTATCCGATACAATAACACACCACCTTTAGTTCCCACGGCGTGTGTGTACAGGCGCGCGCGCACTAAGATTAAAAATAATAATAGCATGCGCACTCTTCAGAAGGACGGCTTGAAAGCAACTACCTAAGTGTTTAGCTATTTATTTATTGAAACTTTATTGCACAGTATAAAAATATACAGTGACAAAAGGCAGACCACGCGGCATTCTCTACCAGTCAAACTTTAGGCCAAACAGAGAAGCATAGTAGTTATCGACTATCTTCTCGCTTATGAAACGTAGGAGGTGCCAATAGATGAAGATTCCGTGACAATGAGCAGAGATGCTTTAACTTAACCGTTGATGGCGTTGATCACTGATATTCACTGACACTGCATGCTGCATGTAAATACTTGTTTAAGGGAAATTACTCGCATGCATAGAAAAACTTGCTAGTCGGTTCCCACTGATCGTCGGAGGTGGCACTGCCTAAACTGTCACTACATCATAACATAAATGTTACTTAGGAGGTCGTTCGCTTGAATCTTGGTTTATGGACGTGGTAAACAACCTCGGTTCCTATTTCTGTTCCTTCATAGATAATCTAATGGCCAATATTAAATGATTGCTACGATCCGAAACCACAACCTGGCCTAGCAAAGAAGACAACCGTTAATAGAAAATGCCAAACAAAATATAAATAGTGTCTGGAAATAGTCACGTGAGTTTTCGTAGCATTAAAAAAAAAATTGAAATCGGTTCACATGATAAAGAATTATCCCTGAAAAACCAACATACATACAGATCGCAGAAATTAGTTAGCCAATTCGCCCATAGATGGCGCCGTACACATTCTGTCATGTTTGTCGATGTACGATTGTCATTTTAACTAGGTCCCATGAACAGCTATCATCACTCATTTGTACTTGTAGTTGTAGATTTGCTGAGTAACAATAGCTTTTGTAGCCGAATGTACAAGACGGATGTAGATGGGACCTTGAGAAGAAATCCTTAAGCAAAATTCGGTCGGCGATACAATGCGTATTTAGCGAACTATTAACCGAACTGTGACTAATCGGGACAACCCTATCAGAGGTTAACATGATTTAAATTTACGATAAAGGCCACTGTTTATTGGTACGAAGTAAATGTTGCCTATTAGCTATGTATAAGTAAGCTGTAGGTATTTAAAACACCTGTCCAGGTTCGTAAAAAATAATTTACGACACGAACGCAGAACTTTCAAGTTTTAAATTAGTATGTTGGTAGCAGTGATGGCCGAAACGGTTATTGATCAATTGCAATTAACGTTCGGCCAATTGACAATGGTTTGTAGCCTGCGTTGCTCTATTTGTAATGCTACGACATAATCTGTACTATGAATGGTAATGGAATAATATGGAAGTATTTTTGGGCTCTTTATGTATGAGTATTACCTATCTATAGCTATAATATCATCGGACTTAACCTCTCTCAAATATCTGCACGATTTGCGATTTAATTATTTTAATGAATTGCAGTTCAATCCCACACGTGCGGACCAGTTAGTTTCGTAATAACTAACTTATCTAATAGGGGTAATGGTTTTTAATCCTCGTTAATAGGCTCTGTGACAGGCAGGGGTCAGATTAAACAATGATAGATGTTGCAATTTTTTTGCTAAGAGAATCAAAGTATGAAAACTACCTATGAATATATCTAGTAGGATTTTTTTTTCCTCGGAGTTAGAAATGTGTTAGAACTTGATTAGGTATCTCGAATGTTGGCATTTTTAGGGTTTCGTACCTCAAAAGGAAATATCGAACCCCAATAGGATCACTTTGTTGTCCGTTCGTCCGTCTGTCTCTATCCTTTATCTCGGGAACGCGTGGAGGTATCGAGTTGAAATTAAAAGTCTTCGGTCCCTTGAAGCTGTGAAAAACTCAAACTTCTAAGTTTACGTTAAAAAAGGTTAGGCCGTTTATACCGCAAAAAACATACGAGTATATACATATTTCGACACTCTCATGGGAATCAATATTCATAGTGAATAGGTACCTATACTTCCCGTTGACCTAGAACTATGCATTTTGTTAAATAATATCGTCTTACACTACAAATTTTTATAAAGAAAAATCTGAAAACAATAAATTTAAAAAAATAAAAAATAAGTTTTTGTACGGAACCCTTGGTAAGCGAGTCCGACTCGAACTTGTCCGGTGTTTTAGACACCGGGACAATTCTACAGTGATCATTAGGTATAGCTAAAAGGACCATTGTATTAACCCTTTGACTGCGAAAGACGTGAATAGACACGCGCTGCTACGCTCCGTAGCGAACGAAACGCAACTGTTACTTTCGCATTAATATGGAAGAGAGACACAAAGCGTTTCGTTGTCCTAGCGAAAACGATTGTCATTAAGCATAACCACCTATAGGATCTAGCCAAGATGACAAACGTACATCGACAAACGAAAAGAAAAAATCAACGAGATGAAATTTCAGAAAAACACCGTTTTCTTTAATACATATCGTATAAAATGGCTCAAACATTCATGTGTTCTTGAGTCGTTCTGGCACTTAGGCAACTGGATCATTCTCCAGATTTGTGCCTGCGTCTAAACTCCACCAAACCATACTAAATGTATGAAAAGTTTGACGGAGTTCAGTCATATAGTTTCCGAATGACCCAACTAACCTACGAGCTGTGCGTATTCGTATTTCTTAGAACATAATCCTACCAGCGAATAAGAAATCTCCATTATAGTAATTGGTCTATAATCTGGAGATATTGAAATGCGTAGTTAGGCTAATCCGAAGATATGATGACATCGTGACAGCACTGATTCTGATTCGCTTGCTGATTTTACTCTATTTCCATACATTAACTAGATATCTATATACTGGTAATACACGGTATAGTTCGTGTCATCCACGATGACGCGCAGATTTGTCAAATCTAACCTTTAATAACATGACATTACGAGTCAAGGCACGCGTCTTCTTGAATGACACGATCTATAGGCATGTTAGTTAAATGAATTTAAAATGTAAGTAATAAACGAAATTAGATTAAATACAACAACTAAAAACTTATAAATATTAAATAAAATACATATTCTCTCAAATAAAAAATAAATAAATCGGTTATGGTAGGTACCTTGCTCTTTTTCGTAAACGAAAAAGAGCAAGACCAAGACAGAGATGGACAGATGAAATAAATAGAGTAGCTGGCAGAGACTGGATGTCCAAAGCTAATGATAGAGTAGTATGGAATAAGATGGAGGTGGCCTTCACTCGAAGAGAGGTCCTTAAGTCATAAATAATTTAATTGAACTGCATGACATATATTGAAAATAAAATAACAAAATGTATAATTACTTATTTCAAATCGTAATCGTATTTAATAGTAAAATTTAATGATTGATTTAATTAATTAAGATGAAATTAGATTTTTTTTTTTTATATAATTTACTGTTAATATGAATTGTGAAATTGCCAATCTAAATTATTTTGCATGTGAAATGATTTACGAATTCTTATGCACTGAAATGTATTCTAATTTATTAAGGAATAAATGAGGCTATAATAATAATAATGGTAGGTACCTATATGTATAATCTTTCATTTTCATAGTTGCATGAGATAATGGAAAATATGTACGGAACCCTCGGTGCGCGCGTTACACGAACTCGCACTTGAACGTTTTTTAAATAACTTATTTATTAATGATTTGGCCAAACGGCTGGTTGACGTTACATGGGACAAAAGAGCTGGCAGCTTCCTCGCTCAACGAATAAGCGTTGCGATTCAGCGAGGAAATGCTGCCAGTATCTTTGGCACTATGCCCCTGGGCTTCTTCTTTAGATATAGATTTTTAGTTTTTAATTAGTTTAAATTTGTATTGTACTTTTATTCACATTTTACTGTCACTCAACGCTTTTAATCATAACTTATTTATTTAGAACACATAAAGTCATATATGATACATATGTCAAAAGTGCATAATAAGCACATAAATCTTACTACTAAAAAGACCTGGAGGGTCATATAATATATAATAAATATATATGTTTAGTGTCGCAATTACTGTATAAGCAAATTGTTGACAGCAAAATTTAATAATAACACAAGTCCACTTAAGTCCTGCCATGTAACATGTCGCAAGCGCGCCCTAGCACTAGTTTATTAAGAAATCTTGTCCCACATACACGCTACTGCATGTCCAATTAAATATGATTTATATGACAAATCTGAGCCGTGAAATTCAGATTTAATCCAGGACCTGCTGCGATTTGCAAACGGCCTAACACCTGTGTGTATCTACTAACATCAACACGTTTAACTGACCGTAGACCTTATGTCTTCATAATAAGGTTTACTAATTGTCAGTGAACACTCGTAGCAGTGTGGAATATGCTACAAGTATACAGTATGTATATTAACTAAAACTATTTACTCAAGCCCGTTAATATTTAGGTCATACTGAGCAACTTTTCTTATGGGGCTAACCCCAAAATAGTGAAAAAAAATTGAATCTCCCATAGAAAATTTCAACGTCAGACCATCACCCAAAATGTACGAAATAGACATATTTCGGATTTCGTTGTTGGTCCCGTAGTAAAAGTTACTCAGTATGACCTAATACTTAGGTACTGGTTCGAGTAAATGGTTTTAGTTCATATACATACTGCATGAATAATAGTATATTATAGGCTACGGTGACTGCTTACCATCAGGCGGGCCGTATGCTTGCTTGCCACCGTCGTGGTATTAAAAAAAATCGTGATATAATAGAGCTTTTCAGTCGAGTAGGAAGTAGGTACCGTGTTTAGGCAACGAAGCTTGGTGAGTTTACAATACTTTTTCTACGAGTCATCAAAATATTTTTTTTTTACTATAAAACATAAATAATTATTAAAAATTGCTAAGTATCTCAGTATAGTTTCTATTTTCCTCCGTGAGCTTCTACGGATTATCGTCTTATCTATTGTTTAAAACCGCAAAGGCGCGTGCCACTATGAAAAAATGGTCAAGCCGCATAGGTAGCGTTTATTGAATTAGTACTCTATTGAGCACGGAATAAGATTCATTATGAACTAATACAGAATTCTAACAGAATAGCTGTCTGATCTCTATTGGTGCGTCTAAGGTAGGCGACTAAACGCTCTCAAACCAGCTTAACTTGTGACACTGCGATCCGAAACAAAGATACGTATTCGAAGACCTCGCTTGCACTGATAATGCGAGCGCACGGCTAGCTAGCGCCAAGGAAGCAATGTTATGCTTCTCGAGGAGCAGGTAAAAAACAGGGCCGGATTTTCACACAAATATATTTGGGTGGTGTTACGAAATAACGCTAACTCTTCAGACTTCTAACAAACTGACACTGTTTGTATGGTTTGCTTGAAAGAGTTAGCGTGATTTGACTCTAAACGATATGCATATTTTGTTTTATATTTATTTATTTTATGCATACACTATTATGTATATGTTACTTATTTTTTTGTTGACTCATAATATAAATTTGTATAAATGTTTTACTAAATGTGTACTCTATTGTAAATAATATCTTTATTTTAGTGTACATAATTATAACATATAGGTCTATTTTAACATTAGTAGTACGGGATTGTTAAATGGATATACATATTTATTACTATTTTACCATTGTTTTATAGTTTATTTAAAATTAGCCTGTTTAAAGTTTAAAATTAGCAAACAACTGTTTAAACAGTTGATTATAAAAATGAGTATATCTCGTTATTATTGTAATTACACAAACCCATTCTGTTAGATGTGTACCTACACCTACTATTTAAATAGTGTTATGTTTTATCTCTTTAAATTAAAGAACGTAAAACCACCCAAATATATTTGTGTGAAAATCCGGCCCTGTTTTTTACCTGCTCCTCGAGAAACATAACATTGCTTCCTTGGCGCTAGCTAGCCGTGCGCTCGCATTACCAGTGCAAGCGAGGTCTTCGAATACGTATCTTTGTTTCGGATCGCAGTGTCACAAGTTAAGCTGGTTTGAGAGCGTTTAGTCGCCTACCTTAGACGCACCAATAGAGATCAGACAGCTATTCTGTTAGAATTCTGTATTAGTTCATAATGAATCTTATTCCGTGCTCAATAGAGTAGTAATTCAATAAACGCTACCTATGCGGCTTGACCATTTTTAGGGTTCCGTAGCCAAATGGCAAAAAACGGAACCCTTATAGATTCGTCATGTCCGTCTGTCTGTCCGATTCTGTCACAGCCACTTTTTTCCGAAACTATAAGAGCTGTACTGTTCAAACTTGGTAAGTAGATGTATTCTATGAACCGCATTAGGATGTTTACACAAAAATAGAAAAAAAACAATAAATTTTGGGGGTTCCCCATACTTAGAACTGAAACTCAAAAAATCTTTTTTCATCAAACCCATACGTGTGGGGTATCTATGGATAGGTCTTCAAAAATGATATTGAGGTTTCTAATATCATTTTTTTCTAAAATGAATAGTTTGCGCGAGAGACACTTCCAAAGTGGTAAAATGTGTGTCCCCCCCCCCGTAACTTCTAAAATAACAGAATGAAAAATCTAAAAAAAATATATGATATACATTGCCATGTAAACTTCCACCGAAAATTGGTTTGAACGAGATCTAGTAAGTAGTTTTTTTTTAATACGTCATGAAATTAAAAAAAAAAATTTTTTTTCATCATACCCATACGTGTGGGGTATCTATGGATAGGTCTTCAAAAATGATATTAATGTTTCTAATATCATTTTTTTCTAAACTGAATAGTTTGTGCGAGAGAACCTTCCAAAGTGAAAAAAAGTGTGTCCCCCCCCTGTAACTTCTAAAATAACAGAATGAAAAATCTAAAAAAAATATATGATATACATTACCATGCAAACTTCCACCGAAAATTGTTTTGAACGAGATCTAGTGAGTAGTTTTTTTTTAATACGTCATAAAATTTAAAAAAAATTTTTTTCATCAAACATATACGTGTAAGGTATGTATGGATAGGTCTTCAAAAATGATAGTTAGGTTCCTAATATCATTTTTTTCTAAACTGAATAGTTTGCGCGAGAGACACTTCCAAAGTGGTAAAATGTGTGTCCAAAGTGGTAAAATGTTGAACAAGATCTAGTAAGAAGATTTTTTTTTAATACGTCTTAAATTGTACGGAACCCTTCATGCGCGAGTCCGACTCGCACTTGTTTCATAGTGGCACGCGCCTTTGCGGTTTTTAAACAATAGATAAGACGATAATCCGTAGAAGCTCACGGAGGAAAATAGAAACTATACTGAGATACTTAGCAATTTTGAATAATTATTTGTTTTATAGTAAAAAAAAAATATTTTGATGACTCGTAGAAAAAGTATTGTAAACTCACCAAGCTTCGTTGCCTAAACACGGTACCTACTTTTTTTTTTTATAGACAAAAATGTAATACAAAAGACATTGGGCATTGGAGCGCGGCGGCACGTGACGTGATTGGTTAATTTTTTTTTATAGTTGACTACAGCGTATCGATATGAATATTATAGTTGAGTTGGGAGCCCATACATGAAAAGTACCTACGCAATTATAGTTTGGTATGCGAAATTTTAATTCAACCATTACAGTCGACGAGTAGAAAAATAAATTAATCGAGTTGCTCTAGGTAAGGCGGAACCGGTGCCATAGGGAACTTCTCATATTTTGGTATGGGGATCGAAATTATCCATTTCCAAAATCAAGGAAACTTTCAATCTTTACTGTGACTTTCCTTTGAAAAAAATCTCGGATATTTCTCCGAGATTTTTTTTACTTTTGGAAACTTTCATCAATTTGCACATCTATAGGTACATCTGAGTGATAACATTTATCAGTGATGGATGAACTTTCGCTAAAAATTCAATTATTTTATTTTGACATTTTGTACCTGCCTTATTTTTGATTCAACTGAAATTTTGAGTCGCTTAACTTCAAACTCAAAGAAATCCATCTGACAGATTTTGCGATTTTGGTACCTATTAAGAAAAGGTAAAAAGGTAGATATTTCCTTAGAAGGTCGAATGGATTTACCTGAGTTTGAAGTTTAGCGACACATTTGGCCTCCTTGGCAACCTGAAAAACGTATTTCATAGAAATAGAAACTCGATTTTTAAAGTGTTGGTTTTTTATTGGAAGCGCTTTATTTTGAATTAAGTGAATTTGGACGAGAAAATGTTTTTTTTTTTCTTTCGAAAAATATGTAGAGTGCATATGGGAATAATTTAGAATCTGACTTTAATTTAAGTTAATTTAATTCTATGCTTCATTCTTTCACCCCTTCACATCTTCCTCGCAACCTAATATTAAATCTATAATCCAAAAATCCAATTGACGATAAATTCCATAAAATTATTAATCCTGCTCACAAATGTTCACGATAATCGGCGAAGAAATACGATCTGTAGACGAAAACATAGTGTCATCCACGATGACGCGCAGATTTGTCAAATCTAACCTTTAATAACATGGCAATACGAGTCAAGGTACGCGTCGTCGTTAATGACACGATCTACACCTACCTACGAAAGCATTTTAACCCTAACTGAAACGTACGCTTCGCGCCTATTCGGTCAATGATTAATAGATATTGAATGTGTCAAAATTTTACCGTGAAATTATCAGTCTAGATCTAGATCCAGGACTTGCTTTGCGATAGACCTGACACCTGACAGTGTATCTAGGTAGCGTGATATTAATTTGTGACGTGCAATTAATCGTGTTGCTATCTAGGTGATAAATCTATTGGTGTCCAATATGTATATGGCACTACCTACGTAAGACACCAAGTCACGTATGTTGAGCACTAGAATAGCTAAATATACAAGTCTGACTGGAGCTGGAAAAGGGGTTTGACATAATAGAACTTTATTGTAGCCAATCAAACCTTTCATTGACCAATTACAACTTTTTTTTACATAGCGAGAATTTGTATAATATATGGAGAAAAAATAACTTTAAGTGATACTCGTATGTATCAGATAAGGCGCCATTCATTTATTAGGTAAGATGATTTGTGCCAGTTTTTGACCCCCTCGCTAAGTGAGAAAAAATACGAATAGACCGAACCCCCGCCCTCCTATAATACGAAAGAATGTAAAGGAAAAAAAAATACAAGTTTCGTTTGTCTTAGTGTTTATTTAAAAAAAAAAATTGGAATGTTTATTTGTTCATACAAAGGAATATATAGGAAAGATAGCCTGTCTAAGCTATCTCTGTACCGAGTAGCATAAAGTGTGGATGTATTATTTTAAACGTCATAATTACAAACAAATTTTAAAAATTTCCTATTTTTGCGATCTTACGTAAGAATTATGAAAACCCCCTCCCACCGCCTTGTAAGAAAAAATAAGACATGTTTAACCCCCCTCCCCTGCCCCCTAAATCGTCTAAAGAATGACTCACGTTAGACCGGGCCCGGCGCGGGCCGAGGCGCCCGACACGTCATTCTCTATGACGGCTGATCGGTGATCACGTGGTGCTTCCATAGAAAACGAATTGCCGAAAGCTCGGGCCCGGCCCCGGCCCGGTCTATATATTTGGTAATATTCAAAACTGCGGGCGGTGTAAGTATATGGAGAAAAGATAACTTTAAGTGATATGTATCATATAAGTATCAGTCATAAATGTATTGAGAACTTCGTCTATATTTATTCCGTCACTGAGCACTAACAACTTTTTCACATTAGAGGAACTTTCCGGTAACCTCACGTATGAGTATCTCATTGAATTTTGATTTTGCATGTGGAACTTGGATACTGATATGATATTCATATAGGCTTTGGCAAAGACAAAAGGAAAAATTTGGATTTTATTATGAACATGTGGATATTTATAAGTAAAACTGTTGCATAGTCACAATACTAATTCGATTTTGAGAAATGAGAGGAGTCCATCGAGTTTTTTTGACCCAGGTCATAGTCTGCCAACCAAATATTTAACCGATATATAAAAAGGAATAGTATTTTTTCTACTCGTTGAATCAAGATTTCGTATACCAAACTAGATTGCGTACTTTTCATGACTCCCAACAGAACTATATTACGATTCATTTCGATACGCTGTAGTGAACTATAAAAAAAAATTACCATTCTCGTGCCGCCACGCTTCCATAGAAAAGACTAAACGGGCGTGGATTGCGGGGTCGGTCGCGCGGAGCCTTTTGAACTACATTTTTGTCTACTGAGATATTTTGATTAATTGTTTAAGTTCTATAGTAAAAAAGCATTATTTTAGATGACACGTAGAAAAAGTATTGTATACAATAGTGATATAATCAAGCTTTTCAATCTCGTACCCGTTGCCTAAACACGGTACTCGACTAAAAAGCTCTCAATTATATCACGATTGTTTATAAGTTATATACGAACAACACGTAATAGGGTTGTCTTTAAACTTTTTTACTTGACCTTGTTTATACGGGTGCAATGTCCATAAGTTACCTACCCCAAAACAAGAAAACAACTTTAAAAGTTCAATAACTGTCGTGTCTCGGTTCGGGTTGGTTCCAAACAATGTGCACAATTTAACACGCACGGTTTGCGAGTGGTTGGTCGGTAAATACTTAATAACTTATATTATCTTTTGATAATGACATTCAGTCGAAAATGATCTGCCATGTATTACTTATCGGGTCAATATCACCGGTCAATACCGGTCGACCTCACTGCGCTACTTATGTGAATTGTGTCTGTTTGTGATATAATCGATAGCTTGTTTGTTCTACAATATTCCTATGCTAATACGAATAGGTAGTTTGTTCGTGGGCCATATTTATTTAAGAGGAAAGGAGCCGGCCGTTTCTCCATACAAACGTAGTCTCTTTTTTCCTCTTTGGATGTTGACATTTAATATGGATAACATTTTTACATAATTTGATGTAAGATTATTAACCATAGCTATGACCCTACGTTATATTTTTTTAGATTTTTTAATTATTGTTTAAAATGAGGAGCAAAAAACTGATTTCATACAAATTTTAAATTGCTCAAACTCTTATATTATATTAGTTTACTTCAATGTGTAAGTTTAACCGTGTAAACTGTTTTGTGGGACTCCGTATCTGTTTGAGATGTATCATTTTTTGTTAATAATAAATAATAAATAAAAAAATAAAAAAACCTAATTCTTATTAACCGACTTCAAGATTTCAAAAGGAGGAAGGTTATTAATTCGGTTGTATGTTTTTTTTTCTTTTGCTTTTTTTGATTATGCTTAAGCTTTGATTATGCTTAATCATATGCCTAAACGTCGCTAGGTACATCGCCAAACATTGAGGTTTGATCGATATGACGGATAGTCGCTAGTCACATCATGAAATCGCGGCGTTTCATGATATGTCTAGAAATTTCATAATCTGGCGGAGTTTACATGTAAGTACATAATACCTACTATACACGATAGGCGTTGCAGGCGTGACTACTATGTGTAAAATGCCTAAACATGGATTACAAACTCAAAATACGTTACCCTCCATTCTCCAGCCGTAGAATGTCGAATTTAAACCATTTCTCCAAACCGCGCAACGCCTACACGTGTCCCGCGCACGTTAGTTTCGCAAGCGACGCACGAGTCGATCGTATCGCATTATCGCAGGCGCCAGCAAGGTTAGGCCGTGACCCTGGAGGTAGGCTAGAAAAGTTGTGAGGAATCCTAAAACGGGTTATTACATCTATGCTTTTTCAGGACACTTTTCTGAGGGACAGAGAAAGGTATATGCTGTTTCCATGTCCCTCAGCAGAAAGTGTCTGGCGATAACTCTAATAACCTTATGCTACGTTTCGTGGAGGAGCTGGGTGGCTAGAGTAGTGCTACCTCGTTTTCACGCAAAATAGGCACAATGGTTGTTGATTTGCGGAAAATGTCCGGCATAACTAACTAATAACCCTTATTTTAAAGTCTTTTTTCCAAACGTATGTGAGGCAAAAGTCAAATATGTGGCTCATACACAAGTAGGAAAAATGTAAAGCCTTTCTAGTTGTCACCAGATATCGACGAGAACCGGCCTCGACATAGATTTGGGCTGTGATGGGTACAATGTTTTTTCACATCACCCATGCGGAAAAGGGCTTTTTCTTCCCTGCTAGGAGCACTTTTCTGTTCTAGGACTATATTTTTACTTTTATACATACAATTTTTTTAGCGTATTTAATATTTTGAAACAATAATTTCACAGTAGGTGATGTGAAAATCAATATGTGCTACATGGTAGCAATATTATTTCCACCTTGGGTTAACATTTCAAAGGATTCTATTTTAGAATCCCTCGCTAGGCTCGGGATTCAATATACGCCGTAAATAATTATTTTTCCTCAGTGTAGGCTATGTCATTCCCAGAGAAAAGGGACAATTAATCGTAGGTAAGCTGCGCGTGAGTTGATCGTATCACACGGCTTATCTATCGCGGCCCTGAGGTCGTAAGCCGTGACCCTAGTGTGCAAGCTAAAAAACTTGCTCGCAAATACTATTGGCTTTAAATGTATCTGAAATAATATAGTAAAGTAACCTCAAATCCTTGCAGCCAGTACACATGTAAATTACGAGGATGCGTAACTCTGATCTTTTGTGTTATAATTTGTAATCGTTATTTGAATGTGTATATGGACTCTGTCAGATAAAAGATATTTTTTTGCCAGTATGCTTTTTGTGTGTTGCTTTTTCGTATGAAACTCATGAAAGCACAGAAGACTCCAATTTGCATATGCGTCGGATCTTTCGATGGTATTCCACCTGCAGTGTTGGCCGAAAGTTAATTAGAATTGTAAATATTGAAAATAAACCATTACAAATTGAACCGAAAACCGTAACGGACGTTTATAGTTTACGGTTTAATTTGAAATGGTTTATTTTCAATTCTAGTTAACGTCCGGCAAACAATGTCCACCTACCTGTCCAATTTGTTGATCCAATGTGTATTTGCATCTCACAATTTGCTTAATGAGAGATTGAGACGCAATGCACATTGGACGAAGAAATTGGACAGGTGGAAAACTATCCTTAGGTACCAGTTTGTATACGAACATGGACAGTCACCATCATCGGAGCGGCCAAGGTGCTCACAAATATCTGAACACGCCTTTATTGTCAGAGTTGGAGTGCGTGTTCAGATATTTTTGAGCACCTCGGCCGCTCCGATATATCTGATGGCGACTAGACCACACGTATATTAAAACCGGCCAAGAGCATGTCGGGCCACGCTCAGTGTAGGGTTCCGTAGTTACTCTTCCTTCACAATAAGCTAAACTGGAGCTTAAAGTATAGTAAATTGTTAACCAAGGGATGAAACGGTACCTTTCACCCGAGTTAAACAAATAGGCAAATTTGCATAATCAGTACCTAATTAAAGTAAGTCTTTTTACTATGAAGGGAAAACTTTTTGCGATAACTCAAAAACAACTAAACTGATCATGTCCGCTATAGTTTTCATTTAATGTCTTTCTTAAGCTCTACTTCCACGATTTTTTTCATATTTTTTGGACCTATGGTTCAAAAGTTAGAGGGGGGGGGACACATTTTTTTTTTTCTTCCGGAGCGATTATCTCCGAATATATTCACTTTATCAAAAAATGTTTCTTGAAAACCCCTATTAGTTTTGAAAGACCTTTCCAACGATACCCCACACTCTAGGGCTGAAGCGAAAAAAAAAATTCACCCCCACTTTACGTGTAGGGGAGGTACCCTAAAAAAAATTAAATTTTTAGATTTTATTGTACGACTTTGTCGGCTTTATTGATTTATATATCCATGCCAAATTTCAGCTTTCTAGCACTAACGACCACGGAGCAAAGCCTCGGACAGACAGACAGACAGACAGACAGACAGACAGACAGACGGACATGGCGAAACTATAAGGGTTCCGTTTTATGCCATTTGGCTACGGAACCCTAAAAATAGGTAACAAATAAGAAAAACAACAGTATTTTAATACGTAATTTAATTCATCGATTTGGTAAATATTATATACATAAATAAAAACTTAATTGATTTAAAATAATACATTCAAAGAAAATAAGACGTTCAGCTTAAATATAAATTCATCTATTTGTACTAAGCTAAGTATAAGATTCATCACTGCCGCATATTGTCCAAAACTTGAGAATGGAAATACTACTAGAATAATTAATTCTAGATGGTAACGGTAACCATACACAAACCTATAACTTCACGAACACCACGTTATTTTAAAAACCATTTCTAATCGGTGTCAACCCTAGCTGTTTCGGCTACGCGTGCGGTCATTGACCTGCGCGTTGAAGGTCGTTCCTTAGAATTATTTTGTAAATTTAAAGGTGTTCGCTGTAACGGGGTGGTTTTCGTATGATCTCGGCTACTAGCTACCTAGGTCGTGTGTAGGTTTGGTGTTCACTTGCCAGCGGCGATCTCCTTCATCCTGTTCAGGGCGGAGCCGGCCTTGAACCACGCGATCTGTTGCTCGTTCATGGAGTGGTTCAGCTTGATGCGCTCGGTCTTGCCGTCTTTGTGCTTGATTTCGCAGTCTACTTGCTGTGAAAAAATGCAAGTATTAGAATTGAAAAAATATTGAAAACCATGCAAAATATTTATTCAGGAAATATAGTTTGTATGGAAACCCTAAATAAATCGTGATAATACAAGTTTCCATTTCTGGTTGGTAATAAATATAAATATTTTTGATGCATTTAAATGTTGTCTTCAATTTACACTAACATCATTGTTATTAACGTTACTTGTGTGTCACGCTTTAAACATAACAAATTACTCAATAAATAGAAAAAAAAAAAAAAATCCAAAACCTAAACTAAAATAAAAATAAATTGTGTCGTAAAAATCGAAACACTAGTTATTTTTAAAGTTTCCTTACGACCTGTCTAGATTGGGTGCCATGGGTGTTTTCTATGTATTTAAGGTTTTATAAGGTATATATTATATATATCGTTGTCTAAGTACCCACAACACAAGCCTTATTGAGCTTACTGTGGGACATAGTCAATTTGTGTAATAATGTCCTGAAATAAATAAAATATTGGTCAATTTGAGAAGTACAGCGTACAATTTCTGTCGTTTTACGCGTTTATGTCTTTTGTACTACATTTTAATCTACTGAGATACTTACCAATTTTTATTAATTATTTAGGTTTTATAGTAAAAAAAAGTATTATGTTAGATGACTCGTAGAAAAAGTATTGTAAACAATATAATCAAGCTTTTCAATCTCGTACCTTACTTAGGTAACTCAGCAAGCTTCGTTGCCTAAACACGGTACTCGATTGAAAATCTCTCTAAGTATTATATGACGATTGTATAAAATACTATTTCGATACGCTTTTCTACCTCTGAACGGCAAGGAAAGGACTAAATGACAGGTATAATGAATGAAGAACATATTACCTTGCCGGGTGCGAGGTCCTTGAGGCCGAGCAGCGAGATCTTGTCCGTGGGCTGGATCTTGTCGTAGTCGGCGGGGTTGGCGAAGGTCATCGGGAGCATACCCTGCTTCTTCAAGTTGGTCTCGTGAATCCTACAGACAGGTAGTTAAACATTTAGTCATGTAGATCAAATCTATCAACCATTTTGCATCTATATTATCACTAGTGGTTTTGTTTTGTTCTGTTTTGTGAGTTGTAAGCTTTGCGAACCCCCATGACTCGACCATTATGAAGAAAATTCCAAAACTAGATCGGTTAAAAATTTCCCGAGAATCGACTGAGAAATGCGACGTGTGGAGGAGAACAGCCAGATATACGAAAACATTTTCATTTAAGCTGAAACGGAGACGCTTCGTTAACGTTGCATCGCTCGGTTAATAATAAGTAAATCAATTCATCACCGTCATAGATAAATCAAGGAATTGCATATTACTGGAAGGTGGCGTTCAATGATCATCGTATCTTTATAAGGTTACATCTGATACTTAAAGAAGTCTATGAAAGTATTTTTATTTCCGTTTCTCCCTCCATGCTCATTTATGTACACGATGCAAGAACTCGCATGCGAGTTCCTGATAATAGCCCTTCCACCGAGATGCCTGGGCTCCAGCGTGGCGTGCTCCCTGCTGGAGACCTCGCCGTTGTTCTCGTCGCACTAGTGCCTTGTATTCCCGTCTGTTTCCGCTCCAAAGTGAATACAAGTAAATGTAGTGTATCACAAAAAACAGACGCACGCAAAAGCCTTGTTACCTGGCGTAGCTCTCGACACTGATGGCGCTTCCAGCAAGATTCCTAGACTCTAGCGCGGTGTATTCTCTGTTGGTGCCCTCGTCGCACTAGAGCCGTGTATGCCCGTCTGTTTGCGCTTCAAAGCGAATACCAGTAAATCTAGTGTATCACAAAAAAACTTAAGCGCGCAAAAGCCTCCTCACCTAGCGAAGCTCTTGATGATGATGGCCCTTCCGCTGAGATGCCTGGGCTCCAGCGTGACGTGCCCCCTGCTGGAGACCTCGGCGTAGTTCTCGTTGCACTAGAGCTGTGTATTCCAGTCTGTTCCCGCTCCAAAGGTGTATCACAAAAAACATAAGCACTCAAAAGCCTTGGTACCTGGCGAAGCTCTTGACGATGATATGCAGTGTTGTCACATCTACCTACTTTTTGGTAGATCTACCTATTTTACCTGCGTTCTACCTATCTACCTCCCTCGGCCTGAAATCTACCTATTTTTCAAAATGGTACAATTGTAAGCAATTCTCAATACATGTGACGGAACATTACCTAATTTCTACCGAATTTAGATTTGATTTAATGAAAACTTGCCAAAGAAACAGATTATACAAGCAGGTTTATTACCTACAAACAATGGAAATCCTAACTTATGTTTCAGTTTCTTTAATGAACACGTGTACTAACGTCACAATATTAAAAACTTATAAATAATTCAAAACATTTTAATCATAAAAATGTACTTCTATTGAGTGGTAGCTCTACCTATTTTTCATTTTAAATTCCACCCATTTCTACCTATTTTTGCACCCTGTTCTAACATTTCGGCAAAATTGTATGTGACAACACTGATGATATGTAGTCCTTCCGCCGAGATGCCTGGGTCCCTGCTGGACACCTCGCCGTAGTTCTCGCCGCACTAGAGCCGTGTATTCCCGTCTGTTCCCGCTCCAAAGCGAATAACCGCAAAAAACCTACGAGTGAGCAGAGTCCATACGCACTCAAAATTCTCGTTACCTGGCGAAGCTCTTGACGATGATGGCGCGGCCGCCGAGATGGCGCGGCTCGAGCGCGGCGTGCTCGCGGCTGGAGCCCTCGCCGTAGTTCTCGTCGCCGACCACGCACCAGCGCACGCCGGCCGCCTTGTAGGCGCGCGCGGTGGCCGGCACGGCGTCCCACGCGCCCGTCACCTGGTTCTTCACCTTGTTCAGCTCGCCGTTCTCGGCGTTGGTGGCGCTGGAAATAGCGTGAGTGATTTCAATCCGATCTCAATCATTAATACGAGAGATAAATGAGAGATATAGCGGGAAAAATATATATAAATAAAACCAAATAATTTGTTTAGAATTATGGCACGACAAATTTCAAGACGATAAGTAATGCTGCAACTAATTTAATCGCTTAGATATAGTCGACTGTGGCGTTTAGTTTAGTTTTCTAATAAACTAAAATAATGTATTAACAAGTTCTACAAATACAAATTGGCTTTTGTTAATCAGTTAAATATTTTTTTAAGAAATCTAATATTTTTTCACATTTCGTGAGAATGCAGCTCGAAAAAGACGTGGCCGCCAGTCGTGTGCCAGCTTTGAGACGAGGAGGATGTGTCGCTCGTCGCTCCGTGCCTTTCTTGCACTATGAATGCTTGTGCATCGCTCAAGTGCTATAATATCGGAGTAATTGTAGCCAAATAATAAATAACTCCAGAGCGCTGGATTTGGTTGTGACGCGCTTTAGCGCAACACGGTGTTTTGCGGTCTATTATTACGAAAGTAATGTACGTACCCACGTATGTTTCCCTATATATTGTACATGATGTCTAAAATAAACACAGCTATATTCAAGAAGTAATACATAGTAACCCTTTCAGTTAGTTCGGGGGTGTACAAGCGCAAATTTGGTACCTGCCCCGGGCGACATTTCCTCTAGTTACGCCCCTGCAGTTTACGGCCAAAAACGGAGTCTAGCTCCTAAAACTCGAATATCTTTAGGATTTTACTTTTCGGGTTTAACATTACATCACCTACAATTACATATCGTTTTAAAACATAAGTAGGTATTTTCGGAATTACCTCACATTGGGAGACATTCCGAATTATAAGTAGGTTATTTTTCTACTTATTCCGTAAATAAATACTTGTGTCTCCGACGGTAACTAATAGTTCGAAAGCAATTATAGTTCGTGTCATCTACGATGACGCGCAGATTTATCAAATTTAACCATAAATAACATGATATTTCGAGTCAAGGCACGCGTCTTCGTGAATGACACGATCCATATTTTTTATTTTATTTATCAAACAACTACTCGAAAAATCATATTAGTCTAATAGGTAACAATTCTAAAAATGTAATACTTAGTTTATAAATTAAATATGGCGTTATTTAGAAAAACACACTACAACTCTCAATTTAATTTTGTAAAAAAGGAATACAACATGAATTAACTAATTGAGGCTTGTAAAGTTGTATACGCATATGGGTTTTTTTAGTTTATTCAGAATGTTTATTATAATATACGACCTTCACCAAATGCATGATCTACTCATATCAAACAACAAAACGTCTGCAAATGATGACACACAAATACGAGTATAGCCCCACCCGCGCGCCTCTGCTCTGCATCTTATTCTTTGAACGTCGTTGCGTGCGATCGTCATGAGGGGCAGCGCGGGGGCAGAGCGCTTAGCCCCGCTCCGAGGCCCCGACGCTCAAGGGCCCAATGGCCGACTATCGTCCTAAAAGAACAGCACGCGGGTTGCAAACAACAATTTGCCGACCCCGGAAGCGAAAAATACACGATACTTCCCAAACTCAAACAGTCCAGATGGTTCCAAACAGTAATGATACAAGTGCCCTTGACATTCAACAAATCACTATTTTATAAAGATCAACTCACGTGATGAACATGTTGTTGGAGATGTTGTCAAGATGTCCACGGTATTTGAGCCAAGGGCCGGCAGCAGAGATGTGGTCGGTGGTGCACTTTCCCTTGACCTTGATGAGGATGGTCATGTCGGTCAGGTCCTTGCCGTCCCATTTGTCGAAGGGCGCCAGGAGCTGCAGGCGGTCGGAGCTGGGGGCTACGTCGACCTTGACGCCTGTGGAACAAGTGAAGTAGATTAAGACAAGTTTATTATTAAACCAAGAATATTATTAAATACTATAGATGTCTCGCCTCGTAACTCGAAAGTGATAACTGATAACCTTGAATTCAAAGCGCAAGAGATTAATGTAAATCTTACCTTACTAAAGGTATGAGACTTGTTCTCTTCTATGACGTCACAAAGCAAAACAAACAAGGATGAATGCAATTATAATACTCACTGCTGCCGTCCGCGGGAGGGTGCTCGTAGGTGTCCTGGCCGGGGTCGAAGCCCTTGGCGGGCAGCTCGTCGCCGAACGGGTCGGACAGCTTGAAGGGCTTGCCGTCGGAGCCGGTCAGGGAGTCGGTCAGCGGGTTGAAGTCCAGGCGTCCTGGAAAAGAAGTTAAGTTTAAAATTGAGAAATTGAAACGTGTACAATATCGTTAACATATAGGTGCATGGTATAATTTGCCTATCTTGTTCTCACAATGTTCACAATTTTGCTACAAACCAAAATTACGTCGGAAACGGAATAAATCTTTTATATTAACCTAATCAAGATCGCAGGAAATCGTAGGGAAACAAAGTACGACCGGTAATTGTGGATATCTTTGCCTGTCTTTGCCCAGCAGTGGACATTTCGTAATGCTAGCGAACGGTTGACCGCTTTCAGACATAAGCACCGATAGTCCATTAGCTTAATGGGTAAAAGATAGACAAGATTAGAACCAGGAGAAGTGGCGAAAGAAAGACCTGTACTGGGCAATAATAGACTATAGAATATAATATTAAATTTACCAGCAAGAGACAGAGCAGTGACCAGCTCAGGGCTGGTGACGAAGCAGTGCGTGGCCGGGTTGGCGTCGTTGCGGCCGGTGAAGTTGCGGTTGTAGGAGGTGACGATGGTGTTCTTGTCGCCCTTCTTCACGTCCTTGCGGTCCCACTGGCCGATGCAGGGGCCGCAGGCGTTAGCCAGGACCTACATCGGAAAATTATCTTCAATAAAAAGGTTACAGAATAACACAATACTCCATGACAAAGCAGCGGGCTAAGCACGGTCTCATTTTCATCGCCTATCGCCTTGCTTGTCACGTTCTAACAAGTATGTAAGTGCGAAAGTGACATGCATAGTGACAGGTGATAAAAATGCAACCATGCAGCCACTGCTGGAGTCCATACGCAGATAAAAATATAACCATAACACGATAGTACCCAAAGAGACTATAATACCTACTATTCGACATTAGACTAAACTAGAGGTTCCCAACCCATAATAATAAGTAAGCTCAATAAGGCTTGTGTTGAGGGTACTTGGACAATGATATATATAATATATAAATACTTAAATACATAGAAAACACCCATGACTCAGGAACAAACATCCGTGCTCAGCGCACGAATAAATGCCCTTACCCACCCACCCAGGACCATCAGCTTCATAGGCAGGATCACTACGCACTAAGCCGAAACGGTCGTCGGTTTTATGCATTGTCCCTCATGATAACTTTTTTTCGTTTCAAAAACTCAATGTATTTTTTCTAGTGGATAAAATTCTCACGCCTCTCATTTTTACTACGCTCCCTTAGGAGCACCGCTCACTGGTGAGGAACTCCTGCATAAAATGAAACCTATTACTACGAGACCACCATAAAAGTAAAACTACATTCAAGATTTAACTCTTAAAAACATAGTGACGTCGGAGTATAAATGAAACATATGCTTACAGTGCCTCCGAACTCGCGAAGGGTGCCGGCGATGCCGTCGCGCTCGATGGTGGCGCGCACCTGCTCCGAGCCGGGCGTCACGTTGAACGGGATCTTCGACTTCACGCCGTGCTTCAGGGCCTGGGGAACAGACAAGGAATTACTGACAACTGCCTGGATTCTAGTACGAACTGTTCGAAGAGCAGACTCTCCGAACAAGGTACCAGAGTACCTTGTGATGTAAATCAGAATATCAGACACGCAAGTTTTTAAAACGGGACCCTTGTCGTCATGACGAGAACAGAACAACGACAAAATAGCAAATCCAATAGATTCCGGACCTCATTCACTGCTTAGACACAAAGCCATGACCATTCATGGCATTGCCTAACTAAAACAATGGTGTGCTAAAATGCCCAGAAACCCTTGCAACCCATACATACCAGCACTGTTCCTAATTTGTGCACATGATATTCCTTTCGTTCTGTTATCATAACTATGTTCGAACGTTGTATTAGGACTTACAACGCATAGCAGTAACATGGAATACACAAAAAAAGCGGCCAAGTGCGAGTCGGACTCGCCCATGAAGGGTTCCGTACCATTTATGACGTATAAAAAAAACTACTTACTAGATCTCGTTCAAACCAATTTTTTGGTGGAAGTTTGCATGGTAATGTACATCATATATTTTTTAAAGTTTTATCATTCTCTTATTTTAGAAGTTACAGGGGGGGGGGGACATTTTACCATTTTGGAAGTGTCTCTCGCGCAAAGTATTCTGTTTAGAAAAAAATGATATTAGAAACCACAATATCATTATTTAAGACCTATACCCCACGTTTGATGAAAAAAAAATCCCAAAATTTATAGTTTTTTTTTTTCTATTTTTGTGTGAAAATCTTAATGCGGTTTAATAAAAATTGCCTTCAATGTTTGTTTAATACTATAAAATGGTAACTCAATAAAGACGAAGTTTACATCACTCAACAGTGACATATTTATAACCTTCTGAGTTTGTATCGGATCTTTTTGAGCTACTTCGTCAAAACCTCAATATCCTCACCTCCTTGACGATGCTGGCGCAGCGGCCCATGTCCTCGTAGGAGGAGTTGGTGCAGGAGCCGATGAGGCCCACTTTGATGTCCAAGGGCCAGCCGGCCTTCTTGGCGGCCTCGCCGAGCTTGGAGATGGGGTTGGCTAGATCGGGGGTGAAGGGGCCGTTCACGTGGGGCTCCAATGTGTTCAGGTCGATTTCGATCAGCTGAAAATAAACGTTTTGATCCGTAATTCAAGTCGATGTGTGTTGCGTTCATAAATACGGACCACAAACGAGTATATTTCGTTAAGTAAATTTAAATGTTACCACAGCGTACGATGCTGCTACAGAATCAATTCCATTGGGGAATAATAGCCTACGGATCCCATCAGGTCGTTGTGAGGAAACGCCCACTCTAACTCCTCAGTGAATGCAATTTGTTGGGATATAGCATTGTTCCTATCTATACTCTGGATTAAGCAGACCAACTCTTTACTATTCATTAATATTACCACAGACTAGACGTCATTTGCTTGACGTATTCGGAAATCTATACTTTATATTACTAGTATTAACATTAAAATTCCGATTTGTGATCATGACTGACGATCAAAATCATCCTAATCGTCACTGACGGCCGACATAAGCATTTTTTTAATCAAGAGTGTTGTTCAATATCAGCTATATCTATATCTATAATTGCCAAGAAAAACCTGGCTGTATACCTGGTCATAAGGCGCCTTCGAGTCGGGTGTGAGCAGATGCTTAGAGGCGTTGGCGGCGGCGGCGATGTCGTGACGTCCAGTGGATTTCAGGTACGCCTCCATACGCGAGTTGTACGGGAACACCTGTGTAAATAAAAGTTACGTGTGAATAGATAGTTCGTATTTAACTGTTACAAAATCAAACTTCTGTTTGATTTAAAAAAAACCGTGTTTGTACCACAACGATGGTAAACAACTTCCAAGTCTCTCGGGTGGATTGTTAACGGTAAATAATATGAAGCGCCGCAAACATGCCGAGCTCTCAAGCTTAGATATTTGGGTTCTTTTCGTTGTCATTTTTTTTGTCCTCAAAAATGTGACGGAGTGTAGCTTTTTCTATGGGTGTTTAGGGTAGGGTTATGGGTTTGTTGTGTTTTGGGTATAGTTTTTAACTTTTCTCAAGTAAATAATAATCTACAGCTATAAAGACGTGTAATAACACTCGACTTTTTGTATTCACTTGATAGAAAACACCAATACAGGCGGCACAGAGTGGTCAGAAACAATACAACGAGAAGAATTTTGACCCATTTGGTGCTTTTGCGATACAGACCCTGGGGCTGTGGAGTTAGGATGTTATAATTTAAAAAAGACTCCTTGAAGGGGAACCCTAGGCTAAGATGGCTCATTCCGCGGACACATTGTGTAGTCATACCTTATAGTTAAATGTTACACCCATGACGAAAAAAAATGCATAACACTCTGCAACATGTGACGCACTTAGTAGACTTTAGATTTGATTTAATTACTTAGGTATCTAATCCCCGCTATGATTATTAAATATTATAGCGTATTAGTATTTTCTTATCTTCAATATTAATAAAATACAGGATACGATAAAATCTACTCGAATGGGAGATTTTAGACTGTTTCCCCAGTCCAACATCTGAACTTGAAACCGATTCAATATCAAGGATGCGGTATCACGTAAACTAAGTGTAATTAAAAACCAAAACAAACAACAATACCATTACTTTAGAGAATACCCAATCGTAATATAGTCGTATTTCTGTCTTTATTTATTAGATACACGCTATTTATTTTGAGTAAAAATTCTTCTATGATGACCCTCATCAGGCGCTTAGGGCTCGCAGGAGGATTTTTCACTTGTCGCGGTCTTGAGCGCCAACTTCCAGCTCTTTCCAGCCGAGACCAGTTGAGCCAGCGTCCTTTTCAATTGATACCCGAGGCTCCAACCATCTACTGCTAGTCTATTGCCAGCAAAGTTGCTATGATAGGTGATTGCCTGTTCTACAGAGCTACGTGTCCGACCTACCCCCATTTCCTTGCAATTATTTCCTGGCAAACTCACGCTGGTGGTGGTTCCAACCTCGGCACCCATGTTGCAGATGGTCGCCATGCCGGTGCAGGAGATGGAGTCGACGCCGGAGCCATGGTACTTCACGATGACGGCGGTGGAAAGTTATTCCTTCATCTAGCAACACTCACGCTGGTGGTGGCTCCGATCTCAGCGCCCATGTTGCAGATGGTCGCCATGCCGGTGCAGGAGATGGAGTCGACGCCGGGGCCGTGGTACTCCACGATGGCGCCGGTGCCTCCCTTGACGGTGAGGATGCCGGCCACCTTCAGGATGATGTCCTTGGGGCTGGTCCATCCGGAGAGCTTGCCTGTGAAAGGACGAATATGTAGTCACTTGGGAGCTTTAAGACATTAGAGTCCATCTAAGCAAACTCTGTACCGTGATAGCTTAAGAGTTAGACGGTCTCTAGGTAACTTCTTATATTAAAGGCCTTTTTTTCACAATGTCCAACAACAAGGTTTCACAATGTCCAAAAAAAAGTCCTGAATGAGCTAATTGCCACTTATTTGACGAATAAAGTCATCGTTGGCGTTTCACAATTTTCAAATAAGCTTGACTGGTAGAAAAATGCTAAGTTTTGCAGGAACTATTATCTGGTATTTAATTTATTTGTCAATTAGTTATCCAATACTTTACTTGGACATTGTGTAACAGGCCCTAAATGTATCTGTCCTGGGAAACGGGAGCGTTTCACCAGTGTTTCGTACTAATGCTGCTCATTTACTACTTTGAAATACTAGAACGCTGATTTTAAGTCTGATAATTTTCCATAGCTTGGCTTAAAATTGTATCAAACTACAACTCTGATTTCCTAGCATTAACAAAAAACACAAGAGTAGCATTTAAGGACGCACTACGGAGCACTACGGGAAACTCCAATAACAAAGTTTTTTTTTCCCAGCAGATAACCCACTTTAATGTTCTTTTTAGTTCAATCGAGTCTTGAAAATAACTAAAACTATGGTGTGGTGTTGAGAAAATGGAAAAGGTCGTTAACCCACGGAATAAGGTATTTTATCGTTAAAATATCTTTATGAATGCCAGAACAAAAAAAAAAATTGTTACAATTTTAAACGTGTATGTGTACCCTTGAATGACGTAGTCACGACCTACGTATACTTACACGGATACGATATATCAGTAAGAATCATATTGATATAATCTTATTAGTACAAGAGATAGTTATGACGAGATAAGTTATCGCGATAAAATGTCTCCTAGGATTGTTTTGTGTGTGTAGGAAATTTTGAGAACCGTGATATACATACACGCCTACTTTAAATAATTTTAAGTATCTATACTAAAGTTTACTTTAATAAAATCATGTCTTTCATGGGAACATCATAAAATGTACTTAGTAAAATCAAAGAGAATTTGAAATAGAGGTGGATTGTTAAATAAATTTTTGTAGCTGCAGTAAATTTACTGCAATCTTTAGACACATGATGAAAACTTTTAGAACGCCATTTGACTTTGATTCTTAGTATTTCACTGATATGTGTTAAAGTTGTTAAGTTGTGTTATCCAAAAGTGGCGCCATCTTACCATGCATAACCCAAAGGTTGTGGCGCCATCGCTCGAAACGATGCCGCCATACCTTTGGCCTTTGATCTATTAAATGGCGCCACTTTTTGTAAATTTACTGTGGCTACAAAGTTTTCTTTGACAACGGAGGTGCTATTTCAAATTCTCTTTGGTATAATGTACCCATTTCTTTAACTTTTACATTGTCTACAGGAAAAGCGCTCATTTCCCGGAACGTTATAGACCGGTCCCTATACGACTTGAAGATCAAAACCATTTGAGCTGTAACACCTTGACTTTATGGTCATTTCAGATACTTCTGAGATATTTGTTTGCGATACGATACGATATGAGACGATAAGATACGATAGCACTGTAGATTTTATTACTTTGACTAATTGTCATAAATATACTATAGGGACCGTGCGCGTTGGAGGGTCTGCCATCTTCTGGCCTGAATCGGAACCATAAACATGCACATGTACACGTCACGTGTTTTCTTGTGCATAGTAGGTTCTGCCATCTTGTGGGCTATATCGGAACAAAAAACATCACATTTACGCCTCGCGCCAAAAATCTGACAGCTCCTGTGCTGCCTCCTACAGTTCATGCACGCTCCCTATAATCTTAAACAAAGTCATCAGAAGTAACAATCACAATGTTTACATATTACGCAAAACATAAAGAAAAAGGTAAATAAACATTTTTGGCAACTGTTCTAAACATGACGCCGCTTCACGTCCGATTATATAACAAACAGAACAAATGTAATTCGATGACTCTTTTCAATTGGATGAAAGTATTGAATGCATATTAACACATGATGCTAAATTAGATGTCGAGTCAAATCAACTATGTATTCATTATGAAACGCAAAAAAGATTGTTACTTACTTTGAAATTAGTAAGATAGAAGTATCAACTCCTTCATGAGTTTTTGCTGATTTAAAACAACTGAAAGTAAAACTATTGAAACTTGTGTTTCTGAACAATACTGATATCTTAAATTGGCATGAAAGAGTTTATATATACAAAGAAATTTACATTTACAAACATAAAACATAGATAAAGTGAGAAAAGCAACCTATAAGTATCGGTATGTCTCATTGATATGACTTCGCCTGCATTATACGTGTAGTGATAATGAATTATATACATGAAATCAAAACATACTTGATTTGTTTGAATTATACATTCATACAAACAAGTCAATTTACAAGTTTAATAAACCAACCAAACATTCAACTTTCGGGATAGATAACTCTCAGAACAAGGCTTTTGAAAACAAATTGTACTTTCATGTTTAAAACGTTTTATTCGGTATAGTTCGTGTCATCCACGATGACGCGCAGATATGTCAAATCCAACCTTTAATAACATGGCAATACGAGTCAAGCCACGCGTCATCGTGAATGACACGATCTATAATACCCTAAACATTTTACACGAGTTTTTTTAACCGTTTATATATTTTATATTTACGCACTTATTAGAGTAATTAGGGTTAAAAACGTGTTGAACAATCTAGAATTATCCAACTATACCATGATAGGAATGTCTAGACGTAGATCGCCCGCGATAAAAATAGACTCGCTACAGTATCAATGTCGCGTGACATAACCCAACGTGCACGCGCATATCGCACTTATCTCTATTATGATAAGACACAAGAGTTGGCTCAAACGTGCATTGAAAGTTACTCGATACGTCTTCTTTAAATTAATGGGGCAATCGTTATTTTCGTATCGTGTTACGGTTTAGTTGCGTATCGCGATATGGGTCATGTGACGTAGTTTTCTTTACTTACGTAGCTGTCTGCACCATAGTCCACGCTGTTAACTGATAATACGTAATCCACTAAAGACGTCGGAGGCACGTCGTATTTTATAACTGGGTCGTTATTTTTTTACCGAATATATATAAGTGTCCTTCACCTCTCTAATCGAATTAGATTATTACGTTTTTGTATCGTTCGTAATTTTACTGATTTATTTTTATTAGATTGTACTTAAGTACGTCTACCATTCACTGGGCCTTGCATATTTTATTTTTATAATTTCATTATGCATAAGTTTTATTATTTTGTAGTGTTTTGAGTAGATAGGGCGCTCTCGTACAACATGTGCAAAAATAATTTAAAAACCTTATGGAAAGAATCGTAAGTATAACACAAAGAACAAAAACGCGTCAGGTTTATAAGACTACCTACATTAGAAATTATTGTTTTTATTGTAAAATATAGAACCGGGCAATAATATGTATTATAAAGATGATATCAACTCCATGTTTTTATGGTAGGCCTTTTTTATTATTTTTAAGTGATTTCCACGTTACTACTTAAGGTAGTCTAGTAGTATACCTTTATGCGAGCGATGAGAAATGATCTCATGTAATGGTTTTTCGTTTTTCATACAGTTGTTTATGTCAACTGCTTTTTTTATAAGAGCTTTTTTAGTTATATGCTGAGCCTCATATTGTACTTTATAGTATTTCATTGCATTATTCATCATAGATATGTATAAAATGAGTAGTAAAATATGCAATCTGCAAACGAACCTATATTGTTTATACTATATGTTCAGACAAAAAAACACAAAGGTGATATACATATATCTAATAACTTTTGAACATAATAAACATAAATTCACAGTAAAATTCAAGATATCTTATACCTTTAAACGAGCAATTCTTGTATATATATATGTATATATATTTCCGGGATCTCGGAAACGGCTCTAACGATTTTGCTGAAATTTGGTATATGGGGGTTTTTGGGGGTAAACAATCGATCTAGATTAGTCTTATGTTTGGGAAAACGCGTGTTTTCGAGTTTTCATGCGTTTTTCTTTCGACGCAGAATATGGTCGCTAATTTCGTGTTGCCGGCCATTGTCCGTCTGGTCCAGCGGGTTAAGACGCGGACTGCTAAACGAGTGTTACGGGTTCGAATCTCGCCCGGTGACTAACTTTTTTTTTATATGTTCAAGTTTATATATAATTTTTTAATTTTTATTGTTTTAGACAAGTTTAATGTAGTAAAAAAATGTAGATAAGATTATCACCTATACACCACCATATTACAATAAATAGTTATAACCGAGCAATGCTCGGTCGCCCAGGTACTTTAATATTATTGACGACCTGTCTGGCCTAGTTAGAGCCCTGCCTATGAAGCCGATGGTTCCGGGTTCAAATCCTGGTAATGGCATTTATTAGTGTGATAAGCACGAATATTTGTTCCTGAGTCATGAGTGTTTTCATGTATTTAAATATGTATATATTTTATATATCGTTTTCTAAGTACCCACAACGCCAGCCTTATTAAGCTTATTGTGGGACAGTCAATTTGTGTAATAATGTCCTATCATATATATTAATTTTCTAATACAATCAACACAACATCAAGTTTGCTAGGTCTGGTGATAATACTTGGACATTGGACTTATTATGAACACATTGACTGACTGACCTAAGACATTCTCCGGATACGTGCATAATTTCTCATTAGTTGAGATAATCTTATTACGGCGAGTTTAAAATCATATTATTATATCCTTATTTCAATATCAATACCACTCTCACGCTTTATTTGGTTGGCAAATAAAATCGAATATAAATTCTAAACTTTAAAAATGAAATATCGGCAGAGAAGGCCCCTAGCCTAGGGAGATGGGTAATTCAATCATACCTGTACCAGGGGAGCGAAACTGTTCCTTTCGGGCATTCTCGGATCCGTTCGGCTCAACGTTACTACGAGCAATTATTATGAAAGTACCTGGGCGACCGAGCTTTGCTCGGTTATAACTATTTATTGTGATATGGTGGTGTATAGGTGATAATCTTAACTACATTTTTTTACTAATTTAAACTTGTCTAAAACAATAAAAATTATATATAAACTTGAACATATAAAATAAAATAAAAGTTAGTCACCAGGCGAGATTCGAACCCGTAACACTCGTTTAGCAGTCCGCGTCTTAACCCGCTGGACCAGACGGACAGTCGCCGGCATCACGAAATTAGCGACCATATTCTGCGTCGAAAGAAAAACGCATGAAAACTCGAAAACACGCGTTTTCCCAAACATAAGACTAATCTAGATAGATTGTATACCCCCAAAAACCCCCATATACCAAATTTCAGCGAAATCGTTAGAGCTGTTTCCGAGATCACAGAAATATAAATATATATATATGTATACAAGAATTGCTCGTTTAAAGGTATAAGATTAATGAACTTGACGTCCGTTTGCGTGCACGACCACAGATTACTTGAATTTTGACAACCCTAAATAACCGAAAGGGATAGTGCCATGCAACACACAAGGGACAGAATTATTCTTCCCTGAATCGCTGTCAAACTTCGGTTTTGTAGGAAGTTTATTTTCTGAACTGTAGTACTATTACTTATTCTGTGCCTGTACCAACCTAATCATACGTAAGGCTAAAACAGAAGGCATATCATCGTAAATGCCTACAAATTCCGCTATGTGTGAACACTGTACAGAATTGAAAGTACCCTGAAAACTATACTTGCCGCAAAACTAACTGGCGACTGAGATCATAATGCTATCTCCTTTACCCTTGTTAAGACTAACCAAAATTGAAAGAGATGACATTATGACCTGACTCGCCACTTAGTCTTGCGGCAAGTATAAAAATAGGGACACCTTTTTCCTAATGTGCTAATAATGTATCGTTGAAACTTTTTAAGCTGACCGTTTAGCACTTGAGAGATTATCTTGTAAAATGACACTGTTCTCTAATGTTTAAGGTTACCGCTAATAACCCATTGAAATTGCAATAGCACAGCATATTCGATAGTGACACTTGGATTTATACACCCAGCTGCAAAAATGCAGCTTGCTGTTCATGCGACATTTGAAACAGCCCCGTGCAACGACAAACCTTTCTTTGCGTCATTCAATGCCATTGACCATCAAATTAAAAAAAAAAGACAAATCACCAAAAACCTTTGCTATGATTACATTACCATTTTAATTGGTCGACAATTATTTTAAAACGTGTTTGTTAGACTTTAATGTTTGTCTACAACGCTGTACGCTGATAACAGACTGCGCAATTTGGGTCGACACTATGTAACAATTTTCTACTACAGATGTTGTGAATGCTAGTAATGTCGTATTTTCACGGAAACGCACGAACGTGTTATGCTATTTCAATCAGTCTCAGTACAAAAAGTACTGAGGTTGACTGAAGAAGCATGACAAATACGAACGTTCCCGAGAAAATAAGATGGCAAAGGATTGTTCACTTCACTACATCTTCTATGAACAAACCAAGGATATTTCAAACTGTCACCATTATAATACTTACATACCGGTTCAATTTTTAATTTTTTGCATAGTTATAGCTAGAGTACAAAGTTCAAGGTCAAAATGCGTATTAAAAATACCGTCTGAAAATAAAATAAAAGTGCGTTTTAGTAGCGAAGATAAACAAGCCGTGTCATTGATTACTTGGCGAGACGCCATACCGCTTTACTTATCTCAAATGTCTTAAGTGTATTCTGAAATGCATAAGCACATAAGTCCTTTTAGTTTGACACTGTGGCATGTGGATGGTGTTATTTGAAATTCGCAAACCTGTTAATGCAATGAGATTTGAACCTTTTTATTAAGACAATAAGGTTGCTTCAAATTATGTTGCAAAGCGTAAGATCGCTTACTCTAATTCTCATACGAAATGCCGCATTATTATCTCATTTACGTATGTTATTTTGGAGTACTATCTTTAGTATTATCAATTGGCAAAAGGCAACGCCTCAAAATTATATTTCGTAGTTCTACGTACTTTTGATAATGGTATTATTGCAGACGACATTATCTGAAAAAGGCGTCGGTGTCGAAATATTGCGAAAATACTTCATTCTTTTTTGTCTTAGTGTTACAACACTAAGACAATTCTACGGAATAGCTTACAACTTGAGTCGTATATTATCAGTTATCACGTAATTGAAGGACACATTTTATTATAAATGTTACTTGAGATGCCCAACAGGGCGTTATTAACACGCCGCTAAGTGGGCACTCCTATAGAGTTGTGCGTGCTCGCACACTGAAAAAATCGTTCCAAACTAGTACATTCTTACAAATACTAGTTCACTATTTTAGTACAGTAGTATGCCGAGACAAACTTTTTTTTATACTATGTGGTGGCAAACAAGCATACCGTAGCCTATGTACGCCTGCAACTCCAGAGGAGACATGCGCGTTGCCAACCCTAACACTCCGCACCTTACTCACCGGCAGGAACACAACACTATGAGTAGGGTCTAGTGTTATTTGGCTGCGGTTTTCTGTAAGGTGGAGGGAGGTACTTCCCCAGTTGGGCTCTGCTTTAGATCTGGAATGCCATGCACTTTGCTGTGCCCTACCACACAAAGCGATATGACATTCACAGTGCCCATACCTCTCTTTTGAACGTAGTTTAAGGACATATCCGGGTCCGAAACGAAACTGAATAATGTAACGGAACGGTTTTTGCGAACGTTTTGTAAAGTAGTACATTCCAAAATTGGTTGTCTCGCTTATTCCCGTGCAGTTGCAACTGAGTGACGCTGACGTCTATGTACTGTAAAAGAGATACGGTCTAGCTGAGGTGGGGAATGTAAACGCTCCAGGTAAATGATGATGATAATATATTTTTTTCTTCAAACAACACAATAAAACTATCGAGTAACTCCGATGCTTGCCATTTTCAGAATCAAATCGCCTGCAGATCTTTATTCCTTCAGCAGGGCGATAGTTCTGAATTTAAATAATCGTTGCCAGTTATCTATCTCGAGACTGTGAAGGTTGGAAACCTTCACAGTACTGTCTTGCTCATATTAGCCGAGAGCCGTTCGGTCGTCATCGCACGCGCTCGGCGTTAGTTCGGTCGGACCACTCGGATCGCTTTGCTGTCAATGTCACTCCTCGCTCCCGTTCAGTTTCGCATGTAGTGTACTAAAATGTACGAAGAGCAGTATCATTTGAGAATAGTTCGGTTTAGTACAGTGCAGGGAATTGCGTCTTTTTGACTTTAGTACATGTACTACACAATGCCTACTCCTATATAATATCCGCAAATTAAACTAACTACCAATGTCATAAAACTTCTCATTCACACTTGCGTGGTACAGTCGAGTTCATAAATATGTATATATTTTTTTACCTTCACTTAATCCATTGCAATAAGGAGAAAAATGTAGTTATATATTTTTGAACTCAAGTGTAATAGCAAGAATGACAGAGATAGTGATACTTGGTTTAGTTTGTTCGTACCATATATATATACTAATTAGAATGAATCGACGTTGTATCATGTATGCTTACCGGTCAGCTTGACGCCGATGACCTTGGGGCACTTGAGTTCCCAGGGGATGTCGGCCATCACGTCCACGGCATCAGCACCACCCACACCTGGTGAAAACGTATTTGATAACCATTGGAAAAATATAACACAAGTGAGGTTTTAAAGTTCCTTCAAAAGTACATAATAATTAGTTTCTTAATTATGATGTACTTTCTTAATTATTAAGTCACTCATTGTTTTATTTTTTTGTAAAGAAATATATTTTAGTCACTAGTAAGCTAAGCTAAATCTTATGAAGCTTTATTACAAGTTTAACAGATTTAAAATCTCTTTAAGATTACAATAGTACATTACGATACAAATGCGAAAAATAGGAAAATCGCAACGGGCGATAAATTAAAACACGGCCGAAGGGAGTGTTTTAAACTGACACCATTTGGGAATTACCTATTCACACATGTATTGTACAATATTTTACAGTATATAGGCCCTTTAAATTTCCGACATAGTTATGTGCGACATATTATCGCACTACTGCGGTAAAGTATCTTAAGCATCATATGTACTGTAAAATTTGTTTACAATATATTACAAGCAATAATTTCACGTTCTAATACAATCTATAGTCGGAACCAAAATAGTAAGTCCGGGTCACACTTACAATTAACCTTTATAAAAGTTGCGTGTGCCCTCTCATCCCCTAATGTTGATTACAATCATTTACATTGTATGAAATAACAAATCATTGATAATACTTCGTAGTTTATACGGTTCATGGACGTTTATTTTGGTATACTATATATTATTTATACATATACTAGATAATTTGTAAAGTAAAGCGTTGGTGACTTAGCAGTAAATCTTTCAAACCAAACATCGCGGGTTCAATTCTTGGATCGTACCACTGAGTCTCTTAGAACTAAACTCGGGTTAAAGGGACAGATGACTACTAGTTTCGTAAAAAAAACTATTGCCTCCCCTAAAATGCAACAGGGGAAACGCTAAGATGAGGAGAATACTTTCCAATTAAAATAGTACATTACGATACAAGTGCGAAAAATAGGAAATTCGAAACGAGTGGCGATAAATTAAAACACGACCGAAGGGAGTGTTTTAAATCGACACGAGTTGCGAATTACCTATTCGCACATGTATCGTACAACGTTTTACAGTACATATGGCCCTTTAAATGTTCGACACAGTAACATAATATGCTACTTCTCGCACTAGTGCTATAAAGTAGCCCCATATGTACTGTAAAAATTATAATACGTTCTTTTCTAAAACTTACTAATGCAGAGACCACCCAGCCCCCCACCGTTGGGCGTGTGCGAGTCAGTGCCAATCATCAACAGGCAGGGGAAGGCATAGTTCTTCAGGATGATCTGATGCAGAAGGAGGAGAATACTTACCAATGCAGAGACCACCGAGACCTCCGCCGTTGGGCGTGTGCGAGTCAGTGCCGATCATCAGCAGACCGGGGAAAGCGTAGTTCTCCAGGATGATCTGATGGATGATGCCGGAGCCGGGCTTCCAGAAGCCGACGCCGTACTTGGCACCCGCCGTCGCCAAGAATTTGTATACCTCTTTGTTGATGTCCTGGAGAGAATTAATAATTTAAGACCTAGTTCAGACAGAAAATAATGTCATTAAATTTAAAATACTTATAATATATTTTTCTCAAACTACTATGTATCCAGTGCGATGAGTGAAGATGATATGGAAAGGAATTTCATACAGCCTTACACACCTAGGCCTGTAAAGCAACCATCATTCGTTCTTAACGTCAAATTGTGACACGTCTTGGCATTCAACAGTCAAATAGTAGTAGATTCGTAATTTGTTTTTAGCTGTGTAAACCTACAAATAAAACAAATTGACTACTTTTTGTTCATTGCAAGTTTGAGAAAACCACTATACAAATCTCTGCGAGAAATGGGGTTGCGGGCCGCCTATCCCTATCCGTCTATATCTTCGCTTTTATACTATTGATAGATAACCTATAAGTACCATGTATGTAACAGTAACATCAGAAAGAAGAAGATCCAGAAGATTCCAGGTTCAAATTCTGGCAGGGTCGCCATGTGACGTTAAGTGTTAATGAGACAACCGATAGTTTATAAGGACGGCTTTATTGTGGATAGTATGACATAGCACTCATATATATAATATATAACACTACGCTAAGAGAGTGTGAGTGTGGCATTGCATATACACTACAGTTACATTGATACTGTCGAAGACAGTGAACCTTGGCAACCTCTTAGAGGTGGCTTTAGAAAGCACAGATCAAAAAGGTTTATTTATTCAAACCCTGCTAACATTTGCCAATAATAATCTAAACACAACAACAACTACTTATGCGGTAATTAAACACGCAGGGATCTGCATTTTCAAATTAATTAAATTTTACAAATGACTCCGATCAATGCTTATAAATATAATAGTCAAGCTTCCTGAAATTCATATTGATTTGGGAAATTTACGAAGTTTTTTTATTTAAAAAATATACAATTGTATGTATTGGTAAGTATCTGGATCTTTCTACGTAATGCCAGTTATCAGAAGTGTCATTGTGTTTGCTAATACACACACGTATTGTGTGTGTGAAGGTGAATGTTCTCTGTCACTAAAAAGGACAGGATGTTTCTGTTTATTTTTCCTGTAACTTTCATTGCGAATGCCAAACTTGTGACGGTTATATTTATATCCTTATAAGAAAATAAAAAAAATTGAAATCATGGAGGATAAAGTAATAAAGGACTGACTATTATTACACAGAACCTAATTCATTTACAGTGATACTGTCAATCATCGGGCTTAACACATTCACCGCTGAGCTAAGGTCGTAGCGGTACGTCGTGGCAGATAACATGTATTTCCCGGTATGTAGCGGAAATGCTTCGTAGAGGCAAGACGACGTGTCGTGATACTCGTGATTAGCACTGAATAGGCTGTAGTCCAGGAATACAGGCTGTCACCATCTAATTTGTAAAGTAGACATTTTCTGAAATGTTTTTTTCGGCTTGGGCCCTAATTTGTTAAACAAAAGCCTTTGTTTATTTTATGCAAAGCCGCCTTCGGCAACCATACAAAAGATGGGAGATAATAGAGAGATTATGAACTATTCTTTGTTCTGTAAATAAAGGCTATTTTATTTATTATATAGACCCTACTAGCGCTTAAGTCCTTTATGCCAAATTAAAAAACTCAACTGTAAAAAAAACTATCTAACTACGGAACCTGCTCACAAAATTTCACGAGAATCGGTTGAGACATGCAACCTGCAGAGAACAGACATGCAAAAGCATTTTTGCCCAAGCTGAAATGGAAACCTTCACTGTCAATAATATAAATTTAACTTTGTTACTGTTAATGTCTGCAATCAACATATCTGGTGGCAGATCATATCTGCCTATCCTAAGAATGCGTCTCTTACCTTAGCCCTGGCCAAATCCTCCACTCCACCAATCTGGGCTTCAATAAGATGGTCACAGTGGATGGTGGATGGCACGGCGACCCGCGGCAGTCCAGAGGAGATGAACTGAAGCATGGCCATCTGTGCGGTGGCGTCTTGCATGGCAACACGGTCGGGGCGGAGGCGGAGGTAGCTTGTGCCGCGCTCGATTTCCTGGTTAGAAAAAAAAAGAATGGACATGTAACTTGGTCAATTTTTCTAAGGAGTTACAAACATGCTATAGTTAACCTTTTGAACGCTAAGAAAACCTAAAGTCGTTGTTACTAGTTGTGCCCACAGCGCCATGGACAACTATAGATGTTATGGCGGATGCTGTCAAAGTTAATCATTACACTTTCAAGTAAGGTTTACGTTAGCTCCCTTGCGGGAGCTTGGTGTTTGAGTGATGTTTGTGTTTGTGAGATGTTCAAAAGTTTAATATTCTTGTATGAAGAATTAGAGTAAACCAACATTTTAGACATGTAGTTAATAAGTCCAAGTATAAATTGAATTGAATTGTAAAGGACTTATACAGCTACTAATATCTATAGGATGTAGGTGACTATTTATATTTTTAATGGTAAACATAGAATGATTCATAAAATATAAATAAGTGGTTGAGACAGAATGTGGACTTAACTTAAAGTAAGTATGCTAAGCCCAAAGAATTTCGTACATTGCCCCGTCATTTCCTATCTCTATTGCATGTGCATAATTTTATTGCTGTTCCACTCGTACAGTGGCATTGACCATTAACCATTACAAATTGAACTGTAAACCGTAATGGATGTTTACAGTTCAATTTGTAATTAATAGTGGTCAATTGCATTAATGTTTTGTCATATATCACAGCCTGATGTTTAATGAAAAAAAAACTAGTATTAAAACCATATAAAATGTAAGCATTCCAATAACTGAGACACTATTTGTATATCTGTAATAATTTCCTGATAGAATATTGGATGTAGACAGTATCACTAATTAAACCACTAAGACCAATATAAAAATTACTGAAGAACTCCCATTAATTGGCATAAAATATGTGCTTGCAATGAATATATATTCAGACAAAGCAGTTTATGCATACATTATTCATTGATACTGGTTTAACTTGAAATATTATAATACTAGATTCAGTATCACTATGTAACTATATAGTTTGATATAACTTTAACTAGTAAATGTTATAAGTTAGATCATATGGAGACTGTCATGCTATTAAAAATCAAAATAAATATGTATGTATAAATTCCACCAAGAAGTTTCACAATAGTGTATTTATTCTAACATTTCATACTTTTTCATAACCACCAAGAATTCACATATGCAATATTTGTTTATTTACATAATAACTTTATCAGCACTTATCATATCACCTATTAGCAACTTATCCTCAATTATTTGCAATATCACGGATTTACCCAAATAAATAAGAATAAACTCACCTGGCCCTTGGGGTCATCAAGATGGGAGTACAGCACCTTCTCGGACAAGGTCATGTCGCGACCTAACCTCTTTTTGATAATCTCCAAATTTTGGGACAATTTCGCATAAGGCAGCGGAGCCTTGTCTAGCTTCGACATCGCGACCTAAAACACCATTGCACTCATTAAAACAACACTAAATCACATAAAAAACAACATTTCCAGGTCACTGGTGGTTACATAACAACATCTTTTTTTGAAAGAAAACAGTGATAAAACGGGTATTTTGGTGGTGTTTCTTACCTGGGCGGCTGCGGCCGTGAGGGGGGATACGCTGAAGCATCTCTGCTGGATCTCCAAGAGCACTGTTCTAGTCCTACCACCCTGAAAAAAAATATTATGAAATTACGTAAAAAAAATAGTCCACAAGCAAGATAATCACGAATAACGTCTCAAATAAGAAAATCCGGTTTACGATTACTACTAATAACCCGGGGTGACCTCTCGTTAACTTTATTTTGCGTGACCTGACCCTGTCCATTCAGATATGCGACATACGGGATCGTATTTCTCAATCAACACTGATAACGATGTAAACATACGAATAGCACTAAAACCGATAATTGTAAATTATTTTGGAATTATATCAATTAAAATAGCATGGAATATTCAGGAATGCGAAGGACTTACCTGGCCATGCAAAACTCTCATACAGTGAGCCATGGTTGCGGACTTCAGAACACCAATGACAACAAAGAAATATAAGACTTGTTAAAAAAAAATCTATTACGGCAACATGGATTTATCCAGATATCTAGCCGTTTTTCGACTGCAATATGCAGTTCTAATATATAACACGTACCGCACAAGGGCTTCAGCCGAATTGGCAGTTCGGTGAGTTCGGTCGGTAGAATTTGGCAGATAGCCCTGTTTGGGTTGTCATTACAAAAATATATATGCTGACACTGGGGAAATAAAAATGTTACATCAATTAAACAAGATAAGGCAATATGCAATACAAAGAGCATATAATTACAGTTTAGATATTGTTATTGCGTTAATAGTATAAGTTTTAATTTCACATACTATATGTAACGAAATAAGAGCCTCCTTCATTTGGAGAATAATCAAATAATATCTAACTATTCATTTAAAATCGAATTTTATAAATCCAATATTTAGTTAAAGTATTATACATAAAATAAAATTATAAAACCATATTTAGGGAAAAACTAAATTTACAACGACATCATTATAAAACCGTTCGGAATATAGATTTGTTAGATGCGTAAATGCTTTTTTTAGTCAAATTATATTTGATTGCAGGCAATTTTAAATGTTATAAGCCGAATTTTAGAATTTTGTGTAATTATAATTGCATGTGACAAATTGGCCATTTCCGATACAAATCACTTAACTTACAAACAAAAAACCGGTTTCTTCTAGTATTTGAACGTATGACAATTTTTTTTTACAATTATTTTATTTTATTTTTTTTTTTTTTTTTTTATTTGGAGATCCAACAGCTGTGACATTAACATAGAAAAATATAGTAGATACAGGAAGCCAATTATAGGAACTCACAGGTAGTGACATAATACTAAACTAAGATTACGCAATTATGGCTGGATGCGACGTAAACGTAGTGATTATATGCTCTTTGGCGACGTACGACAAAAGTATGAGGTGTTTTTAAATCATTACCGTTACACATGCTCGGATCGGAGGTCCTATATCGAAAACAGAAATTCGCAAATTGCGGGGATCTTTCTCTTTTACTCTGACTAAGACGTAATTAAAGTGACAGAGAAAAGTACTATTGACGAACTATGATTTTCGAGGTTAAAGCCCGGGGGCCTACCGCAAAAATCGAATTTCGTCAATTGCGGGCATTTTTCTCTTTCACTTTAATTACGTCTTAGTGAGAGTAAAAGAGAAAAATCCCCGCAATTTGCGAATTTCGGTTTTCCCGGTAGGCCCCCCGGTTACGTAAAAGTAAAATACAAATCTTAGTAAAGTTTATATTTTATGACTAGTATTAAAATTTATGTCATTTTACGCTGTTTTTTTTTTAAACCAACCGGATCAAAACACAAATGAACATGAACATGATTCAATGGAATAAAATGATATGATATGATATGATCAAGCTTTGATCAAGCTGCAATGTTGCTGCTACATTTGGTAGGTCGTGCTATTTTTTTAAAGAATGCTAAAAACGTTTCTGATTTGTCAATGTCAACGCATCCAGGCCATAAATGTAAAAAAAAAAAATGTCAATGTCAAAGTCAATGTCAACATTTTTTCTGTGATTTCGTTGTTACGTTACTTGTTTTTTATATTATAAATATGAGAAAATCCCATTTATACACAGAATAGTAAATCGTTCTTGAAATGTTATCAGAAATCAACTTCTGTGACCTATATTTACAGTGTTATTAATAACAAAAACCGGTCTAAAATGACGAGTGCTACTATTCAGGTATACACCCACTTCGTTAATTAATTTTTCTTGCAAAGTTAACCATGTTTATGATTGATAATTCCGTTAAATGGGTCATATAAGTCTCTTATAGTTTTGTTTGCTATGAATTGTGCAGGAAATTGAAGGAATAGACGACTATTGGGGTCCGGCGTTCCGTTCGGTGTACGAAGGTGACGGACATGAAGCGTTCGTGCAGCAACTTGACGAGCGTATCAAGCAGCATGACAAGGAGATCGAGAAACTGTGCAACTTCCACTATCAGGTATTTCACCAGCTATAAAATGATTCATTTGACTCACTGAAACCAGAGTGCCTACCGCAAACACCGAAGTTGTATATGAGTGTCTGTTGTGGGTGTATGTTGGTTGTCTGGTTCTGTACTAAAATCGCAAGTTGTTAGGGCTGATTGGGTAGTACATTCGCCATAGAAGAGTTATTTTTGTACATTTTATATCCACAAACAGAGTTTAGGTGAATCTGAGGGCCTTCTCACTCTCTGCTGTGCTCTGGGTTCTGCTATCCTTTCTCCTCAGAGGTTTTGTCTGGTTGCCCTTGGCTCTCCTATATTCCTCCATACGTCTCTGTCCAGAGCCTGTCTTCACCACAAGGCTCCAGCTACCTGCCTGAAGTCGTCTTCCTATCTCATTTTTTGCCCACCATCATTCCTTGTCCCATCTCTTGGGTACCATGTTGTAATGTCTCATGACCATTTTTCTCTTTTGTCTCGTAGCATGTGGCCGGTCCACCTCCACTTGATGATGATGATGATGTGATCCTGTTATCCCTCATTAGGGACATAAGGCTCGCAGAGGAATTTTCCATTTGGTGCAATCCTGGGCGGTTACTTCCAGCTCTTTCCAGCCAAGTCCAGTTGAGCCAGCCTTCTTCTCAACCACCTTCACTGTAGTCAATTATACCACCACAACACACCACGTCCCGGTTGCGATTTGCGTATATCTAGAAGTCTGAAACAAACTATTCCCCATCACCGCACGGGCTTTATTTCCAACTCCTTCACCCTTCAGGCAATTCGCCTTTGGAATGATCTCCCTCTACTCTCAAGATAAGAACAGAGCAAATTTTCTTTTAAAAACCAGTTACATAAGCACCTCTCTTACTCGCTCAAAGTTAATAAATGATCCGCATGTTACTTGTATACTTGGGTACATAATATATATTTATCGGTGTATAATTATGTATGTATGTCGTGTATATATGTAGGTATATTTTGCTATTATTTTTATATGTGTAAGTGTATAAATAGAATATTGTTGTATTGTTTAGAATAACTTGATTTGTGTTTCATACTCCCCTCGTTGTGTACAATCCTGCACTAACTGGAAGTTTCTGTTTGACCCAATGGTTGACTGGTAGAGAATGCCTTAAGGCATTAAGTCCGCCATTTGTACCATTTTATATCGTGCAATAAAATTTAAGTAAATAAATAATAAATCAAATTGTTTTTGTTTACATTCTAATGTCCTCCATATTCTATGTCTAAGTTTTATATTCAACATGCTTCTTTCCATACCATTTTGACAAACTTGGAGAGCTTTGCTTTCCATGACAGCTAGGGCCCATGTTTGACATCCATATGTAAGGCCATCCTTTAGTGACCAGTATCTTTTCCGATTCTAGTGTCTATTTTTTGTAGTGTCAAGTTTTGAGGTGATATCACTTGTCCAAGATATGTGTATTGTTCTGCATAAGCAATGAGGTTGTGGTATATATATAATCTTCTTTTACACTGTTTGTCATTATCTTGGTCTTTTCGGTATTGATTGTCAGCCCAACTTCTTTACTGCCGTCTGCAAGCTGTTGTCACTAGCAAACCTTAGATTTGTTAGTTTTACTCCTCCTACGACCAAAAGATTCCTAGTTGAGTTTTCTGAATACATATTCTAGAACTGCAGAAAACAGTTTAGGTTATAAGGGGTCTCCCTGCTTCATTCCTTTCTGCATTTTCCCTGTTTCATAGTCCCTGTCACTCTAATTACACCTAAATTCAGCTTAGAATCACTGTTGCCTCTCTACTACAAGTACCCATATCTGGATGGGTGGTAGTGTGACAGCCACCTTATCCCTAGTACTTATAGTAACAAATGTGTTTTGCAGGGCTTCATTGACTCCATCCGTGAGTTGCTCCAAGTCCGCTCACATGCAGAAGAGCTGCATGCTGAGATATCAAATGTGGATGGCAATGTTAAGGAGACCACAGAAGGTAATAACCATACAAGGTGTGCAAGCCAATTGGGTTAATGAAGCGTATCAAGAAAAATTTAACAGATTTGCAACTGTGTACAATATTCATATATAAAGAACTGAATTAACTCTAATTCCCAAGGAAACTTTACACCCCTGTGACCAGCCAAAACAAACTTGGCATTTAAAATTAGAATTTGGATTCTCTTTTTTTACCCAATATTGCATCAGTGAGAACCAAGGAATTAATTTTAAAAACTATAGCAACTTGTGAAGTCATCTGTTATTAAACATAGCATCTTCCATTTCTTTTGCCCAGTACTAATTAGAAAAAGGTTGACTGTCTATCTCCCGGGGTGAAATGTATAGGTGGATAACTAATCTTCATTGTAGAAAAAACTTAGAACACTAATAGAGACTTGAGTTTTTCTAATTCAAATAAAGTTGAGTTCAGATTTATGGGCATGGCACACTGCGTCCAATTCGCATGTCGCTTCGAAGTTTGAGCGAGACAACGCTATGCGCGTATTATAGAGACATCCCGCTCTCACGCCGGAGCATGCACTCTCACGTGCGAATCGGACGCAGTGTGCTATACCCCTAAAACTCACGATTTTTACATTTAAGCTGTATTAAATATAAATATTTTGTTTCATGCCTTTGGCTATTATTTAAGGCCTCTGCTCCCGGGCCGAGGAGTTGATCAGAGCGCGTCGTGTGGAGCTGAACATCGCGGCTACTATTGAAAAGATGGAGCTCTGCCTCCCGTTGCTTACTACTTACTCCAAGTTGAAGACCCAGGTTGAGGCTAAGAGGTACAGGTTTAGTTACTAGTTGAGTTTGGAGTTCAACTTTTTCTTACCTGGTGAGGGATCATATAACTTAAAATAAAATTTCGTCTTTCCAATGCTTTGTTATTTCTATATTTCGGGGTGTAGCTTTCAAGAGATCTGCTTCAGTCCATATGTTTGACCATGAACACAAAGAGTATCGCATCACATATTCTTTTGTTTGAAGTTGAAACACACGACAGACACACCATAATACGAAAATTATTTGAGTGTTTATCAATCAAATAATTAAGCTTATTTATCTACTATCATTGATCCATAAACAAGCAAAAAACTATTTCTTTGTTGAAATTGACAATTACCCTTCTCGGCATTGCCAAGCAAACCGAGATCCATTTTCATCTACTCAAAAGTTTGCCGACCCCTGATCTAAGATATAAACAAGACTACTGAGCTTAGTTACTTCTGCCTCTCTACTCTATCTAACTAAGTATGCAAATTGTTCCTCAGATACTACCCAGCCCTAAAGACCCTCGAACAACTAGAACACGTTCTCCTCCCGCGCGTAGGCCCATACAAGTGGTGCGCGCAGATCGCAGCCGACATCCCGCGCCTGCGGCAAGCCATACGGGACGCGTCCATGGCCGACCTCAGAGGGTTCCTGGAGAACATACGCCGGCTCAGTCCCCAGGTACAGTCATCATCGGTTGCTCATCAGATACTACCTAGCCCTGAAGACCCTCGAACAACTACCGTACCGTATGCCGTCATGGGACTTTATAGTGTACACAAGTCAACAATTTTGCCGAAGAGTACATATTTCCTATTGTTCCACGTTCCACTTTATGATTATGACATATCTTTTTCACAGGTTGGTGCAATGGCATTAAAGCAAACTCAAGACATGCTGGGTAGAAGCTTGGCTACTATTGTAAAAACTAAGAAGGGTTAGTACAGATCAATTAAAATTTCCGTGTTTACCAAACCAATCAATTTATTGGTGAAATGTAAATGTATCTGTTCAAGCAGATCAAGGCCGAATCGAGCGCAATGTATGCACGGCCTTAATTTGCTGCTCGTCGCGCCGCGGCCTGCTCGCGTTCTGTCCCCGGCCTTAAAGTTGGTAGATGAGAATAAGATCTTGTAGCCGTATTATGCCAAATAAAATATTGATTGTTTTATAAATGCAATCGATGTAAACTGTTCTTATGAAAAAAAAAAATCTAAATAAAGTCATGTTGGTTGCCTCTGTCTACCAAAATTTTATAATCTACATTTTTTGTCATGTCATATGTCAACTGATGATTACTTCCAGACATGGCCGTTCTCGGCATCGCTCGAGAGAACCTCGGACCCCAGTGCCCTCACGAGCTGGTGGACTTCAGCCCGCTGCACCGCTGCCTGCACATCCACGGCGTGCTGGGCGCCAAGAACGACTTCATACAGTACTACAGGTCAGTAACTGTAGGAACCTCGGACCCCAGTGCCCTCACGAGCTGGTGGACTTCAGCCCGCTGCACCGCTGCCTGCACATCCACGGCGTGCTGGGCGCCAAGAACGACTTCATACAGTACTACAGGTCAGTAACTGTAGGAACCTCGGACCCCAGTGCCCTCACGAGCTGGTGGACTTCAGCCCGCTGCACCGCTGCCTGCACATCCACGGCGTGCTGGGCGCCAAGAACGACTTCATACAGTACTACAGGTCAGTAACTGTAGGAACCTCGGACCCCAGTGCCCTCACGAGCTGGTGGACTTCAGCCCGCTGCACCGCTGCCTGCACATCCACGGCGTGCTGGGCGCCAAGAACGACTTCATACAGTACTACAGGTCAGTAACTGTAGGAACCTCGGACCCCAGTGCCCTCACGAGCTGGTGGACTTCAGCCCGCTGCACCGCTGCCTGCACATCCACGGCGTGCTGGGCGCCAAGAACGACTTCATACAGTACTACAGGTCAGTAACTGTAGGAACCTCGGACCCCAGTGCCCTCACGAGCTGGTGGACTTCAGCCCGCTGCACCGCTGCCTGCACATCCACGGCGTGCTGGGCGCCAAGAACGACTTCATACAGTACTACAGGTCAGTAACTGTAGGAACCTCGGACCCCAGTGCCCTCACGAGCTGGTGGACTTCAGCCCGCTGCACCGCTGCTTGCACATCCACGGCGTGCTGGGCGCCAAGAACGACTTCATACAGTACTACAGGTCAGTAACTGGCCTTTCTTGAAGAGTCAACCCCTCAGCTGAGCTGTTCATCATCATCATCAACAGCTCTGACAGTATCAAACAGTTAAAATTGTGGAAAAAGTGTAAAGTCTAAAGAGAAATTGTGTCCTGAGATTTATAGCCGACCTTGAAGGTGGCGTTGTACCTCATCATGTTTTGTGGTAACACAAACAGTAAACAAACCGCCTTGATGCATTAATGTCATATTTATCCGTAACAAATAATCTGTGAAAACTTCTAAAAACTGTTTACGGTTTGTGGTCGTGCTGCACTCTGGCGGCTGCACAATGTCAAACGTCGCCTCTTCATAACCAGAGTTATGTATCCAGAGTTTGGATGCGGATTTATTTATATGAAAGCAGGTCTTCTCACGTCTAGCGGTGGTTCTTAGACATGTTTTATCAAAATCTATAAATCTGTTTCATTTCGTTAGGTTTTTTTTTTAAATTCCATTTACGTTTTTACTAATGAGTAATATCTTCACAGAGCTCAACGCAAGCAGCAAGCGCGTTTGGTGCTGATCCCTTCGGGCAACCTTCACGACAACATACAAAGCGTGAAGAACTACCTCAATGCAGTGCTGGGATTCTTCATACTGGAGGAACATCTTCTTAGCACTGGTGCAGGGCTGGTTTCCAAGGTATTATTTAGGTATTATTAACGACCTGTCTGGCCTAGTGGGTAGTGACCCTGCCTATGAAGCCGATGTTCCGGGGTTGAAATCCTGGTAAGGGCATTTATGTGATAAGCACGGGTATTTTTTCCTGAGTCATGGGTGTTTTCTATGTATTTAAGTATTTATATATTATATTATATTGTTGACTAAGTACACAAGCCTTATTGAGGTTACTGTGGGCATAGTACAAAGAGTGGGGAAGTAGGTTATCTTCTAGACATGTGTAAGTAATGCGCGTAACATCACAAATGAGATATCACTCAAACGCGTAATGTTGCATTACGCATCACTCCGAGAAACCAAGCATTACTTCAAATATCACTCGAGCACATGACTGGCCGAAGCGCGCGTAAACTCGTAAAGCATCAATATAGATTGACGCGCCGGTAGTCGGTACGAAAGGGCCGTTCAAGTCTATACATATACAATCCGCGTAATGTATAATGTAATGAGAAATGAGACGTGATGGTGTGATGCATCACACCATCACATGTTTGTGTGCCATGCTATCATTACTTTGGTATCCCGCTCGCACCCGCACTCACTGCTCGCTCGCTCTCATTCCGCAATGCTTTCGGAACACTTCGGATCGGTCCGCTCGGCCGGTCGTAGCAGTCGCATTTGAGTTATTGCAAATTTCATTAAATTGATACGATAACGGATTTTTGCACCTGCAATCGATTTAAAACTGTAATGCGTTACCATAGAGCTTACAATGTTTTTAGTATTTTACCTATAAGGATGCGGCTAAATGATAATTCTCTTGCGAGCTTGCGAGTTTGAATTTGACGAACAAAAACGTATTTACTGTTTATTATTGTTGTGAAATGTTTGGTTTGGTTGACTTTCGCGGCAAAGTAAATTAAGCACGAGTGAAGTTACTTATTTATCCTTAATTTATTCTCGTATCAGTATCATATCATAATTTTATTGATATACCCAAATAAAAATACTATCATGTGACTGTCGATGGCGTTATCTCATTAATTAACAGATATTTTCTTTTATTTTTTTATGTATGTTGCATATTTTACGACTATAAAAATAAAAACATTAACAAAAACGATCTATCACATGGCGGTGACAAAACGCAATGCGTAATAGATCGACGCGCCGATATGATACGCCCTAGAGTCCTAACACTCGCTGCGTAATGTAGTTGGTACTGTGATGAGTGTGACGTTGCCATCACGCGCGCGCCCGCGCGCTGTATTCGTTTGGGTAAATGTTTCGTTTCGAGTGATGTGTGATGTGATATCTCAGTGTAACATTACGTTTTCGAAAAGGTGATGTGATATAGCATTACTTTTTGAAGCACTGTTTCGCGCATGTCTATTATCTTCATACAAACGCACCGCGCGCGGCTTGCATGTGTGCGCCATAGTATCTTTACGTCGCCGCACGCACACTCAAACAAAAGCCCCGACTGGCGCACTGGCAAACGGGTCGAGATTTAGTTCGAGTGTGCGTGCGGCGACGCATAGATACTATGGCGCACATATACAACTTGTATGTATAATACAAGCCGCGCGCAGTTTGTTATATGAACATAACCTACTTCCCACTCCTTGTACTATGCTGTGGGACTTAGTCGATTTGTGTAATAATAATCTAATAATGTCCTATTATATATTTATTATTATTAACCGTTTGAACCCCACGCCTATCGTGCGCGGCGCGTTATCATCTTGTCGGAATGCACGAAGGTTCATATTGGGATGTAGCCGCGTGCGTCAATTGGCATCTTTGGCGGTCAAGGGCCAAATATTCAACTATTTGGGAACAAATCAAATATTTTTAATGAAATATTTTGTAAGTGGTCTTACTACCCCGCTACCTCTACCTCTGCCTGACCCCTCCATCCGTCCCTTGAGGAATTAGCCTAGAGGTCCAGAGCGTTAGACGCGATTGTTGAAGATGCCGGTTCGAATCCGGCTCCACCAATGGAGGGGATTTGTCACTTTTCTCCTTGCTAGTTTTATGGACAAATACTATAGAGACCGTGTTTGGGTCTGCCACCTTGTGGCCTAAGTTGAAAACTAAATTGTTACGTTAACTGAGTGTATGTACCCCTAACACTTTATATTCTATAAGAGTGCTCTTTCACAAGTGAAGGAGATGGACATGGCGAAACTATAAGGCCCCCTTCAAACTAAACGCGTGAATCACGGCCCGACTTCGCGGAGCGAATATATCGCGACGTTGGCAACTCCACACTCACACAATCTCACGGCGATTTCGCAGTTTGGTTTGCGGCAAGATGGCGGAAAAGCGTCAGCTGATCAAGTAGTTTAACTGCTAGTTACCTACGGCATCATACGCGATTTAGCTGTTTTTGCATTTTGTTTTGTTGTAATACCGTAAAATATAGGTGCTTAATATAATGTATCATAATATAATTAATATTTATCTTGCCACAAATGAGCGAAAATAGTGTGTAATGTGGAGTCTTGCAAGTTCGCGCTTCGTGTCTCTTGACGTGGGCCGAAAAGCCGACAAAAAAACGGGGAACAAGGCGCGAAGGCGTGAACAATCTGCGAATCGACGCCACACTCGCGTTCGCGGCTTCGCACCATGATTCGCGTGCAAATGTGGAGGCCGCTTAAGGGTTCCTAGTGAACTACGGAACCCTAAGAAACGCTTTAAGTGATGTATTATTTCAGGATTGGCTTCTAGACACATGGAGTATGTCTGTGAATAAAGTAGCTTCGACTCTGCGTACAAACACATCGCTCATCACAGACCCGACCCTCATGTTGAGCATCAAGCATCAGATAGTGCTGTTCATTAACACGCTCAAGTGAGTACTACTATCTATTTAGATCACTCTAATATATAAGAAGACAAAGAAACCTTAATTTGAAAAAAAAACACATATACATATACACAAAATAAATAAATGAGGAACAGGGTTCGAAATTATCCAGATAATTATAGTATTTGATAATTATCCGATAAATATCGGAACAAATTACGAATCTACTACTATATGATGGATGAATGCCGTTTTTATATGTGTAAACCTACGAATAAAATAAACTGACTAAAATTTTTTTACAGTACAATAAGGTGCTACTTTCCTGCACACGTGCGGGAATGAGTACTTTCCGTGCATTTTTTTTATACAACCTCGGTGGCAAACAAGCATACGGCCCGCCTGATGGTAAGCAGTCTCTGTAGCCCATGTACGCCTGCAACTCCAGAGAAGTTACATGCGCGTTGCCGACCCTAAACAGCATATGTCGAAACTTTAAAGAGCCATATATACTGTAAAACGTTGTACGTGCGAATTGCCTATTCGCAACGCAAATGTATCGTACAACATTTTACATTACATATGGCCCTTTAAATTTTCGACATAGTTACGTAATGTGGTAATTATCGCACTAGTGCGGTAAAGTAGCACCATATGTACTGTAAATAACTATTTCATTGCTAGTAGTAGAAAATCACTATACAAATCTCGGCGAGAAACGGGGTTGCCGGCCGCGTAACCCTATCTACTTCTGTCTGCTTGTCCTGCAACCCTTCATTTCCCGGCCTCTATAGTAATGTACTATTACAGATGCTACGGCCTGCCCGCGGATCCGCTCCCACTGCTCCTGCAGGAGATGGCGGAGCACTACACGGAGGTGCTGATGCAGCGCTGGGTGGTCGTGTTCAGGGATATACTGGACAATGCCACCTTCCTGCCTATTGAGGTGAGCATACTGTAGTTGGTTACATTATTGAACAGCTTCTATCTAATTATACGAAGGAAAGTCTCTTTTGTTAAGTCTGTGTTGTTTTATCACAGATTTCCTATGGCCACCTCCTATCTCCATCATCAGATCAGCTCGATAGCACATATTATTGCATTGTCACCCGACTTACATCATCATCATCATTCGCTTGCCCTTATCCCATTCATTTGGGGTCGGCGCAGCATGTCTTTTTCTTCCATATCTTTCTGTCACTCGTCATCTCATCGTTCACTCGCGTTCGTTTCATGTCATCTCTCACACAATCCATCCACCGTTTCCTAGGTTTTCCTCTCCCGTTCCATCCCTCCACATTCATTCGGAATACCTTTCTCGTCACGTGACTTTCATCCCTCCGCATCACATGCCCATACCACGCTAGGCGATTCGCTCTTACTTTATCTATTATGGGTGCAACTTTCAGGCTTCCTCTTATATACTCATTCCTTATCCTATCCATTCTTGTCACCCGACATACATATGTATGCAAATTTTCAGCTTCATTGGAAGTCAGGAAGTGGGTCAAATTTAATTTGCAAGATTTGGCCCGTGCAATCATAACATAAAGCTTGTCAAAGAGTGCGCGCTTTTGATATCTTAAAATTTTCACTAGTTTGCTTGTTTTTTGTATATGTTTATGTATAGTTGTATTATTTATTTTTCAAATCAGGTGGCCGATCAAGAACAATATGACGGTGTAATGGACACATTCCCTTACGACGGAGAAGAATTAGAAGCTCAAGGTTTCCCCAGGAAGTAAGTCCTCGCACTATTATTTGTTTAATATAAATATATGGTCATTCAACATTCATCTATACTCCGTGAGGTTAATTAGAATGAAAAACTTTTACTACTATGGCAAAAAATCCGAAATAGATAATGTCTTTGAAGAAATTTTAATTAACTGAGCTAGGTTATTAAAAAGGATCTTAACTTGACTGTAGGCGAAACTAAAATGTATACGGAGATGTAAAAATTAAACAGACATCACAAGCATCTCATTCTTTCTTAATTTCCCGTTCCAGATTCCCATTCTCATCCATAGTCCCCGCAGTGTACGTGCAAGTGAAGGAGTTCATATACGCGTGGCTCAAGTACTCGGCCGGCCTCGGCCTCGGTGGGGGCCGACGCGCAGCCGCGGCGAGACACTCGGCCTCGCTATTGTTGAGCAGGTCCTTTACGGGCTGCCTGTCGGCGCTGTTCCGACATCCTCTACCACTGATGCAACTTGTTCAGGTACTAACCACTCATGTATTCAAGGCCTAGGCCTCGGCGGCGGCCGATGAGCGGCCGCGGCGAGACTTTTGGCCTCGCTGTTGTTGGGTCCTTTACGAGTTGTCTATCGGCATTGTTCCGGCATCCTTTGCCAATAATGCAACTTGCCCAGGTAATGTACTTCATAAACCACTGTTCTTAAATATTTTTCATACGACAACGTAAAAAAAAACTCGAGAAATTGCCACCTGATTTTTGTACTGATATTTCGTGACCCTGTTAGTGCCACTTACGGTTCAACCAGCGTCAAATTGTTCTGGTAACCATGGTAACTCCAGGTTTAACCTGTTAACCCCGTGATAGTGGAATGGTGCAAGTGGCCCTTATACAAGTGAGCCACATCGCAGTTAACACTGTCTACATTAATCTTACTTAATTTTACGTACTATTTCATTGACGTCATTTTATTTTCAGATAATCGTGGACACCCACTATCTGGAAGACGCGACCATATGTCTCTACGAGTTCATTAGCAATATCACTGGTTCAGAGCTGGTCACTACACAGGTATTTTTTTAATTTAATTATAATATTGTCATCCCACTCATTGTCAGATTCACGAGACAGTTATTCAGGATTGGGAGACCCACAGCTTCATACATGATAAAATGACAGATATCTTTACAAATTGTGTTGCAGGCTGCAGGCAGCATGTTCCAAGCGGCCCGCGACGACGCAGAGAAACAAATCTGCGACAACCTTGAAAAGAAAGTCGACGAGTTCCTCGACCTCGAAAACTACGACTGGTTGTTGGTCGAACCGACCGGACAGGCCTCGGCTTTTGTTACAGACATGCTGAGCTACCTGTCCGGGGTACTGACTTCTTTGGAACAGTTACCGGAACGTGCCAGGTTAGTACACAATTTGTAGAAACAAGTTTGACCTCGAAAAGTACAACTGGTTGTTAGTCGAACGGACCAGACAGGCCTCGGCCTTTGTTACATACATGCTGAGCTACCTGTCCGGGGTACTGACTTCTTTGGAACAGCTGCCGGAACGTGCCAGGTTAGTACAACAACTTGTAGAAACAAGTTTGACCTCGAAAAGTACAACTGGTTGTTGGTCGAACCGACCGGACAGGCCTCAGCTTTTGTGACAGACATGCTGAGCTACCTGTCCAGGGTACTAACTTGTTCGGAACAGCTGTCGGAACGTGCCAGGTTAGTACAACAACTTGTAAAAACAAGTTTGCCCTCGAAAACTACGATGGATGTTAGTCGAACCGACCGGACAGGCCTCCGCTTTTGTTACAGACATGCTGATGGTGGGTTCTTCTTTAGAATAACTACCTGAACGTGCCAGGCAAGTTCAACAACTTGTAGAATGTTAATAAGTTTGACTACTTTAGAACTATGACTTACGGTTTTTCTTATCTGTCTTAAAAGGAGACATAGCTGCCGTTTGTGCTCTTGTTAATTTCACCGAGCTTTGGATAAATTGATCTCAGTGACGATGACAGTTAATTTATTCGCAATAGAAACCAGTACAGTGAATTACAATGAGTAAATTGACAGCAGGTTGTAAAATTGTTTTTAAATTCATGATCTTAAATCATAAATTGTATAGAATTTTCTTTATTATTGGTCTTTGTTATGAAAGGTATTCGTTGATCTCTGATTGAGATTTCGCAATTTCGTATTTGACATTAGGCTTTAAGAAATCGGTATAGGGTGTTTATTTAGTCACCGGCAATAATTTACGGGGTGAATATATTGGTCATACTCATACTGAGCAACTTTTAATATGGGACCAACCCCGTAATCGTGAAAAAAAAACTACTCCCATGAAACAGCCAGTTTTTTTCGTGATTTCGGGGTTGAACCCATAGTAAAAGTTGTTAATTTTGATTGATGAAAAAACCATTTTCTTTACATGACCAAAATCCTGTCACTTGCAGAGTAGCAGCAGTCCGCGCAGCCACCAATCGCATCGCGAGCCGCCTGCGCAAGCTGCTGCTGGACCCCGGCGTGAGGCAGGTGTCGTCGGGCGCGCTGTACCAGCTGGACCTGGACGTCATCCAGTGCGAGCAGTTCGCGGCCGCCGAGCCCGTGCCCGGCCTGCGGGAGGGCGAGCTGCTGGAACAGTTCACTAGTCTACGGTAAGCTGCTGCTGGACCTCGGCGTGAGGCAGGTGTCGTCGGGCGCGCTGTACCAGCTGGACCTGGACGTCATCCAGTGCGAGCAGTTCGCGGCCGCCGAGCCCGTGCCCGGCCTGCGGGAGGGCGAGCTGCTGGAACAGTTCACTAGTCTACGGTAAGCTGCTGCTGGACCTCGGCGTGAGGCAGGTGTCGTCGGGCGCGCTGTACCAGCTGGACCTGGACGTCATCCAGTGCGAGCAGTTCGCGGCCGCCGAGCCCGTGCCCGGCCTGCGGGAGGGCGAGCTGCTGGAACAGTTCACTAGTCTACGGTAAGCTGCTGCTGGACCTCGGCGTGAGGCAGGTGTCGTCGGGCGCGCTGTACCAGCTGGACCTGGACGTCATCCAGTGCGAGCAGTTCGCGGCCGCCGAGCCCGTGCCCGGCCTGCGGGAGGGCGAGCTGCTGGAACAGTTCACTAGTCTACGGTAAGCTGCTGCTGGACCTCGGCGTGAGGCAGGTGTCGTCGGGCGCGCTGTACCAGCTGGACCTGGACGTCATCCAGTGCGAGCAGTTCGCGGCCGCCGAGCCCGTGCCCGGCCTGCGGGAGGGCGAGCTGCTGGAACAGTTCACTAGTCTACGGTAAGTACAAAGATACTGGGAGCGTTTCCTCGCTAAATCGCTATGCTTATTCGTTGAGCAAGGAAGCTGCCAGCTCTTTTGTCCCTGGTGACATCTCTTCTTCTTTTCACCCCTGCTGGGGCGTAGAGCTCGAATCGTATTCTTCCACTGACTCCGGTCCTGGGCTGCTTGGGTAACCTCCTCCCACCCCATCCCCAATACACCCATCAACTCTAGCTCCACGGAATGGCGCCAAATAAATTTAGCGCGACCATGTTTCCGTTTGCCGAGCATCTTCCGGGTCAGGGCCACTTTGGATAGTATATGACCAATTCAATGCCATTTCTAGTGACATCTATGGTTACTTTCCAGACAACTCCTCGACCTCATCACGGGCTGGGACTGGTCGTCGTACCTGCACGACATCAACATGGAGGGCAACAAGTACAACCTCGTGACTCCCCGCGACGCGGCTGCCCTCCTCGAGAAGCTGAAGGAGGCCGAGTCCAAGTCTTCCGTCTTTGCCGTCTTGAAAAAGAACGAGAGGGACAGAAGGAAGCTGCTCGATACCGTTTTGAAGCAGTTGAAACAATTGCAAAATCAGGATGGCTAGTTATCTCTAGCTATGCCTTTTCAGCCTTGGAGGATTTAACAACTGGAGACGCCTTGTCTGTAATTTTATGTGAAAAACAGTCAGCCGATCCCGCAGCCTATCTTTAATCCCGATACCTGCGGGACTGCGTATTATTAATCCCGCGGGATCCCGGTAATTACGGGATCTCGCATGAAAATTAAAACTATTAATACAAGGTTAAAACACATTTAACTAATCAATCTTGTTCCACATTTCAAATCAACCATAGGATCATAGATAAAGAAAAATAAAAACATACCTTCATTAATGACAACGTCAGAAGACTAAATATTATTTTTCATTTTTAAAATATAATCAGTTTGGTCAGCTTTCTGCTGAGAATATTAGCGAAGAAAACATAACATGGATTTTGCCTAACTACTGCGAATTTTAGAGACAATATATCCAACCACAGGAAAAGGCATAATTTATTTACCAATGGATCTGCCACAATAATGAACATTCATCTCTTTTTTGATTATAGACTCAAGTGTGTTAGTCAGAGATGGTGATGAACAAAAAAGATGGGAGGCTGATGAATTATAGCCAGCTCTAATTTCTGTTGCATCGTTCAGAATGCGGGACTGCAAATCCCACGGGATCCCGGAATACCGAGATCTCGGAATACCGGGATTGGAAGCCCTAGGCACACCAAATGTATGGCTATTATTAAATCCTCCAAGTTATCAGCTATAGCAAAGGGTAATTAACAGTGTAGCAGAGGAGTAGTCTTAAGGAAAAATCTTACCTCTAATTTTGTAGCTGGAGTAACTGTAACGCCATTTAGGGGCACGATTTATTCTTGGACTGTACACCTCTTCAAAAACCAATAACGCTTTGGGTTTTATCAGTATTTGTCTTGAAACTCGAGAGTAATCTATTTGTATTGCTAATGGATGTAGTTTGTAATAATATGTCTTTGTATATATCTCACAAATATATTAACCCCTTGAGTCGCAGGCATAGACAATATCAGAAACTTCTAAGGCTTTCGACTAGTACATTTTGTATGATTTTGTCCGTGGGAGTCCAGGGGTTAAGCTTTTAGTGCCTTTGTGTGTTAACTCTTTGATCGCCTAAGGGCCACTTGCACCACTAATCCGGAGTTAACCGGTTCAACCGTTAACCCAGTGTCAGAGTGTACTTGTAACCATGGTAACTCCAGGTTTAACCGGTTAACCCGGGGTTAGTTATTGGTGCAAGTGGCCCTAAGGAAACGCGGTTGCAGGCCAATATCAACCATCATACATTCCGATAAGGTTCACGGTGACGCACGCAAATTATAGGCGTGGCCACAGAATAAATAATAGTACTACCATACAGAAATGACACTTCATACAAAACCGAAGTTTGACAGCGATTCAGGGTCGAATTATGCTGTCCCTTTCTAATGTCACTATCCCGGCTATTTAGGGTTGTCAAAATTCAAGTCATTATCTTATCTGTGGTCGTGCACGTATAGGGACGTCAAGTTGTGTCAACCCTAATAATTGCTCGGAGCAATGCTGAGCCGAGAAAAGCCGAAAGGAGGAGTGTCGCCACACTGGCGTGGCGTTCAAAGGGTTAATTTCCGGTTAGATAGGTTCGCTTAGCATAGAATCTAAATTAGACAGTAGGATTAAAATGGTACTGTTAAAACAAAAATCGTATGCAATGATGATATGATAAGTTATCCTTGCGTACCTGCCATCATTTAATTTTACGCAAATATATCAAGCTTTAATAAATTCAGAATTTGTAAAAACAAAAATCAAAATTAATTTTCACCCCACCAGCTCGAAAAGGCTCTCTTTATTCTAATAACAAATGAAAAATTAGCGTTTTATCCACAAGAGTAGCAAAGTATAATTCCATGCTAATTCTGAGTTGTTTCTTCATGATGGCTGGTAGAATTGATGCTCCTCATTGCAATGTTTTACTGTTCCTAAGTATTTTTCTCACGTTTGGTGTGGTGAAAAATGTTGTGTTACACTCGGAGGCAAAGTTTGTTGAACCCTCTCAACGCTCAAGATTCCACCTTTCGAACCACTCGCTACGCTTATGTTTTAATTTTGGAATCTTTCGCTTACTCAGGTATCAATATTAGCGTGAGGGGTTAAACATCTCTGCCCCCTTGTAAAACAAATAATTATTTCCTTTTGACGTAGCTACGAAAAAGTGTAAATGGTGTCTAAGAATAAATAAATAAATAAATATTATAGGACTTTATTACACAAATTGACTAAGTCCCACAGGAAGCTCAATAAGGCTTGTGTTGAGGGTACTTAGACAACGATATATATAATATATACATATTTATAAATACTTAAATACATAGAAAACACCCATGACTCAGGAACAAATATCCATGCTCATCACACGAATACATGCCCTTACCAGGATTTGAACCCGGGACCATCAGCTTCGTAGGCAGGGTCACTACCCACTAGGACAGACCGGTCGTCAAAAGAAAAAATCCACTGTTAATAATAAATTGGTAAAGACAATTCAGAAACAAAGACTATAAATTGTTAAAGACAATTCAATAACAAAGACTATCAATACAAAGATAGCATCCCTCAGTAAATAATCATCCCATTTTACTGTGGAATTCAGTGGCGTCATCTTCAGTGATGAGAACGAACACAACTTTTTATAGAAATTGGCTATCTTCATTATGAACTTGTCTTAAAAATTCATTATTTAAGTAATTTACACAACATCAACTAATGTAGTGATAGAGAGCATTTATAGTTTTTTAGGAATCATATCCATAAATGTTAAAAAGTATGTTTTATTCATTCGTACGTTTGGAATTATGTAATGGAAGTTTTATTTGTATGTATTTATGGTCAATATAGAGTATTGTTACTATTGTTGAGTTTTCTTTCTACCATTTTTGCGAGCTATTTCAAATTTTGACATAGCATATAGTTTTTAGAAAAATAGGCAGTAAATAAATAAATAATTACATTAGGTTAATGATGCAGAAACATCATAAACGAAAAAGAGCAAGACCAAGACAGAGATGGACAGATGAAATAAATAGAATAGCTGGCAGAGACTGGATGTCCAAAGCTAATGATAGAGTAGTATGGAATAAGATGGAGGAGGCCTTCACTCGAATAGAGGTCCTTAATTCATAAATAATTTAATTGAACTGCATGAGATATATTGAAAAATAACAAAATGTATAATTACTTACTTATTTCAAATCGTAACCGTATTTAATAGTAAAATTTAATGATTAATTTAATTAATTAAGATGAAATTAGTATCTAAATTAATTTGCATGTAAATGATTTACGAATTGTTGTGCATTGTAATGTATTCTAAGGAATAAATGAAGCTATAATAATAATGCAGAAAATGCTTAATTCAGTACTTCTTATTCTTTCACAGATATGTGTTCAATTTGTTAACACTTTCAATGCCAAGGACGCCACTAGGGAGTTCTCATTAAGTCACATTCCACACGACTCCCGAGGGGAGTTCGTACTATACAATTATAGATAGATGACTAAAGGCCATGCCATCCGACTCCTCTAGCGAGTTCTTACGAAACTTACGATTTTTCAGGGTTGTCACTATACGAGTACCTCGTTTTTTTATTATGCGAAAAATCGTGGGATTATCGTGCGATTTTTAGGAAAACTATTTAAAAGCTGGCATATTTGCCTCTTATTTTCTTCACCATTCTAGAATTACTGAAATAATTGATGAAACTTAGGCAAAATCTACCGTTATTTTTATAATCTTTAAAAAAAAACGAGATTTAAAGTCTCCGTGTGGGCTTTGTTTTAAACAAATAATATTTTACACATACCTACAGGGAGCAACCAAGCAATGGAAACTCCGGAATAATGATCTAGTCTTGAAAATAAATGTATATCAGTAACATACGTTTTTAGTTAAGTACATTTAAACATGCAAGGTTTTTGGGAACGTCGTTACTTTAAAACTCGGATGAACCACGAATCCAGATAGAATTGGCAGATGTTTTAGTACCTAAGTAGGTAATAAAACATTCTTTGAAAACCATTTGTAGTCGCTTTCAATAGCCCGAGTTCAAAAATAACAACCACATGTTTGGCGGTATATTATAGATGTAGCAAATAAAATAACGAGAAACAAACAGAGACATTTAAGTGGCACCATATTACCGGGCACTACCTAAAGGTTATAGCGCCATCGCTCGAAACGATGCTGCTATTCCCTTGGCCTTTGATCTATTAGATGGCGCTACTTTTTGATATTTAACAAATTTAATGTAAAAAAATAAGGATCAAAGTCAAACGTTCTAAAAGTTTTAATTGTGTCAAAAGATGGCAGTAAATTTACGTCGCTACATAGTTTTCTTTCGACTATACACCTTTTATTTCAAATCTCATTGGTAACGTACAAATTACCATTGGCCGAAGTTTTTGACTCGAGGGGTAAGCTCTTAAATACAACACCAGTTGTTAAATCCTCTAAGTCTGTGCTAGCTAGTAGTATTTTGTATTTCTTTGCAGATTGGGATACTCCACCGAACACTGTCTAATGATGATAATATGATAAGATTCATAATACTAGCTGTGGCTCCAACCTAGAGATTGGCCATGGCTATAACATGAAAAATTTATTAATTAGGGCCACACAGCTAAATGATATGATACTTTATTTTAGGTTTCAGACATTAATGGACCACTTGTTCTGTATAAACATGTCAATAGGCAGGTCCACACAGAGCGAGCATACGCGCGAGGCAATTTCCTCACGCACAAACCGGCCAGTGTAGACGTGCCTCGGCAGAGGCGGTGCGCTCAGGCGAGGAAAACGCGCGCCGCATCGGCCAAGGCACGTCTGCACTGGCCGGTTTGTGCGTGAGGAAATTGCCTCGCGCGTATGCTCGCTCTGTGGACCCACCTAATCCATTATGAACTGAACCATAAAATGGGTAAACTTACAGGACAGCAATTATAAACAAAATAATTATATTTTTTACAAGAATTTACAAAGAAATAAAACAAAATCATAGTTTATAACTAATTTATTATCCAAACAGCTTAATCCTCATTATCTTCATTGTCGCTGTCAGCATTGATGTTGAAGTAGCGGAGCTCGTAGGAGTCATGGGCAGAAGCGACCACACGCAGCCAGTCACGGAGGTTGTTCTTCTTGAGGTACCTCTTTGTCAAATACTTAAGGTACCTCTTGGAGAAAGGAATGTCTGTAAAGCGTTGGAAACATCTTAATGACCTGGAATTTGATTGTACCGTGATATACCCCACGGTAGGGTCCCTGCCGGACTCTGCCACCGGATCACCCCGGCCTACTGAGGTAAGCGGTGCCCACCCCCGCGGCGTGGACGCGCCGGCAGGGCTGCCGCAGTGAGCTACAGAGAATGGGCTCTGAAGCTCCTACGGCCGGGTTAATGGCTGACACCAGCCAAAGGCAATTGCAAGGTATATGTTGTCTTTAACCCATTTTAAACCAAATGACACACATTTTACAAGTGGAAGTTATAACAGATATGTTCTTATATGCAATCACTGGATACTGGACTCAAAAACTAAGATTTAGGTACTGAACCAATAAGCTTATATTTGACACGAGTTCAATGCTAAAAATAAAAAATATTCTAGTTGCCTGTAAAGTTTCAGCGTCTCGTTTAAATGAAATGATTTATTAATGCATATCAGTTGAAAATAAGGTGCAAAATAGCGCACTTGACATAACCTCAAAATTTAGTGACGCAAGTATCATAGGTAAATTAAAGTCAAGATTTAATGGAAAATGGAATTAGCATTGCCAGATTAGATACTAACCTGCGCTGACGGCGACCTTGGTCTTGTCCCTGGCGACGACAACGTGGTTGCCCAGGTTGTTGGTCTTGCCCTCCACTTTGACGTGTTCCTTGAGGTATTTCTCGAAGTTTCCTACATCAAGAATGCTGTCCTCGGCCGGGTGCGTGCAGTCGATGGTGAACTTCAGGCTGATCTTCCTCTTGGCTCCCTTTCCGCGGATTTTACCGCCCTTGACTCCTTTCTTGCCAGTTTTCTGGTGCAACTGGGTCTTCTTGGGTGCCGGTTTCTTCGTCACTGCCATTTTGGACCTATAGGTGCAAAAATGTTATTTACTGCACAAAACCAACAAGATTTCAAACGTAATTTAACAATTTGTTAAATTATCTCGTTAACCTACCGAACACGTGTATAACGTTCACGGCGTTAACAGCAAAATGGCCGAATTGAGCTGTGTTGCTACACCAAGTACATCATCTGACAGAAACGTCTTGTCCCACGAATTGTTTAAATGGGGTTCACTCATGGTACGATTAATCTATACAATCCGTCGTTACAGACCGATAAAAACGACGGATTGATACTGTATGTTAATATCGTTAACGATATACTTAATCGAAGACGATATCGGATATCGCAACAAAACCCCGTGCAATCGACAACCGTGTAACGATAACGATGAACCGACATTGTATGGCATCCTCGATTGCGCACCGATCATACCGACCATGTATGAGCACTGCATCTTTCGATCGTGCATCTATATTAACGATCAATTATCAATTCCATCGTGCGACGTCTCTCATTTTCTAAACGACCGATCGTCACAATTCTCGTGAGACTGATCGAAGCGATTAATCGTACCATGCGTGTACAGAACGCTTTCTTTTTCATTTGTGGCAATTCTGAAAGAAATGTCAAATATTGGTGTTGCACTATTTAAAAATTGCTATGTTTGTTGCTATATATCACATTCATATTTTTTTTTTTTTTTTTTTTTTTTTTTAATGGCTTCGCGCTCCTGGCGCATTCAGCCAGACGAGTAAAACGGGGAAACGGAATTAAGGATTACATTAAAACGGGTAGGACGGAATTTTGGAAAAGGATCAGGAAAAGGTTAATTCAAATAATTTAAAGTTTAATGTTGTGACGTGAAATAAATGAATACAATGATTTAAATATATATGGAGATGAATCATTAATATACAGGAGTGTTGTAATAGATGTGGGAAACGGAACTTTTAAATCTGACAGCTGTCTTAATAATATAGAACGGTCATATAGGTTACAATTACCAGAAAAAAAGATATGATTAAGATCAGCGGGATCAGTTCCACAAATACATGCAGAACTGGCCACACGATTTTGTAGTTTCAGGTGTTCCGGTGTACATACGTGGCCCAATCTCATACGAATCAACATACTAGTTGCAGGCTTTGGCAAAGAGATTTTAGCAAACCAAGGTTTGGCAGGAATTGTTGTTTGTATGCTACGATAATGTAACGCAGCGGCACCCGCACCAGATGCCCATAATTTTGTCCATTCCATTCTTAGATATAATTTAGGCAGTGCCAACAGGTCTTCAGCAACATTCCTAAACGGAAACATGTCCCCAGAACTAATGGCATCTCGAGCTAAGTCATCCACCCTTTCATTGCCTTTAATACCTCTGTGTCCAGGGATCCAGGCAATGGAAACCGAATACCCTTTAAGACGACATTTTAACAGTTGGCTACGGATTTGATAAATAATTGGGTTATTAGATTTAGATTTGAAAGGAAATTTAGCTATTGCCTGAAGTGAACTTAGAGAATCTGAGAAAATAATAGTTTTTTTAAGATGCATTATAATGATGAATTCTATTGCTTTCAGAATTCCAAAGCACTCGCCACTGTACACAGAGGATTCTGGAGGCAACTTTATTTTTTGGTAAATATTAGACTGGGTGTGAAGTACACCAATGCCAACACACCCATTGTCAGACATCTTAGAAGCATCTGTGTATATATGATCAGCAGCTAGGCCATCTGTTCCAATGAATCCCAGGAATTGTTGATTTTGTTCAACATCATTCTTAAAAATGCCGATATTAAGGAGAACTGGAGGATCAAGTATTACAGATTCATATTCATACTGGAAAATGGGAAGTGTTGAAGAGCTAACAGTGGGAGCTGAAATAGATTTCAGTTTTTGAAAACTTTTAATCAAACATGGAGGACTCTTGTGCTTCCAGTAGTTAGAAGTAGTTATTTGAAGCAGGAGGTTAGACAAGATAACCCAGAGTTGATGATTAGAAAATTGGGAGCAGCGGAAAATAAACCTATCACAAAGATATTGGCGTCGTAAATGGAGTGGAGGCTCAGCACACTCAACTTGCATAGCATTGATAGGGCTTGAATTCATGGCACCGCATATCATTCTCAGGGCTTTTGATTGAATACGATCTAATTTTTGGAAGCCTGCTACAAATCCTGGCTCTAACAAAAATGTTCCATAATCTAGAATACTTCTTATCAAGGCATTATACATTAATTTTATGCAAAGAGGATGTGAACCCCACCAAACTCCTGAAACGCATCTAAGGATATTAATATTTTTTTCACATTTAGAAACTATGTAATCACAATGTGGAAGACCTGTTAATTTATTATCTAAAATAACACCTAGGAACTTGGTTTTATCTTTAATGGGAATGGAGCAGTTATTAAATTGCACATTGATTGGAGGAGGAAACAGTTTTCTAGTAAACAAAACTACAACACTTTTAGGAACTGAGAGTTCCAGACCATTTGAATCTAACCATAACTTCAATAAACCCAAAGAACAAGTAATGGATCTACTGGCCTGTTCAATAGAAAGGTTTGGTGAATATAATAATAAATCATCAGCATATTGCAAAATTCTGACAGTGCCATTTAAGGATGACTCTAAATCGGATGTGTAGATATTATATAGCAATGGACTTAATACGGAACCTTGTGGAAGACCTCTCCAAACTAAACGGGAAATCCTATTGTTGTCATCTATAAGAAGGCTAATGGACCTTTCTGATAAAAGATTTATTATAAAATTGCTTAACATTATTGGTACAGCTAATCTATGAAGTTTTGCTTGTAATACTGAGACTAAAACATTATCATAAGCGGCACTTATATCAAGAAAAGCAGCTACTACAGACTCATTTCTAGAAAATGCTAATCTAATTTCTGCAACTAATATACCCAAACTATCATAGGTAGATCTACCTTTTCGGAATCCAAACTGACTATGAGAAAGTAATTGGTTTTTTTCTACAAAATATTCTAATCTGTTTTTAATCAAATGTTCTGCTACTTTAACAAATACTGAAGAAAGGGCAATTGGACGATAAGAAGAAACATCTGTTGCTTGTTTGTTGGGTTTTAATATAGGAATAACTATTTGAGATCTCCAAGAATCCGGGACTGTACCAGATTGGATGACAAAATTTATTATATTCAGATAATAAGAGAGAATACCATCACTAGCATTTGCTAAAAAGGAATATGGGACTCCATCATCCCCAGGTGAAGTATCTCTTAAACTACTTAGTATACCTTTTAACTCTTCTATTTTAAAAGGCCCATTAAATACAGTATAATAGGAAAAGTCAAATGAAAAGGCAGCGGGGTGGAAAACATGTTCTTCGGGGACTGATGCTGGTGCTAATTTGTCCATGAACTGATTAGCAAGGTTAGGAGGAAGTGTCTGTCTAGATGGCTCATTGAAAGCATGTCTGAATCTTTTAATATTATTCCATACTATGGATGGTTTCACGTTAGGACTAAGAGATGAACAAAATCGTCTCCAGCCTTCGAACTTTTTTTTGCGCAGTAATTTTTTAGTCTCACGAGCAACTTGTATATATATCTCGAAATTTTCATTTGTCATCGAATGACGATAACTTCTCTCTGCCTCCTTGCGGTTTCTGATTGCTTGAGAACAATCATCATCCCACCAAGGAGGAGAAGGTATTTTACCTGATACACTGTTTTTTACAGGGAAAATTTCATCAGCTGCTTCGGTAATCGTCTGGGCTAAGGCAACTGAGCAGCTAACTACACTACTAGCATCTATAGTGGGCAAACACAACAATTTCTCCTCTACGCGGCTTTTGAAAAGTTTCCAATCAACATTACTTAAATTATACTTAAGCCTAGGGCTAGGTTTTGGAGATGGAGGAATGGAAGATGGAAATGTAATAATAATAGGGTAGTGATCACTCCCATATGTTGAATCTAAGGTATGCCAAGAGAGAGAGGATGCAAGATCGACCGAACAAATAGATAAATCAATAGCGCTAATTGACTCTGTTGGCGCTGTTCGGCGGGTTGGAGAGCCAGTGTTTAAAACACAAAGGTTGTGTTTGTCTAAGATATGTATGAGACAATCTCCATTATAATTAGATGATGAACAACCCCAAAACTGGTGATGCGAGTTAAAGTCTCCTAAAATTAACACGGGCCTAGGGAGAGAAGAAATTATTTGTTCAAGCTCATCAAAAATGGATGATGATGGATGAGGTATATATACAGAAATGATACAGATGTTATTTACAATGGCAGCAACAATTGAAAAATCATCGCTATGGGATGGAAGATTATAAGTTGAAAATGAAATGGAATTCCTGACGAGTAGAGCTACACCGCCCCATCCGCCAGGACGGTCCTCTCTGAGACATGAATATCCAGTAGCTCTAAGAAGAGCTCCAGGCTTTAGCCATGTCTCAGAGAGGGCAAAAACAAAAGGTTGAAATTTGTTTAATAAATGTATTAGATCTTGCTTTTTATTTATTATGCTTCTGCAATTCCACTGAATAATTGTAGCCATTATTTTTAATAGTTGTAACAAGTACATCAAGCATGGGGGCAACGTGGGACGGTAGTTTTACATTGGGCTGAGATAAATGATTAATTAGGGCTTGAATTTCGTCAGCTACTGATGTATTCTCTTTGCGAGAATCTTGCTGTAGTGCACAGCCATTTGGAGGAGATGGAATGGTATACTCATTAACTAGCGCATTATGAGCTGCTACATCATACCCTGTCATGGTCTTTCTTACTGGACGTGGCTTCAAAAAAGTTGTTTTTTTGTAACTATGGGACTGCATGGTTGTGCTCGGGGCTGAATTATGGACTCTGTGATGTAAATTTGGCTGGGACTGTAACTGTGGTTGTGTCAGAAGGACATCGGCGAATGATTTAGAAACTGCAGGATGTAGTTTGACAGCTTCGCCGTAGGAAATACAATTATTGGCCATAGTTATTTTAATATCCTTCTGTCTCTTATGCTCCGGGCAAGCCCTGTTCGTGGCGAAATGAAAACCATTGCATAAGCAGCAAATGGCATCTTCTTCCTCCACTGAACAGGTATGACCGGAATGCATTTGACCACACTTAAAACACTTTGGTTTTGATCTGCAATTAGTTTTGGTGTGTCCGAATTTAGTGCAATTATAACACTGAATTGTGGGGAAAATATACAATTCAACAGTCAGTGAGTTGTAGCACGAAAATACCCGTTTTGGTAAAACTTGGCCATCAAAAGTTAAAACAACTGTTTCAGAGGGTTGCCACGAAACAGAACCATTAACCGTAACTCTATGGTTTAAGCGCCGCACTTTAAGAACATTTCCACACCCAATGGGCACGGAAATGTTTGACAAAATTTCTTCATCCGACCACTGTGCAGGAATGCCGCGAACCAAACCCATACGGGTCACAGAAAAAGACGGTATGTATGCAGTAAGATTCTCTAACTCGAGACACGGGTCAGTTACAAATAAATTTGCATCTAAATAATTTGAGAATGACATTGCTATGCGAGTTCTGCCAATGCGCTTAACACTTCCGTTAATAATGTTTCTGAAGGCCTTTTTGACGAGGAATTTCCCAAAAGATACCGGGTGCAGAGATGAGCTTGCTTCAGTCTGTTTGAGTTGGACGTGAACCATAAAGGGTGCAACATCTGAATTTGAAAATAAGTTCCTACCAACCTTGGTGCTAATAGCGCTATTGTTTATATTTGTATTTAAATTGTCAGAGGGGATTATGGTAGGCTGCGTGCTAGAACTCGAAAGAGCTTGGGAGTTTTGTATGTTTTCCTGGCAATCGCACGAATATTCCCCGCCATTATTTTTCCTTCTTTTTTTATTGCAATTTTTGCATCTTTTTTGTACTTTATTTCTTTTACGTTCACTCCTGCTACCCACAGAAGTGTCAGTATCCATTGCCGAATCAACAGTCACATTACATCCGACCTGGAGGTTTCCACCTCCAGGATCAGGAGGATCGTCGTCCCCCATAGAAAATTTACTAGAAAAAACTTACCAACTATGAAGAAATCCACTAATTATATATACAAATAAAAGAATATATACAAAATATGTGAAAAATTATATACAAATTGCCGATTTCCTGATATTACAATAAAAATAATGTACGAGAAACAAAAAACTAGACCGCCGCGTTTCACGTTTCCCGCGCTTTTTCACACATTCATATTTTTTAGTCCATTGTTTTTGGCAATGAAAACAAAATAATTTATGGTTTACGTAAAAATATTGTTTGATCCTTTCAATTTTCCCAGTTGGGTAATTCGGTCAATAGAGGGCATTTTTATGTGGACTTTTCCCGAGCTGGGCGGGATGCGTGCTCCCAGCTAGCCTACACGGAAATACTGCCAAGAAGGTTCAATTGGTTCAAAACTTGTTCAAAAGGTATTCTCTTACAGCAGTTCACGGTCTTACAGTGAATCCGACGAAGTTGTAACCATAATAATTAGGAATACTTACCTACGACCTAGAGCACATCAAGCTAGTATTTATACATAATGATTTATATTAGTCAACTGTATCACGTTCCTGACTCACTGCCCGCCCTTTTAAAAATCGTTTCCTCCTAGTCTATTTATAAAATCAAATCTACAATCTACCTAATTAAGATATGAATAAAATGTTAAGAAGAAATGTGTGTTTTATTCGATGATACTAACAGAGTTGTAGTATTTTCATTGTCTAGTTTAGCGGTCAGCTAGCTAGAATTAAAAAAACAATTACCTAGGTAATTATTTCATAGTCATAGGCAGAAAATCAACAACTAGTTGTGTTTTAACGAAAATCTTGTCTGTCTTATATTATAACATATACCTAACATATATATTTTTTTTTTCCTCTGTAGTATTTGTGTATTAACAATATACATATAATTAACATGAAAATGCGTTAAGCATAGACCTATATATTACTTTTGTTAGTAGGTTCCTGTCTAACATAAACAGAACAAACCATGCAAAGAGGGCACGTACGGTAGCTGCCCGGCTTGTACAGCTATTGTCTTCGCCCCACCTCGATGATTTTTATTTCCCATGACATGAATGAACCGTGCTATTCGCTTGTCGAGGTCACGACACTTTTTTTACCTGAGACGTGATGTAATGCCCTTGAGTTTTTGATACACGCATTCAGCGCTATGTTAACTAAGTTTTTAATTGAAGCTTCATTTGCTAACTAAGTAGATTTTAGCAAAATTGATAGTGTGTATGATTTACGACTTCAATTATTGAGCGCGAGTTTTCAAACTCTACAAACTAGCGCATGCGTAATAAAGTTATCTCGAAATCGTGAACTTCGCCGCGAAGGAAAAATGGTCGCACACAACACAAGTGCAGTTTATTTACGCGCTCCATCGTGATCGCGAGTGATGTAAACCTATTTTTGAAGTTAACCTCACTTTACCTGTGAAAGGTGATTCATTTTAACAAGTGTTTTGGGGCTATGTAAAATTGATTTAGTACTTTATGTGAGACAAAACAGTGAAAAGTTGCGGCATAGGTTTAAGTGAATTACGGAGAAAATGACGTGCGAGAAACTAAAATAAATCGATAAGAGAGCGGTCACGATGTCAGACAAATGAAAGATGGATAATTGTTTCGTCGCATGTGGCTGTGATGATAACGGAGGAGTGACCACAGCCGATTTGGACCGGTATACGGACAAGATAGAAAATGTGCTCAACGATGAGAAAGGCAGGAAGTTCTTTAGAAATTTTATGTTTACATCGAGGATGAAAGACGGTCGGCGTACACTAGATTTCTGGGAACATGTCGAGAGGCTACTTAATTACAAAGAAAATACTGAAAGTGTATCTTATCGTTCGTATCTGAGAGACGTGGACCGGTTGATAGATGAAGCTGAGAGGATAGAAGAACTCGATTTCGCGACTATGGAGAAACTAACGATCGCACGAGATTCTGAAGACAAAGAACAGATACTTGAAGCACTCAGATTATTGAAAGTAGAATCTACTAAAGCACTTAGGAGAGAATATAATGCTTTCAGACGTCAATATATTAAGAAATAAGATTTTTTGTGCACTAGCAGTGCCTTGCATTTTGAAGCATTTTTAAAATTGGCGCCATCCCTGTTAGACTGTTTTTTATAGAAGAATATGCGCAATGGAAGTAAAATTCAGTGGAAACGTATATTTTTGCCAATGTAATGCTTATTTATTGTAATAAAAGTACAAATGATGTACATTTTTAATTTAAGTAGATTAGTAAGCACCTACTTAATAAATTACATGCCTTGTCAACTATGGCATTAACAGTCAGAGAATTGACCGGAAAATAGATTATTTAATTACATATAATCGACTTTTAATCACCTCTTTCCTCTTAATGTACAGCGTGTACAGCTACAAATTCCGAATATCTACCACGAAAATATAAAAAAGTTTGATTTATATGGGTCAAATCAAAAAAATCTCTTTGGACAACAGTTAACAGCTTTTGAGCATATATAAATGTTTAAACCACAGTTTCTTGAAAGGGAGTAACCATTTTAGAAAATTCGTCTTTATAGCCCTTTAATTTAGTTATGTTCACAGGAGAGACGAGAACGTCATTGCTGTGTATAACCCACATTCTTAACTGCCCATCTTGATCTAGTCTGATCAGCTGTCTATTATTCTCATAAGCAATTAATAGAAAACTATGTCCCTTCAAATAGATGAGTGCCATAGTAGTCCTCAGCTACTTTTTATGTAGGTACATGTGGGTTGCGTTGGCATGTATGACTAGGTAATTACTACAACGCATGGGGTGGTGGAGTAACAGTTCACATGATATTAGTTCAACGATAATCCTCTTAATTAATTTTCCTTTCCTGTTTGTACTTTGTAGTCAAGTTAATATATGCAGTCGACATTTAGACGTTTGTTACTGCGCGGCCACACACTCGACGAGTGCTATGGGAAGTAGGCAGTGACCTAGTGTGGCTACGTTACTCGTCATCGGCTGCCATACCGCCTTGCATACTTCGCATACCACTCTCGTCGAGTGTGTGGCCCATTACACTCACCTTGTTGGCAGAAAATTGTTAACACGTTCCCTGTCCTGGTGCGTAGGGTTATGAAACTTTTATTCAGGTGTCCGTGCTTTCACTATGGGTTCACCACTTCGAAGTGGAAGCTCACTTGGACATGTAACTACGTCATGTGACTTTGTATGGGTAGTCACGTCTAAAAATATCGATACGAACAAAGTGCCAAAATTATGTACACTACCTTAATATATGGGCAATAAGGTTGTGTATTTCGATCGAGTGAACGTGTTAAAAATTACAATTCAGTATGTGTTCACAAGTGTGGCCTTAAAGTATTAAAGCATATACAAACAAATAATTATGAATTGTTTATTATCACCTAACTAAAATGAGATTAAAATACTGCAATACTGCGCAGTAAATTGCTAACTGTAACAACTTTTCAATTATTTAAAATGACACCTACCTTGATCAATGTAATCCATAGCCAGGTCCGCACTGACCCAGCATACGTGCGAGGCAATTTCCTCACGTACAATACGGCCAGTGTACAGTGCCTCGGCATTGTGCGTGAGGAAATTGCCTCGCACGTATGCTCGCTCTGTGTGGACCCGCCTAATCAGTATTTTCTTAAATATTCTTAATGTTATTTTACTGACATAAAATTATACATACATAAATTACTCTTTTCATTTGACTTACAAAAGACATTTACCTGCTTATCTACAAATTATATAAAACTTAAATAAAATCTTATCACATTAATTGTAAGAGTCTATTTCTCGAATAATTTCGTTATAAATACATATATTTCTGTTTAAAATAAATCACTAGGTTCTAGATTCAAGCTGCCGGCACTTCTAGGTTTTCTTCCACGAGTAGTACATCTCCAGTGGTTTGTTCACCTGCAATAAATAATAGAATTAGTGCTTCCACTTTAATAACTACTTGCGACCCGCCCCAGCTTCACATGGGTTAACAAATTATACACCTAAACCTTCCTCAAGAATCACTCTATCGATAGGTGAAAACCGTATGAAAATCCGTTCAGTAGTTTTTGAGTTCATCGCGAAGATACACACAGACGGACGGGGCAGGGGGACTTTGTTTTATAAGGTGTATTGATTACATTTTTTATTATTATTTTATTTCAGGGAGGGAGCACTACATGGGCGGTTTAGAAAAAAATGCGACCTATTTTTTTCCCCATAACCATTTTTTATAGACTGCGTGATGGTAAAGAAATGAAAGGAACAAAAAATGTATGGACATTATGAGATACTTTTCTCCTATTCGGCTTACGCTCTACACTACGTCTACACTGGCCGGTTTGTGCGGGAGGAAATTGCCTCACGCGTATGCTCGCTCTGTGTGGACCCGGCTATTCTGAGTAGAAATAACTTAACACTCCTAACGTAGAAAAATAGGCCATTTTATTAAAAACAGCTTGAAATAATATTGCCTATTAGCGGCCTAATACTTAGGGCCTGTTACGAAATGTATAAGTAAAGTATGGGATAGCTAATTAACAAATAATTTATCTGCCAGATTTTGATATTTGATTGTGAAATGCCAACGATCCATTTTATTTGTCAGATAAGTGGCATGTAGCTTATTCAGGACTTTACTTGGACATTATAAAACAGGCCCTTACTTACTTACTTTCAAATGGGGGTTAGAGCCTTGGCACTGCTCTGATCCAATCAGAGAGGCGCGGGACGAGATAAAGGAGCAGTGTGTACATGTATTCGATCTCGGCCTGACTTGGGTGTCTCAATGAGTGTGTATAGCGCATAATACTTTTCCGAGCAAAAGGAATCTGGTATCACAATAGTCGTGATATTTATAGCAGTTATACACTTCCACAAACAATAAGTACCTACCCTTTTGCTTGAAAACAATATAATGCATCGCACAATAACACTGATTTGGAAATAAGCCAAATACAATGTATGTGGACATAAGTTATTCATTTGAATGGCTCTTTTGACCCAACAGGTTTACAGTTTATATAATGACTAAGTTGTCAATATCTTCAATATTGAACTCTAGATCCAAGCAGGGGGTCAGTGATAAGAGTTAATAAACAGTATATTATTAGGAATCCTATAAAATGTTAACTTTACCCTTTCTTAGTTGAAATCAACTAACCTCATGCACGTTTAGACAATTACCTTCCAAAACTTATCATTAATCTGGCGGAGAGTCTGCGAGCCGGCCAGTGGCACAAACTGCCCCGGTGCCGGAGCCACATAGATGCAGAAGTTGAGCAACCGGTATGCTTCGGGGAGCTCCGCATCTAGGTCCAGCGTGAGCCTCATCGCTAGGTACTTGCTCAGGTGGTCCACTGAAAACAATGGTGGTCAATTGGAATTAAGAAGTATGGAAGAAGTCTGGACAGATTTAGGATAAAATTATAGACTAAATAGCAAGAAACATGTTGTTCAGTCAAGTTTTTTTCAATCCAAACCTTTTTTTTAATTTATTGAAATGTGCATATGAATTTGGTAATTTTTTTTTGTAATAAGAATTGTATGAATTTACTGTGTTGTTAAACAAAGTTGCTAGCAATGTTTTGCCTCTTTTTTTGTCTCACTAGCAAAGTTATCTTGGTTGTACTGTAATACTAAAGATCCTGCACTTATGCAAGAAGTGCCGTGCAGGGATAGGCTTGTATAGCCATAAGCGAAAATGCATTGGCCGTCTCAACCCCTCTTGACACAGTGTTGCAACAACCATCCATCAGGGGCCAGTGGCCATTGATGATGTCCTAAACACTTATTATGTACATTACTGTATTGCAAAAAAAAACTTACAAAGAGATAGAAGTATAAAATGGATAAAACAACCTACCAGAAGCATTAGCAGTAGTTTTAATGTATCTGACAGAGCTATCCCGCAGTGCCCTCATGAGCTGGTTGTCTCCGGTCATCTCTGTCGGGTGTGGCTTGAAGACCAGCTCAATCTCATTGGGGTTCAGGGGCTCGCCTTCCCCTTCTGTGTCCATGGAGTTCTCACCTTCCGTCCTGGAAAGTTATACTTGCATTTGGGTGTTTTGCTTGTGTAAGGCAGATTCCACTTCACAGTGTACCATTACCAGCCGATTAGCAACCATCACAAACCTGACAAACAGTGTCAAACTCCATACATTTTGTCAGGAACGTGATGGTTCGAAGTTACTAAAACATGACTTAAGTTGCTCTTTAAAGTACAAGTTAAAATGAAAATGCCCTTAAATCGAAATTCATTCTGTGTCACTCTTTGTAGATTTTCAAGTTAAATAAATAGTTAATAAACACTTATAAATGATTAACTCATTGAGAAATTAATGTGTTAAATTACTTAACAGCAGCATATTATCAAAAATATGATATTAAAATAAAACTAATAATAATTGAAATATGCACTTAGTACAAAGCGCATGCGCGAAAGGGTTACAAGGTATCTTAAGTGCTAAAACAGTCACAACCAGTAAATAATAAGAATTTGCAAGTTTATTTAGTATATTTGACTACACTTTAATTAAATTTCATAGAATAATGTAGTGAATAAAGTAGAAATATCTGATAAGTATCATAATTTTATCTCATACTAAAAATAAATTAAAATACTCATAATAGAAACAATTTTTTTTTATATTATAGTAGAAATAGTATATAAAGCCCCATAGACTCACCTGCCATCACTAGATTCACTTTCCTCGCTGCGCTCTGAAGTCAAAACTGACTTTGCTCTTTTAGTGATGCTTGTGTTTTTTGAAATGGAGCTAACATTGGACGGCACCGGTGACGGCGTGCTCCTCACAGAAGGGGGATTAGATGTTGACTGTCCGGGAGGCGTGGGGTTACCCATTGACGTTGCAGTGCCATCCTTAGGAGCTGACGAACTACTACCGTTTTGAGCGTCCGACGCCCCATTAGAATTAGACAGACTGCTGTTATCATCTGCTCCAGCTTTACGCGACCTCTGAGGCCTGTTTTGAGACTGCAATTTGATCCCCTCTGTTATAGAATTCACTAAAGACGCCTGCGAGTGAGACATATTCAGTTTTGCCAACACTCGCTCCTGATGGGCCTCGTATTCATCCCTGCTAGGATATATTTTTGATATCAATAAATCAAAATTAGGGTCTGGTCTCAGAGAACGTTTGGACACTAATTTCTTACGGCATGTCGGGCATTCTTTGTTGCCTGATCGCAAAGCGGTCACGATGCAATCAGAGCAGAACCTGTGGAGACATTCTTTAGTCGTCATCGTCTTCTTCAGCATATCCAAACAAATTGGACACATCAATTCGCTGTGCAAGCTTCGTGGGGACACCGCGATTTCGGTAGCGTCCGTTATCACTTCTTGAGGTGTCCGGTGCAACTCGTAAAGGGATAATTCCCATGTTTTGTTCTGTGGTGGCTCTGTTGACGACATTTTTACTCAGAAATATTTGTTTATCCCAATTAAAAACACCTATTCCAACTTATTTTGACATAACACTTCCTACCGAGCCGCCGCCGCCATGTTCAATTCTTTTTTTATCGTCTGTCACTAACTAAAGTTGTAGGGAGAGTAACCATTCAGCCAATACAATTTCGTTTACATTATATTATAGTTAAAAGTCGGTGTACACTACTTTAATACACTACTTTATTGGAAAAAATACTTTATATGAATATATTCCAGCACAGCCACTTTGTCAGTAGAAAAAGGCGGCAATAAAAAAATATCAGTGTGAATAAAAAAAAATATGGGAGATCAAACGTTCGCGCCTATATTTTTTAAAATTTGCCGCCTTATTTTTCTGACATAGTGGCTGTGTAGTTACGCCGACAAAGTCGTACAACAACATAGATAGATGGTAGGATCATATAGATGTGCTATACCGCGTGCGCCCCAAATTCTGTACAGACATTGAGTGAGACCACCACGCAGGCCAACAGGGTAAGGAAGGTCCTCTCCACCAAGTCGACCATAACCTTAGGATCCCTGCGTAAGCCAGACAACTCGCTCACAAACTCACCGGAGGAGGCGGAGCGGGTCCTAGTGCAAACACACTTAACTTACCGGACTGCGTGATATCCCCCCTAAGTAACTGAAAATCTAAAGGCCCCGCCAGACGACAATTTTTCGCCCAATTCGATGAAATTGACAATTTAATCAGGTGCAGGTGTGGATGAAATGAAAACTGAAATTGAAGGACATTAAGCTCGTCCACGATTGACGCCATTTTTTTTTTCTAGAACTAAATTGGCGTTAATCACATCTATGCATATAACGTACACGCATAAAAACTTGCATTTCGTGCTCATTCTCCTATAGCAACCATTATACTTAACCATTTTTGTTTCTATTTTTGTAATAAGTGTCACGCTGCCTCGGCAGCCTCACGAGTCAGACTAAATTGCTTCTCCTTTTATCATTTCAATTTATCTAAGCGCGCTACAATAATTCGTTTTGCTTTAGTATTATGAAACGCCAACCCATCTCGCTAATCGCAGTAGTTACAAAGATCTAGTTTTTCTTTGGAAAATGTTATGTAAGTAAAGTGATTTAGAACTGGTTACCCTCGTTAGGGATTGGTTGATGTGTGTATTATTACACTGTTTTTAGTTGGCAAGAAGTGTAATGAGTGTTATTTTCCAGTTACAAACTGTAGGATGTGTCTCAGAAAAAAAAACTTGTCTAATTAGGGATTTACATTTCCGCAGCAGCTTGTTAGACGTGATAAAAGGTGTTAAAGTGTATAAAAAAGAAACTTAGAAAGGTGCTGTTTTAGCTATAGTTAAAAAAAACACAGACACAGATGACAGTGTTTGATTTTACTAGATATCACTGTACCACCCGACGATGGCGTAGGTAGATGGAATAAGGGCTTTATAATTTATAGATATCTAGTTTAATTCAAATTAAACGCATGAGTACCAAAATAGTCAAAAATGATTAGGGGTTACAAAATCCAATCTGTAATGATTGTGTCGTCATGAAAATGACACACGTCAAAGACAAATCTTGCTCACCTCGATCTCTTTTTGTGTACGGACGAGTCACAACATGCACCGCCATAGGTGCAGTTGTACCTATGCTTCGGCAGAGGGGAAATGTATGAATGCCGTCTCCCTTAGTCCCTTTCCGGTGTTGATGTTGCTCGAAGGCTAAAGTTGTTGAAATATTATTATGTTACCTATATTAACTGAGTACCCATAAAATAAAAATGCTGCTTATGGAGTATAGTTAGTGAAGAACTGCTCTAGGTACCATTCGCATGTTGGCAAAATAGCAGACTCGATAATAACTTAAAGCTGGCCATACCTACACACTAGGGTAAAAGGGTAAACCTGCGCTGCGCAGTTTCATCAACTGCACAGTTTCCTATATACTACTGACTGTGCAGTTTCCTATGTATACAGCTTTGCCTTGTGCAGAGAAGTAATCAAGACCATTTGTATTATGGAGGTAAATTCACTGCCGCTCGATCAACTAGGTAAGATTGTATACCAACTATACAATCGACCATCGGTAATAGCTATCAGCTCTTTGCTATCACTATCAGTGATATCAAGGCTTCTACCAATCTACCATGGTTCTACAAACGTTGCAACAAATGCTATGCGAGCTTAGTTTAAATGCCGCATTGTATTGCAAATCGCTATTAGCTGTATTACCTTTGTCGAGGCCATTATATCAGTATTTAGGGCTTATTAGATCCACACGGCCGCCAGGCACTTGTCAACGGGACCCGATGACTTGCAAGGGTCGTTTTCCGTTAACAATATTTTAAATGTAAATAATACTTTGTTAGAAACAGAAAATGATTCTTGCATCGTGCCAAGTGTGGATCTAATAACCGCTTTTCCTCCGGATGATCCTCGTACACCTTTAGTATTAGTAGCCTGTCGTCTACAAAACTGTAAATAAAACCGGATAAGTGCGAGGCGGACTCGCCCACCGAGGGTTCCGTACTTTTTAGTATTTGCTGTTATAGCGGCAACAGAAATACATCATTTTTGAAAATTCCAACTGTCTAGCTATCACGGTTCATGAGATACAGCCTGGTGACAGACGGACGGACAGCGGAGTCTTAGTAATAGGGTCCCGTTTTACCCTTTGGGTACGGAACCCTAAAAACACCCTTCTATCTTCTACCGAGGCTGAA